>NC_088617.1:14501469-15101469 GCF_036013475.1 Columba livia
GTGTCACCAACAAACTTGCTGATAGTGCACTCTAGTCCCTCATCCAAGTCATTGATGAATATATTGAACAGTACTGGCCCCAGCACGACCCCTGAGGCACTGCACTGGATACTGGCCTCAACTGGACTCTGCCCCATTGACCACGACTCTCTGGTTTCTTCCCTTCAGCCAGTTCGCTGTTCACCTCACTACCCGATCATCCAGACCGCACTCCTTCAGTTTAGCAGCGAGGATGCTGTGGGAGACTGTGTCAAATGCTTTACTGAAGTCAAGGTAGACCACATCCACCGCCCTGCCATCATCTATCCACCTCACAATATCTTCATAAAAGGCTATGAGATTGGTCAAGCGTGACTTCCCCTTGGTGAAGCCATGCTGACTGCCCCTAATGACAATCTTATCCCTGATATGCCTTGAGATGGCACCAAGGATAAGTCCTTCCATTACTTTCCCAGGTATTGAGGTGAGGCTGACCGGGCTAAAATTGTCGAGGGTTAAGATTGCGGGGCGACAATAAAACCCTGGCAGATGTATTGTTAACCCCCTCTCCACCCCACTTCCCCCTTTTTGCCCCTCCCTCTTCCCCCTTCCACAGGCGATCAGGAGCGATAGAAGGACAGAGAGAAGAGACTTGGAAAAATTAACAATGTTTTACTAATTCTACTAATAAGAATAGAGAAAATAATACAAAATATACAAAACCAATCTTGAAAGTCTCAGCAACTGTAGAGCCGGCAACCAAAGTCCTGGATTAGACTCTGCAGCCAACCGGAGCTGGATTCAGTCTCTCACTAGGCCTCAGTTTGCAGGGACGACTAGCAAGGTCGTCTCCTAATGTCGGCCATAAGGAAAAAGGGAAAAGGGACGAGATCCTCGTGATCCCCACTTTATATGAAGTATTCACGTGAATGGAATGTTATACACAGTTGGTCAGTTTCTTGGTCACCTGTTTCTCGTCGCCCCCTCGCGAGATGTCCACCCATGCTTATCAATAAGTTTGCATTCCATTCATTGCTAGGTTTACCAAAACATGTGTCTGGTTCTCCAGGACAATGCAGTAAATTTGAAGGCTTTAGCTGACAGGCAAAATTCACTGAAAGAGAAACATGTTTTTAACAAAACCAGGACACTGAAGTCAAGGTAGACTACATCCACCGCCCCGCCATCATCTATCCACCTCACAATATCTTCATAAAAGGGTATGAGGTTGGTCAAGCGTGACTTCCCCTTGGTGAAGCCATGTTGACTGCCCCTAATGACAATCTTATCCCTGATATCCTTGAGATGGCACCAAGGATAAGCTGTTCCATTACTCTCCAGGTATCGAGGTGAGGCTGACCGGCTATAATTACCCGGGTATTCCTTCTTGCCCTTTTTGAAGACTGGAGTGACGTTAGCTTTCCTCAGTCCTCAGGCACCTCTCCCGTCTCCCAAGACTTGCAAAGATGATGGAGAGCGGTCCAGCAAAGACATCAGCCAGCTCCCTCAGCACCCGCGGGTGCATCCCATCTGGACCCGTGGATTTGTGGATGTTCAGATTGCCTAATTGTTCCTTCACCCAGTCCTCATCAACCAAGGCAAATTCTTGCACCGTCTGCCTTTGTCTGGGGCCTCAGCAGTGCGGGGCTCCTCAGGACAGCCTCCGGCAGAGCAGAAGAGACAAAGAACCGTTCAGTAACTCTACCTTCTCTGTATCTTCTGTTGCCAGGGCTCCCACCTCGTTCATCAGTGGGCCTACATTGCCTCTGGTGTTCGTTTTATCTGCCACGTATTTGAAAAAGCTCTTCCTGTTGTCCTTGACCCCTCGTGCCAGCTTTAATTCTAAGGAGGCCTTAGCTTCCAGGTTGCCTCCCTTCATCCCCTGACAGCAGCCTTATATTCTCCCCAAGTGGCCAGCCCCTCCTTCCACGATCTATCAACTCTCCTCTTCCACCTGAGCTTGCCCAGCAGTTCCTGTTTAACACGCAGGTCTCCTGGCTCCCTTCCTTGACTTCCTACGTGTCAGGATGCTCTGATCTTGTGCCCGGTAGACACAGTCCCTGAAACACTAACCAACTATCTTGGGCCCCTTTACCTTCAAGCAGCCTTGCCCATGGGATTTCCCCCAGCAATTGCCTGAAAAGGCCAAAAGTTGGCCTGCTGAAGTCCAGGGTTGCAATTCTGCTTGCTGTTCTGTTCCTGCCGCACAAGATCCTGAACTCCACCATGTCATGGTCACTACAACCCAGGCAGCCTTCAACCTTTACTTGCTTCGACCAGCCCCTCCTTGTTAGTGAGGATGAGCTCCAGCAGGCTCCTCTCGTGGTGGGCTCCTCACCATCTGCATGAGGAAGTTCTCATCAATGCACTGGAGGAACCTCCTGGACTGTGCCTGGCTGGCTGAATGGTCCTTCCAGCAAACAGCAGGGAAGTTCAAATCCCCACCACAACCAGGGCCTGTGAGTGTGAGGCCGCTCTCAGCTGCCTGTAGAGGGCCTCATCAGCTTCCTGACCTTGATCTGGTGGCCTGTAACAGACACCCTCAACAGTGTCTCCCCTGCCAGCCTGCCCCTTAATTCTCACCCATAATAATAAAAAAACAGTCTTCACAGCAAATATACTCATTGAAAGCAATTGATAGAGGCCTGGAAAGAAAGCACAACTAGAACATTCCACAAGGAGACACGGACATGAATCAATCAGAAGAAGAATCAGTAAGAACATGAATCAAATAAGAACCGGGGATTAGAGAGGAAATGTGCCTTGATGTGAGTCGAGCAAACACGGATGTAATAAGGACGAGAAGAGGATGCTCATAAACTCTACACAATTTCTTTCTTTTATTTCACAGTTACTGGCTTTTCTCTTGATTGTATCTTCAAGGGCACAAACATTTAAAAATAAAAAGAAAAAAGGGAAGGGAAGGGAAGGGAAGGGAAGGGAAGGAAGGGAAGGGAAGGGAAGGGAAGGGAAAGGGAAGGGAAGGGAAGGGAAGGGAAGGGAAGGGAAGGGAAGGGAAGGGAAGGAAGGGAAGGGAAGGGAAGGGAAGGGAAGGGAAGGGAAGGGAAGGGAAGGGAAGGGAAGGGAAGGGAAGGGAAGGAAGGGAAGGGAAGGGAAGGAAAGGAAAGGAAAGGAAAGGAAAGGAAAGGAAAGGAAAAGGAAAGGAAAGGAAAGAAAGGAAAGGAAAGGAAAGGAAGGAAAGGAAAGAAAGGAAAGGAAAGGAAAGAAAGGAAAGGAAAGGAAAGGAAAGGAAAGGAAAGGAAAGGAAAGGAGATATGATAGTAAGGAGAAAGCCGCCTGATGAATCCAGCTTTCTCTGTACTCCAATCAAGCTCCGTCCAGCTGCATCAGTCACAGGCCCAGACAAGCAAACGCTGCTCCCACCTCCTGCTCATCCTGACCCTGCACGGCCCGAGTACCTGCGCATCTCCACTATTTTTATCTGTCACAGAATCACAGAATGGTTTGGGTTGGAAGGGACCTGCAAAGCTCATCTAGTCCCGCCCCATGCCATGAGCTTAGAAACAAAGAGACAAATGTCCAGGTTCCAGAGGATCCAAGTATATTAGTTCTATGGAATAGGATAAAAAAGGCGAAAAACGTGAAACAAAAAATATGTTTCATGCCGGTGTGGATGAACAGGAGGAAGCAAGGCTCTCATTCAAGTCACATCAAAACAGCTATGGAAAACCTTCTGGAAAATTCTGGCTCCAAGGCCTCTGTGATGTCACCGCGTGTTGCCATGACGACCCACGCTGTCCCCAAGCCCATCTGGCCACTGACAGCCCGCCTGTCCGGTCAGATTTCCTGCGCTCTCCCAGTGATTCCCACTGCGAGCAGAGCACTCGAAGGCAAACTCACCTGATTTCTCCCGATCCTCACCCACCTTGATCCCCGTCCGTCCTGATCCTCGTCCGTCCTCCTCCTCATCCAACCCCGTCCTCGTCTCTTCTTCTCGTCATCCCTCCTCCTCGCCCGTCCTCCTCCTCGCCCTTGACCCTTATTCCTCGCCAACCCTCGTCCTCATCCGGTTTGTTCGCTGCAGCTGAGCAGGTGATGGACCAGGACTCATTCTGGGAGAGGTTTCAGAGCTTCCCTGCCGCAGTTTAGCACCAGTGATGAAAAAGAAACATCCTTCCTTCCCGGCCCTCTTCACTCCAACAAATTGGAGTGAAGAAATCCACCTACCCCAAAAATCACACTTGAGATGGGAAATCATGGGGACAGGAGACCATCATGACAGGAAACTCCCGTGGGTCTGAGAAATCATTACTAGGAATATGGTTGGGATGGGAAACCACCACTTAGGGCAGGCCGGGGCAGGCAGTCACCAGCAGGATGGGAAATCACTGAGATGGGAGGATGTGGTGTGAAAACTCAACCCCTCACAACACTGATGCTGATGCTGGTGGAATCATGGCCATGGGGACGGAGGCTGTTTGTCCCCGTGCAACCCCACACTGACCAACAGACATGGCCGGGGCAGCAGCAGCTCCCGTTCCTCCTGCTGCTCCTGCCCTCCAGGTCACCCCAACCGGCTGTGACCCCCAGGATCTCACCCCATCTCCCCTCTGTGCTTCCCCCAACAGAGAGGATCCCTCGCCAGCTGCTGATGGCGTGGCAGGCACAAGCCAGCAGATACACCACCCCGGCCATGGCTGCTACCTGTGCCTGCCCACCTGCCGCCCACCAGCCAAGGGCTGCTGGTGCCCCCCCAGCCTGCCCAGCACTACCCTGTCACCTACCACCTGGGACAGAGGCAGCGTCTGGCAGGGGGTGCCAGGGACCCTGGGGCAGCTGCTGCAGCTCCCGCCAGGGGTGCAGCTGCAGCAGGTCCCCCAGGTGGTGCAGCTGTCCCCAGGGGTGCAGCTTTGCCACGGGGTGCAGCAGGTCCAGCTGCCCCAAGGGGTGCAGCTGGTGCAGGTCCCCCAAGGGGTCCAGCTGCCCCCTGGCCCTGCTGCATATCCACCACCCTACCCCTGGGGACAGCAGCTGGTGACCGGCACCACGCTGGTGCCACAACAGCCCATGGGGCTGGGGCCATGGGCTGTGGTCCAAGGGCAGCCCCTGTACCCCGCGGGCTCATACCAGCCGCCCGTCCCTGCCCGCCCCGGCCCCCCGACAGCCCGTGGCCCCCGCGGCTCGGCGGTGCGGAGCCGCCCTGCGCCCCACACCCTGCTGACACCAGCAAGGAGCCAGCGGAGGCCTCCGGCAGGGACGGCGTGGCTGCGGAGCTCAGTGTCCCCGCTGCCATCCCCCACCAGCCCGCCCTGGCTGCACCACCAGAGACATCCAGTGGGAGCCCACAGGTGAGTGCCAGGGCTGGCAGAGCCCACGGGTGGGAGGACAAGCTGAGGACAGCTGGTATCACCCACCTTGGATGGTTTGTTTGCTTTGTCAGCAGAGGTGACCACCAAGCAGCCCTGGGGAGCCCGGGGGGTCTCCCCCAGCAGGAACCACCTACCTGCACAGGGGCTGCTGTCGAGTCGGACCCAGACACCATGGCCGACGACCTGATCGCCTGGCTGGAAGCACCATGGGTGGGGATGACGTCCCGATGTCGCGGACAGCCCCGACCTGGCCAGCTTCCTCCGTGAGCTCCCTGACCTCTCTGGGTACGTGGGACATGGCAGCTGCCCAAAGCAGCCAGCGGTGGCACTGGGGATGGGAACACCAACCCTCATGTCCATGACACCACAAACCCACCACCTGCCTCAACGAGCTCCCCGATCTCTCCGAGCACAGGGCAGAGAACACCAGCCCCGGAGAGCGAGTGGCGGCGGTGACGCTGGAGGACGGCGAGGACACCAGCCGTGTCCCAGCTCTCCCAGCATCCTGACCCAGCCGCTGGACTTCTCCGAGTACGTGGCAGATGGCGGCTGCTCCAAGAAAACAGTGGTGGCCGTGGGGCTGGGGGACAGCGAGGACACCATCCCTGATATCCTTCCTTGCCCCAACAGCCTCAGGGAGCTCGATGGCTTCTGGGAGCAAGTGGACGACAGCACATGCTTCCAGGACCAAGTGTCGCTGGCACAGCTCGGGGACAGCGGGGATGCCCGGCATTACCACCTGTGGCCCCTGCATGACCGCTGAGGTCGTCGAGGAGCTCCCAGACCTCCCCCAGTACGTGGCAGAGGGCAGATGTCCCAAAGAGCTAGTGGTGGTGGGGGCGCTGAGGCGATGGTGAGCACACCATCCCCGATGTCCCTGACATCCCCCACTTGACCCCTCCCCTCAACAAGCCTTCCCCATCTCTTGGAACACAGGGCAGAGGGCAGCTGCATGGACATGGAGGACCCAGTGACAGGGGAGAAGCTGCTCTACGGGGACACCACCTTCCCGATGGCCTTGACAGCCTGGCCAGCAGCACCCCTGTCACTGGGGACTTCTGGGAGCACGGCCCCGAGGGTGACAGCCCGCAGGAGCGCCTGGCGACGGCCATGATGGGGGACACTGACCCCTTCTGGGGGGTGATGGCCTCCCCATCACCGACTCCCTGGGGGTCATGGGACACTGGGGACAAAGACCTGCAGGTCCCCCTGCCCAGCCCCCTGCCCAGCCCCCGACCTGCGCCCCAGCCTCGCCTGCCCTCCACAGCCCAACTCATGGAGGAGCTGCAGCGCAGGCAGCTCCGGGTGCTGCTCACCCGCCTGCCCCTGCCACCGGGCACCGTCACCTGCCGGGGGCTGCCGGGACCGGGAGCTGCAGGCGCCAGAAACACCAAGCGCCCCGCGCCAGTGAGAGATCCTGAGGGCCACAGGACTGCTCCGCTTGACACCATCCCGCGGAAGCGCAGAACACTGTGACCAGGAGCCCTCCCGGCCACCATCATGCGCTGGCCCTGCCACCGCCAAGCGCTACATTGCCACCTCCACCTGGCAACCCTGCTGGCCCCAAGCCTGGAGAAGAGGCCACGGCCCTGCCCGGCACCTCGCGGTCACCCAGGGGAACCACCATCCACAACCAGGACCCCCCGGCCTGGTACCACCAGCACCGCGACCACCACCTCTACCCCTTCCTACTGCTGACAGCCACAGCACCGGCATGCCCACCACCCGCTGGGACCGGCGTCCCCAGGAGCAGCGTCCCCACCCGGGCTGAAGACGCACCCACCGGGGGACACAGGACTGAACACCAGCGATCCGAACCCCAGCAGCCGAGCTGGCTGTGCCTGTGCCCACGGCGACATGTAACCTACCGCTCCAGCACTGTCTCCGTGGTTCCCACATCCAGAGGAGGTGTGGAGGCAGATACCTGAACCCACACACCCTCTCCAGCCCCTCTCAGATGCCGCTTTCTTGCTCCATTCATTAAACCACTTGGGTGTTGGCTTTGCAGCACCTCTGCCTGTGTCATTTGTGCGGTGGGAGGGGGTGAACGCAGCCCCTGCCCACCCCGAGGGTGGCTGAGCTGGGCTGGAACGGACACAGAGAGAGGATGGGGACAGGAGGTATCGCTCCACGGGACGGTCGTCCGGGGGGGAAACGACAGGGATGGCATCACTACTGGGTTTACCGGGGCCTCCATCACTGTCCCAGCACCGGTGCCTCCATCACTGCCCCGGAACAAGCGGCACCATGGCTACCCCAGCAGTGGCGTCGCAGGCCTCAAGCTGCCCTCACAGAACATTTGCACCCATCCCGTGCCCACTGAGGAGAGAGGCCAGAGCGCTAAGTAGAGAATTACAAGGTCAAACACTTGTTCACATGCAGGCCGTACCCCAACCCAACTGACACATCCCAAACGGGGCTTTACAGGGGGTTCTGAGGCCCTTCAGTCCTTCAGGTACAATGGAGCTTCACTCATCACAACACTCACGCCACCCATCACTGAGAACACTCCAACTTGGCAAAGCAGCTCGAGTTTTGCAGCATTCATTCTTAAGGGTTTTGGCTATAACACCAGCCAAGAAAATTTACAGTTAGAACTAACCCAAGTTCCCTCCTCCATTGGCACCTCTTTCTCCATCGGTTCTCCAAAGCATTTCTTGAGTTCCTGGGGAGGACACACCAAGACTTTCCTCACTTAAATAGAGGAGAAAGAGGAGTCACAAAGCCTGCAGAAAACCTGACATCCACACACAGTGGACCCACACAGGAACAGTCTCAAGGCCCCGCAGCTACACAAAAGGTTGAATTAAGGAACCGTTTTCCTCAACAGGGAGAAATTAAGGATCAACTGAATACAACCACCACTTGTGGTTACTGTTGCTAGCCAGGAAGTGGAAAGAACGAAGCATTAATGCTGTTCCATCAGGGACATCAGGACCGTGAGGAAGCCCTTGTGGCCTCTTACCCCAAGGCCTGTCCAGAGCTGCTCCTCACTTCAGCTCAGCCCTGCATATGGGACGTGGCTTTTGACTTGTGGCCACAGGACTATTTCAGTTGGCAGCTTCATAGACATGATGGGGAGGGGGATGTCAGCAGGGTCACCCTTGACAAGCTGTGGCACGATGCAGAATCACAGAATCACAGAATCATTTTAGTTGGAAGAGAACCTCAGGATCACCAAGTCCAACTGTTAACCCACCCCTGGCACTACCCCGTTTCCCTGAGAACCTCATCTCCGTGTCTGTCCAACCCCTCCAAGGATGGTGACTCCACCACTGCCCTGGGCAGCCTGTTCCAATGCCCCACAGCCCTTTCCAGGAAGAAATTGTTCCCAAGATCCAACCTCAACCACCCCCGGCACAATTGAGGCTAATTCCTCTGCTCCTGTCACTCACCATTCGCGTTTTCCCTCCTTGACGCTGCTGCCCACTATGAGCTCGCACACAACCCCAGCTCTCCAGTTAACAAACGCGGCTGAAGTGCATTCAGCTGCAGCCAGGAGAGAAGAAGAAGGAAAAACAAGAGGCACTAGGAGGACAGAGACATGACGGGAAAATGCTCAAAATGTTTTAGATTCCCGCACCAATCTGTTGGTATTTCCCACACGGAGAAATATACATCCTGCCCCTTCTGTTCCATTGTCAGGGAAAGACCAAAGACTTTGAATGCTTCACTTGCCACTAAAGTATTCAGGATTAATTTTCCTGTGTATCTAGGAAAACGGTTACAGAAAACATCCTCTCCAACATGTTGATAAGGTCAGGGGCTCGTCCTCAGCCTCACCTGAGCCCCATTGCAGGTACTAAGAGACACCGAGATCTCATTCCCTGTTGAAGACCCCAATACCAGCTTGGCTGGTAAAGCTTCCCATGGCAACTACCTCTAACATGTATCTTCTGATGGTCCTTAATCCATTTCTCAGTAAGCTGGCCTAGAAAAAGGAAATTTCTAATCCTAATAAAATAGTGGCTGTACAGGAATATTTTTTGACACGCTAACATCGCTGGAAATGGAAAGCCCACTTAAATAATTTTCTCTATGTAAATTAACCCCATAGTAACATCATCACACCTGTGCCAGGGTTATGCATATGGCAGATCGATCTGGATTTTGCAGACGATTTAAATAAAATAATCATAGAATCATAGAATGCTATGGATTGGAAGGGCCCTGGAAAGCTCATCCAGTGCAATCCCCCCATGGAGCAGGAACACCCAGGTGAGGTTACACAGGAAGGTGTCCGGGCGGGTTGGAATGTCTGCAGAGAAGGAGACTCCACAACCTCCCTGGGCAGCCTGGGCCAGTTCTCCGTTACCCTCGTGAGAAGTTTCTTCTCAAGTTGAAGTGGAACCTCTTATGTTCCAGTTTAAACCCATTACCCCTTGTCCTTCCATTGTTTGTCACCGAGAAGAGCCTGGCTCCATCCTTGTGAACACTCACCCTTTGTATATTTATAAACATTAATAAGGTCACCCCTCAGTCTCCTCTTCTCCAAACTAAAGAGCCCCAGCTCCCTCAGCCTTTCCTCACACGGGAGATGCTCCACTCCCTTCAGCATCTCGGTGGCTGCGCTGGACTCTCTCCAGCAGTTCCCTGTCCTGCTGGAACTCAGGAGCCCAGAACTGGACATAATATTCCAGGTGTGGTCTCCCCAGGGCAGAGCAGAGGGGCAGGAGAACCTCTCTGACCTACTGACCACCCCCCTTCTAATCCACCCCAGGTACCATTGGCCCTCTTGGCCACAAGGGCACAGTGCTGGCTCATGGTCACCCTGCTGTCCCCAGGACGCCCAGGTCCCTCTCCCCTACACTGCTCTCTAATGGATCATTCCCCAACTTATACTGGAACCTGGGGTTGCTCCTGCCCAGATTCAAGACTCTGCACTTGCCCTTGTTCTATTTCATTAAATTTTTCCCCGCCCAGCTCTCCAGCCTGTCCAGGTCTCTGATGGCAGCACAGCTTCCAGTGTCAGCCACTCCTCCCAGCTTGGTGTCACCAACAAACTTGCTGATAGTGCACTCTAGTCCCTCATCCAAGTCATTGATGAATATATTGAACAGTACTGGCCCCAGCACCGACCCCTGAGGCACTGCACTGGATACTGGCCTCAACTGGACTCTGCCCCATTGACCACGACTCTCTGGTTTCTTCCCTTCAGCCAGTTCGCTGTTCACCTCACTACCCGATCATCCAGACCGCACTCCTTCAGTTTAGCAGCGAGGATGCTGTGGGAGACTGTGTCAAATGCTTTACTGAAGTCAAGGTAGACCACATCCACCGCCCTGCCATCATCTATCCACCTCACAATATCTTCATAAAAGGCTATGAGATTGGTCAAGCGTGACTTCCCCTTGGTGAAGCCATGCTGACTGCCCCTAATGACAATCTTATCCCTGATATGCCTTGAGATGGCACCAAGGATAAGTCCTTCCATTACTTTCCCAGGTATTGAGGTGAGGCTGACCGGGCTAAAATTGTCGAGGGTTAAGATTGCGGGGCGACAATAAAACCCTGGCAGATGTATTGTTAACCCCCTCTCCCACCCCACTTCCCCCTTTTTGCCCCTCCCTCTTCCCCCTTCCCACAGGCGATCAGGAGCGATAGAAGGACAGAGAGAAGAGACTTGGAAAAATTAACAATGTTTTACTGATTCTACTAATAAGAATAGAGAAAATAATACAAAATATACAAAACCAATCTTGAAAGTCTCAGCAACTGTAGAGCCGGCAACCAAAGTCCTGGATTAGACTCTGCAGCCAACCGGAGCTGGATTCAGTCTCTCACTAGGCCTCAGTTTGCAGGGACGACTAGCAAGGTCGTCTCCTAATGTCGGCCATAAGGAAAAAGGGAAAAGGGACGAGATCCTCGTGATCTCCCACTTTATATGAAGTATTCACGTGAATGGAATGTTATACACAGTTGGTCAGTTTCTTGGTCACCTGTTTCTCGTCGCCCCCCTCGCGAGATGTCCACCCATGCTTATCAATAAGTTTGCATTCCATTCATTGCTAGGTTTACGAAAACATGTGTCTGGTTCTCCAGGACAATGCAGTAAATTTGAAGGCTTTAGCTGACAGGCAAAATTCACTGAAAGAGAAACATGTTTTTAACAAAACCAGGACACTGAAGTCAAGGTAGACTACATCCACCGCCCCGCCATCATCTATCCACCTCACAATATCTTCATAAAAGGGTATGAGGTTGGTCAAGCGTGACTTCCCCTTGGTGAAGCCATGTTGACTGCCCCTAATGACAATCTTATCCCTGATATGCCTTGAGATGGCACCAAGGATAAGCTGTTCCATTACTCTCCCAGGTATCGAGGTGAGGCTGACCGGGCTATAATTACCCGGGTATTCCTTCTTGCCCTTTTTGAAGACTGGAGTGACGTTAGCTTTCCTCCAGTCCTCAGGCACCTCTCCCGTCTCCCAAGACTTGGCAAAGATGATGGAGAGCGGTCCAGCAAAGACATCAGCCAGCTCCCTCAGCACCCGCGGGTGCATCCCATCTGGACCCGTGGATTTGTGGATGTTCAGATTGCCTAATTGTTCCTTCACCCAGTCCTCATCAACCAAGGCAAATTCTTGCACCGTCCTGCCTTTGTCTGGGGCCTCAGCAGTGCGGGGCTCCTCAGGACAGCCTCCGGCAGAGCAGAAAGAGACAAAGAACCGTTCAGTAACTCTACCTTCTCTGTATCTTCTGTTGCCAGGGCTCCCACCTCGTTCATCAGTGGGCCTACATTGCCTCTGGTGTTCGTTTTATCTGCCACGTATTTGAAAAAGCTCTTCCTGTTGTCCTTGACCCCTCGTGCCAGCTTTAATTCTAAGGAGGCCTTAGCTTTCCAGGTTGCCTCCCTTCATCCCCTGACAGCAGCCTTATATTCTCCCCAAGTGGCCAGCCCCTCCTTCCACGATCTATCAACTCTCCTCTTCCACCTGAGCTTGCCCAGCAGTTCCTGTTTAACCACGCAGGTCTCCTGGCTCCCTTCCTTGACTTCCTACGTGTCAGGATGCTCTGATCTTGTGCCCGGTAGACACAGTCCCTGAACACTAACCAACTATCTTGGGCCCCTTTACCTTCAAGCAGCCTTGCCCATGGGATTTCCCCCAGCAATTGCCTGAAAAGGCCAAAGTTGGCCCTGCTGAAGTCCAGGGTTGCAATTCTGCTTGCTGTTCTGTTCCTGCCGCACAAGATCCTGAACTCCACCATGTCATGGTCACTACAACCCAGGCAGCCTTCAACCTTTACTGCTTCGACCAGCCCCTCCTTGTTAGTGAGGATGAGCTCCAGCAGCTCCTCTCGTGGTGGGCTCCTCCACCATCTGCATGAGGAAGTTCTCATCAAGGCACTGGAGGAACCTCCTGGACTGTGCCTGGCTGGCTGAATGGTCCTTCCAGCAAACAGCAGGGAAGTTCAAATCCCCACCACAACCAGGGCCTGTGAGTGTGAGGCCGCTCTCAGCTGCCTGTAGAGGCCTCATCAGCTTCCTGACCTTGATCTGGTGGCCTGTAACAGACACCCTCAACAGTGTCTCCCCTGCCAGCCTGCCCCTTAATTCTCACCCATAATAATAAAAAAACAGTCTTCACAGCAAATATACTCATTGAAAGCAATTGATAGAGGCCTGGAAAGAAAGCACAACTAGAACATTCCACAAGGAGACACGGACATGAATCAATCAGAAGAAGAATCAGTAAGAACATGAATCAAATAAGAACCGGGGATTAGAGAGGAATGTGCCTTGATGTGAGTCGAGCAAACACGGATGTAATAAGGACGAGAAAAGGATGCTCATAAACTCTACACAATTTCTTTCTTTTTATTTCACAGTTACTGGCTTTTCTCTTGATTGTATCTTCAAGGGCACAAACATTTAAAAATAAAAAGAAAAAAGGGAAGGGAAGGGAAGGGAAGGGAAGGGAAGGGAAGGGAAGGGAAGGGAAGGGAAGGGAAGGGAAGGGAAGGGAAGGGAAGGGAAGGGAAGGGAAGGAAGGGAAGGGAAGGGAAGGGAAGGGAAGGGAAGGGAAGGGAAGGGAAGGGAAGGGAAGGGAAGGGAAGGGAAGGGAAGGGAAGGGAAGGGAAGGGAAGGGAAGGGAAGGGAAGGGAAGGAAAGGAAAGGAAAGGAAAGGAAAGGAAAGGAAAGGAAAGGAAAGGAAAGGAAAGGAAAGGAAAGGAAAGGAAAGGAAAGGAAAGGAAAGGAAAGGAAAGGAAAGGAAAGGAAAGGAAAGGAAAGGAAAGGAAAGGAAAGGAGATATGATAGTAAGGAGAAAGCCGCCTGATGAATCCAGCTTTCTCTGTACTCCAATCAAGCTCCGTCCAGCTGCATCAGTCACAGGCCCAGACAAGCAAACGCTGCTCCCACCTCCTGCTCATCCTGACCCTGCACGGCCCGAGTACCTGCGCATCTCCACTATTTTTATTCTGTCACAGAATCACAGAATGGTTTGGGTTGGAAGGGACCTGCAAAGCTCATCTAGTCCCGCCCCATGCCATGAGCTTAGAAACAAAGAGACAAATGTCCAGGTTCCAGAGGATCCAAGTATATTAGTTCTATGGAATAGGATAAAAAAGGCGAAAAACGTGAAAACAAAAAATATGTTTCATGCCGGTGTGGATGAACAGGAGGAAGCAAGGCTCTCATTCAAGTCACATCAAAACAGCTATGGAAAACCTTCTGGAAAATTCTGGCTCCCAAGGCCTCTGTGATGTCACCGCGTGTTGCCATGACGACCCCACGCTGTCCCCAAGCCCATCTGGCCACTGACAGCCCGCCTGTCCGGTCAGATTTCCTGCGCTCTCCAGTGATTCCCACTGCGAGCAGAGCACTCGAAGGCAAACTCACCTGATTTCTCCCGATCCTCACCCACCTTGATCCCCGTCCGTCCTGATCCTCGTCCGTCCTCCTCCTCATCCAACCCCGTCCTCGTCTCTTCTTCTCGTCATCCTCCTCCTCGCCCGTCCTCCTCCTCGCCCTTGACCCTTATTCCTCGCCAACCCTCGTCCTCATCCGGTTTGTTCGCTGCAGCTGAGCCAGGTGATGGACCAGGACTCATTCTGGGAGAGGTTTCAGAGCTTCCCTGCCGCAGTTTAGCACCAGTGATGAAAAAGAAACATCCTTCCTTCCCGGCCCTCTTCACTCCAACAAATTGGAGTGAAGAAATCCACCTACCCCCAAAAATCACACTTGAGATGGGAAATCATGGGGACAGGAGACCATCACGACAGGAAACCCCCGTGGGTCTGAGAAATCGTTACTAGGAAATATGGTTGGGATGGGAAACCACCACTTAGGGCAGGCCGGGGCAGGCAGTCACCAGCAGGATGGGAAATCACTGAGATGGGAGGACGTGGTGTGAAAACTCAACCCCTCACAACACCTATGCTGATGCTGGTGGAATCATGGCCATGGGGACGGAGGTTGTTTGTCCCCGTGCAACCCCACACTGACCAACAGACATGGCCGGGGCAGCAGCAGCTCCCGTTCCTCCTGCTGCTCCTGCCCTCCAGGTCACCCCAACCGGCTGTGACCCCCAGGATCTCACCCCATCTCCCCTCTGTGCTTCCCCCAACAGAGAGGATCCCTCGCCAGCTGCTGATGGCGTGGCAGGCACAAGCCAGCAGATACACCACCCCGGCCATGGCTGCACCTGTGCCTGCCCACCTGCCGCCCACCAGCCAAGGGCTGCTGGTGCCCCCCCAGCCTGCCCAGCACTACCCTGTCACCTACCACCTGGGACAGGGCAGCGTCTGGCAGGGGGTGCCAGGGACCCTGGGGCAGCTGCTGCAGCTCCCGCCAGGGGTGCAGCTGCAGCAGGTCCCCCAGGTGGTGCAGCTGTCCCCAGGGGTGCAGCTTTGCCACGGGGTGCAGCAGGTCCAGCTGCCCCAAGGGGTGCAGCTGGTGCAGGTCCCCCCAAGGGGTCCAGCTGCCCCCTGGCCCTGCTGCATATCCACCACCCTACCCCTGGGGACAGCAGCTGGTGACCGGCACCACGCTGGTGCCACAACAGCCCATGGGGCTGGGGCCATGGGCTGTGGTCCAAGGGCAGCCCCTGTACCCCGCGGGCTCATACCAGCCGCCCGTCCCTGCCCGCCCCGGCCCCCCGACAGCCCGTGGCCCCGCAGCTCGGCGGGTGCGGAGCCGCCCTGCGCCCCACACCCTGCCTGACACCAGCAAGGAGCCAGCGGAGGCCTCCGGCAGGGACGGCGTGGCTGCGGAGCTCAGTGTCCCCGCTGCCAGCCCCCACCAGCCCGCCCTGGCTGCACCACCAGAGACATCCAGTGGAGAGCCCACAGGTGAGTGCCAGGGCTGGCAGAGCCCACGGGTGGGAGGACAAGCTGAGGACAGCTGGTATCACCCACCTTGGATGGTTTTGTTTGCTTTGTCAGCAGAGGTGACCACCAAGGCAGCCCTGGGGAGCCCGGGGGGTCTCCCCCAGCAGGAACCACCTACCTGCACAGGGGCTGCTGTCGAGTCGGACCCAGACACCATGGCCGACGACCTGATCGCCTGGCTGGAAGCCACCATGGGTGGGGATGACGTCCCCGATGTCGCGGACAGCCCCGACCTGGCCAGCTTCCTCCGTGAGCTCCCTGACCTCTCTGGGTACGTGGGACATGGCAGCTGCCCAAAGCAGCCAGCGGTGGCACTGGGGATGGGGAACACCAACCCTCATGTCCATGACACCACAAACCCACCACCTGCCTCAACGAGCTCCCCGATCTCTCCGAGCACAGGGCAGAGAACACCAGCCCCGGAGAGCGAGTGGCGGCGGTGACGCTGGAGGACGGCGAGGACACCAGCCGTGTCCCCAGCTCTCCCAGCATCCTGACCCAGCCGCTGGACTTCTCCGAGTACGTGGCAGATGGCGGCTGCTCCAAGAAAACAGTGGTGGCCGTGGGGCTGGGGGACAGCGAGGACACCATCCCTGATATCCTTCCTTGCCCCAACAGCCTCAGGGAGCTCGATGGCTTCTGGGAGCAAGTGGACGACAGCACATGCTTCCAGGACCAAGTGTCGCTGGCACAGCTCGGGGACAGCGGGGATGCCGGCATTACCACCTGTGGCCCCTGCATGACCGCTGAGGTCGTCGAGGAGCTCCCAGACCTCCCCCAGTACGTGGCAGAGGGCAGATGTCCCAAAGAGCTAGTGGTGGTGGGGGCGCTGAGGGATGGTGAGCACACCATCCCCGATGTCCCTGACATCCCCCACTTGACCCCTCCCTCAACAAGCTTCCCCATCTCTTGGAACACAGGGCAGAGGGCGGCTGCATGGACATGGAGGACCCAGTGACAGGGGAGAAGCTGCTCTACGGGGACACCACCTTCCCCGATGGCCTTGACAGCCTGGCCAGCAGCACCCCTGTCACTGGGGACTTCTGGGAGCACGGCCCAGAGGGTGACAGCCCGCAGGAGCGCCTGGCGACAGCCATGATGGGGGACACTGACCCCTTCTGGGGGGTGATGGCCTCCCCATCACCGACTCCCTGGGGGTCATGGGACACTGGGGATGGGACACTGGGGACAAAGACCTGCAGGTCCCCCTGCCCAGCCCCCTGCCCAGCCCCCGACCTGCGCCCCAGCCTCGCCTGCCCTCCACAGCCCAACTCATGGAGGAGCTGCAGCGCAGGCAGCTCCGGGTGCTGCTCACCCGCCTGCCCCTGCCACCGGGCACCGTCACCTGCCGGGGGCTGCCGGGACCGGGAGCTGCAGGCGCCAGAAACACCAAGCGCCCCGCGCCAGTGAGAGATCCTGAGGGCCACAGGACTGCTCCGCTTGACACCATCCCGCGGAAGCGCAGAACACTGTGACCAGGAGCCCTCCCGGCCACCATCATGCGCTGGCCCTGCCACCGCCAAGCGCTACATTGCCACCTCCACCTGGCAACCCTGCTGGCCCCAAGCCTGGAGAAGAGGCCACGGCCCTGCCCGGCACCTCGCGGTCACCCAGGGGAACCACCATCCACAACCAGGACCCCCCGGCCTGGTACCACCAGCACCGCGACCACCACCTCTACCCCTTCCTACTGCTGACAGCCACAGCACCGGCATGCCCACCACCCGCTGGGACCGGCGTCCCCAGGAGCAGCGTCCCCACCCGGGCTGAAGACGCACCCACCGGGGGACACAGGACTGAACACCAGCGATCCGAACCCCAGCAGCCGAGCTGGCTGTGCCTGTGCCCACGGCGACATGTAACCTACCGCTCCAGCACTGTCTCCGTGGTTCCCACATCCAGAGGAGGTGTGGAGGCAGATACCTGAACCCACACACCCTCTCCAGCCCCTCTCAGATGCCGCTTTCTTGCTCCATTCATTAAACCACTTGGGTGTTGGCTTTGCAGCACCTCTGCCTGTGTCATTTGTGCGGTGGGAGGGGGTGAACGCAGCCCCTGCCCACCCCGAGGGTGGCTGAGCTGGGCTGGAACGGACACAGAGAGAGGATGGGGACAGGAGGTATCGCTCCACGGGACGGTCGTCCGGGGGGGAAACGACGGGGATGGCATCACTACTGGGTTTACCGGGGCCTCCATCACTGTCCCAGCACCGGTGCCTCCATCACTGCCCCGGAACAAGCGGCACCATGGCTACCCCAGCAGTGGCGTCGCAGGCGTCAAGCTGCCCTCACAGAACATTTGCACCCATCCCGTGCCCACTGAGGAGAGAGGCCAGAGCGCTAAGTAGAGAATTACAAGGTCAAACACTTGTTCACATGCAGGCCGTACCCCAACCCAACTGACACATCCCAAACGGGGCTTTACAGGGGGTTCTGAGGCCCTTCAGTCCTTCAGGTACAATGGAGCTTCACTCATCACCAACACTCACGCCACCCATCACTGAGAACACTCCAACTTGGCAAAGCAGCTCGAGTTTTGCAGCATTCATTCTTAAGGGTTTTGGCTATAACACCAGCCAAGAAAATTTACAGTTAGAACTAACCCAAGTTCCCTCCTCCATTGGCACCTCTTTCTCCATCGGTTCTCCAAAGCATTTCTTGAGTTCCTGGGGAGGACACACCAAGACTTTCCTCACTTAAATAGAGGAGAAAGAGGAGTCACAAAGCCTGCAGAAAACCTGACATCCACACACAGTGGACCCACACAGGAACAGTCTCAAGGCCCCGCAGCTACACAAAAGGTTGAATTAAGGAACCGTTTTCCTCAACAGGGAGAAATTAAGGATCAACTGAATACAACCACCACTTGTGGTTACTGTTGCTAGCCAGGAAGTGGAAAGAAAGAAGCATTAATGCTGTTCCATCAGGGACATCAGGACCGTGAGGAAGCCCTTGTGGCCTCTCACCCCAAGGCCTGTCCAGAGCTGCTCCTCACTTCAGCTCAGCCCTGCATATGGGACGTGGCTTTTGACTTGTGGCCACAGGACTATTTCAGTTGGCAGCTTCATAGACATGATGGGGAGGGGGATGTCAGCAGGGTCACCCTTGACAAGCTGTGGCACGATGCAGAATCACAGAATCACAGAATCATTTTAGTTGGAAGAGAACCTCAGGATCACCAAGTCCAACTGTTAACCCACCCCTGGCACTACCCCGTTTCCCTGAGAACCTCATCTCCGTGTCTGTCCAACCCCTCCAAGGATGGTGACTCCACCACTGCCCTGGGCAGCCTGTTCCAATGCCCCACAGCCCTTTCCAGGAAGAAATTGTTCCCAAGATCCAACCTCAACCGCCCCTGGCACAACTGAGGCCAATTCTTCTGCTCCTGTCACTCACCATTCGCGTTTTCCCTCCTTGACGCTGCTGCCCACTATGAGCTCGCACACAACCCCAGCTCTCCAGTTAACAAACGCGGCTGAAGTGCATTCAGCTGCAGCCAGGAGAGAAGAAGAAGGAAAAACAAGAGGCACTAGGAGGACAGAGACATGACGGGAAAATGCTCAAAATGTTTTAGATTCCCGCACCAATCTGTTGGTATTTCCCACACGGAGAAATATACATCCTGCCCCTTCTGTTCCATTGTCAGGGAAAGACCAAAGACTTTGAATGCTTCACTTGCCACTAAAGTATTCAGGATTAATTTTCCTGTGTATCTAGGAAAACGGTTACAGAAAACATCCTCTCCAACATGTTGATAAGGTCAGGGGCTCGTCCTCAGCCTCACCTGAGCCCCATTGCAGGTACTAAGAGACACCGAGATCTCATTCCCTGTTGAAGACCCCAATACCAGCTTGGCTGGTAAAGCTTCCCATGGCAACTACCTCTAACATGTATCTTCTGATGGTCCTTAATCCATTTCTCAGTAAGCTGGCCTAGAAAAAGGAAATTTCTAATCCTAATAAAATAGTGGCTGTACAGGAATATTTTTTGACACGCTAACATCGCTGGAAATGGAAAGCCCACTTAAATAATTTTCTCTATGTAAATTAACCCCATAGTAACATCATCACACCTGTGCCAGGGTTATGCATATGGCAGATCGATCTGGATTTTGCAGACGATTTAAATAAAATAATCATAGAATCATAGAATGCTATGGATTGGAAGGGCCCTGGAAAGCTCATCCAGTGCAATCCCCCCATGGAGCAGGAACACCCAGGTGAGGTTACACAGGAAGGTGTCCGGGCGGGTTGGAATGTCTGCAGAGAAGGAGACTCCACAACCTCCCTGGGCAGCCTGGGCCAGTTCTCCGTTACCCTCGTGAGAAGTTTCTTCTCAAGTTGAAGTGGAACCTCTTATGTTCCAGTTTAAACCCATTACCCCTTGTCCTTCCATTGTTTGTCACCGAGAAGAGCCTGGCTCCATCCTTGTGAACACTCACCCTTTGTATATTTATAAACATTAATAAGGTCACCCCTCAGTCTCCTCTTCTCCAAACTAAAGAGCCCCAGCTCCCTCAGCCTTTCCTCACACGGGAGATGCTCCACTCCCTTCAGCATCTTGGTGGCTGCGCTGGACTCTCTCCAGCAGTTCCCTGTCCTGCTGGAACTGAGGGGCCACAACTGGACACAATATTCCAGGTGTGGTCTCCCCAGGGCAGAGCAGAGGGGCAGGAGAACCTCTCTGACCTACTGACCACCCCCCTTCTAATCCACCCCAGGTACCATTGGCCCTCTTGGCCACAAGGGCACAGTGCTGGCTCATGGTCACCCTGCTGTCCCCAGGACGCCCAGGTCCCTCTCCCCTACACTGCTCTCTAATGGATCATTCCCCAACTTATACTGGAACCTGGGGTTGCTCCTGCCCAGATTCAAGACTCTGCACTTGCCCTTGTTCTATTTCATTAAATTTTTCCCCGCCCAGCTCTCCAGCCTGTCCAGGTCTCTGATGGCAGCACAGCTTCCAGTGTCAGCCACTCCTCCCAGCTTGGTGTCACCAACAAACTTGCTGATAGTGCACTCTAGTCCCTCATCCAAGTCATTGATGAATATATTGAACAGTACTGGCCCAGCACCGACCCCTGAGGCACTGCACTGGATACTGGCCTCAACTGGACTCTGCCCCATTGACCACGACTCTCTGGTTTCTTCCCTTCAGCCAGTTCGCTGTTCACCTCACTACCCGATCATCCAGACCGCACTCCTTCAGTTTAGCAGCGAGGATGCTGTGGGAGACTGTGTCAAATGCTTTACTGAAGTCAAGGTAGACCACATCCACCGCCCTGCCATCATCTATCCACCTCACAATATCTTCATAAAAGGCTATGAGATTGGTCAAGTGTGACTTCCCCTTGGTGAAGCCATGCTGACTGCCCCTAATGACAATCTTATCCCTGATATGCCTTGAGATGGCACCAAGGATAAGTCCTTCCATTACTTTCCCAGGTATTGAGGTGAGGCTGACCGGGCTAAAATTGTCGAGGGTTAAGATTGCGGGGCGACAATAAAACCCTGGCAGATGTATTGTTAACCCCCTCTCCCACCCCACTTCCCCCTTTTTGCCCCTCCCTCTTCCCCCTTCCCACAGGCGATCAGGAGCGATAGAAGGACAGAGAGAAGAGACTTGGAAAAATTAACAATGTTTTACTAATTCTACTAATAAGAATAGAGAAAATAATACAAAATATACAAAACCAATCTTGAAAGTCTCAGCAACTGTAGAGCCGGCAACCAAAGTCCTGGATTAGACTCTGCAGCCAACCGGAGCTGGATTCAGTCTCTCACTAGGCCTCAGTTTGCAGGGACGACTAGCAAGGTCGTCTCCTAATGTCGGCCATAAGGAAAAAGGGAAAAGGGACGAGATCCTCGTGATCTCCCACTTTATATGAAGTATTCACGTGAATGGAATGTTATACACAGTTGGTCAGTTTCTTGGTCACCTGTTTCTCGTCGCCCCCCTCGCGAGATGTCCACCCATGCTTATCAATAAGTTTGCATTCCATTGCTAGGTTTACGAAAACATGTGTCTGGTTCTCCAGGACAATGCAGTAAATTTGAAGGCTTTAGCTGACAGGCAAAATTCACTGAAAGAGAAACATGTTTTTAACAAAACCAGGACACTGAAGTCAAGGTAGACTACATCCACCGCCCCGCCATCATCTATCCACCTCACAATATCTTCATAAAAGGGTATGAGGTTGGTCAAGCGTGACTTCCCCTTGGTGAAGCCATGTTGACTGCCCCTAATGACAATCTTATCCCTGATATGCCTTGAGATGGCACCAAGGATAAGCTGTTCCATTACTCTCCCAGGTATCGAGGTGAGGCTGACCGGGCTATAATTACCCGGGTATTCCTTCTTGCCCTTTTTGAAGACTGGAGTGACGTTAGCTTTCCTCCAGTCCTCAGGCACCTCTCCCGTCTCCCAAGACTTGGCAAAGATGATGGAGAGCGGTCCAGCAAAGACATCAGCCAGCTCCCTCAGCACCCGCGGGTGCATCCCATCTGGACCCGTGGATTTGTGGATGTTCAGATTGCCTAATTGTTCCTTCACCCAGTCCTCATCAACCAAGGCAAATTCTTGCACCGTCCTGCCTTTGTCTGGGGCCTCAGCAGTGCGGGGCTCCTCAGGACAGCCTCCGGCAGAGCAGAAAGAGACAAAGAACCGTTCAGTAACTCTACCTTCTCTGTATCTTCTGTTGCCAGGGCTCCCACCTCGTTCATCAGTGGGCCTACATTGCCTCTGGTGTTCGTTTTATCTGCCACGTATTTGAAAAAGCTCTTCCTGTTGTCCTTGACCCCTCGTGCCAGCTTTAATTCTAAGGAGGCCTTAGCTTTCCAGGTTGCCTCCCTTCATCCCCTGACAGCAGCCTTATATTCTCCCCAAGTGGCCAGCCCCTCCTTCCACGATCTATCAACTCTCCTCTTCCACCTGAGCTTGCCCAGCAGTTCCTGTTTAACCACGCAGGTCTCCTGGCTCCCTTCCTTGACTTCCTACGTGTCAGGATGCTCTGATCTTGTGCCCGGTAGACACAGTCCCTGAACACTAACCAACTATCTTGGGCCCCTTTACCTTCAAGCAGCCTTGCCCATGGGATTTCCCCCAGCAATTGCCTGAAAAGGCCAAAGTTGGCCCTGCTGAAGTCCAGGGTTGCAATTCTGCTTGCTGTTCTGTTCCTGCCGCACAAGATCCTGAACTCCACCATGTCATGGTCACTACAACCCAGGCAGCCTTCAACCTTTACTGCTTCGACCAGCCCCTCCTTGTTAGTGAGGATGAGCTCCAGCAGCTCCTCTCGTGGTGGGCTCCTCCACCATCTGCATGAGGAAGTTCTCATTAAGGCACTGGAGGAACCTCCTGGACTGTGCCTGGCTGGCTGAATGGTCCTTCCAGCAAACAGCAGGGAAGTTCAAATCCCCACCACAACCAGGGCCTGTGACTGTGAGGCCGCTCTCAGCTGCCTGTAGAGGCCTCATCAGCTTCCTGACCTTGATCTGGTGGCCTGTAACAGACCCCCTCAACAGTGTCTCCCCTGCCAGCCTGCCCCTTAATTCTCACCCATAATAATAAAAAAACAGTCTTCACAGCAAATATACTCATTGAAAGCAATTGATAGAGGCCTGGAAAGAAAGCACAACTAGAACATTCCACAAGGAGACACGGACATGAATCAATCAGAAGAAGAATCAGTAAGAACATGAATCAAATAAGAACCGGGGATTAGAGAGGAATGTGCCTTGATGTGAGTCGAGCAAACACGGATGTAATAAGGACGAGAAGAGGATGCTCATAAACTCTACACAATTTCTTTCTTTTTATTTCACAGTTACTGGCTTTTCTCTTGATTGTATCTTCAAGGGCACAAACATTTAAAAATAAAAAGAAAAAAGGGAAGGGAAGGGAAGGGAAGGGAAGGGAAGGGAAGGGAAGGGAAGGGAAGGGAAGGGAAGGGAAGGGAAGGGAAGGGAAGGGAAGGGAAGGGAAGGGAAGGGAAGGGAAGGGAAGGGAAGGGAAGGGAAGGGAAGGAAAGGAAAGGAAAGGAAAGGAAAGGAAAGGAAAGGAAAGGAAAGGAAAGGAAAGGAAAGGAAAGGAAAGGAAAGGAAAGGAAAGGAAAGGAAAGGAAAGGAAAGGAAAGGAGATATGATAGTAAGGAGAAAGCCGCCTGATGAATCCAGCTTTCTTTGTACTCCAATCAAGCTCCGTCCAGCTGCATCAGTCATAGCCCCAGACAAGCAAACGCTGCTCCCACCTCCTGCTCATCCCGACCCTGCACGGCCCGAGTACCTGCGCATCTCCACTATTTTTATTCTGTCACAGAATCACAGAATGGTTTGGGTTGGAAGGGACCTGCAAAGCTCATCTAGTCCCGCCCCATGCCATGAGCTTAGAAACAAAGAGACAAATGTCCAGGTTCCGGAGGATCCAAGTATATTAGTTCTATGGAATAGGATAAAAAAGGCGAAAAACGTGAAAACAAAAAATATGTTTCATGCCGGTGTGGATGAACAGGAGGAAGCAAGGCTCTCATTCAAGTCACATCAAAACAGCTATGGAAAACCTTCTGGAAAATTCTGGCTCCCAAGGCCTCTGTGATGTCACCGCGTGTTGCCATGACGACCCCACGCTGTCCCCAAGCCCATCTGGCCACTGACAGCCCGCCTGTCCGGTCAGATTTCCTGCGCTCTCCAGTGATTCCCACTGCGAGCAGAGCACTTGAAGGCGAACTCACCTGATTTCTCCCGATCCTCACCCACCTTGATCCCCGTCCGTCCTGATCCTCGTCCGTCCTCCTCCTCATCCAACCCCGTCCTCGTCTCTTCTTCTCGTCATCCTCCTCCTCGCCCGTCCTCCTCCTCGCCCTTGACCCTTATTCCTCGCCAACCCTCGTCCTCATCCGGTTTGTTCGCTGCAGCTGAGCCAGGTGATGGACCAGGACTCATTCTGGGAGAGGTTTCAGAGCTTCCCTGCCGCAGTTTAGCACCAGTGATGAAAAAGAAACATCCTTCCTTCCCGGCCCTCTTCACTCCAACAAATTGGAGTGAAGAAATCCACCTACCCCCAAAAATCACACTTGAGATGGGAAATCATGGGGACAGGAGACCATCATGACAGGAAACCCCCGTGGGTCTGAGAAATCATTACTAGGAAATATGGTTGGGATGGGAAACCACCACTTAGGGCAGGCCGGGGCAGGCAGTCACCAGCAGGATGGGAAATCACTGAGATGGGAGGACGTGGTGTGAAAACTCAACCCCTCACAACACTGATGCTGATGCTGGTGGAATCATGGCCATGGGGACGGAGGCTGTTTGTCCCCGTGCAACCCCACACTGACCAACAGACATGGCCGGGGCAGCAGCAGCTCCCGTTCCTCCTGCTGCTCCTGCCCTCCAGGTCACCCCAACCGGCTGTGACCCCCAGGATCTCACCCCATCTCCCCTCTGTGCTTCCCCCAACAGAGAGGATCCCTCGCCAGCTGCTGATGGCGTGGCAGGCACAAGCCAGCAGATACACCACCCCGGCCATGGCTGCACCTGTGCCTGCCCACCTGCCGCCCACCAGCCAAGGGCTGCTGGTGCCCCCCCAGCCTGCCCAGCACTACCCTGTCACCTACCACCTGGGACAGGGCAGCGTCTGGCAGGGGGTGCCAGGGACCCTGGGGCAGCTGCTGCAGCTCCCGCCAGGGGTGCAGCTGCAGCAGGTCCCCCAGGTGGTGCAGCTGTCCCCAGGGGTGCAGCTTTGCCACGGGGTGCAGCAGGTCCAGCTGCCCCAAGGGGTGCAGCTGGTGCAGGTCCCCCAAGGGGTCCAGCTGCCCCCTGGCCCTGCTGCATATCCACCACCCTACCCCTGGGGACAGCAGCTGGTGACCGGCACCACGCTGGTGCCACAACAGCCCATGGGGCTGGGGCCATGGGCTGTGGTCCAAGGGCAGCCCCTGTACCCCGCGGGCTCATACCAGCCGCCCGTCCCTGCCCGCCCCGGCCCCCCGACAGCCCGTGGCCCCGCGGCTCGGCGGGTGCGGAGCCGCCCTGCGCCCCACACCCTGCCTGACACCAGCAAGGAGCCAGCGGAGGCCTCCGGCAGGGACGGCGTGGCTGCGGAGCTCAGTGTCCCCGCTGCCATCCCCCACCAGCCCGCCCTGGCTGCACCACCAGAGACATCCAGTGGGGAGCCCACAGGTGAGTGCCAGGGCTGGCAGAGCCCACGGGTGGGAGGACAAGCTGAGGACAGCTGGTATCACCCACCTTGGATGGTTTTGTTTGCTTTGTCAGCAGAGGTGACCACCAAGGCAGCCCTGGGGAGCCCGGGGGGTCTCCCCCAGCAGGAACCACCTACCTGCACAGGGGCTGCTGTCGAGTCGGACCCAGGCACCATGGCCGACGACCTGATCGCCTGGCTGGAAGCCACCATGGGTGGGGATGACGTCCCCGATGTCGCGGACAGCCCCGACCTGGCCAGCTTCCTCCGTGAGCTCCCTGACCTCTCTGGGTACGTGGGACATGGCAGCTGCCCAAAGCAGCCAGCGGTGGCACTGGGGATGGGGAACACCAACCCTCATGTCCATGACACCACAAACCCACCACCTGCCTCAACGAGCTCCCCGATCTCTCCGAGCACAGGGCAGAGAACACCAGCCCCGGAGAGCGAGTGGCGGTGGTGACGCTGGAGGACGGCGAGGACACCAGCCGTGTCCCCAGCTCTCCCAGCATCCTGACCCAGCCGCTGGACTTCTCCGAGTACGTGGCAGATGGCGGCTGCTCCAAGAAAACAGTGGTGGCCGTGGGGCTGGGGGACAGCGAGGACACCATCCCTGATATCCTTCCTTGCCCCAACAGCCTCAGGGAGCTCGATGGCTTCTGGGAGCAAGTGGACGACAGCACATGCTCCCAGGACCAAGTGTCGCTGGCACAGCTCGGGGACAGCGCGGATGCCGGCATTACCACCTGTGGCCCCTGCATGACCGCTGAGGTCGTCGAGGAGCTCCCAGACCTCCCCCAGTACGTGGCAGAGGGCAGATGTCCCAAAGAGCTAGTGGTGGTGGGGGCGCTGAGGGATGGTGAGCACACCATCCCCGATGTCCCTGACATCCCCCACTTGACCCCTCCCTCAACAAGCTTCCCCATCTCTTGGAACACAGGGCAGAGGGCGGCTGCATGGACATGGAGGACCCAGTGACAGGGGAGAAGCTGCTCTACGGGGACACCACCTTCCCCGATGGCCTTGACAGCCTGGCCAGCAGCACCCCTGTCACTGGGGACTTCTGGGAGCACGGCCCAGAGGGTGACAGCCCGCAGGAGCGCCTGGCGACGGCCATGATGGGGGACACTGACCCCTTCTGGGGGGTGATGGCCTCCCCATCACCGACTCCCTGGGGGTCATGGGACACTGGGGACAAAGACCTGCAGGTCCCCCTGCCCAGCCCCCTGCCCAGCCCCCCACCTGCGCCCCAGCCTCGCCTGCCCTCCACAGCCCAACTCATGGAGGAGCTGCAGCGCAGGCAGCTCCGGGTGCTGCTCACCCGCCTGCCCCTGCCACCGGGCACCGTCACCTGCCGGGGGCTGCCGGGACCGGGAGCTGCAGGCGCCAGAAACACCAAGCGCCCCGCGCCAGTGAGAGATCCTGAGGGCCACAGGACTGCTCCGCTTGACACCATCCCGCGGAAGCGCAGAACACTGTGACCAGGAGCCCTCCCGGCCACGATCATGCGCTGGCCCCGGCACCGCCAAGCGCTACGTTGCCACCTTCACCTGGCAACCCTGCTGGCCCTAAGCCTGGAGAAGAGGCCACGGCCCTGCCCGGCACCTCGCGGTCACCCAGGGGAACCACCATCCACAACCAGGACCCCCCGGCCTGGTACCACCAGCACCGCGACCACCACCTCTACCCCTTCCTACTGCTGACAGCCACAGCACCGGCATGCCCACTACCCACTGGGACCGGCGTCCCCAGGAGCAGCGTCCCCACCCGGGCTGAAGACGCACCCACCGGGGGACACAGGACCGAACACCAGCGACCCGAACCCCAGCAGCCGAGCTGGCTGTGCCTGTGCCCACGGGGACAATCCCAGCGCAGGGACTGTGGCAGCAGCTGCCCGGGCCCCACGGCTGCTGCACCTCCCGCCGACTCCCCGCCGATTCCTCGGGCCCTGGGGCCGCACAGCTGCACCCACCGCGCTCAGGAGCAGGAGGACTCGGTGCCCGTCACACCCCAACAGCGGCCACAGCAGCGGGCCTGAAGAACTTGGCTCAGGAGGAGCTGGACACTCTGTTGATGTCACTGGGCAACTGCCGGTTTTGTACAGAGGAAGATGGACATGGAAAAAGCCACCGGTACGGCGACACGTAACCTACCGCTCCAGCGCTGTCCCCGTGGCGCCCACATCCAGAGGAGGTGTGGAGGCAGAGACCTGCACCCACGCACCCTCTCCAGCCCCTCTCAGATGCCGCTTTCTTGCTCCATTCATTAAACCACTTGGGTGTTGGCTTTGCAGCACCTCTGCCTGCGTCATTTGTGCGGTGGGAGGGGGTGAACGCAGCCCCTGCCCACCCCGAGGGTGGCTGAGCTGGGCTGGGAACGGACTCGAAGAGAGGATGGGGACAGGAGGTATCGCTCCAGGGGACAGTCATTTGGGGAAGAAACGACGGGGATGGCATCACTACTGGGTTTACCAAGGCCTCCATCACTGTCCCAGCACCGGTGCCTCCATCACTGCCCCGGAACAAGCGGCACCATGGCTACCCCAGCAGTGGCGTCGCAGGCCTCAAGCTGCTCTCACAGAACATTTGCACCCATCCCGTGCCCACTGAGGAGAGAGGCCAGAGCGCTAAGTAGAGAATTACAAGGTTAAACACTTGTTCACATGCAGGCCGTACCCCAACCCAACTGACACATCCCAAACGGGGCTTTACAGGGAGTTCTGAGGCCCTTCAGTCCTTCAGGTACAATGGAGCTTCACTCATCACCAACACTCACGCCACCCATCACTGAGAACACTCCAACTTGGCAAAGCAGCTCGAGTTTTGCAGCACTCATTCTTAAGGGTTTTGGCTATAACACCAGCCAAGAAAATTTACAGTTAGAACTAACCCAAGTTCCCTCCTCCATTGGCACCTCTTTCTCCATCGGTTCTCCAAAGCATTTCTTGAGTTCCTGGGGAGGACACACCAAGACTTTCCTCACTTAAATAGAGGAGAAAGAGGAGTCACAAGCCTGCAGAAAACCTGACATCCACACGCAGTGGACCCACACAGGAACAGTCTCAAGGCCCCGCAGCTACACAAAAGGTTGAATTAAGGAACCGTTTTCCTCAACAGGGAGAAATTAAGGATCAACTGAATACAACCACCACTTGTGGTTACTGTTGCTAGCCAGGAAGTGGAAAGAACGAAGCATTAATGCTGTTCCATCAGGGACATCAGGACCGTGAGGAAGCCCTTGTGGCCTCTCACCCCAAGGCCTGTCCAGAGCTGCTCCTCACTTCAGCTCAGCCCTGCATATGGGACGTGGCTTTGGACTTGTGGCCACAGGACTATTTCAGTTGGCAGCTTCATAGACATGATGGGGAGGGGGTTGTCAGCAGGGTCACCCTTGACAAGCTGTGGCACGATGCAGAATCACAGAATCACAGAATCATTTTAGTTGGAAGAGAACCTCAGGATCACCAAGTCCAACTGTTAACCCAACCCTGGCAATACCCCGTTTCCCTGAGAACCTCATCTCCGTGTCTGTCCAACCCCTCCAAGGATGGTGACTCCACCACTGCCCTGGGCAGCCTGTTCCAATGCCCCACAGCCCTTTCCAGGAAGAAATTGTTCCCAAGATCCAACCTCAACCGCCCCTGGCACAATTGAGGCCAATTCTTCTGCTCCTGTCACTCACCATTCGCGTTTTCCCTCCTTGACGCTGCTGCCCACTATGAGCTCGCACACAACCCCAGCTCTCCAGTTAACAAACGCGGCTGAAGTGCATTCAGCTGCAGCCAGGAGAGAAGAAGAAGGAAAAACAAGAGGCACTAGGAGGACAGAGACATGACGGGACAATGCTCAAAATGTTTTAGATTCCCGCACGAGTCTGTTGGTACTTCCCACACGGAAAAATATACATCCTGCCCCTTCTGTTCCATTGTCAGGGAAAGACCAAAGACTTTGAATGCTTCACTTGCCACTAAAGTATTCAGGATTAATTTTCCTGTGTATCTAGGAAAACGGTTACAGAAAACATCCTCTCCAACATGTTGATAAGGTCAGGGGCTCGTCCTCAGCCTCACCTGAGCCCCATTGCAGGTACTAAGAGACACCGAGATCTCATTCCCTGTTGAAGACCCCAATACCAGCTTGGCTGGTAAAGCTTCCCATGACAACTACCTCTAACATGTATCTTCTGATGGTCCTTAATCCATTTCTCAGTAAGCTGGCCTAGAAAAAGGAAATTTCTAATCCTGATAAAATAGTGGCTGTACAGGAATATTTTTTGACACGCTAACATCGCTGGAAATGGGAAGCCCACTTAAATAACATTCTCTATGTAAATTAACCCCATAGTAACATCATCACACCTGTGCCAGGGTTATGCATATGGCAGATCGATCTGGATTTTGCAGACTATTTAAAAAAAATAACCATAGAATCATAGAATGCTATGGATTGGAAGGGCCCTGGAAAGCTCATCCAGTGCAATCCCCCCATGGAGCAGGAACACCCAGATGAGGTTACACAGGAAGGTGTCCGGGCGGGTTGGAATGTCTGCAGAGAAGGAGACTCCACAACCTCCCTGGGCAGCCTGGGCCAGTTCTCCGTTACCCTCACTGAGAAGAAGTTTCTTCTCAAGTTGAAGTGGAACCTCTTATGTTCCAGTTTAAACCCATCACCCCTTGTTCTTCCATTGTTTGTCACCGAGAAGAGCCTGGCTCCATCCTTGTGAACACTCACCCTTTGTATATTTATAAACATTAATAAGGTCACACCCCTCATTCTCCTCTTCTCCAAACTAAAGAGCCCCAGCTCCCTCAGCCTTTCCTCACACGGGAGATGCTCCACTCCCTTCAGCATCTTGGTGGCTGCGCTGGACTCTCTCCAGCAGTTCCCTGTCCTGCTGGAACTCAGGAACCCAGAACTGGACACAATATTCCAGGTGTGGTCTCCCCAGGGCAGAATAGAGAGGAAGGAGAACGTCTCTCCACCTACTAACCACCCCCCTTCTAATCCACCCCAGGTACCATTGGCCCTCTTGGCCACAAGGGCACAGTGCTGGCTCATGGTCACCCTGCTGTCCCCAGGACGCCCAGGTCCCTCTCCCCTACACTGCTCTCTAATGGATCATTCCCCAACTTATACTGGAACCTGGGGTTGCTCCTGCTCAGATTCAAGACTCTGCACTTGCCCTTGTTCTATTTCATTAAATTTTTCCCCGCCCAGCTCTCCAGCCTGTCCAGGTCTCTGATGGCAGCACAGCTTCCAGTGTCAGCCACTCCTCCCAGCTTGGTGTCACCAACAAACTTGCTGATAGTGCACTCTAGTCCCTCATCCAAGTCATTGATGAATATATTGAACAGTACTGGCCCCAGCACCGACCCCTGAGGCACTGCACTGGATACTGGCCTCAACTGGACTCTGCCCCATTGACCACGACTCTCTGGTTTCTTCCCTTCAGCCAGTTCGCTGTTCACCTCACTACCCGATCATCCAGACCGCACTCCTTCAGTTTAGCAGCGAGGATGCTGTGGGAGACTGTGTCAAATGCTTTACTGAAGTCAAGGTAGACCACATCCACTGACCCGCCATCATCTATCCACCTCCCTATATCTTCATAAAAGGGTATGAGGTTGGTCAAGCGTGACTTCCCCTTGGTGAAGCCATGTTGACTGCCCCTAATGACAATCTTATCCCTGATATGCCTTGAGATGGCACCAAGGATAAGCTGTTCCATTACTCTCCCAGGTATCGAGGTGAGGCTGACCGGGCTATAATTACCCGGGTATTCCTTCTTGCCCTTTTTGAAGACTGGAGTGACGTTAGCTTTCCTCCAGTCCTCAGGCACCTCTCCCGTCTCCCAAGACTTGGCAAAGATGATGGAGAGCGGTCCAGCAAAGACATCAGCCAGCTCCCTCAGCACCCGCGGGTGCATCCCATCTGGACCCGTGGATTTGTGGATGTTCAGATTGCCTAATTGTTCCTTCACCCAGTCCTCATCAACCAAGGCAAATTCTTGCACCGTCCTGCCTTTGTCTGGGGCCTCAGCAGTGCGGGGCTCCTCAGGACAGCCTCCGGCAGAGCAGAAAGAGACAAAGAACCGTTCAGTAACTCTACCTTCTCTGTATCTTCTGTTGCCAGGGCTCCCACCTCGTTCATCAGTGGGCCTACATTGCCTCTGGTGTTCGTTTTATCTGCCACGTATTTGAAAAAGCTCTTCCTGTTGTCCTTGACCCCTCGTGCCAGCTTTAATTCTAAGGAGGCCTTAGCTTTCCAAGTTGCCTCCCTTCATCCCCTGACAGCAGCCTTATATTCTCCCCAAGTGGCCAGCCCCTCCTTCCACGATCTATCAACTCTCCTCTTCCACCTGAGCTTGCCCAGCAGTTCCTGTTTAACCACGCAGGTCTCCTGGCTCCCTTCCTTGACTTCCTACGTGTCAGGATGCTCTGATCTTGTGCCCGGTAGACACAGTCCCTGAACACTAACCAACTATCTTGGGCCCCTTTACCTTCAAGCAGCCTTGCCCATGGGGTTTCCCCCAGCAATTGCCTGAAAAGGCCAAAGTTGGCCCTGCTGAAGTCCAGGGTTGCAATTCTGCTTGCTGTTCTGTTCCTGCCGCACAAGATCCTGAACTCCACCATGTCATGGTCACTACAACCCAGGCAGCCTTCAACCTTTACTGCTTCGACCAGCCCCTCCTTGTTAGTGAGGATGAGCTCCAGCAGCTCCTCTCGTGGTGGGCTCCTCCACCATCTGCATGAGGAAGTTCTCATCAAGGCACTGGAGGAACCTCCTGGGCTGTGCCTGGCTGGCTGAATGGTCCTTCCAGCAAACAGCAGCGAAGTTCAAATCCCCACCACAACCAGGGCCTGTGACTGTGAGGCCGCTCTCAGCTGCCTGTAGAGGCCTCATCAGCTTCCTGACCTTGATCTGGTGGCCTGTAACAGACCCCCTCAACAGTGTCTCCCCTGCCAGCCTGCCCCTTAATTCTCACCCATAATAATAAAGAAACAGTCTTCACAGCAAATATACTCATTGAAAGCAATTGATAGAGGCCTGGAAAGAAAGCACAACTAGAACATTCCACAAGGAGACACGGACATGAATCAATCAGAAGAAGAATCAGTAAGAACATGAATCAAATAAGAACCGGGGATTAGAGAGGAATGTGCCTTGATGTGAGTCGAGCAAACACGGATGTAATAAGGACGAGAAGAGGATGCTCATAAACTTTACACAATTTCTTTCTTTTTATTTCATAGTTACTGGCTTTTCTCTTGATTGAATCTTCAAGGGCACAAACATTTAAAAATAAAAAGAAAAAAGGGAAGGGAAGGGAAGGGAAGGGAAGGGAAGGGAAGGGAAGGGAAGGGAAGGGAAGGGAAGGGAAGGGAAGGGAAGGGAAGGGAAGGGAAGGGAAGGGAAGGGAAGGGAAGGGAAGGGAAGGGAAGGGAAGGGAAGGGAAGGGAAGGGAAGGGAAGGGAAGGGAAGGGAAGGGAAGGGAAGGGAAGGGAAGGGAAGGGAAGGGAAGGGAAGGGAAGGGAAGGGAAGGGAAGGGAAGGAAAGGAAAGGAAAGGAAAGGAAAGGAAAGGAAAGGAAAGGAAAGGAAAGGAAAGGAAAGGAAAGGAAAGGAAAGGAAAGGAAAGGAAAGGAAAGGAAAGGAAAGGAAAGGAAAGGAAAGGAAAGGAAAGGAAAGGAAAGGAGATATGATAGTAAGGAGAAAGCCGCCTGATGAATCCAGCTTTCTCTGTACTCCAATCAAGCTCCGTCCAGCTGCATCAGTCACAGCCCCAGACAAGCAAACGCTGCTCCCACCTCCTGCTCATCCCGACCCTGCACGGCCCGAGTACCTGCGCATCTCCACTATTTTTATTCTGTCACAGAATCACAGAATGGTTTGGGTTGGAAGGGACCTGCAAAGCTCATCTAGTCCCGCCCCATGCCATGAGCTTAGAAACAAAGAGACAAATGTCCAGGTTCCGGAGGATCCAAGTATATTAGTTCTATGGAATAGGATAAAAAAGGCGAAAAACGTGAAAACAAAAAATATGTTTCATGCCGGTGTGGATGAACAGGAGGAAGCAAGGCTCTCATTCAAGTCACATCAAAACAGCTATGGAAAACCTTCTGGAAAATTCTGGCTCCCAAGGCCTCTGTGATGTCACCGCGTGTTGCCATGACGACCCCACGCTGTCCCCAAGCCCATCTGGCCACTGACAGCCCGCCTGTCCGGTCAGATTTCCTGCGCTCTCCAGTGATTCCCACTGCGAGCAGAGCACTCGAAGGCGAACTCACCTGATTTCTCCCGATCCTCACCCACCTTGATCCCCGTCCGTCCTGATCCTCGTCTGTCCTCCTCCTCATCCAACCCCGTCCTCGTCTCTTCTTCTCGTCATCCTCCTCCTCGCCCGTCCTCCTCCTCGCCCTTGACCCTTATTCCTCGCCAACCCTCGTCCTCATCCGGTTTGTTCGCTGCAGCTGAGCCAGGTGATGGACCAGGACTCATTCTGGGAGAGGTTTCAGAGCTTCCCTGCCGCAGTTTAGCACCAGTGATGAAAAAGAAACATCCTTCCTTCCCGGCCCTCTTCACTCCAACAAATTGGAGTGAAGAAATCCACCTACCCCCAAAATTCACACTTGAGATGGGAAATCATGGGGACAGGAGACCATCATGACAGGAAACCCCCGTGGGTCTGAGAAATCGTTACTAGGAAATATGGTTGGGATGGGAAACCACCACTTAGGGTAGGCCGGGGCAGGCAGTCACCAGCAGGATGGGAAATCACTGAGATGGGAGGACGTGGTGTGAAAACTCAACCCCTCACAACACTGATGCTGATGCTGGTGGAATCATGGCCATGGGGACGGAGGCTGTTTGTCCCCGTGCAACCCCACACTGACCAACAGACATGGCCGGGGCAGCAGCAGCTCCCGTTCCTCCTGCTGCTCCTGCCCTCCAGGTCACCCCAACCGGCTGTGACCCCCAGGATCTCACCCCATCTCCCCTCTGTGCTTCCCCCAACAGAGAGGATCCCTCGCCAGCTGCTGATGGCGTGGCAGGCACAAGCCAGCAGATACACCACCCCGGCCATGGCTGCACCTGTGCCTGCCCACCTGCCGCCCACCAGCCAAGGGCTGCTGGTGCCCCCCCAGCCTGCCCAGCACTACCCTGTCACCTACCACCTGGGACAGGGCAGCGTCTGGCAGGGGGTGCCAGGGACCCTGGGGCAGCTGCTGCAGCTCCCGCCAGGGGTGCAGCTGCAGCAGGTCCCCCAGGTGGTGCAGCTGTCCCCAGGGGTGCAGCTTTGCCACGGGGTGCAGCAGGTCCAGCTGCCCCAAGGGGTGCAGCTGGTGCAGGTCCCCCAAGGGGTCCAGCTGCCCCCTGGCCCTGCTGCATATCCACCACCCTACCCCTGGGGACAGCAGCTGGTGACCGGCACCACGCTGGTGCCACAACAGCCCATGGGGCTGGGGCCATGGGCTGTGGTCCAAGGGCAGCCCCTGTACCCCGCGGGCTCATACCAGCCGCCCGTCCCTGCCCGCCCCGGCCCCCCGACAGCCCGTGGCCCCGCGGCTCGGCGGGTGCGGAGCCGCCCTGCGCCCCACACCCTGCCTGACACCAGCAAGGAGCCAGCGGAGGCCTCCGGCAGGGACGGGGTGGCTGCGGAGCTCAGTGTCCCCGCTGCCATCCCCCACCAGCCCGCCCTGGCTGCACCACCAGAGACATCCAGTGGGGAGCCCACAGGTGAGTGCCAGGGCTGGCAGAGCCCACGGGTGGGAGGACAAGCTGAGGACAGCTGGTATCACCCACCTTGGATGGTTTTGTTTGCTTTGTCAGCAGAGGTGACCACCAAGGCAGCCCTGGGGAGCCCGGGGGGTCTCCCCCAGCAGGAACCACCTACCTGCACAGGGGCTGCTGTCGAGTCAGACCCAGACACCATGGCCGACGACCTGATCGCCTGGCTGGAAGCCACCATGGGTGGGGATGACGTCCCCGATGTCGCGGACAGCCCCGACCTGGCCAGCTTCCTCCGTGAGCTCCCTGACCTCTCTGGGTACGTGGGACATGGCAGCTGCCCAAAGCAGCCAGCGGTGGCACTGGGGATGGGGAACACCAACCCTCATGTCCATGACACCACAAACCCACCACCTGCCTCAACGAGCTCCCCGATCTCTCCGAGCACAGGGCAGAGAACACCAGCCCCGGAGAGCGAGTGGCGGCGGTGACGCTGGAGGACGGCGAGGACACCAGCCGTGTCCCCAGCTCTCCCAGCATCCTGACCCAGCCGCTGGACTTCTCCGAGTACGTGGCAGATGGCGGCTGCTCCAAGAACACAGTGGTGGCCGTGGGGCTGGGGGACAGCGAGGACACCATCCCTGATATCCTTCCTTGCCCCAACAGCCTCAGGGAGCTCGATGGCTTCTGGGAGCAAGTGGACGACAGCACATGCTCCCAGGACCAAGTGTCGCTGGCACAGCTCGGGGACAGCGCGGATGCCGGCATTACCACCTGTGGCCCCTGCATGACCGCTGAGGTCGTCGAGGAGCTCCCAGACCTCCCCCAGTACGTGGCAGAGGGCAGATGTCCCAAAGAGCTAGTGGTGGTGGGGGCGCTGAGGGATGGTGAGCACACCATCCCCGATGTCCCTGACATCCCCCACTTGACCCCTCCCTCAACAAGCTTCCCCATCTCTTGGAACACAGGGCAGAGGGCGGCTGCATGGACATGGAGGACCCAGTGACAGGGGAGAAGCTGCTCTACGGGGACACCACCTTCCCCGATGGCCTTGACAGCCTGGCCAGCAGCACCCCTGTCACTGGGGACTTCTGGGAGCACGGCCCAGAGGGTGACAGCCCGCAGGAGCGCCTGGCGACGGCCATGATGGGGGACACTGACCCCTTCTGGGGGGTGATGGCCTCCCCATCACCGACTCCCTGGGGGTCATGGGACACTGGGGACAAAGACCTGCAGGTCCCCCTGCCCAGCCCCCTGCCCAGCCCCCCACCTGCGCCCCAGCCTCGCCTGCCCTCCACAGCCCAACTCATGGAGGAGCTGCAGCGCAGGCAGCTCCGGGTGCTGCTCACCCGCCTGCCCCTGCCACCGGGCACCGTCACCTGCCGGGGGCTGCCGGGACCGGGAGCTGCAGGCGCCAGAAACACCAAGCGCCCCGCGCCAGTGAGTGATCCTGAGGGCCACAGGACTGCTCCGCTTGACACCATCCCGCGGAAGCGCAGAACACTGTGACCAGGAGCCCTCCCGGCCACGATCATGCGCTGGCCCCGGCACCGCCAAGCGCTACGTTGCCACCTTCACCTGGCAACCCTGCTGGCCCCAAGCCTGGAGAAGAGGCCACGGCCCTGCCCGGCACCTCGCGGTCACCCAGGGGAACCACCATCCACAACCAGGACCCCCCGGCCTGGTACCACCAGCACCGCGACCACCACCTCTACCCCTTCCTACTGCTGACAGCCACAGCACCGGCATGCCCACTACCCACTGGGCCCGGCGTCCCCAGGAGCAGCGTCCCCACCCGGGCTGAAGACGCACTCAACGGGGGACACAGGACTGAACACCAGCGACCCGAACCCCAGCAGCCGAGCTGGCTGTGCCTGTGCCCACGGGGACAATCCCAGCACAGGGACTGTGGCAGCAGCTGCCCGGGCCCCACGGCTGCTGCACCTCCCGCCGACTCCCCGCCGATTCCTGGGCCCCTTGCCCAGCACGGGAAGGATGGGGCAGGGGATGCATTTGGTCCCTCCAGGCTTTTGCTTATAAATATCTGCTATAACTTATACCAGTGAGGATTTCGCGGTGGTGGAAGCAGCTCACTGGTTATGTGGCTTTTCACAGCTGTTCAAGAATTCAGAGCAGGATCTGGTCACAGGGATGCTTCCCTCTGGTTTACTGGCCTCAATGGGATCCGTGCTGGAGACATGGTAAAGGCAGCAGCAGGGGTGTCACCAGGCCCAGGGGACTGCAGTGGCCCATCCCCTGGCCATGGTTGGCACAGCCCACACTGTGTCCCACACCAGCACCAAGACACAGACAGTATTGGGGCTACACAGAGAAATAAACCCGCTCTGGGCGCAAGGTTTAGTGGCAAGGAGGCTGTTCTGAAGGAGGAGCGTGTGGCGGTGCCAGCTGTGGGGAGGGGGCGGGCTGAGGGGACAGGGCATCCGGGCCCAGGGGGTGTCTGGACACAGGAGCAGGGCTGGCACTGGGCACGGCCCCAAAATGGTTCATTTTGGAGCTCCTGGGGAGCGTGGGCACATACAGCACGGCAATAGCTGGTGCTGCTGTTCCTGAAACACCTGCAGGCTGGTTTGCCCTGGGGATGGGATTAGTTGTTTGGTCCAAAGCCATCATGCACATCTGTCTGCTGCGTGTTCCTGGTAAGGCTGGGGACACAGGGACACTCTGGCATGGTCATTTGCAACCCGCAGCCTTGTCTTTGTTCTGCAGAAACCTGTCACAGCAAAACTCTGCTGAACAAACCCGACAGGGCAGCAGCTCCCTTTCCTGAGGAGAATAACGCCATGTTGTTAGGAAACACAAATTTCTTCCTAATTTTGTGTAATTAAGTAGCAATTCACTCCCTAAGCAGTTGCTTAGCCGTTCAGATGCTAAGCAATAATCAAGGCCATTGATTGCCATGACGGGGAGGCCAGAGCGGAGCTGTCACCTCCCCCCGCAGTGGGGACGCTGTGGGGCAGCTGGCACGGGACTGGAGACGATACCCGGGGGGCACTGGGTCCCCAGGGAGCTGCTCCCTGCTGACACTCCTCGCTGCATGGCGGGCAGGGACACCCCGATGGCCTCTGCAGATGAGGTTTGATGAAGCTGCACGTCCCCAGCTCTGCCACGGGCAGCCAGAGCCACGGCCACGGGGGGAAGAAGAGGCCCAGTCCTGCTGGCAGGCAGGGGAGCGACTCGCCAGGTTTTATTTGACTTTATCCATGGCCTTCCAGCTGGAGCAGAACCTTCCCTAGAATCGCTGGCGGCAGGAGCAGGCAGGAGCAGGCAGGTTGCAGGCAGGGAGCAGGCAGGAGCAGGCAGATTGCAGGCTGGGAGCAGGCAGGTTGCAGGCACGTTGCAGGCTGGGAGCAGGCAGGAGCAGGCAGGTTGCAGGCAGGGAGCAGGCAGGAGCAGGCTGGGAGCAGGCAGGTTGCCGGCAGGAACAGGCAGGGAGCAGGCAGGAGAAGGCAGGGAACAGGCAGGTTGCTGGCAGGGAGCGGGCAGGTTGCAGGCAGTGCAGGCAGGGAGCGGGCAGGTTGCAGGCAGTGCAGGCAGCTCGACCAGGAGCTGAGCCGCGCTGGCACCGCCGGCAGCACTGCAGCCCCATCCTGCTCAGGCACCAGCAGGATGCCAGGATGGAGCGGTGAAACAGGGAGGCAACACCAGAGGCCATGAGCTGCCTGTGAGCAGCAGCCCCGGCTCCATCTCCCACAGCACAAGGTGGGGAGGAGCACCCTAATTACGGCCTCTAATTACATGATCGAGTGGCTGTGCGAGGGCTGTGCAGCGCCCTCAGCTCCGCGCTACCCCAGCGGGGCTGCAGGAACGGGAACACCCCCAGCCCCACGGGACAAGCTCCCTGCGGGGAACACGCTGCTGCTGTCGGGCACCATGGACACAGATTCGCTTTTGCTGAAGCAGTTTTAGGATGTTTGGCTTCAGGCTTTCGGCTATGAACCCCAAACTGTGGTTTTGTGAATGCAGGGAGGCAGCGTTGACCTGAGGGGCATTTTGTGGTACCGGCACTGTGGCGGCGTTGGAGCAGAGGACATATCAGAGGGGCTGGTCCAGCCTGGACCTTGGGCAGCCTGGTGGTCTCCCAGGGGGCCAGGGTGCAATGGGGGGTGCAGAAAGTCACCCCAGGCTTAGCAAAGATTTCCTTGCTGCCCAGTGCAGACACCTCTTCATGAATGTCTCCCCTCCAGGGAGACAGACAGAGACCATGGGTGGGGAGAAGAGCATCGTGCTCATGGCCCAGCCCGGTCCTTTGGTTACAAACCAAGGGCTTCCCAGGGTGGGAGAGCAGAGGAGCTGCCAGTCCAGCCTCCTCCTGCACAGGGCTCCCGTGGCAGCTCAGGTGGCAACAAAAGTGCCACAGCACGTGGCCACCTCAGAGCTGCCATTGACCACGACCACACAAGGACGGTGCAGGCAGGGGCTGGTGCGGGGGATCCATGGCCCCCAGCTGCTGGGATGCACCAGCCCCAGCCGCAACCGGGCGCTAGCAATAAAAGCCACCAGAAGTAGCAGCTGACGAGCTGATTTTGTCCCACTGGGCGCCATGCACCAGCCCCCCCTGCACAGCCACAGCAGCCAGGGTCACCCAGGCCCGGGGGACCAGGGATACATGATCACCTTTGGGGAGCGGTGGGGTAGGGTGACAGCTGGGGACACTGTGGAGATGCAGGGGAGTGGCCACCTCCCTGCGTGGTGTCAAAAGGTGTTCTCCTGCATGTGCTGCAACCTTGGGCTGAGCTTTGGGTCTTTCTTCAGCATCCCTCGGCCTGCAAGAGTTCCAGGGGCTCCCCAAAGCACACTGGCACCCCCAGGCCCCCTCCTGCTCCCCTGGAGTCTGCCCTTGCTGGGAAGGTGCTGGAGGTGGCTGCTCCTCATGCCCCTATTCCTTCCCACTTGCCTGACCTGTCCTGCCAGAAACTTGCACTTTTGCCCAAAAATACGCGTCTGAAGTTTCTCTTGTTTTGCCTTGTCCCATCCCTGTTTTCCCTTTCCCCTGCAACTCATCTACTCTGGGCCTGAATAAATCCTGTCCTCCTGACCTCCCTCCTCCGGGATGGTGCTGCCAGTGCCAGAACTGCATCCCTGTCCCTGGGAGAGGTGTCCCTGACAGGGACACAACAGGGCAAGCGAGGCCCTTCCCTCGTGCTCGGCAATGAGCCGGTGCTGACAGACACCTCGTGGCTCTGGGGTTTGTTCTCTGGTGCTCAGTGACCCATCGGCACAGCTGTGGCCTCAGTGGGGTTGTGTCCACATGCTCCCAGCCCAGAGCATCAGGATGGGGCTGGGGGGGCTCATTTTTCCAAGGCTACCCCTGCAGAGCCCTGTCTGGCAGGGGAGGGAGGTGCTGCCGGCAGCCTCAGCCCCGGCAGGCGCGTTGGGCAGGAGGTGACATCTGCCCGCTCCCTGACTTGGTTTCCCCATCAGATGCACACGGCTGACGCCCCAGGGCTGCACAGTGCCGGAGCTGTGGGGTGCCCAGGGGTCCTGGCTGCTGCTCCAAGGTGCTGCCTGCACTGGGATGGGCATCGGTGACCGCAGGTACCAAACCAGCCCCTCACCTGATGGGGGGGACAGGCAGCTGCTTGAAAGGCGGCATTTCGGCAGGTGAGGGGTGCACGGTGAGGGATTTACAGCTCAACCCTCTGCCCACATGGAGAACTGGAAATGTTCAGTGCCATTAATACCACTAAATAATTGTGCTGGTTCGCCAGGGTTTGTAACAAAACCATACGGAATCATAATTGCTTTAATTCCCTAAGAATTGCTGTGACATCTTCAAGAGGAGTAAATTGTCCATTGCATCAAGGAGAAGGAAAACGAGTTTTGCTTTCAGCGAGGAAACTTCCCCATCACACGGCATTCGGCTCCAGCACAGCATTGCTACCCTAAAACACGAGACCTTAAAAAATTCCCTGATTGTTTTCTTTCCTGTTCATCTGCAGCAGAGTCCCCGGCTCGGTGCTGCGGGGTGGCCACGGGGCCTTTGGAGGACTCCAGCCCCGGCCTCAGGCCCTCCTGTCCCAGCAGCCACCCCAGCTCACAGCGAGGAGCCTGGCTCTGCTCCACTTCTGCAGCCCCCATGCTGTTGGTCCCCCCCGCCCAGGACACCCCACAGACTCACACCAGCTCGTGTCCCCTGGGACCACAGGAAAAACCTCCCTGGAAAGTTGTGGGAACAGCCAGGCCCGGGGTGGCCCTCAGGGACCAGGCTCCTCTCCCGCAGGGTCAGCATGTCCCAACAGGCTTTTGCTTCTGTGCAAGGTGCTGCAAAAAGGGAGGTGTTGGCAGTGGGGGGGTCCCCAGGGCAGGAAGGTGCTGTCGGTGCTGGGGGCACATCCTGCTGCTGCCCAGCCCCGACCATCGCCTGGGCCACTCCAGCCCAGTGCTCCTGAAAGCTTCTCCGCTCTCCCCTGCCAGCCCGGGGGTGTCCAGCACCCACACGCATGCCGGGCACACCAAGAGCCCAGCAAGCTGGGTTCCTCTCCGACCAGATCCAGCAAACAACCACATGGACACAGTGGGAGGATGCAGCGCTCCTCGCATTTGCATTGATGGCTGTTTAATGAGCTAATTTTCCTTCTCAATATTGATTTCCCTGGGCTCTGCTGCAAGACGGCTTGCTCCTAGGTAATGAAGACTTGGCCACTCCGAGCGGAGTCCTGCCTTAAATCCACAGGACCTGCTGGCACGGCAGGGCAGGGAGCATCCCCCCGCCCGGGGCTGCTCTGAGTGGGGCTGGAGGGGGCTCCTTTCTCCAAGCTGGTGTTGATGCAAAAAGCAGGAAGCTCTGGGAGAAGACTCTCACGCGTGTCCAGAGCTTGGATTTGCAACAGACTCTTGAAATGCCCACGTATTGCCTTGCAGCTGGAATAACCCAAGCCTGGCTTTTCCCAGCTCCAGTGCTGTGCTGGGAAGCTGCTGCAGAGCGGGATGGACGCGGCGGCCATGCACACAGGTATGCACACATACATGTGCACACACATACACACACACAGAGCCTTTTACTTGTGCCACCACTGACCCTGCAGACCAAAGGGGCCCTGGGCATCCCATCCCTCCCACTGGCCCCTTGCTGTGACTCCAGCTGGGGACAGGCTGTCCCCAGGCAGTGTCACCCCTGCCCAACAGCTGCCTCCAGCAACGCTGGGGCAGGTGATGTTCAGACCGCAGCCTGGCTGCCCACTGCTCACCCTCCTGCGGCCTCCCACCCCCCTCCCTGCCCCTCCTGGCACCAGCGATGGAAGCAGAAGTGGCACCAGCCTCACCAGCCCCAGCCCGGCACCGGCTCTGGGGCACAGCTGGCTCTGCAGCCCCACAACCACGGCTTGGAGGAGATGCAGGTGACACTGGAGGTGGCACTTGCAGCACAGCCCTTGGGCACAGACGATGACAAGGGGTCAGCCCACTGCACGCCTGCCCTGTCTGGTGCTTGGGAGGGATAAACAAAAGGAGCTGGAAGTCTTAATGCGTGATCAAGATTATGATTTAATTGGCATAACAAAGGCTCGGTGGGCTCAGCCACGTGACTGGAATATTAATATGGAAGGATGCAGCTTGTTCTGGAAAGACAGGCAGGGGATTAAGGAGGAATGTGTTGCTTTGTATATGAAGGCTGGATATGTTTGGTTTGCAATCCAGGGAGAACCTGGCTGCCACCCCTCTGCGGCAAGCGGCTTTCATGAGCAATCGCCAGGCTGACCCAAAGCCCGAGACATCGTGGTGACGGAGAATGTCCCTCCCCAAGTGACTGGTGTGGGATCAGGACAGCAGGGACAGACTGTACAGCAAACACTCCCAAAGCATTAAAAGTGATTTTTTGGGGGAAGAGGCGAGTAGATGACTGGCTTCGTGTCTGACCTTCAGGGCATGGATGCAGAGGGCAGGGGGAAATAAGTGGGATGAATGCAGCCAAGACATGAAGGAGTTCTGTCTCTTGCAGAAGGAAAGAGCCAGAGCTTGGGACTGAGAAAAGGGACATCTGGGGATGCTGGGTCCAGCATGCTGCTCTGAGCAGGGCCAGTCAGACCGAGGTGCTCAGGGCTTTGTACAGGGGTGGTTCAAATAATCTTCACAAACAGAGAGCCCAGACCTCTGTGAGCCCTGGGCCAGGGGCTGACCGCCCTCATGGGAAAAGTCGTGTCCTTACATCAAGTTTCCCTGAGCCTGCTGGGTCCTGTCCTGCCTCTGTGCACCCCAAGTGCCCCGCGGTCCAGCCCTCTGCTACCTCCTATTTTTGGCCATTTCTGCCACCTGCTGAGAGCAGCCTGACTGCAGGGAGCCTGCGGGAGCCCACGCCAAGGGCCACGCCAAGGGCCACGCCAAGGGCCACGCCAAGGGCCAGCATCCCGGGCTCCCTCCAAACTACCAGCCTTGGACCAGCTGGCTGGGGAGCGGCTGGGAAGCAGGCGGGCAGGCTTGAATGCAAATGTATCAGCTTGGAACGCAAAACCGAGAAGGCCAAAGGGAAAAGCAAAAGGATTTGGTGATCAAGGCAATGAGAGTGCGTGGGGAGGAGGGGGGCAGGCAGAGCCGGGGCGGATGCTGCAGGGCAGCAAGGGGGAACCCTTGACTGGGATGCTGCGGTGCCGGGGGCGTTCACTGCCCCAGTGCCTGGATCAGCTGGGGGGTGCAATTAGCACCAGCAAAAGTGCAACAGCTCTGAACAGGGCTGGGGAGCTTGGAGAGACCCAGTGGTGCAGGCAGGCCAGGCCTGGCTGCCATCTCTGCAGAGGCAGGCAGAGCTGGCAGCAGGAGAGCCCGAAGCGGGAGGGATGTAGCCAAAGTTGACGGGGCTGCAGCAGAAGAAGGGCAACGTTGTGAAGCATTTTAAAAAGAAGATAACCGAGTACTCAGCACAGCTTCGGTCCCCTGGGAAATGCCAGGACAAGCAGCAAAGCGGCCCCAGGACCCACAGGACAGCACCTGGAGGAGCAGCCGCCAGCATCGACTTCTCACGGGCAAATCGTGGCAAACCCAAGCTTTGCCAGGAGAATGGGAAACACAGTGTCCAGATCTTGATGTTTGCAATGCTTTTGACGCAGGCTCATAAAGAAGCTCAGAAGCAAGTTGTAAATCCTATTCAGCCTAACTCTGCTATAAAATGAGTGCTGGTCACAGCTCGAGTAACTACCTCTGGGCTGCAGCTGCCAGCAGGTGAGATAACGGAATACAGGACTTGCAGACAAAATAGGAAGATAGGAAGAGTGGGAATTATGCTGGAAGACAGATTCCTACCCCCAAACTCTTCCTCCACACCACCCTCACTGACAAATTGGATAAAGAGGCTTGGGGAGCAGAACAGCACACAGCAGAGCCCAGTGCTGACAGCATCCCAGCACGACCAGGCCATTGTGTAAACGAGAAATAGGGAGCAAGAAGCAAGAGAGTGATTTTCAGGAGAAGGACCTGACACTCTAATAAATCACAGCAGAGCGGGGAGCTAACAGCAAAAAAGGGGCAAACACAATGCTGGGATGTGTAACCGGGAGGGCTTCGGAGATGCTAGATACAGGTCTGATTTCTCCGTGGCACTGGGAAGCCGTGGCTGGAGAAGGCGGCTAACGCTGGACATTGCCCTTTGGGCTGGCTGGAGAGGATGCAGGGAAGGATGTCAGAGACCTGGAAAACATGATTGTCAAGAAAAACCAGCAAGCCGTGGGACTGCTTAATTGGTAGGAGAGAGCGCAGGGGGCTGCAGCAGCAGTCTGAGGAATGTAAATGATTCCTGCAATGAGGAAGAGATTAATCTGCTCGTGCTGGATAACGCACGGAGAAGCAGGGTTACATTATCGCAGGGAAATTCAAGGTAGGCAATGGGAGAAATCTTGCCAGTCATGAGGGGGTTGGGGCTGGAGTCTCCATTGCCGAGGTTTCCAGGAGAGCCGGGTCCCAGGCAGGGCGGTGTCAGCTGGCATTGGCATCAGCTGCTCCCAAAGGCTCCTCGTTTCTAGGATTCCACCATTTCTGGCTACAAGCATATGGAAAAACCCTTAAAGTACAGGCCTGGCTGGCTTCATGGCCTGCAGAGAAGGAGAGGTAGAAAAACTGGGCAAGCCCTGAGAATAGCCCCTAGAGACCCCAAGGGATGAAATGGTCTACATGGACCATGGTGGCAACACCAGCATCATCCCCCAGAGCCACACAGGGGGTCAGATGTCAAACCAGCTTCCCCAGGAGCTGACAGTGAAGCCAGGGCTGGAGAAGTCACAGGAATTAACTTTTGGAGTAAAGCAAAGCAGGTGAGGCTCCCATGGGCACCAGACCCCACATCACGCTGGGTGCTCAATAGGAGCGTGGGGAAGGAGCGGCCTGGTGAGGAACCTGCCTGGAGCCAAAATCAGTTTGAGTCAGCAAGAGGAAAGTGTGCTGAGAGAGAAACAGTGCTTTAAGAGTGAGGGCTGTGTGATTTGTGACATTATTTCTGCTGTGTCTGTCCAGGGGCAGTCGTGGCTCTGCTTTAGTTTCACGCACAGGATGAGCAGAGCTCACGTGGGAGGCAGGTGATGGGTGCTCAGGGACTGGCTCATGATGAGCTGCATGTTAAACACCTTTCACTCTTGGTAATTGGAGAAGTGATCAGAAGCACCTGTGAGCTGGCAGCTCTCAGTAACAGGAGCCATAAAACTTGAGCAGGAAGCGTCCCAGAGATTTCACTGAGAGCACTGGGAACCTGCTGTTGGCAAATCTTTCCATGGTCCCATGGATGTCAGCTCCCATCTCTGGTGCCAGAGCACAACTTTGGAGCACCGTCCCCACAGCTCCAGCCTTCAGATGCTCAGCATTAGAGATTGTAGGGCATGAGATGGTTGATGCGGACAGAGACGGGTTTAGCCAGCATGTTTCCCAAAGCAACTGATCTTTGCTTCAGGCAGCAAAAATCTTTGCAAAATCAAAATCACTTCTGTGACAATCCTGAATCAATTTAAGGAGGTTTGTTCTACTGCAGACAGACGTATTGAGTTTTGCTCTAGAAGATGTGATTTTATATGACCTCTGGCAATTGCTCCTCAAACCCTGCTCTGAATCCCAGGCCAGAGATCAAGTGGGTCTCCAGCCCCAGGATGGTTCTGCACAGTGTCTGTTCACAGACACAGGGCTCATGTACTGGGGTACAACTACAAACCCCGTGGCTCACGTTGAACCTCTGTCTATGTCTGCACCTTTGGGGGCAGAAGAAGATCAGAGGCCGAGCAGCCCAACAGCCACATCACACCCAGACTCTGGCCTGAAGTGACACCGGCACGCTCCGGTTACACTTGTGGCACGTATGGGGAGAGGATGCTTGAGGATGCTCGAGCTGTCCTGACTGCCAGGAGCAGCACGACCGGGCTGGCTGTGACCCCTCGCTATGGCCAGAACACGGTCCATCCGCACCAATTACTCCAGTGCAGTAACTCCAGTGGGTTTGTCCAGGTTTGTAGCAGCATGGGCAATCTGTCTTGAAATTTGCTTCCAGAGGAAAAGGATGCAGTAAAATTAGAACTGTCTGTTGATGTGCATCTGACAGGGGTTTATGTATCTCAGAGTCTAAGGTCCAAACTTGGAAACAGTCTTGTGTGTCCAATACAAAATCTGCAGGACAGCTTCTGAACAGCTTCTAGACAAATGTACCCCTCTGCCTCGCTTTTCAAATGGATCATCAAAGAGGGATGAGAGAACTGAGGCTCCTGGTCCTTCCTGCCGACCTCCATCTGGACAGCCTGGATGGAGGAGGACAGTGCAACCTGGTGATGATGAGAGCCGAGCTTCCTGCACCTGGCGCTGAGTGGTCAAGCCCTGGGCATGGGAGGATGCACAGCAGAAAGGAGCTGAGGGATCCTTCACTCACCTTGTGCTGCAACAAACATCCACCACAGGCCAGGAGAACTGCTCTGGTTTTTACACAAAGCCCCAAGAGCCCCAGCAAAGCTTGAGCTTGTAAGGAGGACACAGATAACCATGGGAGACATGCCAACCTCCCCAGAACCAGGCAAGTCAACCCTCTGAGATGTGCAAATGCTCAGATGGCCACAACAAGCAAAGAACCGCTACATCACACTTGAGACTAATTTACTGACGTGGACAAAGCCCTGAGTCCCTGTACCCAAAAAACCCCACGGCTAACAGCAGTTAATTGCTCCTTTAATCACCTTTTCAGACTGCTTCCAAAACCTGTGGAGCGGCTGCCCTGTTCCTGGGTGAGGGCTGCCACCACGGAGAAAAGTCTGTATCTCCCTGCGCGATGGGCAGGAACACCGGCACCCAGGGCTTGGCAGTGCCCGGGCCGGCACGTCTTGCAGCAGCATGGGAGTGTCCCTCTCTGCAAGAGGATGAGTTCAGCCTGGAAACACTTGGCATTTCTTCAGCCTCAAGGGACTCCTTCCCTTCTGCTGCCAAAGGTGTCCCCAGGGCAGCCAGTGCCTGCCCCCGCGGTGGCAGCGTGCCCAGTGCGGCGATGGGGCTGCCCGAGGCTGCACAGACCTGCGATGTGCCGGCACAGGCACCCTCCCAGCCGAATGTGCTGCGGCACTGAGGTGTGCCTGGGAAACCCATACTGCCACTGAATATTAAGCAGGCATTGGAAATCTCCGGGGCTCCTGTCCAGGAGAAGCAGCGTGGTTGTACGAGTCTGTAGGCATGGCGCTGCCGCTCAGCCTGGGCGCTCCTGCCTGTGGAAGCAGCACCTTTCTGCTGCAAAGTCTGCATCTTGGATAAACCAGTGACATCTGCAAGAGTAGCATGCAACGTCAGAGGTCTCCATCCCTGGTGACAAGCTCAGCCATCACTGCTGTTCCTGCACCCAGGCACAGAGCTGCAGGCAGTGGCCGCAGGCAGCCCCGCAGCCAGGGTGCTGGTGAGCAGCTGCTGCTGGAGCAAAGTCACTGCCCCAGTCACACAGTGGACATGGGTCAGGTCACAACCAGCAACCTTGGGACATAGCTCAGGAGCCTGTGCCCAGCTCCCTGCAGACACTGGGAGTCTTCAGGAGCTCTCTGTAAGCAGGAACACATCTCGGGTACCACCAGGCCCCAAATGATGACACTTGTCCCACTTCATGGACACTGGCCAGGAGAAAGGCACAGGCGCCCAAAGAGCCAAGGTCCTGGCAGGTGGGTCACCTGCAGGTCAGACTCTGCCTTTCCCACTGACATCTGTGAAAGCCAACAAAGTGTATTATTGCTATAATTTTCTCATTGCTTTCTTTCACATTTCTCAGTGTTGCATAGCTGAGATGTTGTGAGCAACCACCATCATTCGCATTTTGCTTTTCCTGATTCCAGTTATCACTGGGTTCAAGGTAAGTACGTAACAGTAACACGTTCCTCATCGGGGTGGGACACATCTGTAAATCAGGGCCACGGTGGATGTTCATGCATGAGGGCAGCAGAGCGGTCTGCAGCACATTGCAGGTAACGATGCTGGTACCGACGGCCCTACCATGCATTCCCATGAGGAGCTGGCCCCGCTCCCTGGGAGGAGGAAGAACCCCCTGGCCAGTGAAGTATGGGGGTGTGGGGGTGTCCTGAGCCCAGAGGAGTTTGCCCAGGGGGACTGTCACAATCCATCTTTGTAGAAGCCAAATTATTATTATTATTATTATTATTATTATTATTATTATTATTATTATTATTATATTATGCGCTGATCCCAAAGATGGTGTACAACGATGGCAGCTGGCAGCAAGATTGTGCTCCAGGTGACACACGACCCCAGCTCTGTTCGGTTGAGCACTCTGCGCACACGGGGGTTACATCCTATGCCCAGGGGGATTTGGGAATAACCAAGCTCAGGACTCAATTCTGCTTCCCAGAGAGGCTGAGGGGGTCCAGTACTGGCATCAACAGGTGCTGGGGCCACCCAACAACAGAGTTCATGCTGCATTTGTGAGGGGACCAGGTGGGAATGGTCCCAGTTTGGGTGCACCATTCAGTCCTGTTAGGGTGTCACTAGCACAGTCAAAGACCGACACTGGGACAAGTCTCCAAATCACCTTGTCCAAAACACAGCAATCCTACTCTGTAAATAATATAACAGATGTGGCCTGGATTGAGACTGGATTGGTAGATGAGTTTCTATTATAAATTCATACATTCTGTCTTTACTGCATCCAGTTTTTGGGCCCCCAATACTGAGAAGCCAGAGAGGCATCAGTGATGGAAGAACAAGACAGGCACAGGGCCCTGAATACAGGTGGAGGAGCTGGGTCAGTTTCCTCTGATGTGGAGATGCTGAGGAGCTGGTGGCACAGCAGGCTACGAGCACAGGAAGGGCAGTTACAGGGATGATGGAGTCAAATCCTCCTTGGTAGTGCCTGGTGCTACATTAAGGAGCAAGAACCACAATGTGAGTCCTGAAAGGCTCGGGTGGGATGTTAAGAAAACCCTTTTCTTGGAAGGATGGTGCAGCCTTGGCACAGGTCACCACAAAGGTGGAACAATCACTGGCCATGGAGGGCATTAAGGGTCAGATAGGCAGAACCACATCTGAGCTCATCTTGTGCTTGTCACCAATGTGATGCTGAGGAGGAACCTCTGGAAATCTCTAACATAACCTGCTGTGGTCCCTTCCCACCAACACTTCTGCAAGTCTATAACAAAGGTGTTAAAATGCCTTCCCAAATTATATTTGCCAGATGAATTCTCATGCAGGGGAGGGATTTGTGTCTTGCTTTGCCATTTCCTAGTGACTGGGCCACTGATTTTGCATGTACAGCAATGAGTCACTTAACCACCCTTAAGTGTTCTTTTAAGACCAACTGACCAAAAAGTAGTTAATCTGAAAATAAGCTGCTTTGATTTTCTGATCATAAAGTACCAATTAATGCCGCCTTACAGGCATTCTTCACACAGAGGCCAAGGTGCTGCTCCGGAGGCAGAGGGAGGGTGAAGGTTGGCCGAAGGCTGACCAGCGCAGGATGAAAACGAAAAGCTCAGGTGGCTAGAGGAGCAGGCAGGACTAGGGAAAGAGGAAGGCACTGGACAGGAATAATTCATGCATGTTGACCTTCTATAAGCAGAAAAAGAATCTGACCCTGAGGGCCAGGGGAGACAAAACACACACAAGATCTCAGCAGCATCCAGCAGTGCCGTCCCCGGGCACGGAGCGGGGCTGAGAGAGGAAAAAGGGTGGAGGGTGAAAATGTGGTTGGAGCAAGAGAGAAAGGAGAATGCAACAGAGAAGGAAGCTCTGCCTTACTGGGAAGAGGACAGCGCTGTACTGGTCTGTGCAGGGGACCTGGAGGAGGCGTGGAATGAGGTGGGTGCAGCTCCGTGACAGATCGGTGTCCCTTGGCTGTACCCTCTGTTTGATCCACACGAGTGCAGCGACAGGTACCTCCAGAGCACACCTGCACTGCCCGGTGGTGCTGCCCAGGAGCCGAAGAGCTGTACGGCCAAGGGAGCAGCACCTGGGGAGAGCTGGGAGGCGCCGAGGGGACGTGGCAGCCGGACAGCACAGGACATCAGCACCAGCTGCTGCTGAACCGGCCGGGGCTCCCGCGGGTGCGCTGATGTGCCAGCATCCCCGGGGCAAGCTGCATGAGGGCTGTGCTGCCCTGGGTTAATCAGCCCTGAGTCTCGGCAGAGCTAATTAGCTCTAGCAGAGCTTCCTTCTGGTGCTGGAGCTCACTCGCCCGAGCAGCTCTCCAAGGGGAGGATGCAGCGACTCCTCACTGCCAGCCCCGTCCCCCCGGCGCAGGGACACAGCCCACGCCTCCTCAGGCACCAAGGCAAAGGTGCTGCCGGTCTGGCTGCCGGGGCGCTGAGCCACAGGGACCGCAGTGCCGTGCAAAGCCCCCGAGGGCCGTGCGACCCCGAGCAGCCCCGGCCGGGAGAACTCCCGCAGAAACCCTTTCCCAGCGGCGCCGCCCCCGGGCGCCTTCGCACCTCTCGGGGCCTCAGGCGACCCCGGGCGCCAGCGCCTGCGGGCAGCGGGGCGCGGGCCGGGCCGGCCGGGGACACTCGCGGGGGGCGGCGGGCAGGCGGCGCCGCCACAGGCCCCGGCGGGGCCGTTCACATCCGGGAACGAGCGGCGGGCGCAGACGTGGAGGGCGCGGGCGGGGCGGCGGCGGGGGGCGGCGCGCGGGGGCGGCGGCGCGGCCAATCGCCGCCGCGCTCTCATCGGTGCAAACAGGAGCACAATGGAGCGAGCGGCGGGCGCGCTGCAGCCAAGCCTGCCGCGGCCGCCGCGCGGCTGACGGGCCGGCCTGCCAATGGGCGCCGGCGGCTGGCGGCCGACAGCCAATGGGCGCGGGGCGGGGGCGTGCCCGGGCGAGGTTAGGGTGTCCTTGCAGGGTGCTGGGCTAAACTTCACCAAATAATAGCTGTTTGTATTTGGGCGGCCGAGGAGCCATTTTAGGTAAGTTCTGCCCCGAACTTTTGGGTTCGCCCGCCCGGCGCGGCCGGGGGCGGCGGCGGGGCGGGGGGCGCCGGCGGGGCCGCGCCGGGGCGGCGCTATGAATGAACTCGGCGGCGCGGGCCGCGGGGCGGGCGGCGGGGCCGGGGCGGCCGCCGGCCCTGTCATGGCTCCGGCCGCGGGGGAGGGGCGGCGGCGCCCCCGCGGTTCCTCCTCGCCGCCCTCCCCCGCCCCCCGGGGCCGCCGGCAGCGGAGGGGCCGCGGCCCCTCTCGCCGGCCCTGTCCGCCGCTCGCCCCCGGCCCGGGGAAGGCCGGGCCTGGCCGGCAGCTCGAGGCCCGGCGCCCCCCGCAGCCGCGGCGGTGCGGGGGCCGGGGGCGGAGGCGGGGCGGGCTCCCCCCGGCGCTGCGCGGAGGCTCCTCCCGGCTGGGGTGGGGGGGTGAGGCCCCGGCCCCCGCCGAGCTGCGCGGCGGGATGCGGCGTGCCGGGAGCCTGCCCGCCGGGAGCCTGCCCGCGGGGCGCCGCTTCCCGCCGCCGTGCCGGCCGCAGTGCTCCCGAGAATCGATAATGAAGTCTTTAAACTTCGCGGGCGGGGGAGAAGCGGGTCCCTTTACGGGCTGGAGGCCCCGGGGCACGGGATTCCTGCTGCCCCGCGCCCGCCGAGCAAGGGCACCCGGGGCTTGAGGGGGGGGGATCCGGTTAAAGGGCCGTTCCCTCCGCTCCGGGCGGCTCGTCCCGGTGGTCGGCGGGTCCGTCCCGCCTGTCCCGCTGCGCTGCCGCGGCTCGGGGTGCGATCGCAGCCGCGTCTCAGCAGCGGCATCGCAGTCACGCCGGAGTCGCGGCTCGTTCGCCGCAGTCGTCGCGCTGGAGTCGCCCCACGCAGCCGCACGGCCGCTGTGTTTTGGTGGCTGCGTTGTGCAATTCTCCCTGTTCTGAGCAGTGGGTTTTGCTGGCGATCGAGGTGGATTTTAGTCTGGGTCAGTGAGGTTTGTAGGGTAAATGAGAGGAATGCACGCAAACAGAATACGGAAAGAGGAAGAGAAATAGTCTGCCGGTATTGCTGCCTGGTGTGCACACCCGTCTTGGAGCAGCTAACGGTTTCTGTTTATCGATTTGCCTTCCTGACAGCTACGCTAAACTCACAGCAAAGTCGGGGACTTCGGAGGCCAGGCGGACTGCTCGGCACGTGGAGAGCTGGTTCTGCTCGGTCTGCGCTGGCCTCTGTTGCGCTAGAGCTTTCCCATGATTTTGCTGTGCAAAGTGCTTGGTGCACTTCTTCAGTGAGTTGGGATGCTTTTTGCCAAAAGCTTGCGCTTTTTTGTTGTTTTCCTTCTGCTTGGGAAATGCAGCCAATGCTTTTGGGGTTGGAGAATGAGGGGAGAAGGGTAGAGATGGTTCGCTGTGGTTGTGCAAAGTGTGCAGTAGGCCCACGCAGAAGTCTCCGCAGCCCTCTGCAGTCCCTGGCAGAGGCTCCGCGGGGACAGACAGATGTGGCTGGAATTGCCAGGTGTTTATCCCTGACCCCTGCACCTACAGGGCTACAGATATTTGGTAGCTGGTGCTGCCTGTATCTTTGTAACTCATATAGGGTCAGTTGGATTAGGGTGTTGCCGGAGGAGAGAACACTGGGCTCTGTGAGTATTTGCTCTGCCAGGAAGTGTTGCTGTTGCTTTTGGGCCCGTTCTGGTGATGGCACAGGAATAGGTGCTGCCTTACCTCTCCTTGCCCTTTGTTTACCTCATTCACGTGGGAGCTCTGCTGTGCTGCTTCGCACAGAAATTGTTGTTTTGGAAACGCTGTTGAAGTATGAAGCAATAACAGCATATTTTTGTTCTGGGAGTAAATGCTTCCTGGAGTAAATAGGTTGTTTCTCTTGAGGCTTCTGGCCTGCAACTGGGTTGGTTTTGTTCAGGGCTACCACTGGGTTCCTTTCCCACTTGTTCCATGGAAAACTGATTCCTCTTCTGCTACAAAGCTTAATGTTACCTGTTTGCTTTTGAAAAGCTAATTCTGCCCATCGTCTCCGAATTTGTACAGTTGCCTAAACTTGCAGGTCCTTCGGGAGCGTTGGACATGCTGCTGAGTTTCCTTCGCTGCAGAGGTGGGAGCGCAGCCGCGGTGGGTGAAGCTGGTGGAATGTTGCCCCTCGAGTGCTTCAAGCTGTAAAGCATGACAACCTGACAACAATCAAAATGTCTGCCTGTGCCTTGTGCAGCAGAACTGGAAGTATGTATTATTCTTCTTCAAATAGAAGCCAAAGTCGAGAGGGCTTGGAGAAAGACTGGCCTTCGTTCGTTTTCGCTTCCATTAAGTTTGAAGCCCATTCTGCAGCCGTGGCTATTTGTTTCTGCCTCTTGTCTCATTCTTTAAGCAGAAAAGTTGGTTGCCCTGTTTCTGCGAAGGCTGTGGGCCAGTACGGCTGTGTTAAAACCTTGCCTGTGTGAATCTGTGAAGCCAAGGCAGCTCTTGTGCTGTTTCTCAAGGCTAGCAGCATGTAAATAATGTGCATCTCTCGCGGAAGGTGCTGTCAGGGTCCCTCGTTACCCTGTTCTGAGCGCTCTGTCTGGTTTGGTAGCATATGGCTTGAGTTCACCTCGGTTGCCCCGTGTGTTGGCGTTAGGGGAGAGTGGCTGTGGCTGAGCTGCTGGTCTTCGAGCAGCTGGCCCCTGACGTTGCAGCGTTAACTCTGAGGGTCGGTGCTGTGGGTGTTTTTGGGGTCTGTTGGTTTCTAGTGGCTTGGTGGAGGAGGCTCTCAGAGGAATGTTTCGTTTTCCCAACTGCTTTTTACCTTATTTCTTTAACAGGAAGCAAAACTCTGCCTCTCCCTCTCTAGAAGTATCTCAATCATTTTTAAGATCTACTCTTCCTTGAGAGATCTTGAATATTTTCTCAAGAGATTCTCCAAAGACATAAACTTTTACAGGTGGATAATATAAAGTGTCTCACTTTATCGGGTTGTGTTATTTCAAGAGGAGTTTGCACAAGCAAGTGAACTTGTTTTTGTGAGATGGCAAGGCTGAGAGCTCTGCTGCTGGAGCAGCCCTTTGTTTTTCGCATGTGGCGGCGTCCTGGCCTGTCTGGGGTTTGTGGAGATAAGAGCTGCTATCATGTGCATCAGTGTGCAGGAGAAGCTTCCCCTTGCGAAGGAGGGGAGAGGGTTGATCAGCCTTGCACTGCAAGTGAGCCCTTGGTGCAGGAATGCGGACTGGCTGTGTTGGGGCTGGGAAGCAGGCGTGCGTAGGGAGGCTTCTCTGAACTTGTCTTAAAGAGACACTGGCAAGCACGGTGCTTGGATTCTCACTGGGCTTCAGGGGAGCCGAGGGGGCTCGTTGTCATGTCTCCTGTAAGTAGCAGTGGAAGTGTTTCTCCTCGCTCATCCCCAGTTTCCCCCTTGAGACAGTGGAGTCAGCCTGTGGTGTTGGTGACTTGGCCCTCCCTGCTCTGTGGAAGCGGAGGCAGAGCTGTTGTGGGGCCAACAGGCTGTGCGAAGGGGCAGGAGATGGTCAGAGTGAATGGTCTGGGTGTAGTCGAGTGACAATGTTTGCTGGGAGCAGAGGGTTGGCGACAGCATGCAAGGTTTGTATGGTGGGTTCTCAGCACCCTAAAAAAGCACAGAAACAGGGTTACACTTCACACAGGGAACGGTGGCAATGTCAATGCCTCGTTGCCAGCGTGGTGGCGTTGGGACCAGGACCCTCTGAGGAGGCACAGGCCCTGTGCAGCAGCTCCTGTGCTGCCAGTGCCACGCTGGCCGTGCCCGTCCCAGCAACCCCGGCATCCTCGGGGACGGGAGTAACAGCTGGGCAAAGCAGGCTGACCAAACCACCAGCAGAAGGGGAAAAACGTGGTGCTGTGGGTGTCAGCTTGTGACACGAGGAGACTCATTTTGCTTTCTGATATCCCGGGCTGCTGCGAGATGTTTTCCGTGTGATAGGACAATGCCTTCAACTTTCCCTTATATGGGAAAATCTGGTATGCAGCCTAACAATCTGCCACTACGTGGCTATTAATTTTTAGCATTGCTCTGCTGGATGTGTCCAGTCAGCCTAAGAAGTAGAAAACACCTGGGATGCTGTGGCTGGGCTTTAATGTTTGAGGCAGGTCCCTGACCGGTGTCTGGGGAAGGGTTGTGGCTGTGCCCTGGGAACGCCTGAGCACACCCGGCTCCTTGGGCAGGCAGCTCAAAGCTGGGCGAGTTTGTTGGCTGGGTGTGGGGCTCCTGCCCTGCGCTGCCCTCGGCCCGGTGCTCAGAGGGGACCTGGGGACCCTGGTTGTGTGTGCGCCAAGCAGGTCGCTGGAGCACTCGGCCCGTCCTTTGTGCAGGACCTTCCCCCTGCGGGGGGTGGGTGGAGGGTAAGGGGCGTGCGCTGTTCCGTATTGCAGCCTGTTGCCTCCAGGGGATTCCCAGCCTGTAGGAAGTATAAATCCTGCTCTAACAGGAGCAAAACTCTCTCTTCAGTCCAGAAATGAACGTGAGAAGTGTGGGAACTGAGTCCCAGTCCCTCTTTGTTTTTATGTGGGCGCTGGACATGCGCTTGCAGAGGTGCCTTGGGTGTGGATCGAGTGCGGGTGTTATCACCACGATGAGATGTTGGCTTGGCCGTGGGGTGCACATCACACTTCCAGCCCCGGTCTCCCTGTGAGGGATGCTGCTCAGTCGCAGTCTGACGGTGATGGCATTAACGTCTGTCCTAGGAGGTACAGCACATCTTCTGCAGTCCCGCCTTTGCCTTCACTTTATGCAGCCCTAACGTTGCACTAGTATAGGTAGTGTCAGCTGGTTGGGGGTTTTTTGTGCTTGTTTTTAATTGTGTTATAACTGGTGAGATTAAGTTTAGATCTCTTCTGGTGAAGCTTTCTGACACTTGTCTGGCTCTTTCTGCTGTTTGGATCTGTTGTTGTGGGAAGCCTGGGTTGAGATGCAGGTACCTCATTGCTTCCTCTTGAGGTGACTGTGCCAAAAGCAGGGGAAAATTACACTTGTCAGTGTCAATTTGTGGAACAATTGTGTTTCCTAAATGTTTCCATGAAAGCGTGGGAACTATGGAGCTCTGCTTTGCATTAGAGTAAAAGGAGACAATACCTGGGGTCAGGCTGGTGTCAACCCAGCCCTGTGAACTGCATGTCCCTAATAAGGTGCGTGTTGTTGCGAGGGAGGGACAGGTGGGCAGTGGAGGGGCAGGGTTGTTTCGTTCAGTATCATATACGGTGCTAAAGCGTGTGTTTAAGTTGCAGCCTGGGAGCTCTAGCACAGGAGCAAAGGTGAGGAGGGCACGAGCTGTGAGGGACCCCAGGCCAAAAGCCGGTGCAGGTGCCGGTGTCCCTGCAGCCGACCTGCTGACAGTGCTGTGGGGACAGAACTGCAGCTCTCACTGCCTCCCTGGGATGGGAGACCCCCACCCCTTCTCCCAGAGGGATCTGCATTTCTTTGAAGGCAGAGGCAGGACTTTAGCTAATTGACTGACTTCAGCTACCAGGCCCTCCACATTAGCAGCCACTGCTGAGAACTTTGGTCCCTCTGTATTGCACTAGAATTAGAATTTGTTATGTGGACTTAGTTGAGTTTCATTCAAGAAACATCCACTTATTAAACCTCTTTTCCAAAGTCATGAAGGTAGTTAGATATCTAAGTTGCTTTATATGCCTTCTGGTTGTCATTTTGCAGGTAACGTATGCTCGGTGGCTGCCTTTGAACTCCAGCGTTAGCAATGTGCTAGTGAGCTCCACACGGGAACAAGGATGATGCAAAGTTTTTAGGGACTTCCACTTTTTTGACATATAGGTAGGTGAAGTATTGGTTCTTTAAGAAACATTAATGTTTTGTTATATGTGTGTGCCGGGGCAGAATTAAAGTCAGTCCTAGATACAAGAATAAACATTAGTGCTCTGCTATAGACGTACTGTGAAAGCTGCTATTTTTGTGTGAGCTGCTGCCTTGACTTCTCTAGCTCGTGTGTGCAGAGCACCTTTAACCCTAAATGTCTCATCCACTTTGGTTGAACTTAAGCTTCATTCTTTCTTAAGTATGTTTTAAGTGTTAGGTGTCCGTTAATTGAGGATCAGAGGAAAGAGCGCTGTTCTCATGATGAGTTCTGTACACACATGTGGTACATTCCCGCTGTACCCTGTGCTGCTGGGCCTGCGCAGGGGAGCGCACAGCGCGCTGCTCTCATTTGTATGCTCCTCCGCTTGTCGCTTTAGCGCAGGTGAAGCCCTTTTTCTCAGTGATCTTTCCTGGTCCCCATAGGGTGCCCCTCACCAGGGTATCGGAGCTTCTCCCGGCATGCACTTGTGTGCATGCATAAAGGCAGGATTCCCTCCTCCACCGCAGAAAGCGGAGACTGTGCTCTGTTTGTTCGCTGTGCGGCGATGCTGTGGGAGAGTGCCTGAAGCAAGGCTTGCGCTTACTGGGAAGGTGCTGGGGTTTGTGGTTACCCTGATTTCTCAGAGAAGTGGTTACAGATCTGTGGGTCAGTCGCGGTGGGTGCTCCATGTCCTTGCCCCAAAGGCTGAGAATAACATCTCTGTTTTGGAGTTGGGCCAGTCCGCTATTGCGCTTCGAGAGTGAGGACCAGGGTCCTGAATCTGAAAGGTGAAGGAAGGAGTGGGTCACTATGGGCATAGGCTCTTGGAAGCTTTAGTAATTGTAATTTCAGTGAGAGCAGCGTCTCGGGGAGCCCTGCAGCAAGGTGTGACTGCCGGCTCGCAGGCCGTGTGTGTTTGGATGGGTACATCTGTGCCCACATCTGGCAGGGACAGCCCACTGTGTGGGAATGTGGTTATCTGCAGAGGCTGCTCTCAGGTTTCCAGGCAGGCTCTCTGCTTGCTGCTTTGCTGAGTGGAGTGTGACATCAGGGCTGAGGAGTTCTGGATAACGCTCCTAAACCCTTTCCTAGATCCAGCTCTACCTCCTGCTCTTCCTGCCACCCTGAGCTGCGAGCGGGGATGCCTGCCACAGAGCAGAAGGGCATTTGTGGCCCTTGTTGCACACTGGTTCCTCCAGAGCTGTCTGCTGAAGGAAGGGGTCAGAAAATGAGTGGCTTACCAGGTATGGAGGAAGAGGAGATGTGGAAAGTGTGTTGGCATGGACTTCTGACAAATACATGCAGGAAGAGTGGGCTAAGACATGGGTCTGTGGGACCCGTGCCCTGCTGTTGTGTCCAGAGCTTGCTTGCCTGGTCTTCATGTTGCTACATGTCAAAGGACACTCAAGTCTGTGGGCTGCCAGGGCCAAGAGCCTCTTGGTAGCTGGGTGCAGCCGATGCCACGTGCTTGCCCGCTGGCTAGCCAACCCCATGAAGATGGCGCTGGTTGGCCAGGAGGGTCCAGGACACGGTGGGTGTCTTCTGTGTCTGTGCCCCAAACAAGTGCAGCGTGATGCCAGGAGAGACCCATCACAGCTCTGCCTGTGTGCTGTCTGAAGGGACAGGTGTGCTCTGAGGTCCCAGCTCCGCTGAGAAAAGGGCTCTGCCAAGAGGTTGCTCTGCAGTCAGTGTTAGCGGTGGCGGTTTGGGTGTGCTCTGACAAGATCCCCCTCCCTCTGCAAACGTGGACCTCCAGCCTGGCCGGGCTGGTGCTTTCTCCACTGCTTCCTGAGCTGGTGTCTGGCTGGATGACTTTGTGAGCTGGGACAAGAAGGGGCTACTCTCTGTATGTGGTTTTGGTAGCACTTAACCTGCAACATGTCAGGGCAAGACCTTGGGTGCTTGCAGGCTGCCCAGGTGCATTAAAGAATTGCCAGTAGCTGAGGGGGGAACCAAACCTGGCATTGCTGAACTCCAAACATTTGCACTTGAGGAATCAAAGAATTTCTTTTTGGCACTTCTCTCTCCCTCCTATGCTGGAGTGTCTCTTGGGATGGTGTAAAAGACACAAATGTAAGGAAGCATTGAGATGATTGAGAGGAATGTCTACTTACAGATGGCATCTGAACTCTGGAGACTGTTCTTCGAAGTAGTTTCAGCTGAGATTGTGGAGAACTTGTATCCCAGAGAGTTAAATTCAGAATAAACTGGAAGCCCTTGGGGGTAAATGTCAGGGGGTTACAGACCTTGCAGTGCAGAGCACTTGAAGTGGAGATGTGGGTGGATGTGGACCTGAGGGCTGTGGGGCAGCTGTGCTGCTGGTGAGGCGAGTTCTTGCCCTGTGTTGCATCACGAGGGTTTGCTGTGTTTTGCTTTCTCTCCCTGTTCTTTAGGTACTTGGGAAATAGGTCTGATGCTTCCATATACAAGTTCTCAGGCCTGGAGAACAGCAGATTTCGGTCTGTTGCTATTTTGGGCCCAGGTCTGCTATTTTCTCTTAGGATGTACAGGCAGAACAGATGTCATGAGCCGTGGGTCCTCTCCACAGCACAGAGCAAACTCTCAGGCTGTGGTTGTTTGGGGTGTTGCTTTCCTGGATGCCGAGGAGCAGTTTGGCTCCCCCAGTGCTTGGCACTGCCACAATGAGGGGTCTTGCCAGACAGCCTTTCTGCCCTCTCCTGGGGTGGGCGGCCTGGCTTCTCAGTGCTGACGCGGCAGCTGCAGCCTTTGCTGGTGCAGAAGCTCCCCTCCAACACAACAGCATCCAGCAAGTGACCTCTGTAAGCTGGTGGTGGATGTGCCCTGTACTTGGGGTGTCAGCAGTGTAGCAAAATGTCCTTTAGCCCTGGAGGTCCCTTCTGCTCCCCCTCCAGGCTTCACTGTGTGTGAGAGCAGAGACTGAGCTGAGCTGCCTTTGTCACCTGGGTTTTGAGCCCGCTAGGATGAGGATGGCAGTGCTGGCTCACTTGTCACACGCTAAGACATAGGTTGGGATTGGCCTTCAGTGCCTGCGCTTGAGAACTGTGTGTGAGATGCAGCTGTGGTGGGTGAAGTGCAGCTGGCCCCGAGCTCCCTTCGTGCACCGTCCCCCTTGCCCGCATGCAGACAAGGCACTTGGCAAAGCAGAGGTGTCCGTCCTGCTTGCGAGGCCCTGGAAATGTTTAAAATGCTAACTGTGCTCCTGTGGCCCACCTGCTGGTGGCCTGGCCATGTTCTGTTCAGCACCTGGCTTGGATGTGTTTCCTATGGCCCATTCCCATGGGCCGTTCTCTAGGTGAAGCAGGGGCAGGTTGGCAGCAGGGTGCAAAGCCTGGTTTACCCTTTTGCTTTACTGTGGTTTTAACAAGAGGGCAACAGGGAATAACGTAAAGCTGGAGGGTAACAGCAAACGGGTGTGGGACACCAGCTGGATGGCTGGCAGGGGTGATCCACTGTGGAGCATTATGGTCTAGAGCAGGGAATTCAGCTGGAGAAGAGTGACAGAAGCTCCTGAAGCGGTGATTTTCAGCAGGACCGGGCTCGGCAGTGGGGTCTCCTCCACCTTTTGGAGCTGGGGCTGGTGTTGCTGTGCCATCCCAGCAGAAATCTGCTCTGGGTGTCAGATGTGCTCTTTGTATGTGTCTCCAGCCAAGCTTTGAGGTGCATGGCAAGTGCTTGTTGATCCTCTCAGTAGCCCTGCTGGGAAGGCTGATTTTTATCCCCATTCTGCAGTTGGAAAATAGAGGCACAAAGGGCTTTGGTTGCCTTTGAGGAGCTGTCTGCGGTGTGGCAAAGTTGTTTTCTGACAACTGAAGTTTGCTGTGCAGGGTATTAACAACGGCCAGAGGGGAAGATCTGTGCTTTTAGGAAGGCCATCACGTTTTTCGGCTCTCTACTTTGAGATAGCTTGAGTTTGGTGCTGTTTGATGTGTAGCTGTCAAGCAGTAACCTTACAAAAGGTTCTTTGCATTGGCCAGCTGTCAAGGTCTACCGGTTGAGCTGGCTTTTGTATACCTTTTGTACTAATAAAGGTGCTGTGGGCTAAATTATGTGCCTGGTGGCATCTTTACAGGGCTGTGACCTTGAGGATGGACTTGGGCAGCTAAGTGAAGTTCTGAGTGCTTGCGCGTGAGAAATAAAAAGCAGTAGGAAAATTTGCAGAGTGTGCAGAGCCCTGGTTTCTGCTGAAACCTCTGTATTCCTCCCAATAGCTGGAGAGCAGCTGGGTGGTTTGCCCTGCCGCAGGAAGGCTCCGAAGCAGCTGGCAGTAACCTCTGTGCTCCCACGTGCCCAGTAATTGGGCAGAGGCTTTTCTTACGCTGCTGGGAAGTCTGGTTCCCCACGAGCACTGGTGCAGGAAGCCAGCAGGAGCTGAGCCCGCCATCCCCTGTCTGCCCAGGGGTAACAGCCAGGCACTTCAGAGAAGGGAGCCTGCATGTCGCCAAGAGTGTGTCTCAGAGCTACGTTGCCTGTTGCCATCTAAGCTGTAGTGAGGGTTGTATTGTCACTCTGACCTGAGGCAGCCTTGGCACATCCTCTCCTTGGTACACCAGGTTCCCTGCCTGCGAAGGAGCAGAGTGGTGCACAGTCCCAGGCTGAGGAAGAGGAGTTGCCTACCAGGCATCTTTCTGTTTGCCGACAAGCTGGTCCTGCAGCCGTGTGGCAGTGCCGTTGTGAGGAGCGCGCTGTGGCTCCTGGCAGGCGAGGGCAGGGGCTGCGAGCCACCGGGCTCCTGCCGCAGCGGTTCAGAGCCGTGCCGAGGCCGTGCCGGTGGTGGTCAGCCATCGGCTTTATTGGCCTGTGCAGCGTGGGACGCTCCTGCAGCACACGGGTGCAGATAGTGTGCTTTCCCTTGATTTAAGATAGGAGATTAAGTGCTGGGACTGTGATGGGAGAAGTGGGAAGGCTTTACGGCCACTGGCACAGTCTGTTCCCTGGACACCCCAGTCACAGAATCACGGAATCCCAGAATGTCAGGGGTTGGAAGGGCCCTGGAAAGCTCATCCAGTGCAATCCCCCCATGGAGCAGGAACACCCAGATGAGGTTACACAGGAAGGTGTCCAGGCGGGTTGGAATGTCTGCACAGAAGGAGACTCCACAACCTCCCTGGGCAGCCTGGGCCAGGCTCTGCCACCCTCACAAGGAACAAGTTTCTTCTCATATTCAAGTAGAACCTCCTGTGTTCCAGTTTGCACCCATTGCCCCTTGTCCTGTCACTGGTTGTCACCAGAAGAGCCTGGCTCCATCCTCCTGACACTCCCCCTTTCCATATTGATCCCCATGAATGAGTCCCCCCTCAGTCTCCTCTTGTCCAGCTCCAGAGCCCCAGCTCCCTCAGCCTTTCCTCACACGGGAGATGCTCCACTCCCTTCAGCATCTTGGTGGCTGCGCTGGACTCTCTGCGGCAGTTCCCTGTCCTGCTGGAACTGAGGGGCCACAACTGGACACAATATTCCAGATGCTCCTGATGCAACATGTCCTTCCTTGTTGGCTTGCTGATCAGCATGCCAGAGCTGGTGAATAAGTGGAAGGGAAAACTTGACACTGGTGATGGAGAAATGGCTTGTTAAAATTTGGCAGACAGGGCAGTTGATTTGGCCTGTGCGGCAGCAGGGGTCGAGTACCACACCACTTGATGTTTGTGTTTAACAGGGCGCAGAGGTCTGGAAAATGCCACATCAGTGTGATGGGCTTTGCTGGTGTGGCAGGAGCTTGAGCTGGTGGTGCTTTTGACAGGGCACATGAACCGTGCTGGCGGGTGCCACCCTGCAGGGGGCTGCTGCCGCCCCCGCGTGTGCAGGAGTGCTGCACGTGTTCACACACACACCGTTGCACCCTCACCGTGAAATCCTGGCCCTTGGTATTGCTGAGCGTGGTCATGGGCCTGCTGCCCACGGGAGCCCAGCCTGCTGGGTGCCAGCTATGAAGCTGGGTGGCCTTGGCCTGCCTACCTCCTCTCTTCCTTGTCCACATAGGTACTGAGCTGTAGAGATTAATTTTTCCTCTGGTTTTTGCCTTGCTTATGCTTAGGATTAAAATCCACTGCCTGGGGCTTATGAGCAACTGTTTGGAGTGAGACTCTTGACCTGCTGATCAGAAGAAAACAGACGCAGGCTTGAGAAACCTGCCTTGCTCCTGGCAGCTCCTGCACAGCAGGCAGCAGGGCTGTGGTGTGGGAAAGGGGTGCAGGTAACGCTGGGTGTGTCCGCATGGTGGGAAAGGGGTACAGGTAACGCTGGGTGTGTCCCCATGGTGGGAAAGGGGTGCAGGTAACGCTGGGTGCATCCCCGTGGTGGGAAAGGGGTACAGGTAACGCTGGGTGTGTCCGCATGGTGGGAAAGGGGTACAGGTAATGCTGGGTGTGTCCTAATGGTGGGAAAGGGGTACAGGTAATGCTGGGTGCGTCCCCATGGTGGGAAAGGGGTACAGGTAACGCTGGATGCGTCCCCATGGTGGGAAAGGGGTACAGGTAATGCTGGGTGTGTCCTAATGGTGGGAAAGGGGTACAGGTCATGCTGAGTGCATCCCCATGGTGGGAAAGGGGTACAGGTAATGCTGGGTGCGTCCCCGTGGTGGGAAAGGGGTACAGGTAACGCTGGGTGCATCCCCATGCTGGGAAAGGGGTGCAGGTAACGCTGGGTGTGTCCCCATGGTGGGAAAGGGGTACAGCTGATGCTGGGTGCATCCACACTCTGTAGACAGCCACCTCTCAACCCCCAGTGCTGCTGGGGAGTGACGTGTCCCCTTGTGTTGAGCTGTCCATTAGGTCGTGAGAGAAATACATCTCTAGGGTGAGTTCAGACCTGGTTTCCCTCCCTTTAGCAACAAGCTGGAGTGCCGTGTCTTCATGCACGTGCTGGCTGGCCAGGCATGGCTTTGTGTTTCATGATGTGCCGTCACTGGACAAAACCGAAGGTGTTTCCAGCTGTTCTGTGGCTTTCTCCCCCTTGTGCTGTTGGTGCCTGCTTGCTGCTGTGCTCACTGGAGTCTAAGCGGGCCCTTGGTTCTCAGCCCTGTGGCGCTGTGCAGCTTGGAAATAACTGCTGAAGGTCATTGTGGTTACGGGCTTGGGTTAGAAGCTGTGTTTGAAAACTCCCCAAAAAGGAGCTATTGCAGTTTTTGCCACGTGAGCTTGTCATGAGAATCATGAAGCACAGCTGACTGAAGCTCATTACCAGGGGCTGCATCCAGGCTGCGTGTGCTCTCTTACTTGTCGAGCATCAACAGAGCATCCTGTGTGCACAGGCAGTGGCACTGTCCCAAGTGTCCCCCCAGGGTCTCTGACTTGGCTGTAGCTTTAGGGCTGGGAGCTTGCCTGGGAGGGCTTGGAGCAGAGGTGCTGGTGCTGAGCAGGCTTCTTGGAGGGGGAATGCTGTGCAGCGTCTCTGTATTCCTTGTCCCATGGAGCAAGCAGCAAGGCAGTTGCAGCTACTCTGTGCCTGCCCATCAGTGTCGTGTTGCCTGTTGTCCTGTGGGGTGGCGGAGTTGGGTGTCCTGGCAAGGTGCCTGCAGCATTACCACACACACTGGGTGTCATTATCAGCAGATCTCTCAGCTCCCCTGGCCCCACAGGGAACACAGATAATTCCCTCCCTCCCCTTTTTTTAAGGATCAAAATATTTTAAGACCAGAAGGTTGCTTGGAGCACAGCTGTGAGTCTCCTGGGGCTGGCCACCGGTGCGATGCTCAGCCCGGCCTGCCGTGGAGCCATCTGAGAGCTGTTTACCCCCTGATTTTGGGTTATTTGGACCTTTTGTACGCTTTCTCCCCTTTCTCTCTCCTTCATCCTGCGTGTGTCCTGCTCAGGGGAGTGGGGCTTGTGCCCCTTCCCATCGGGGCAAGGCAGCACTTGAGGGAGCGTTGGGGCAGCTCTGAAGCGAAGAGCATTTGGCTGCTCAGTGAAGCCTCTGCAGTTGGGATGCTGAATGGGTCTTGCTGTCTGTATCTGTGTGTGCTGAGCTGGGAGGCTGCCTCTCCACAGCCTCTGCTTGGGAGGGAAAAATGTGTGCTGTAGCTGCCTTGCAGCAAGCTCACAGGCTCCCCAGCCCCCTGCCTCGCTGCTGCTGCTGCTTCTCTTACTAAATGACTGGGTTATTTTTAACTTGGAAAAATCACAACCCAGGATTTGCATGCTGTACCCCCAGCGGAGGGCTGGAGGCAGGATGTGGGGGAGGCTGTGCGGAGGGCTGGGAACGCGGCTCAGCGCTCCGGCAGCCCCTGCCCAGCGGCTCCTGCCCCTGCAGCGCTGGCCCTGCCGGGCGCTGCGTGCTCGCCCAGCTGCGAGGCTGCGCAGGGGGCAGGCAGGGGGACAGGCCGCTTCTCTGCTTGACGTGGCTGGAGCTTCAGCCTGGATTCCCATGGCGAAAGCACGGAGCAGCTGCAGACACATAAACAACTCCTGCCGCAGCAGGCTGTGCGGAGAGAGAGGCTCTGTGCTGCCAGGCTGCTTGCGTGACAGCCTGCAGACGGGTGACTTCTGTCAGGGGCTGGATACCTCCCTCAAAGAGTATCCCACAGAGCGGCTCTCGGGCGACTGAGCATGTTGTGGAGGAGCGGCCGGCTGGGTTGCTGTTTTGCCCAGCGGAGGAGGCTTTGCTGGGCCGCACAGCCCCCCTAACTCAGCTTGCTGAGAGCTGCTTGGGAGGAGCCAGGGAGGGAAGTGTCACTCTTGCGCCATATTTCTTTCCCCCTCCCATAGCTCTGCCCCTTCAGTGTTTTGCAGGCGGCTGTCTTGTCAGTGCTCCTCTCCCCTGCTCAGATTTCCCCGAGTGAGCAGGAGTGTGTCTCTAAACCTGGTGGCAGGGCAGTGTCTCTGCAGAGCCCCTTCTCCGTGCAGCCCACAGGAATGTAGCTGCCTGAGTCCCCCCGGATTGCACCACAGATACTCCGGCTTCAAGCTCCGGTAGCTCTGCCGGCTGAGTCGTGTCTGTGCAGCCCTGCTTGGGAACGGGAACTGATAAGATAGCAAGAAGGGGACTGCAGGCATCTCTCTTCCAGCTGTTTGGTGCGTCAGAGAAGGGTGTTGGTTGAGCCAAGTGGATGAAGGACAGTGCAGGCTCTGAGTTCTGCTCTTGGTCTGTCCCAGCTGGACCTGTGGGTCCTTTCCTGCTTTTCACGGGTGGTGTGGATGCATCAGCTAGGGAGGGTGGCTGCTTCCTGGGTCGTGCTCGGTTGTCCTCGGGCTTGCCAGCAGCAGAGCTACTGAGCGTGAAGAGCTCCAGAGGCCCCTCTGATGGGCAGGTGCCAGAGCCCGTCAGTCCTGCCCTGGCATCAGCTACTCCGTAGTGCTCCTAATGATGAGGACAGGAGTAGCCGGGCAATGCAGCAAACCTCTTGGCAAGCAATGGCCAGTGCTGTTTTCCTGCAGTTGTCTTCAAGCAAACGCAGGCACCCTTGCTCCTTTGGGAGTGATTTGTGTTTGTTTGCCAAGACTGGTCCCTTGCCTCCAGCACACTGGTCCAGCTTGGCCCCACATGCTTCTGGTCTCTGTGCTGGTGCGAGAGGCGTTCCAGGCTGTGGAATGGAGGTGCTGGTACTTTCCTGTGGCTCCGACTATGCCAAGTACCAGGGCTCCGGGAGTTCTGCTGGAGCAGCAGTGTTAATGCCTCAGTTCTGCAAACGCCTCAAAAGCTTCACGTGATGCCTGACCTTGATAGAAAAATGACATGGCTGGGGGGTCATCTCTGCATGGTAGGGATTGGGTGCTGACTACTCTCCTCTTCCGTCAAGGCTGTAAGGTTCATTGTCAGGCATGAGGCGCTGCTGCTGTGATGACAGGAGGCGGTGGGAGCAGAGCAGCTCTCAGGCTCCCAGGGCTGGGGCAGCACCTCTTCCCCCAAAGAGCTGCTTCTGCAGCTTCTGTGAGGCAGTGGGGATGTCCCTGCCGCCCCAGAACGGTGTGTGCACGCAAGCACAACTGCCGACACTGGCACAGGGGTTGGTGTGGGGCGACAGAAAGACCAGGACCCTTTGCTTGTGTGACAGTCCTGTGAAAGCTCTTGGTTGCCCCGTTGTCTGATGCCCTTTGTTGCTGCCCTGTGTTTGGAAGGGCTGAGCAGGGCCCTTTGCTGTGGCTGCGGGAGCTGCCCCCAGCTCTGTGCTGCTGGGAGCACCGGCTCCTGCTCTGGAGAGGCCTGAATCTTCTCACTCTGACCTCGGCCAGCCTTTCTCAGGGCAGGCTGGCACATCTTCTGGTACCAGAGCAGGGGTGTGCTGAGCCTCCCCAGCTCCACCAGCTGCGCTCTGAGCCTGGCTCACTGCTGACCCGTGGGCCTGGGCAGCACGTTTGGACCCAGCACCCCCGACTCATCTCTTTTCCTTCAAGCTGTGCCCAAACACTTTCCTGAGGCTCTTCAGCAGAGCAGACCTGCTTGTCTGAAAATCAGTCATTTCATGGCATGGCTGTGCAATTCTCCTCTCCGCTTTATCTCCCTGCTTGGCCTTGGGGGCTGCATGCAAAGTGCTGTGTCTGCTTGGGATCTTTGTATTCTCGGGATCCTTTCTGTAATCAAAACTATAGGAGGGAGGAGAGAGCAAGGCCACCTGACGTGGAGGAGGTGAGCGAGGCTTGCACCTCTAATCTGGAAGGAAGCGTCACCAGAAGTCTGCAGACAGATGGAGGTCAGGCACTTCTTGATGCCTCCATCTCAAAGGAGCTGCTTGCAGTGAGACCTCGTCCTTGGTGCGATCTGGCCCTGGGAAGGGGCCCCTGGGCTGCGGGGAGCAGGGCTGGCACACGGGGCCAGCCCAGGGAGGGGGCATGGCCACTGGCACCAGTGCCACCCAGTCCAGGAGGTGAGCGAGGGTGTGTGGAGCCAGGTATGCTGTTCTAGGGTACTCCTGGTTTGTAATAAGCAGAGAGGCCTCCAGCCTGAAGTGTGGGGCTCCTGTTCCCCTTGAATGTCTTTAATGAACCACAGAATGAGTTCATCTTCCAGTCTGCCATGGGGGAGAAGCAGCTGGGAAAGCTGCTAATCTCTTAATGCTGGCTTTTAGCTCCTGGTGAGGGTGGGCAGCTGAAGCATGGACCCCATTCAGAGCCATTTAAGATAGTGTTGTGAGCCTGCAGTGTCGCCATGTGCTCCTGGTTGGACCAAAAGTAGGTGCTGGAGGGGGTCCTCGCCTTGGCCATGGTGCAAGGCTGGCAGTGTCCCCACCGGCCCCAGTTTGCTCTGCTTCAAGAGCAGGTGTCAGGGGCTCTCACTTCTGGCCTGGGACCTGAGTATCCCAGAGACCTGCTGAGACGCAAATGCGATGTCTTTGCTGGGTTTTTCTCACTTCATAGAGGTGTGGCATACGTGTGCAGGGTGTTGAGTGGCTGGGTTGTCTCAGTGAATGTTTGCTACAGCTGTGGTCTGAAAATCAGAATTGAAATATGTTGTGTGGTGGCACATAGAATTATTGCAGTTGGCAGAGACCCTCAGGATCATCGAGTCCAACCATAACCCAACCCAGCTCTGGCACTAACCCATGTCCCTGCGAACCTCGTCTAAATGCCTTTTGAACCCCTCCAGGGATGGTGACTCCAGCACTGCCCTGGGCAGCCTGTTCCATGTCAACTTAGAAGTGACTGTTCATGGTGCCTGTGGCTGCAGCCCAAGGCTCCTGCCTGTTTCTGCTCTTTGCTGTGGCAGCCTTGGAGAGGCTTCAGTGCAGAATTCCTGCTTAGAAAGCAACAAGGAAGAGTGCAGGTTTTCTGAGTCTATTATCCCCAGTGTTCCTGGCACATAGGTGGATGGCCCACTTGTGTCTGTGGGTGCCCCTTGTCCTTCAAGAGGTGACTTGTGAGCCCTGGTTGCGCTTTGAATCCTGGCTCCTGTTGTGCTTCACACTTGGAGGCGGCCACATGCCCCTTTTGTTCATCCTTCTGAAGAGGATCCGTAATCTCTAAGGATCTGATGGCTGGGTGTTGATTTTTGTTTTAACTGCGCACGTTGTTTCCTGGCTGCAGCTTATTTCTACAGATAAAATCTGTTCTTTTTCCCTTTTAAGAAGGAAGCCACCTGCCTCTTGCAGGCAGCTGATCATGGTGCTGTGCTGCAGGGATGTGCTCTAATAAAGCAAAAAAAACCTTGTCAGTGCTGCTGTGCTGAATAAAGAGCTTTCTTGGGCAAATGCCATCAGTTTCTGCAGATGCTGAGGCCTCTGCTTTGTCTGAGTTTGTAGCTGTTTTGCTTGTTGGTGACAAGTCTGGGGACAGGGCCTGGGGACCAGAGCTGGGAAGCAAAGGCAGAGCAGAAGCAGGACTGTGTTCAAAGCTGCTGACTCCCACCCTCCTCACCACACTGCAGATGTGATTTCCCTGCAGGAAGTGAAAGTTGCTCTTTGGATAAAGGCTATGAATAAAACTTACTTTCTGAAGTGCATTGGTGTGTCTGTGACTGAGGGGCTGTTGGAGCATCTGCCCCCTTTGGGGTGCAGAACGCTTGAAGGGGTGTCAAGTCTGCACGGGGGAGTGCCAGCCTGGCCGCGGGGATTGTGCTTGCACGTCTGAAGTCATCTTGGGAACACATGCAGGAGCTGGGGAGAGGGAAGGGCTGAGGCAAGGCTGAATGTGTCCCAGGGGAAATACAGGGGCAACCCCTGACTCTGGATGTGCCTTACTGGTTTTGGGAACTATTCCCAGTTTTTGTGAACCATAGAAACATTTTACCTTAGAAAAGACCCTTAAGATTGTTGAGTCCAGCTGTCAACCCAACACTACCAAGTCCACCACAAAATAATGTCCCTAAGCACCACACCTACACATCTTGACCCTCTCCAGGGCTGGTGACTCCAGCACTGCCCTGGGCAGCCTGTTCCAATGCCCCACAGCCCTTTGGGGAAGAAATTGTTCCCACATCCAACCTCAACCTCCCCTGGCGCAACTTGAGGCCGTTTCCTCTGCTCCTGGCGCTTGTTCCTGGGGAGCAGAGCCCGACCCCCCTGGCTCCAAGCTCCTTTCAGGCAGTTCAGAGATCAGAAGGTCTCCCCTCAGCTCCTGTTCTCCAGCTGAACCCCCAGGTCCCTCAGCCGCTCCATCACACTTGTGCTCCAGCCCCTCACCAGCTCCGTTCCCTTCTCTCAACTTGCTCCAGCACCTCAAGGCCTTTCTTGGCATGAGGGGCCCACAACTAAACCAAAGCTTCACCCCCTGCACTGTTCCACCAAAGCACTTGTCCTCTTGGGACCCCAAGAACTGGCCCTGTTTGGCTGATCCTCTCCTGTGTATGTATTATTACATGCAGGGCACCTTGTTGCCAGGTGTCTTGGTGACCGGAGAACTCTTAGCCCAGCCTTTTTTGGAGGATGCACTGCAAAATCTACTGAGTTTCAGATGTGAGAGCCCACCAGCAGCCTCCTAAAAGGCACAGAGGACGTCAGCTGAGAGCGACTTGGATGGCGCAGACTCATCCCGCTGCCTGCTCTTGGAATACATGACCTGTGGGCACAGTCCTCTTCTGCTTGTTAACACATGCCCTGTTTGCAGCTCGTTGGCTGTGGAGACCTTCAGACTTGTGGGCCAGTCTAATTACAGCTCGTTCCCGCAAGATACGTTTTAATGTAATTCACTCTTAGGTGGTGGTGCTCTCTGCGATGAAGCTCCTCTGCGCAGTCAGAATAATCCTTGTCTGGCTCTCACTGCTTTGCAGTGCAAATCTTTGCAGTGCAAATCTTTGCCTCGGGCGGCCTTTTTTGTAAGGTTTCAACGAGAACGGATGTTGTTTTTGATGAAGAGGTTACAGAAAAAGGCAAAATTTGATCTTTTACCTGTCCTTGTAAAAATTCAGCCAGCCTCAGCAAAGCACCAACCTCCGAAAATAAACACTTGATTTTTTAAAATGCCGTTTGTCGCTTTGCTCCGTTCCCTTTGCACCTGATTGACGGAGGGCAGAAGCCTGTTACCCTGACTTTGTGTTACCTTAAATAGAGAAATCCTCTTTCTCTCTCACCTGGTCCTCATCCTTCTGCTGAGCCTTAGGCAGGAACCCCCGGGTGCTGCGCAGGTAAACATTTCTCCCATGCCAAGTGTCCTGGCAGCCGGTTCCCGCCCGCCGCGGGAGCTCCGTCCCGCAGCCCCGGCCTCGCTGGCCCTGGCGCTGTGCTGCAGACCAGACCTCCTAGCGCTGCTCTCCTGGCCCTTCCCGTTCGGCAGCCCCTTCCCAGCCTGCTCTCTGCAGCTCCGGCCTTTATCTCAGCCCCGACTCTCCCTTTCCAGGGGGAGCTGTAGAGAAGCTGCTGAGCCGTTTCCAGACCGAGGGTTTCTCCTCACCCTGGCCCATTTCCATCCCTGCTCCAGTTGCTTCTCTAGACTTTCTCTTCAGTGTTACCCTGATGTGCAGCTGAACCTTTTGACAAGAGATGATTCCCAGACAAGGTCTCTGAGCAACCTGAACCAATCTTCGGCAGCCCATTTCTAAGCTTGTTCCAACTGAAACCCTAGGCTTTTGCTTTCTGTCAGCCTTAACCCTAGTTCTCATCTGATCCTGAGACATGGAAACCCAGCAGAAAGATTTCTGCCAGCCCTAACCCTGGCTCTAGCTCTCATTTTCCCGTGGAACAAAAGAAAAGGCCCCACAGCCTTTCCCAGATGGGAACTTTACCCAGCCCAGCTCTCTCGGTAGCCCCTGCTCGGCTGCTGGGCCCAGCCAGGCTCAGCTCTAAGCTCTCCACTCAACCCTGTCTCCTTTTTTGTGTGAGGAACCGTTGGGAAGACCCCTAATCCATGGCTCACTCCAAAGCTTCCTCTCAGCCCAGGACTCTTGACAGCACCTTTCCAGCTTGGCTCCAGCAGCCAGACCAGGCTTTCTGCTTCTCCACCTGAACCCTCCTTTGCCTGCTGGGCTGTCAGGAAGGTTCTCCCAGCCCTGTCCTGGTGCAAGGTGTCTCCCACCCCGGGTCCCCATGCCCTTTCCAGCCTCAGCCCAGCTGCCAGTGTCCCCTCTCGGTGCCGGCCTGAGGAGCTGTTTCCAGCTGGGCTCTAGGCAAGGCCCCTGAGCCATTTCCCAGCCCAGAGCCCTTGGCAGTCCCCCTGGCAGTCCTTGGCCATCCCCACCTGAGCTCCGGCCTTTCTCTGAGCCCCAACCCTGGCTTTCCAGCTGAGCCTAAGCCAAGCCCCAGCAGTTTCCCCCATGAAAACTTTCTCCCAGGTGAGGCCCCTCGCAGCCCCGCTTTGCTCGGGCAAGCCCTCCCTCACCCCACTGTCACTGCACCTCTGGCTTTGCTTTTTCTTAGCCAGAACCCTGATTCTCCTGGGAAGCTGTGGAGAAGTCTCCTACTGATTACCTGGACCAGTGATTCCTCCCAGCCCAGGCCTCTTGGCAGCTGCCAAGTACTTTTGCAGCCCCTTTCTTGCCCCATTCCAGCTGCAGCTCTGCACTTTGTCTCGGCCTCCTCCCAACCCTAACCTTATGGCTGAATACTGCACAAGATCATCCTTGGGGAAGGTTTCTGCAAGCCCAGGTCTTTTAGCAGCTGCCACTTTCATCTAGTCATCCCCCCCAGCCCCTCTTGAGCTGCAGCTTTTATCTTTCTCTTGACTCTAACCTTAATTTTACATCTGAACCCCAGACAAGGGCTGTCAGATGAGTCTTCGCCTGGGCCAGGTGTTTTGGCAGCTCTCACTTTGCTTTGGCAGTGCTTGTGCAGCCTCACTCCCCTGCCTGGCCTGTGCACCCAGAGCTCCCGTTCCCCAGGCTTGCTGGTAACGGGGTTCCTTAAGATTTTATGTGCAGATTTCTGAAATTAATTTTTTTAAAGTCAGAAAACTGCTCTCTCAAAGTTGAGTGGTCAGACAGGGATTGTGCAACATTCACTTGCTTCCCTTTCCCCTTCCTCTCCTGCCGGGCCGGTTGGGGAGGCTGCTGCTCCTGCGCGGCGTTGGATCCGGCTTTGGTTTGGCTGCTGGTATTGCTGCTGCCGTGCAGCATCGGTGGGCAAGGCTTCTCCCATGTAACAGCCACCTACAGGAGTTCAATTAATAGTGCTTGTGCTTTTGAGTGCTTCCACTGCTGTCCTTTAAATATCCTCTTGAGACGTGAGGAGGTGTGGTTGAGATGCAGCCCAGGCCCATGAGCATCCTGGACCGCGGGATCCTGGAGCGGGGAGAGGTGCTGGCCTGCGGGGTGGCAGCAGCACTGCTGGCATCGCTCCCTGCCGCAGAGAGCAGCTTTATGGGCACAGCTCAGTTTGCAGCCTGTAAAGAAGTTCCAGGGCTCTCGTTTGGCTTCTAAGGGTGACCTGCAAAGTTTTCACGGAAAAGGAGCCACCAGCAGGTTGCTGAGTGCCTGTGATGGGGGCACAGGCTCTGACCCCGGCTGGCCCCTCGGCGTGTGGTCAGCAGTGCTGTCCGCCCATCACACTGCCCCTCTGCTGCCTGCCCCTCTGCCTGCCCTGCTGCCTGCCCTTCACACTGCCCCTCTGCTGCCTGCCCCTCTGCTGCCTGCCCTGCTGCCTGCCCATCACACTGCCTGCCCATCACAGTGCCCCTCTGCTGCCTGCCCCTCTGCTGCCTGCCCCTCTGCCTGCCCATCACACTGCCTGCCCATCACACTGCCTGCCCATCACAGTGCCCCTCTGCCTGCCTGCCCGCCTGCCTGCCCATCACACTGCCCCTCTGCTGCCTGCCCCTCTGCTGCCTGCCCCTCTGCCTGCCCGTCACACTGCCCCTCTGCTGCCTGCCCCTCTGCCTGCCTGCCCCTCTGCCTGCCCTTCACACTGCCCCTCTGCCGGCCTGCCCTTCTCCCTGCCCATCACACTGCCTGCCCCTCTGCCTGCCCCTGTGCTGCCTGCCCTTCTCCCTGCCCCTCTGCTGTCTGCCCCTCTGCCTGCCCCTGCGCTGCCTGCCCCTCTGCCTCCCCCACTGTCTGCCCCTCTGCCTGTCCCTCTGCTGCCTGCCCCGCTGCCTGCCCCTTTCTCCCGGGTGCCGCTCTCTGCTGCTCTGGGAGGGCGGGTGGAGATGTCAGGATTGTGCCTCTGCTGGAAAATCTGCATATTTTATGTTTTCCTGACGTGACTGCAGCCTCCGAGTCTGGAAAATTGTTTCAAGAAAGCGAGCCTGAGGGTTAAAACCTCTCCGAAACCCTTTCTTTTTTTTGGATAAAACAAGACCTTGAAAGAGCGTAACAAGTTGCCAGCTGTCCTGGCGGGGTGGGTGGCCAGCACTGCGCCGCACCCCTGCCTGCTCGCCCAGCCCAGCAACGCTCCCAGGAAGCTGGAAATAGTTGGTGCTTCCCATCCCTGGGGCAATTATTTGATCCTCTGCAGCTGATCTGAGCTATTCTCGGAGCTAACAGCTGGCCTGGGCCAGGTCCTGGGTTGGGGGCTGAGCACCCCCAGGACTGGGGCTGGGTTCTGGGGGGAGCAGGCAGGAGCCCGGGCTGTGGGCTGCCCCCATGGGTCCCGTGAGCAGCCGGGGGTGCTGGTGCCGCGGGGCTCTCCTGCCGCACGTCCCCACCAGCGCAGCCTTGTCCCTGCTGCATGAAGAACCGCGGTCCCCAAAGTGAGCTGGATGTATGAGCGAACTTCACACAGAGCTCGCTGTCACACAGGGTGATGGGAGGAGTATTAGAAATGATGTATTCTCCTGCGGTAGTATTAAACACCATCAGTTTTGGAAGCAAGGTCAGTGGGGGCTGACGCACGGTTTGTAGCTGTCTGGGAGCTTTGTGCACCCCTGGCCGCTGCATTGTTTGTCCTCCTGGCCACTCTTCGGAGGGAGCTGGGTGTTGCAGCAACCATCTTCCAGACGAACAGAAGCCGCAGAACAATGCTGCTTGCTGTGGTTACAGACCACTGGCTCTGCGCTATGTAAATGAAATTAATGTTACAGAACTATGTTTGAAACTTTGTTGTCTAACGTTTCAAAACCTGGCTTATCCCATTAAATTGTGGACTTCTTTGGGTCATGATTTGAGACTGTGATGGGATATGTCTGAGGTTATCTGAGACCTAATTGGTGGGTAAATGGGGACCCTGAAGAGCTGCTTGTTGTAACGCTGCTTACTGGTTGCTAACATTGTGACTATTTTTGCAAACCACATACTAGGAATTCTTTGGTGTCCTGTGGCAGTTTGTCTTCTGGATTTCCTGCTTCCAGCTGTGACTTGCAACATTTCTTACAGCCGTGCAGACCCAGCGGTGTCGCAGTATTTCTGTAGGGGCCTCGCCATGCACCGCGATGGCCGTGCCCGGACGCTGCGGGTGGATGCCCGTGGGGACACGGGGGCACGCTCGGAGCACCCAGCCCTGCTGTTGGCCCCAGGACTTCTCAGACTGGATGGTCACAGTGATATGTAGGATGTGTTCAGCTCTTTGGACAGATGTGGAGCTGAGTGGGTCAGCCTGACCTTGCAGTAACTGCGGGTGGGTCGGACTCGCGGAGGGGCTGTGACATGTCCTCCTGGGCTGGCCCCTGCCCTGGGCAGCAGCGTGGCTGGGGAGGCGCTTCCAGAGGCTCAGTGAAATGCTGGGATACTGTCTCACCGGGGGATGGCTCAGCACAGTTGGAGAAAAAAAGGGCTATTCTTGGTGGGGCTGGCTGCAGGGGACCTCCTGTGGGCAGCGTGCTCTGGAGCGAGATGTGGTGGCACACAGGACAGGGTCCCAGCGTCCCCTGGGCTGGAGAGGAGCTGTGCCTTGCCATCTGTCTGGCACAGGCCTCTCCAAGCCTTCCCCAGCCCCAGTGGTTGCCAGTCACGCCAGCTCTTGGGAGCATCGGATGTGCCGTGAAATTGCTGATGACTCCAGGCTGAGCTTTGTCTTGGATTTTCCTGGGGGTTGAGTGCAGAAAGGGCGAGTGCCGCATTATTTTCAGCTTCAGTCCTCTCTGACTTCAGGCCGGCCTTCCTCAAAGCACAGCCCCAGGCATGTGGAGCAGCGGCAGGGAGCGGGCTCCAGCCGCGCACGGCATTCCTCCTGGTTTTACAGTGTGGGGCTGCCTGTGTGCTCATTTTAGTCCCCTGTACAGGATATAAATATAGTAAATAATAGGAAGAGACAAGCAAGACAGGTGCAGAAAGCCAAGCGTCCTTTTCCAGCGCTGGCCCTGGCGGGAGCTCTGGGGAGAGCTGTGAGAGGAGGCTCTCCAAAGCACACGGGAGCAGGGACATGCTGTGTGACATATGGATGGCCCTGACAGCGGCTTTGCTGCTGAACGGTGCTGTAGCTTGGCTGTTGGAAGTTGCCTGGGGAGAGGGAATGCACAGCCAGGCTGGGCCGTCAACTGAGCAGTGAATTTTAAGGGAACATGGTGGTTTAAAATAATGGAGGAAGGTGCGTGGAGAACTGCGGCCCATGGAACTTACCTCTCCAAGGTGGTTTGGTCCTGTCTGAGCACCTACTGCTTTGCTTCAGAGCTTTGTATGAGCCGGGAAGGATGTGTTGCCTGTGTAGCTGTAACATCTTTGCTGTGGGAGGCTGTGCCGAGGGTGCTCTGAACAGCCTCAGCTCGCCACTGTGTTTGCAGAAGTGCTCTCAACCTTGGGGTGCTGGGCGGGACCTGTGGGGTGCCCAAAGAGGAACAGGGAGGTGCTGCAGGCGGCTGGGCAGAGCGAGCTCTGGGGAGCTGGTGGGGATGGCTCTCTGGAGCGAGCTGGTCCTGCCGGCCCCGAACGCCAGGATCCTGCGCTTGGTCTTTGCATTCGTACCTTTTCTGCTGGGCGCAGGGGTGGATCCAGCTACTCGTTGGGTGCTGTACACTTGGTACCTGCTCCCACCAGGTACAGAGGGGTGTACCCGCTGCTCAGAACATCTCCTGGCTCTGCTTCATCCAGGTGCTTCTCATGCTCCTCAGGGTCTCTCTGCAGGCCGGGTGCAGGGGTGCATGTTCCTGCTCTGATGGTGCTGCAGCAGCTGCATGTACAAATGGAGTGTTCTCCAGAACACTCAGTGTTCTGCTTACGTTGCCTGGCTCCTGCATCAGTCGCAGATTGCACTTGAGGGTGAGTACACAAGTGTGTGTTTTGTTTGCTCGGAGCTGTATTTTCAGCAGATGGTGTTGAGCAAGCAAGAAACCGGATGCTTTGGTGTGGAGACATGTTGTGTGGTGGAAGGTTTGGAAAGGCGCTTTGACTTTTGTGCCAGGACCCTCCTCTCCTTCTGACGTGCAACAGTATGTAGGAATCCACAGTCTGTCTTTCCATCAGGTACAGTCTTGAAAAGCATCCAGAGCGGTGGCCCGGCTGTGCCGGCTGTGTCCTGGGCTGCTCAGGGCTGTCTGTGGCAGTGCTGAATGCAGCCCGAGCACACGGCCTCTCCTGAGGGCTGCGCTCTCAAAATGTTGTTTTCCTTCGTCTCTGCTAACATGAATGAGTTAATGTGCCACATGGGTGCTGGGAGGTTCGGGATGGCCAAGGCTCCAGCCCTGCGAGTGCTGGGGCTGATCCAGGCCAAGCTCACACGTGCCTTTGGGTATATCCCTGTGAGTGCTTTATTGGTTTTCCTTCACACATTGACCTCCTCCTCGAAAGGTGTTTCTGGAACACGTGTTAAAAGTTCTCCTCTAGCCCTAGAGGAGATCTGTCACTTTACAGGTTACTGCAGCTTCTCTTTCCCTTTGCTCTCAGCTCATTTTCAACGCCCCTCCAGTTGAAGATCATCTTGAGAAGATCTCCCGTTTCTGAGGGAAAACGGGGGTGAACCACTCCCTGGGGATGTGTGCTGATGGGTAGATGATTGGCCCCCCCAATTAACTGTGGTTGCTCTCACAGGGCGCTTGTGTGTGTTTGTGCTGCAGGACCGGTGTCCAGGGCTGCGTGGCGGGAGAGCGCTGCGTGTCTGCAGGGTTCTGGTGGCACATGAGCCACGTGTCAACGACCCTCAGCCTCCCAGTTCAGAGGAACTGGGAAAATCCGTCCTCCAGCTGCAGCGGAGAGCTTGGCCACGCGTGTGGGGAGGCTGGTAGAGGGGGAGAGCACACGGTCACTGCTTGGGCTTGGGTTGGTGTTGGCTCAGATGTGGAATTTCTGATGATGTTTTTGACTTGTGCAGAGATGCTGCAGCTCCTGGAGGAGCCAAGGCAGGAGCCACAGGAAATTCTGGCATGATGTGGGCTCGGTCTGTCGTAGGGATGTCTTGTGCTTTCAGAACAATAAAAATAAATCCAAGGGAGGAGGGTAGTAACCTGATGTGCCCCAAATTGCGTAACTGAAAACGTCATTGCTAGCAGCAGATGCTTGGTAGAGGCTGTGCCACAGCGAGCTGGTCTGCTCGTGTGGAGGGACAAAACACAGCTTTCAGACCGCTTCGCTCGTCTCCTCAAATGCCACAAGACAGCTCGCGAGCGCACGGTCAGCCTGGCCGCGCGGGGTGCCGGGTCCCTGTGCTCGGCCATGCGCGGTGCGGGGGATACAGCGCCACAGCCTCAGTGGGGAGGACTTGGGGGATTGGACTAGATGATCTTTTGAGCTCCCTTCCAATCCCAACATTCTGTGACTCGCCGTTAGGCGTGAGCGCCTGCTGCTGGGAGTGTTGCCGGCTGGCAGTGCTGGTGTGGGACGTGCATCAATTATCTTGGGTTAAAAAGGCATAAAAACTTGAGCATGGAGAATAAAAACTCCCCACTTGTGACAGTGGCAATAAAGCTGAATCTAGCAGCCTGGAGCGCTTGCATGATGTGCTAGTGAGAACATGTTGATCTCCATATGAAAACTGTAAGCTCATTTAGAAAATTGGGCTGTCTCATTTGAGATTAGAGTTTCTCTTTAATCTGCAAATACTTAATTAGCATGGAAATGGCTAGTTAAGTGGAGTTCTCAATGTATATATCCACATGGCAGTGTGGTGGTGCTCCCTGGCAGGTGGTGTTTCCCTTCAGGATGCTGGACAAGTTCCTGGCTCTGAGGCCAGGAGAGATGCTCTGGATGCAGCAGGCAGACCACAGCACATGCAGCCATGAATGTGTTCCTTTCCTCCTCTCCAGCTTGTCCCCTAAGAGGGGATGACAGGACATCCTTGCTCCACCAGGATTTTCAACAATGGGATGTATTAACTGCCCCGGGTTCCCTGGATTCACAACTGGCCGCAGGGGCTCTGCTCCCTGGCCAGCACAGAGTCTCACGCTGCCTTGTACACCCCAGGATGGCACCTCACCCCGGGAGCTGCAGGGGCCGCTGGGGACTCGGGTGCTGTGTCCCCTGTGTGCGGGGAGACCAGCTCCTGACACCCGCACGGGCTGTGCTGGGCCTCTCCTTGCACTCAGTGACTTGGCACATGGTCAGAGTAGGTGATTCTGTTAAACCAAGTCCTCTGGGTCTAACTGGTATCCCAGCCTTGTTTTATCACAACAGATGCACACACTGGCCTCAGTGTTAAGGAAATACATGGGTGTATGGTGGGGTGATACTGTTGTGTGGCTGTTGCCAGCTGCAACAGAGGACTGCTGGTTCGGGCCGCTGCAGAGCGAGGGACGGCCCTGCCCTGGGGCTGGCCTGGCCCTGGCACCGCTCGCTGTGCCGAGCAGCTGAGCTCCAGTGGTGGGACGTGAACAGAGCCGGTGATGCCTGCGTAGAGCTTGGCATGTTCAGGCTGCTGTATGTGAGGACAGACAGAAGGAGAACCTGTGCATGTTTACTCTTGGCGCTTTGGGAGGGAGCTGGGTGGGTGTCTGCCCGCTCCGTTCCTGTCTGTCCTGGGCTGTGGCTGATACTGGGCGCTGTCAGGGCACAGTCTGTCCTGGGCTGTGCCCTGTGCTGAGGCCTCCTGCGCCCTTTCCCTGCCAGGGGCTGGAGTGGCTCCGTTTGCAGCTGCGGGCAGCCCTTGCTACCTAGAGGAGAGGGGACACAGCCGGTTCGCTGTCTGCTGCGGGCAGCGGGGGCGGCACTGTGCGGGACACCTCTCCAGCCCAGCTCTGGCCTCCCACCCTTCACCCATGGGTGTGAATCTGAGTAGAAGCAGAGGTGTGTGCTGAGAAGTGACCGCTCTGCTTCGGTCACAGAGAAACCTCATGCTCTGCTCTCCCGTGTCCTCTCTTGAACCTGTGCCCTTGTCCCCCGTTGCCCCAGTGCTCATTCGGAGCGTGCCAGCGGGCTGGCCAGCAGCTCCTTCTCGGTTGCTGTGTGCCGGCGCTGCCAGCCGTGGCTTGGCCAGCCCGGTAGCTGCGCTGCTGTGCCTCTTGCACCGCGCTGGAGCCAGGGGCTCTGCCGCCCGCGTGCTCCGGGAACTGCAGCAGCCCTTCCCCAGTACTAGAACCTGGGCAGAGTTGTTCACGAGCCATGTGTGTGCAGGTGAGTCCTTGTGTGCTCCCTGGGAAAAACGGATTTTAGGAACGTGCAGCCTAGCCCAACCGCAGCCTGGTGCAGGGGTGCCCGGGAAGGAGAACAGCAGGCTGTGGGAGAGGGCTCTGGGGCAGCAGCACCCGGCTCTCCTTCCTCTGGGGAGCCCAGGAACATCCCAGCTCTGCACGGCCCCTCCACGGAGCACCGGGCCTGCGGCACAAACCTGCTGCCGGCTCCTGTCCATGCACAGCCTGCCTCTGCCTGCCTTCCTTCTTGCTGTTCATGAAGCAAGGTCTGAAGCTCCTTCCCTGCGCAACTTGCTGGTAGCACTGGCTGCCCTTCCCTGCCTGCAGGCACCGTCCTGCCCAGTGCCTGCTCTGAACCCACCTTCGCCCGAGGGCTGGGTGCCTGCGCAGTGCCAGGCAGGGTGGTGCCTGCGCAGTGACAGGAGGCGCAGCAGCGGATGCCGGCGCTGTGGGGCTGAGCCACCAGGGCTGATGGCAGCGGGTCCCCAGCCCTTGCCTGGGCTCTGCAAAGGCCGCAGGGCTGGGCCACTTGCTCACTGTCACATTGGGCTTCCTGGCACCCCTCAGCCCTCTTGCTCCGCTGCTGTGCTACCACCGTGCACAGGTGGGGAGCGTGTTGGACCTAGGCCACTAAATGTGTGTGATCCACAATGTCTGAGGTTTGTTTCATTTTGACAAAAAAAAGCCCTGAAAACCCAGAGCTGAGTGACAGAAGCAAGCCCTTGTAAGCCATGGGATAAGACTTCTAGCCCGGGCTAGCCTGGTACTGAGGGACTTGAGGGTACTGAGGGATTTAATGTTGCTTTTACTTGCCAGAAGTGGTGCTGAACTGCTGCCTTGTAGACCACGTCCTTTCTCCTTCCCAGGATCCATTCTCTGGGTTACTCCAGAAGAAAATCCGTGAGTGAAAGGCTGGGAAGCAGAGGCAGGGCAAGAACATCTCCCACCCTGGGAGCCGAGGGGCCGGCTGGGCCCTGGCAGGACCTGCTGGGCGCAGGAGGGGCTGGGGAGCCAAGGCCAGTGTGCTCCCGTGCTGCTGGTGGGGAGGGTGAGTGAGCATTTTGGAGTCTTCTGCAGCCCAGAGGCCTCTGTGAAAGCTGAACCAAACCCAGATCTCCAACACTTCTGGCTCCGAGCAAACCCTTGGGATGGGGCTGCTCTCTGCTGGAGCCCGGCAGGATTGTGAGCTGCAGCAGCCCTGTGTCCTGCAGCCCTTCTGGGGCACGTTTTGGGGGTACAGGAGGGGCTGGCAGGAGCAGTCATGAGAAAGAAATTTTGTGTCATCCTGTCCACAGATGCCATCAAACTCCTCCCCAGTCAGCTGGTGGCACTGGGTGCCTTACTGCCACCAAGCCTGACCTATATGTGAGACACGCTGGGCTGGCCTGTGCCATGTAGCTGGGATCAGAGTAAGAAGGCTTTGCGTCTTCTCCGTGGTGTGGTGGGCATGAGCCATGGACCAGCACTGACATGCAGAATTCATCCAGCAGCTGCGTGGGAGGCTCCTGTGTTGCTGTGGCTTGTGGTGTGGGGTTTGTGTGGTATGGGAGGGGAGCAAGAGGCGGGTGTTTGTGGGATTTGTATCTAAATCCCTTATAAAATGTTCTGGGCTCTTTAGTGCCTGTTGCTCGCACTGTGGGAGCAGACAACTGCTTGGGGTCGGCTCCCCAAAAAGCCTCTATTGCCTGGAGCAGGGTGCTCTGGGCAAACCCCAGCAGCTCCGTCAAGTGTACTGTGGCTGGGCCTGTTGTGGGGAGCACATGGGGCTGTCACCTCACTGTGTCACCTTGACTGTGGCTGGTGAGTGTGTTCATCCTGGGGAACTGCAGCAACCCCCATCCACCCGGGATCGGTGCCGATCGCCCCATGTGTGGCGGGGCTGCTCCTGGCCTTCCTACCGACACAGCAGCGGCAGGAGGGAAGTGCTGGGCCCGGCGTTCTCCTGCGTCTGGCAATGTCCAACCTACGCCCAGTCCAGAGGAATCGGGCCTGGGCAGCTGCGTGTCCGCTCGCCCGCCGGCCGCACGCTGGGGTGGGTGTCAGTGCACAGAGGTGCTGGGTGCTGTGTGGGTGTAGCTGCTGGGGCAGCACCTGCAGGGAGCTGTGGCCGTGGGGAGAGACCAGCCAAAAGGTGCCACGGGGGGCAGGGTGCTGAGCCGTGGAGCAGGGCACTTGCAGAACAGTCTTCGGCCCAGAGAGCTCTCGGATTGCTGCATCACCATAGATCCCTCCTTGATCCCCCCCGCTAGTGGGGGACAGTGTGGGGACCTGTTTGCACAGGCAGTTCTGCCTCTGGCACCAAGGTGCTGCTAAGAGCTGGACTTGGGCAGGCTGGTGGGGGATGCTGCTTGGGAATCACCTCACCTGCAGTTCCCCCTCCTGCGCGGGGGACACAGGCTGGACCGCCGGCCCCTGGCCCTGCCCCGGGGCTGCTGCAGCTTCTGGGGAGATGGTGTCTGCCAGCACAGCTCTGCCCCCTCCTTGCCCTGTCCTCGTCCCCTGGCAGCTCTTCCTTGGCAGGAGGGCTTGCAGTCCGCCCCAAGCTCCTGCATCCTCTCCGTGTCTCTCCCTGCTGTCTTTGCTGCTTGGCAGAGCCTGGTTTGTTTACTGCGTTCCTCTGCTGCAGCGGGGCTGGCAGCAGCCGACACACCTCTCAGGGGTGCCGGGGTGGCTTTGGGGCTCTGGGGAGGTGACGTGCATCTCCGCTGGCCCCGGCTGCACCACTTCATGCTGGGACTGCGGCTGTGAGGTGGGTCCTGCCCAGCGGGGTTCAGGTAGCACCGAGCTGCAGAGATGTGTGGTCGGGCTCCATGCCATGGCTCAGCAGAGCAGGTGTCCCCAAGCTTGTCCCCGAGAGCCTTTCAGTCCTGCAGCTCTGTTGCTCTGAGTGGCACTGGGGTTGGCTCGGCCTCTTGGAGGGGTGATGTGGAAGGATGGAGCACCTCAGGTTCACCAGTCTCTTTATTGTGAATTTTTTCTTGTGTTGTGTCTTGCAGAAATAACATTCATCCCAGATTTGATGATAATGAAAATACAGAAAAAAGAAAAGCAGGTTTGTGACCCTCTCTCCTTCTCCCAACTAAGCTGGCAAGGCCTGGGGACCTTGTCCTGTGTGTGAATTGTTGCAGAAGATGTGTGGTGGAAGCGGGGGGGGCTGCATTTCCAGACGAGGCTGCAGCTGAGCAGGTCAAAATTTGACCTGAGCTGCAGCCTAGAGCAGATGAGTCTGATGTGGGCAATTGAACAAGGTGGGGGTTATCTTCAGTGATGGAAATGCTCTTGATTTGGTTCTGTTCCCTGTGGAGGAGCAACCCTTCATTCCCTCAGTGCCCCTAGCATTGGTTCTTGTTTGAATCTCGTCACAATAATCTTACAAAACCGCATGTTTGCTGTGTTTGCTGCTGATAACATGATGCTCCAGGACTGACACGAGCGGGGGGGCCGGGATGGTCGTGGCTGTGGGGGCTGTGAGAGCTTGGCCAGGGAATCTTCCCTTGCTCAGAAATAATCCCAACCCACCAAGCTGCCATTTCTGAATTGCCGCATTGGATCATATCTACCTGCTGCTCCTGGAGGAGATTTATGAGCCAGTGGTATTAACTGTGTGCCAAGGAAGAACCAGAGTGTCGGCACTCTGGTCAAGGGAAAGGACCTGTTATGTGCGTGGAGAGTTGCTCTGCATGCCCGGGTGAAATACGGCTGCAGGTATAAAACAAACCGGTCCACCCTGCGCTGATTTGTGTCTGTGCTGCTTTTAATAGGAAACCATTAAATTGCACACTGAGCTAAGGGATAAATCTGCTGGAGAGCACGAGCTGGTGTCATTTCTAGCCAGCCCTGAAGCAGCATTTTCGTGCTACTTGGGGCAGCTGCAGATGGCACCGTCACGGCAGGTTCACGGCGAGGAGGAAGGGGAGGAAAGGTTTGGAAAAGCCGAGTGTGCTGTTGTGAGCTTGCAGCAAGCCAGCCGCTGTGGATACAGGAAGGTGTGTGTACGGAGCACCGATGCTGTAGGGAGTTTGTCAGTGTGTCCTAAAGGCGCTGTGAAGGAGCAGAGCCCGGCTCAGGGGAGGAGGAGGGGAGCGCGGCAGGTCCCGCGTGCCAGCCCTGCCGGTCGGCCCTGCCGGGCACCCAGGGCACGGGCCAGGCAGCTCTCTCCTGGGAGCCAAACCCAGGTAAGGAATTCCCACCACTCCTTTGGACTGGTGTAGCGGGTTATCCGCTCTGGAAATGGGATTGCTGAAATCACGTGGGTTTTCAGCACAGCAAAACCATCCTTCCTCAGCATTTGGAGATTTTAGAGGGCTCAGCTGCCAAAGGGTTTTGTGTGATTGCCCCGGCAGATAAAGTCTGGGATGGAGATAAAGGCATGCCGGTGTGAACCACGAGGGGTAGGGGTGGAGCTGCTCATCCCCTGAGCTCTCTGAACTGGTAGCAGCATAGGACAATTCTTGCAGCATGTCACAGAGTGAGCTGCAGCGTTCCTGGGGTTACCAGCTCTGCAGGGGCTGTGCTGGGCTGTCCCCAGAGGGGTCTGGGCAGCAGTCAGAAGTGCTGCTCTGAGTTCAGTGCTTGGATGAACTGGCTAAGCAGGGCTCCTGGGGGTGTTCTGGTTCCCGATGGATGTGGTGGAGGGGCTGGCTGGGTCCCTGCCCTGCTCTGCAGAGCCTGCTGAGCGGCCTTGGAGACAAAACAAGCAAGAGGTGCCATTCCACATCCCCCCGGACACCTGAGCGCAGGACCTCCCACACCTTATAAACAGACTCCTCATGGCACCAAGGCTGTTGCCTTCACAAGTCCATTGAGCAGTCTCTCTGGAGAAGACAAGATGCTTGTGTGCTTCCCAGGGCTCTGAAGGGCCATGCATTTCCGTATGTGTCTCCCTGCCAGCCTTTCACCTGCAGAAGCTCCACCTTGGTCGTGAGGTAGGTGTAGGTAGATGTACCCACAGGCCCGTGGGTACAGAGGTTGGCAAAATGCCAGCACCCTTCACACGGGCCAGGGATGGCAGGAGAGCTGCCAGCTTCCTTTGGGAATGGGTTCTGGATGTGCTCTCTCCTTTGCCGTGCCCCTGGCTGCGCTGAGCCTTGTCCTGGCCATGGCCACCGCCGGTGGATCGTGAAGCCTGGGCTGGAGAGCTGGGGTGGCGCAGGGAGCTGTCCTGGGAGGAGCTCCTGTCTGTGTCCCCTTGGTGTCCCCCGCAGCAGTGCCGCCCTTCCTGCATGCGTTAGGATGGCTTGGCACGCAGGGCATTGCCAGCTGGTGCACCAGATGAGGGGCTGTTGTTAGCGCAGGCAGGGTCTATGTTTGCACGACTCGTCTTAGTAATGCATGAAAATCTGGTGGATTTGTCACCAAGCTGTGACTAACTCATGAAACCTGTCACTTCCCTCGTGACTTACGGGGCTTCATGCCAGGGTGCCTCATCTGCTGGCAGAGGTGGGACAGGGGTTTCTCGCTGCCTCGGAGAGCAACAGCAAGCCATGGATTTTCTTTGGGGGCTTCAGCAGCACCATTGCCCCTGGGCTGCCTCTCCCATCTGTGTCCTGCTCCTCTCTGGGCACTGAAGGGTCTTCTGCATATTTCTGCCAAGCTCTGACTTGTTGAATAAGCTGAGAAATATTGAACTAAAATAAATGCAGTTATCCCACAGTGCCTGTAAATGCCCTTGTTCTAGACCCATGGAAGCTCTCCTGTCCGCTCAGACTGTCGGAGCAGAGCAGCACTGATTGCCTCTTGGAGAGGGAGGGGATGGGAAGCCCTGTGACCCCCGGCTCCAGCCTTCTCCTCGAGGGCTCTTCTGCTTTCCAGCCGGGACATGGAGGTGGTGGGGATGTCCTGCTCTCCGGGGTTGCGCAGCGGCAGCGTGGGGCGGCAGCAGGAGCAGCGCTTGCAGCAGGAACATGTCAGGGCGTGCGGGCCCCCAGGAGCATCTGTGGGAGCTCTGCTTGCCTTTGCTTCAGGCACTCACTGCATAAAATGAAAGCTTTTCCTGAATTTTGTGGGTCTGTTTAAGTGAAACGTGAACTTGGTTGTCTTGCCTGCTGCAAATGCTGCCCAGGGCTGTTACTGGAGCTGCCGGGGCTGGAGCAGAGCGTGGGCAGCAGTGGGAGCCGGTGCAGGGAACGGGGCTCCCCAGCCTGGGGGCACCTGGGGCTCTGTCCCAGGCTGTGTCCGTGGGCTCCTGGCCCATCCTGGGCTTCTTTGTCACGATGAGACTGTCAGGTGTGATGACCCTTGGTGCACGGAGGAGTTTTGCTCTGCTGAGCAGCACCTGTGGCTGTAAGGACAAAGGGGAGCGGTGAGCTGCCAGGGTGCCCTGCTCCTCCACCCACAGCCAGGAGCACTGGTTCTGGTCCCCCCCTGTGGTCCCGAGGGCCCCTCACCCTGCTGCTGCACAGACCCTTCTCTTTCCATGCCCTTTCCTGCCTTCCCCCCTGACCAGAGAGGACTGAGCAGGGAGCACGGCCTGGCCAGCCCTGGGCAGCCCCGGTTCCCGCTGCCCCTGCCGTGCCCTGTGCCAGGGCGGTGAGGACGTGCGCACCAGGGCTGGCTCGGCCACAGGACAGAGCTTCCCGGCTGTAGTTGCTGAGGGCTGTGTCTCAGTGGAGTGTTTCAGGAATGGAGCCAGGCCCCACCTCCATCACGCACATCCCATGGCGACTGCAGAGCCTGCTCGGAGACATGACGGAGGGTGGCACTTGTGTATTTTTAGCTTCTGCTGCATTGCATTAAGAGCTGGAAATGAGGGGTGTGGACACCCAGCGACTAGAATACACCAGCCCATGCTGTGCACACCAGAGAGGACGGCTCAGCAGCCTGCTGAAACGCTCTCTGTGGAAGGAGCTGCCTTTTCCACTTCTGTCATGGGGCTCTGCAGCCGGCTGTGCAGACAGACTGGGCCGGTGGCGGCCAGTGTGACCATCTGGGGATGGCAGAGCTGGGTGGTGGTGCCACCTCCAGCTGCTGGTGGCTTCGGTCAGTGCCCTGGGGGAAGCCGAGCAGGCCCTGGACGTCGACCTCTGTGTGAAGAGCATGAAAACCTTTGGTGAGCCCTGCAGTCAGGGTCCCCATGGACACTCCACATATAGGACAGATCTCTGTGTGCAGTGAGCTGTGCCCTAGACCCAAATGCAGGGCTTCTTTGGGGGAGTCCTGCTTCTCCCGGGGGGCTGCAGGAAGGCCTGGACCCTGCAGCGAGCCTGCAGTGAGCGGGGATTGAATGACACTGGCACTCAGGTGCAAGATGGCACGTGGGGTGGCCACTGCTGCTGGCTCTGGTCACACTGCCCGGCAAGGATGTGTTGTGTGGATGTTGTCTGAGCCCAGCAGCCAGGGGAGCTGGCTTTGCTCTTGGCGATGACTGTGAAAAGGGCTCAGCTGTGGCCTCCTCGCAGGATGGAGCTGCTGTTGAGACCCTGAGGCTGTGGCAGAGCTCTGCCCTGCTGAGAACACGGTGCTTTTATGGGGATAGGCTCAGGGCGAGGCCCCGAGGCACAGGATGGGCAGCGGGGTGGACATCGAGTTGTTGCTTCTTTTCCCCTCCCAGCCCCAGACTCATGTGGTGCTGCAGGATTTGGGTACGGATCAGGAGCGATGCCCGTGCAATGTCCGCTTCATCCCCATCACACCTCCAGCAGTGTTGGCCTGTCCGTGCTGCACGTGGGTCCAGGGGGGCCTCCCTGCTCCTGCCTTTCTGGGTGTCACATGGCAAGTGCGCCAGCTGTGTAATCAGTGCCCCCTTTACAGGCCACGGGGTGATGCTGGGCTGCCCGCGCATGGGGTGGGAGCCCAGGAGTGCTGGACACAGGGAGGGTGATGTGGGCTCGTGGGCCGTGGAGGGGACGGGGCTCTGGCTGGGCAGAAGCTGCAGGATCTTCTGCCCCATCCAGCCCAGCCTGACCCCTCCTGCTGAACCTCTCCCAGGTGCTTGGGCCTGATTTTCTCTTTTCTTCACCCAAAACTGCCTGCTGTTCTCCATTCTCACTTGCTCCGTAGGACCCTCATCCTGTAACATCTTAGTGCCATCCTGACCTCCTGTCATAGCTGCCCCCTCCCTGTCCCCCGTTCCCTCTCCACCTTCTCTTCGCAGTTACTGTTCCCCCTCGTTCCTCTTCTCCGTGGTTCCCTGCGCAGGTACCTGGGGTTTGGGGACGGCTCAGCCCATCCCGCGGGCCCCGGGCTGCTGCGTGCCCTGGGCACTTGCGGGGAAATCGCTGCCGAACTTCACGGCTCTGAGCACCCAGCACACGTGCCAGAGGGAGTTTTTAACTGTTCCCTCAGGTCCCCGTGAGCCCAGCTCCGCTCTTTGCTGGGGGCTCGGGGAGCTCTGGGGCGGCCGCAGGTCTCGGGTTGGGAGAGGGGAGGGAGCCTGGCCGGGGCAGGAGCCGCCGCGCCTCTGTCTGGTGGTGTGTTCCCCTCGTCCTGAATGAAAACTGGGAAGCCGAGTCAAATGGGGACTCTAAATGAAGTGAAACAAGGAAACACACTGTTAAAGCCCACCCTAACCTTGGCTTTGCCCCCTCATGGGGTCGTGCAATTACAAGTGCTCTCTGTTAGCCTTCACGGCTCTCTGGGGAGGTTTCAAACATTTTTGTCCCTCTGACCTTCTCTTTGATAGTAGTTACACACATGGGACAAGACCTTGTGCTCCAGCTGCTGCCGAGGGACTTGTTTTCCTGTATGAAATGTAATTTATAGAAGATTCCTCGGGGAATAAAAAAATGTACAAAAGTTACAGAAAAGCTTATTCCAAAAATGTAAAATCATTACAATGTCACCAAAAAAATGCCAGTTGAGAGACAGCGCAGAGGCACAGCTTTACTGATAAAAGTGGCGCTGGACGTGTGGAGGCTGCCTGGGTACCAGAGGTGGGCATCACCTCCCAAAACCTGGAGGTCGGGGTTTTGCTTCCCCTACCTCCAAAATACCCCGGAAACAACAACCCTGCATGGTTAGACAGGAACGTAAGAGACACGTAGAAGAGGCTGTTCAATGTAAAATACTGGTTTCCTTTAGTTAAAAAAGTTGTAGTAAGAAAAAGGACACATACTCAGGGAATTTAAAAGTAAAACAAGGCGGGACTAAAAAGATTTTTAGGAACCACTTGCTAAAGACCCAGCATCTGATAATAACTTTTTTTTTCCAAATATCTTATGACTAAAAAGCCTGGAAGAGGAGTCAGAGGGTAAATAAGCATTGAGGTGTCAAGTGAGTGCTCATGGAAACGCAGGGTTGGCAGAACGGCTCCCAGCCCAGATACATCGCCAGTGCCAGACCCATCGGGGTCACCCGTAAATTAAAGGCTTTGATAAAGACATTTGTAGTAAAGTAACACAGGCCACCTGGCTCTGATGGTGTTTGCTCTAGAATTGTGAAGGAGCCTGATGAGATGTTGGGAATCTCTAACAAATAGTGTTGGGGGCCATCACCCATCAGGGCCACGTCCATGGAAGGGGAGGTGCAGCAAGTGTGAAACTAAAGGACAGTAGGTTTAGTTGGGTATTGGATAGATCATTAGGAACTAGAATAAACACTTTGTCTGTGAAACTACTACACTGGTGAATAGTCAGCATGGCTTTTGTAAATCAAAGTTAGTCCTTGCGATCTGCCCGGGATGTTGGAGACAGCCACGTCGCGGGCTGAGATTGATCTGGGCTGCACAGTGCTCAGGGGCTCCCAAACCACTGCTGAGAAAGTTCCTCACCAAACGCTTTTAAAGAAGTTAAGCATTGTCCTGATCAGAGGTAATCCTGTAAATTAGTGACTGGTTAAAGAACAGGAAGCAAATCAGAGGAAGAATGTCTCTGTTTTCATGGTGCAGAGCAGGGGACAAGGTACCAGCTGGTTCCTGCGGTCATCAGACGTGCTGAAATGGAGTCTGAAGAGTTGAAGAAGAATCTTAAGATGTGCCAAGTAATGCACACGGGGGAACCAGCCTTGTGTGTCTTTGCTCAGGGTGTCCCCGCTTCTGGAGGGGTCTATAAAACGCTGGCAGAGAGTGTGTGATCTGCCTGCAGGTTGTCCCAGAGGCACATCTGGTGTTTGGGAAATGGAGAACAATGAGTCAGAACGATGTCTGAGAGCTGGCCAGGCCCGAGGAGAGGGGACTTGTCACCTGTCCCTTAGCTGGGCTGAGAGCTCTGCAGGGGGAGCATGTGATGGGGAACAGCAAAACAGGGAACGGAACAGAGCAGGTGACAAGGTGCTCTCACAACCTGAGAACTAAAAGCCACTTAGGAAGGCAGCATGATTAAAACAACATTAGCAGGTTTTTCCCATACTTTGTCAGCTTGTAGTGTGGAATGTCACCAGGTGCTTTGGTGCTTGTGGTTACACAGTTGGGTTCATGCAGCCCTTAGCTGCCGTGGTCTGGATGCTGTCCTGCCGCTGGAGCTCCGAGCTGCGGTCAGGCTGGGCAGACGGGGTGGCAGAGCTCGCTGCCTGTGCTGCCCACCCTGCCTGTGCTGCCCACCCTGCCTGTCCTGCTCACCCTGCCTGTCCTGCCTGCACTGCCCACCCTGCCCACACTGCCTGTCCTGCCCGCACTGCCCACCCTGCCTGTGCTGCCCACCCTGCCTGCACTGCCCACCCTGCCTGCACTGCCCACCCTGCCTGCACTGCCCATGCTGCCTGTCCTGCCCACACTGCCCACCCTGCCTGCACTGCCCACCCTGCCTGTCCTGCCCGCCCTGCTCACGCTGCCTGTCCTGCCCACCCTGCCTGTGCTGCCCACACTGCCCATCCTGCCCACCCTTCCTGCACTGCCCACACTGCCTGTCCTGCCCGCCCTGCCTGTGCTGCCCACACTGCCTGTGCTGCCCACACTGCCCATCCTGCCCACCCTGCCTGCACTGCCCACACTGCCTGCACTGCCCACCCTGCCTGTCCTGCCCGTCCTGCCCACACTGCCTGCGCTGCCCGCCTGCTGCAGAAAGCATCCTGGGGCTGCGATGTGCCAGGTTTAGGCTCGTGAAGCTCGTGGTTCTCCCCTGCGAAGGGACGTGTTGGCGTGTCACCGCTGGCTGTTCCTGCAGACATGGTGGCCGGTAGCCCAGGCAAAGCTGTGGGCAGCCTGATGGCTCATGGGGATGTGTGTCTCAGGCCACTCAGCGTGCTGCAGCAGAGCTCCCTGCGGTGCTGTGTCCCCATCGGTGTGACATGGCCCTGTGGAAGCAAATGCGGTGGTTCCCGGTGGCACCGGGGCCGCGGCTGGTCGGGGACAGTGCTCCTGCGGCTGTGAGCGTGCTTTGGAGCCACGCAGGAGCACAGATAACGCTGGCACTGTGTTCTCAGGCTCTTCCTGTTGACGAGAAGCCAGGATAAACTGAACCTCAGCAAGGGAAGTAGGAAAAGCCCATTCCTGGCTCACAGCAGTGTGCTGAGCTCTGGCTGCCGCTTTGTGCTTATGTGAATGGCGTAAGCTTGCCATGGACTTGTAAGAACATGACATGGAGCCTTTTGACCTCAAGAGAAACGAAGCAGCATTGGGTGCTGGAGGGTTTCTGGGGCTGGCAGTACCTTGCCTGGTTTCCCGGTGCCTGCTCAAGCCCTGGCCATGAGCTGCTCGGTCCCACAGGCTGGTGTTTGGTGGCCCTTCCATGGCAGGACATGCACCAGACCTCGTGGCTGCTCCAGCTGGAGGCAGGTGCTGCTGCCCCGTGCCACAGCAGCTGTGACAGTGATGGCCACGGGACATCCCATGGCACAGTGCCGGCACTGCTGGTGCCAGGGCCGCAGCGCTGCCTGGGAGGTGGCCAAGGTGGACACTGAGGCACGGAAATTACTTTACAACCTGTGAGGTTATAAAGAGGTATGTTTATTCAGCACTGGACACACGGGGCAGCTCTGCCCAAGACGTGTAAATTTCCAGCAGTTGCGAGCTTGGTTTAATGCTGTAAAGTATTACATATTCATGAAAGTTCTAGGAATGCCTATACATATTCATAACCTGTCCCCGAGAAGGGGTTTCTTATTACAATGAGATCCGGGAAATCATTTCCATAGTCTCCACCTCCGGTCCCTCCCGGCTGCGCCTGTGCAGTGATGGTGGGCCGGGGTCTCCCCCGCTGTACGCTCTTACCCCGGCCTGGCGCGCCGAGTTGGCTGGGACTCAGACTGATGAGTTGGTTAGAACTGGTTTATCTCCTGTCCTGTGCCCAGGATTCTGTTATCTAGTTCACCCAAGGATGCAGCTAAGGGTTTTTTATCTTTGCAAGGCTTGTGAAGTCATCAGCGATCTCCTGTTTCTCATACAATAAATTACACAAAACCCTAAGCTAGGCAATTCTATGTGGGTTAAGGGTTAGCTCTTCAAGGGTTAGTTCTTCAAGTGTTAGTTAGTTAGTTCCCTGTACCAACATGTCTGTGCTGCCATGGTGGTGTGCTCACCCAGAGGCTGGGGGCCGTTGGCAGCCTGGAGGCGATGCAGGAGGAGCAGAAGGATTGTTGCATTGCAATAGCCAGATCGTTGAGGGGTCTGCCTGGAGGCTGGCGGCCCCTTGCGAGACTCAGGGCTACAAGCTGTGGCTGGGAAGAAGTAGTTCACCCTCGTGCTGTGCAGCGGTGCTGAAGATTTGCTTTCTGTCTGGTGTCTGCACTTGGCTGCTGTTTAGCGCAGGAGCAGAAGGAGACCTTGGGGGTCTGCGAGCTTTGTAGCTAATCCAGTGAATTGTTCCAGCTGATCCCGAGCTTGCAAGATCTGAGGAATGCAAAGGCTGGGACTGATCCTGTTGCTCAGCCTGTGGGCTCAGAGGCAACATCTCTAGTGCTGATTTTTTCCCAGTCCAGAATAGGTTCCCCTCAGTTGCTTGGGTGCACTTTGATGGCTTGTCCGTGTGACAGGATGGGTGATCTCCCCGTCGCAGGTCGCGGGAGCAGCTGCGGCCAGGGCAGAGGGCCAGGGTGGCCGCGTGCGGGCAGGTGCCGGTGCAGCCGGCCCGGCTGGTGCCACATGTGCCGGCAGCCCCGCTTGTGGATACCTGTAGGTGCCTGGGGGGCTGGAGGTGCCTCGGGTGTCTTTTCCCCTTTGCAGCCGGTTTCATTTAATGCTTCCCTCTAATGCAAATCAGAAATCTGAGCATACACAGTGCCCTGTGCCTAGACCACTCTGAATGGGCTCCAGTTCTCAGCCATGGGATGTCAACATTTAGATTCTCTCCCGCAGCTTGGGGATGTCTGAAGAGCTGGATGGTGCTGGGCTCCGTGGGGCCGGGCATTGCTGCCATAGGCACCGGCACCTCAGCACCGGGGAAGTGGCTCATGAAGGAATCCGCACCCCTGGCCCAGGGCAGCTGTGGGCGCAGGGTGCCAGGGGCCAGCGCTGCCACTGTCCCCGCGGGCACAACACTGCCCAGCACCACCCAGGCCGCTCACCACAGCCCCACAGCTCCCCTGCGAGGGGCTGCCACCCCCAGGCTGGTAGGACAGGCCTGACAGGGCCTCAGCCTCACAGGACAGTCACCAAACACCCACCTGCAGGACCAGCTTCCAGCCCTGGTCACACTGCCGGGCCCGGGCTGGTGCTGACCTGCAGCCCCATGGTGCTGAGCCAGGCCGGGGTGGCCACAGCTCCCCTGGGACGTGGCTGGGCACCAGTTAGAAGGAGTGGATTGGGTGGCTGTGGGTGAGAAGTTTGCCCTCTCCTGTGGAGGATGTGGGGTTGGCTCTCCCGCGGGGCTCCGCGCTGGTGCTGCCGGGGCAGAGCGCAGGGACAGGCGCAGGGATGGGTGCTGGCCGTGGCCCCGGCCACAGGCAGAGAGCAGAGGGAGCCGTGGGCCGGCTGAGCGTGCAGGCAGGGCCAGGCGCTGCCTGTGCCGGGACACTGGGGATGGGAACTCACTGCACAGCAGCTGGGCTGGAGACTGACGTGTTCCTTTCCCCATCCTTGTGCACAGCTACACTTCTGCCCGGCCCTTTGTGCAGCCCTTGTCTCTGCCCCTCTGGCAGCTGCTGGAAGGGATGTCTCTGGTCCCCACTGTGAACCCTCACCCACAGGTCCCTTCCTCCAGCTGTCCCCTGCCTGCCCCACCGGCCTGGGCTGCTCCTGAGGAGCCGGGATCGCTGCTGACAGTCCCGGGCTCCTGGTGGCAGACACTCCTGCTGCTGCTTGAGCACACCTGGGCATTTTCAGGCTGTTTCTGGTTGGGCTGCCATGGCGGAGCGCGCCAAGAGGCAGCTGAATTCCCGTCAGTGTCCAGCATTGGAAAGTTTGTGGGACGTGAAGGAAGAGCTGGAGCAGGAAGAGCAGCTTTGGCTCCCAAGCACCCAGCAGCTCTCAGGAAAGGTGCAGGTCTAACTCCCTGAGTGGACCTGGGGGCCTGTTTCTTGTTGCAGAGGCCACACAGCATCCTTAATGCCCTCTCATGCCCTGCTGGGACAGTCCCTGGCTCTGTGCAATGGGCAGGAGGTGGCCTGGGCATGTGGGTCACTCTGGGGCTCAGCAGGTGGGGTGTGAGGGTGCGATCAGAGGCAGGATGGTGCCAGGGGGCACAGCAGAGGGGCCAGCGCTGGAGCTGCATGGGCTGGGGGGAACCGAAAGGCCTTTCCAGCCTGTGAGCCCCTGTTGGGCAGGTAAGAGGTGTCCTCAGCCGTGAGCTGCCTCTGTGTGCGGTGGCCATTAGCCATAGACCCTGTAGGTTGAGGGATGTTGCTTGCACTGCACCCAGGTGATTAGAGCCTGTCTGGGGCTGCAGGTCCCCCTAAAGCACTTGCTATTTCTATATGTGGCATTTGCTTCACATGCCGCCTTTCTGTTCTCTCTGCAGCCACCAAACTTCAAAGCACTGAGCTGCTCCCCGATGTCGGATGCCTGGGAGTGCGAGGCGCAGGACCCCTTTGGCAGCAGCGAGGAGCAGGACGAGGTGCCCAGCCAGGTGACGGTGACAGCCATGGACACGGGTGGCCAGTGCCAGTGCCCAGAGGAGGAGCCTGACGAGGCTCCGCAGAAGCGGACGAGCACCCAGAACGGGATGCAGGACAGTGGGGGTGGGGGCACGGGGGTGAAGAAGAAACGGAAGAAAAAGGATCTGGGAGAGCAGGAAGGGGGAGAAAAAGCATCTGTGGAGGTGAAACCAAAGAGGAGGAGAGAGCCTAAAGAACCAAAAGAGCCTAAAAAGGCCAAGGAGCCCAAGAAGCCGAAGGAGCCCAAGCAGAGGGAGGTGGCCAAGAAGCCCCGAAAACCTCGGGAACCCAAAGCCCCCAAGGAACCTAAAGACAAGAAGAACGGCTCTGAGCCTGCCCCCAGAGCAAGATCCAGGAAGAGCAGGTGGGTGGTGGTGTGACCTGGTCGCTGTGCCCGGTGTGGATGGGGCTGTGGGCTTGCAGGAGCTTTGGCCAAGAGAGCTGCGCTGGGCCACCACGTTGCAGGTGCGCGGGCTGGACGTGGTGGTCGGGAGGCCAGAATGAGCCCTCTGGCCACACAGAGACAGGACATGTGAGTGCCCTTTTGGGGGACGAGACCCCAGATCCAGAAGAGACCAAAGAGTCTTGGCCCCTCCTTGGCCTGGCCCTTATGCCGAGTGTCCTGGGGGGCAGAGGGACCGCAGGGAGGTGTCACCAGGCCAGCAAGGTACATGGTGCCTGTCACGCCTGTTTTGGGGTGCGGGCAGAGGGTGTGTGAGTGAGCCGAACCTGACCCCGGGCTGTCTGTGCAGGCGAGGGTCCCCACACGGCCGGGGCCCGGCAGCCTGGCCTTCCCTCGGCTCAGCTTTGGGGATGCTGGAGCTCATCCTGTCTGTTCCCCCCATCCTGGCCAGCAGGACCTGTCCTTCCCTCGTGGCTGCGGAGCTGTGCTGGCAGACGAGGTTGGCAGCAGGGGGAGGCCTGAGGACTCCCTTGTACTGCACAGCCAGTGCCACTGCCTCCGGTAATTCCTCATCCTTTTAATTAACGGGCTGATTGGCCAGAAGCTCTTATTTCTTAGCTCTGGCTGCTTTTTAATTGGGAATGTGTGCAGATAGCAGAGCAGGTCTCAGCAGCACCAGCGTCATTTGGTTTACTGTTGTGGACTGGTGAGAATAAGTGTTTTTGGAGAGGCCTGTGCAAAGCAGGCCTATCGATTGGAGCTGGGCCCTCCTCCTGTACTGTGAATAATCCATAGGGTGGATATATTTCTGCTGTAAATGGGATTAGTGTAGGAGCCAGCTGGGAATTTTTCAGCAAAACCTGCCTTTCTTGGAAAACACCAGTTTGGTTGAGCTTTTCGAGGGCCCTTTCCTGGAAGTGGTCACCAGAATGGGCGTCCCAGGGTCAGTGGGATCTGCCCACCTCGCTCCCATCTGCCTGCCCGCAGGACACGTGTGCAGCACGAGGACCGAGCCCGGGGTCTTCCACAGCCCGGCTCCTTTGGAGCTCGCTGACCGCAGATGTGGAGCTGGTGCCAGGGGGGCCGGTAGTGCCATCGGTGTGGGCTGGTGGGGAAGAGAAGCTGTGGGGAAGGGGAGGGGTGGGGCAGCATCGCTCCCATGCCAAGCTGGCACGGAGCTCCGCGGGGCGAGGGCTGGGTGCCGTGTCCCCAGCGAGTCCCTGGGCTGTGCAGCGCTGTCACTGCTGGTGTCCCTTCAGCCTGGGGCTCTGCATGTGAGGGAACCATGAGCGGTCGTGGGCCAGTGAGCCAGAGCAGATGGGGATGGACAGATATGCGGACAGTGCCGGGAGGGCAAGGAGAGGCTTGGGGTGGGGAGGGTTACAGTATGACCTGCCGTGGGGAGCTGGGGGGCAGGTCCTGCTGCTGGACGTGGAGCTTGTGGCAGTGGAACCCCGGCTGCAGAGCTGGACACCCTGGTCCCTCCTGCAAAGGCACGGTGGGGTTTGGGGGTACCAGGAGGGGGATGAGGAGGGATCCACTTGCTGTGCTGGCTGTCAATTAATATAACTCCGTAACATATCGTGCAGCCAGATGTGGGAGTCTGGGGGTGCCACAGAGCTCTGTGCTTTCCTGATGCCCCGTCCCAGTGCAGCCTGGGCCTGTGGAGCTTCGTCCCACTCGCCCCCACCTTCCAGGAGGATCAGGCCCACCCTGCCGCTTGGAAAGTCCAGCCCGTGGGTCCTCCTGGCAGCTTCCCCCTCCGCAGCCACTCTGCCAGCCTCCTGTGGGACTGTCACCTCGGCTCTGGCTCAGCCACCAGCAAACCACCCACGGGAGGCACGGCTGTGGGGCGGAGGCACCCATGGGTGTCAGCTCTGCAGGGACAGCGCCGTGTCCCCCTGTGCCCGCTGGCTGGGCCCGGCAGCGCAGGGAGGGAGAGGCGAGCGGCAGGCGGGGGAAGCCTCGGCGCAGATGGAATGATTGCTGGGAGTCCTCTAAGTGGCAGATAATGGTGGCATAATTTCTTCTAAATTATTTCTAATCATAGCCAACTACTGGTTCATGAATGAAGCAGTTGTTAATTGTGACTTACAAATCAATATCTCGGGAGTTATTGCTCGGGTGGCAGCAATGCTCGCAGTGCATTTTCAGGGCCTCTAATTGAAGTGTGAGTGCATGGCCGGGGCGTTTTTGGCCTGAACAGCAGATTTTTAAGTGCTTGTTTTTTGCTGGCCCCAGGCAAGCAGTGATTTTTCTCATGTGATGTGGGTAAAACCTTGACACGGCTCTGTAAGAAACTTCCTCTGCCGCTGTGCCGGTCTGGGCTGTGGAGCGGACAGATGGTGTGGCCATGAGTGAGGAAGGGGACATTGCTCAGCCTGGGGACAGGCACCAGCTCTTTGAGATCTTTCCCTTAACTGAGTTCCCTGCAGAGAGTGAGGGTGGACGGGCACATTGAGAGACGCTGTTTTACGCTGGTGCTTCCTGGGCTCTTTCCCTTGCGTGGGCAGGTTGTGGTGGGTGCTGGGTGCCACGCGGGGACAGGTGGCCCTGACCCCAGCGCGTGCCACGGGGCTGGGTGCGTCTGCATGTTTTGTGTTCACAGGAAGCGGGTGGGATGCACAGGGAGCAGGGCCCAAATCCCCTCCACAACTGGAGCATGGAGGACAGTTTCCTGGTGGGACAGAGCCTCCCAGGCAGCCCTTGGAGGTGGTGGTGACCAACGTGTTGGCCATTGCACTGGTGGGACTCTGGGACCTGCATCCTCCCCGTGTTCATAGCGATCATGGGCCTTAACTCCCTCTGGCTGAAGGCACAGGCCAGCGGCTGCTCAGCTGCCGTCCCGGGATGGGACTCGGTGCTGTGGGTCAGGGAAGACAAACCAGGAACTGGAGCAGCTTCTGCCTCAACGCTGCTGTAAGCATTTACCGAGGTCTGGCCAGGCTGGGCAGCACACTTGGGAGGTTGCCGGCAGGATGGCCAGTCCTTCTCAAACTGGGCTAGAAGGTTTGTCTCGGGGGTGCCAGGACACGGGTTGCCCCTGGAGCTGCTGAGCTGTATCCCTGATTTCGTTGGAGCAGGATGTGTCTGTGGGTGCCTTGTTGCCCTGGCCTGCTGGGGTTGCTGGTGGGGAGAACCTCTTCGCACCCGCGCTGGACACAGGTCCCCGTCTCGGTCTCCAGCTGGGGCAGATGCTGCCGTGCTCTGTGCAGGACCTGCTTTTGCTCTAGAGGCTTGGTGGTCACAGAAGGGGCCACCCTGCATGGAGGGGAGAAGCTGGCCTGGTTCCTCATCACCTGAGACGCTATCCAGAGCATCCTGCCCTCACACATCTGGGCTGCCCATGCCAAAGGAGCTGGCCATGAGCTGGACCCCATCTCATGTAGCCCTGTGGGGCTGTTCCCCTGGCTGAGGGGAACCCCCAACCCCTTCCTGCCCCACACCAGAGATGGCCAGATGGACACTTTCATCCCAGTGTACTGGAGCTGGATGCAGAAATACTTGATGGTGATGAATGAGCATCACTGATTGGGGATCCCAATGCTGAGGGCGCCCCAGGAGCCTTGACCGGCCTCTGGGTGATCTGGTGGGAGCAGAGCAGAGCTGCCACCCGAGCCCTGGTGGGAGCAGAGCCCTGCTGGCTGTCCCTGGGGTCCCTAGGACAAGACCTAACTGTTAGTCTGTCTTGGCAGCAAGGACACCCCTGTGGAGAAGAAGAAGAAAGGGAAGAGGAAAAATGAGATACCAGTGGACAGTTTGGATTTGGATCAGGATCTCCTGAGCCCATCCGTGCAGAGCCCAGAGGAGTCTGCAGAGTCAGCTGACAGCCAGGTACGTCTCGAGGCCTCAGCTGGCTCTGAGCAGGGGAGATCTGGGTCCTGGGGTGCAGCAATCAGAGAGCACATTCAGCAGCAGGGCTGGTAGACCCTGGACCCAGAGATCTACCAGCCACACTGCTTAATGGCAGCTGGCGGCCTTGGGTTGGGTGCATGCTGCTGCCCTGGGTGCTGCTGGTCCCTCAGCCTGGAGTTTCCCTCTCCTCCGTGGCTCCGGGCAGCTGCTCTTTGCCGCCACAGCGCAGAGAGGCAGGTCAGCCCTGCAGGGCTGGGGAGCTGCACGTGTCCCCGCAGGGCTCCTCTGCCTCGGGGCTCGGGGGCTGGTGGAGCTGTGTGGGTCAGACATGCTGGAGACATCAGTTTGCCCCCAAGGGCTGCCTGTTCTTCCCACCACCTCCATCCCACTGCGGCAGGGGTTGGGCTGGACATCAGGCAGCCCTGGGGTTTTCTCTCCTCTGCTCAAGCAAGGAGGAGGTACCTGGTCTGCCCACCGCCCATGAATGCCTTTTTCATCCCATACACAGAAACGCCGCTCAGGACGGCAAGTGAAGAGGAGGAAATACAACGAGGACCTGGATTTCAAGGTGGTGGATGATGATGGCGAGACAATAGCTGTGCTGGGAGCTGGGCGAACCTCCGCGCTTTCCGCCTCTACCCTGGCATGGCAGGCAGAGGTAGGGCTGGATGTGGGACTGGGGTGACAGGGCCGCCTGCCCCACACAGAGCATCCCGACGGTGTCAGTGCTGAGGGTCAAGAAAGTGGGGGATCCCAGCACAAGGATGGGGTGAGAGCGTGCCTGCCTGGGAGGCTGTGCAGGGACTGTGAGTGCACAAAGGGATGGGCAAAAGGCGTCCAGGTCCAGTTGTCCCCCGCCTGCTTGGAGACTAAGGCCTCTGGAACATGCCGTGTAGCTGGACATGTCCCTGAAGGCATGACCCACCATTGCCCATGCCCACCTTTGGCTCCTGTCTCTGTAGCTCCTGTCTGTGAGGTTGGTCTATTATTTTGGCTCTGCCAGCTGAGGGTTTTGTAGGTGCCAGGTCATCATTTTCTGCCCACACTGCTGCTCTCCATCAGTGCCTCAAAGTGTAGAGATGCCCAGCCTGACACCTGCCAGCCAAGCTGATGTGCTGGACAGCGTGGCAGAGCTCTGGGCAGCGTGGCAGAGCTCTGGGCAGTGTGGCAGAGCTCTGGGCAGCGTGGCAGAGCTCTGGGCAGTGTGGCAGAGCTCTGGGCAGCGTGGGAGGGCTCTGGGCAGTGTGGCAGAGCTCTGGGCAGCGTGGCAGAGCTCTGGACAGCGTGGCAGAGCTCTGGGCAGCGTGGCAGAGCTCTGGGCAGCGTGGCAGGGACCAGCCGGTGTCACTGCAGGTCAGGTCTTGCTGCCCTGCTGCCTTTGCCTGCTGGTTCAGCGCTGGCTCCCAGTGGGTGCTGGCAGCTCCTTCCTGCTGGTCAGTGTTTTGGATCCTGCAGCTCATTCCCTACCTTTGGTTTCTAACAAAGCTGCTAGATACTAATAATGGTCACTAATGGTTTTCATAGTGTTCCCGTGTCCCTCTCTAGTTCCCTCTTCACAAGGCTGCTCCCGTGTCAGGGCTGACCTGGCAGGGCAAGGTGGGTGTGCTGAGGCCTCAGGGCTGCTCCCCCGTGGCTTGGACTTGCAGGCTTCCCCGCTGGATCCTGGCCATGTTCCTCAGCAGCTCTCTGGGGCGGCGCAGGCTCCTCTGGCAGCCAGCACTGAGCCACGGGCCTGTGTGAGCTGGCTGGGCTGCGGGTCAGCGTGGGAGCTCCCAGCATGGAGCGCTGGATGCGGCTGCGATGGCAGCGCTGTGCCCCGGCCGTGCTCACACCAGCCTTTGTGGCCAGGGTCAGGTTGGAGCCCGGTAGCACCAGGGTGGATGCCCAGGTGTGGGAAATGAGTGCTGCATGAGCTGTCCCGCTCCCTCAGTGCCGGCTCCACTGGCTTGTGGGCTGGGAGAGGAGCCTGCGCTGTTCTGTGCTGGAGGGTGCCAGAGCCAAGCCACACCATGAGCCCGTGAAACAGCGCTGTGCTCTCCTGTCCCCAGGAGCCTCCTGAGGATGATGCCAACATCATTGAGAAGATCCTTGCCTCCAGGATGGTGCAGAAGGAGGTGAGTGGCAGAGGTGTCAGTGGGGCTGGAAGTCCCTGGGCAGAGGGAGGAGACGGGATCTGGCTGCCTTGTGCAGCAGGGACATGAGATGTAGCAGCGTTGGTGCTGCTGTGCTGTTCCTTGTGCTCGCTCATCGCAGGGTGCAGCTGCGGTGTGCCCAGACTGGCACCGTTCTGGGTGGGGGATCAAAGTGGTGCCTCTCCTGCTGTGGACACCAGAAAGCCCCTGGAGATGAGCCTGATGCCCAGGAGGTGTTTGAGTCCCCCTTGTGCAAGAGTGGTCTCACACCATGTTCCCTGGGGCCACTGAGCCTCCAGGGCTGGCAACGTGCTGAGTGCCCGGCTACCCTCCCTGGCCGTGGGGCTCAGCCCATGGCCGGACAGGGAACACTGTCTGCCCAGGACACAGAGGATGCCCCCATGGTTCTGCACAGGCTCTGACTGTCACTAACTCTCCTTCCCTTGGTTGCAGGCTCATCCCGGAGGCCTGGCATTTGAGATGGAGGAGTTCTACGTCAAGTACAGGAACTTGTACGTGCAGCGTTGTGGTGCTCTGTGCCGTGGCAGGGGGCCCTGTGCATGCAGGAGCGAGGGCTGTGCGCTCCCAGCTCCCTGTCTTGCTGCCCCTGTCCTCCTGAGCCAGCCCCGGCAGTGGGAAGCAGAAAAGCTGCTGCAGCCCAAGTGCTCAGTTTTGGCCGGTACCTGGGCCACAGCTTCCCCCAGTTTGGGGTTTCACATGGCAAGGCGCAGGCTGGGTGTTCTCCAGGCTGCTGCGAGGTCCCTGCTGGTCTGCGTGGTGATGGGATTGGGTCCAAAGGCTCTTTGGTCGTGTTTTGTTGATTTTGTTTTCCTCCACAGCTCCTACCTCCACTGTAAGTGGGCAACGCTGGAGGAGCTGGAGAAGGACCCCAGGATCTCCCAGAAGATAAAGCGCTTCCGGAACAAGCAGGCTCAGATGAAACATATTTTTACAGAGGTGAGAGTTGAGCGTGACAACCAGCTGTGCCCAACCCCAGCCCTCCAGGGCCCAATGTGGGGCTGAGCGGGCCAAGAGCTGTGCGCTGCCTCTGGCGCCTCCAGCGCCGAAATTCCAGGCTGGGGATGGGCAGGCAGGGCACACTGTGCCGTAGCTCAGCAGTGTCGGGGTGCTGCCCAGAGCCCTGCCCGTGCCCCCTCGCTGGCACCGCCACAGTGCCTGGGCAGCAGCCTGGCACCCTGAGCTTCCAGGCTGGTTTGAACCAGGGCACAGCAGAGGAGGGTGAGTGGGTGGGGGTGCTGGAGCCAAGGGGCTGTGACAGTGCCCTCAACACCCGCAGTGTCACTGGCAGAGGTGTGGGCAGGGTGACAAATGTCACTTGCAAGGCACCGCCAACCCTGGAAGCGCTGCTCAGTGCGAGGGAGGGCAGCGTGCAGTGCTGGAGGTGCTTTCATGGTGGAGCAGAGATGCTGTGGGAGAGAGTGAGCTATAAATACTTGGGCTTAGGGCAGCTCCTGCCTGCTCTGCTCTGTAAGCAGATTAATCTTGTTTAATATGAAAGGTGTTCTATAATTTATCTTGCTGCTTCGGAGATAGTTGTTGGAACTCCTCAAACTGCCCTTACAAGTATAAATCAGGCCAGTAGGCTATGAAAATTTCTCCATGAATGTAGTTGGAATGCTGGGGGTGTGTGACATATTTCTGACTCGTGAGTCTGTTTGGGGTCTTTCCCAGGATGCAGAGAAAAAGCATGTGTTGGAATGCACTGTACCACTAACAATTTAGCAAGGAGCAAATGCTTTTTCCTGTGACTAACTGGGACTTGAGGAGCTGTGAACATAGAATCCTGTTTTTTCTCCTGCCCAAGCCCTAGACAATGTGTCTCTTGAGGACAACTGCTAGTCTAGAGCCTGCTGCTCCCCAGGGATTCCTGGCAGGAAGATGAGCCTCAGGAGCAGTTGCTGCAGCTGAAGGTGGGGAGGAGAGGCAGAAACAGAGAACACAACGTTGTCCCTTGCAGAGGAGTTCAGCGGGTGCTCTGTGTGGCTCTGCTGTGGCAGTTACAGCTCTGGGTGCTGCATGTAAGCTGGAGCGTGCAGCTCAGGGCTTTGTACCTTGGGGCCAGATGGGCTGCTGAGGACCTTTCTGCCTCCCAGCAAGGGCAGTGTGGAGCCCGCAGCTGCTCTAAAGCAAGAGCTTTGTGTTCTGCAGGGCTCCTGTGTCCTCCTTGCCCAGAGACAGATGTCACGTACCTGTGCCCAGGGCACTTGGTGTGCTGCACACAGTAAGCAGCGTCCTGGGGCAGGTGTCCTGCAGCTGTTTGCTCATGCTTGCCATCTGGTTAACTCTGGAATCACCTTGAACTTACCTCTCTTTTTACTCTTTGCTATCGCAGCCTGATGAGGATTTGTTCAACCCGGACTATGTGGAGGTAGATCGAATTCTGGAGGTGGCTCACACGAAGGACCCTGACACCGGGGAGGTACGTGGCTGTGTCATTTGCTCCGTGGAGGGAGGGAAAGAGGCTGAGCAGGCGGCCCAGACCCACAACCTGCATCGCGTGTCATCTCTGAGCACCCTGAGGCCTTCCCAGCCCTGCACATCCCCAGGGACCCCTTGGCACAGGGGTAAATGGAGGACTGCGCCCAGACGCAGGGGCTGAGTGGCCGGAGCCCTGCGCTGACCCCCAGCCTCTCTCGGTGCTGCAGGAGGTGACTCACTACCTGGTGAAGTGGTGCTCGCTGCCCTACGAGGAGAGCACCTGGGAGCTGGAGGAGGATGTTGACCCAGGGAAGATTAAAGAGTTCGAAGCCCTCCAAATCCCTCCAGAAATCAAGCACATGGTAACGTACCCAGAGGTAACGTACCCGGCTGGCAGCTCGCTGCCCTGGGCAGGCAGGGGCCTTCTTGTCCCCACTGCTGCAGTGCAAGCCCCGTATCCTCCCCTCCAGATGGTTTAGTTAGCAGGACCTGAGGGTGGGATCTGGTGGCCCAGACCTTGCTGTGAATCAGCTGTCAGTGACTGTTGTGAAGGGTTGTCCCGAGGCGCAGCCCCAGAAGCAGGGCCTGCCCTCGCTGAGCATCAGCCTCTTCCCCGCCACGGACCTTGCTCCTGCTCTCTCCTCCTAGGAGCGCCCAGCATCTGACTCCTGGCAGAAGCTGGAGAAGTCCCGGGAGTATAAGAACAGCAACCAGCTGCGGGAGTATCAGCTGGAGGGAATGAACTGGCTGCTCTTTAACTGGTATAACAGGTGAGGAGGGGCTGGAGCCCTGTGCTCCCACGAGGAGTCCTGCTGTGTGCAGTCATAGGAGCAGCAGTGCTGGGGGAGCAGAGCTGACAAATGGGCCTGACAGAGCAGCTGCTGAGACCTTCCAGTGCAGGAGCTGGCAGGCAGCTGCCAGAAAAACTGTGTTAGTTTTAGCTTTGCAACTGAGTCTTTAGGGCTGTTTCTCCCTGGTGAATGCTGAAGAGTCTTGGAGATAGTGGGGCTTAGCTATGGTGTTGGCCAGGCTACTGGTGACCCATTTCTGCGGCAGGAGTGCAGGAATCTGCGTGTTCTCAGCTGCAGCAGGCCATCAGACACATCTCCCACTGGCTAGTGTGCGCCCAAAGGACAGCATCGTTCACACTGAGTCCATCGTCTTGCAAGAAGTTGGATGGTCTGGCTTACCCAGACTGATTTGGGCCACTGTACCAACGTTCCTCCATGCTGCAGGGTCAGAGAGGTGTGGGTGGAGGTGGTGTGCCTGACATCCCATCGAGGAGCTGGCAACAGCGTGTTTCCGGCCCCCGAGAACCCCGTTCACCTGCCCCTGTCCATCTCTGCAGGAAGAACTGCATCCTGGCTGACGAGATGGGGCTGGGGAAGACAATACAGTCAATCACCTTCCTCTCAGAAATATTCCTGATGGGCATCCACGGCCCCTTCCTCATCATTGCACCTCTCTCCACCATCACCAACTGGGAGAGGGAGTTCCGCACCTGGACGGAGATGAATGCCATCGTGTACCACGGCAGCCAGATCAGCCGGCAGATGATCCAGCAGTACGAGATGGTGTACAGGGACGCACAGGTGACTGACACACACGACACTCCCGGGGTGCGGCCCCCAGCCCTGGCTTCCTTTACTTGGGAGGCTCTGAGCTGTGCGTGGAGCTCGTGGTTCACCTGGAGAGGGAAAAGTGATGTTTTAAGACCTCTTTGCTGGCATGGGCTCAGGGTGCACTGTGTGGGAGTGGAGAACAGGCCCAACTCATGCAGAAAGGGGACAATGCAGCAGAGCCCCAGCTGTGGTTCTTATCCAGGCCTGTTTGTCTGCCCTGAAGCAGCGTCTGCTTTGGAGAGACGCAGCCTGCAGCCAGCAAGGAGGCCTGCAGGACCCTGCCCGCAGCTTAAGGGAGATGGGGAGGTCCCAGCTAGGACCCAGATGCTAACACTGATGTCTGACAGTGTCTGCCACCCTGCAAGAGTCAAGCACTGCGTGTGGTTTATGTCTCCCTAGGGTAACCCTCTCCCTGGGATCTTCAAGTTCCAGGTGGTTATCACCACCTTTGAGATGATTCTTGCCGACTGCCCGGAGCTGAAAAAGATCCAGTGGCGCTGTGTGGTCATTGATGAGGCTCATCGCCTGAAGAACAGGAACTGCAAACTCCTGGAGGGGCTGAAGCTCATGGCCCTGGTGAGCATGTTCTGCCCAGGTTCACATGAGATCAGGGGGGCCAGAGCTGGCCATGCCTAGCGGTCAGATGCCACTGCCAGGGCTGAGAGCTCCCGTCAGAGCGTAAACCATCCAGGACCCATCAGTTGCTGAAGCGGTGCTGGTGATGGGGCACCCTTGGATGGCTGGGGCACTGGTGCCCTGCAGCTGTCACAAACTCCTTTATGCTGAAGGGGAATGATAACCCACAGCCCCCCATGCCTTCCGGTCCATGTGCACTCCTGACCGTGCAGCGCAGCTTAGGCTGCTGCAGCAGACGGGGCAGTCGCTGCCCGGCCGTGCACGGCATCCTCTGGCCGCGCTGTGCCTCCTGCCCTGCGGTGGGCAGGGCTGCAGGGTGCTGGCTGGTTTCTTACTGCTCTGCAAACGTGGGACCAATCCCTGCCAGGGATGAGGGTGCAGGACTGTGCGTGGTGAAAAAGGGATCAGTGGGCTGCTCTGAAAAATTAATTTGGATGTCCAGCTCCTTTCCAGCCCTGGGAAAGGCGGCACTGCTGTTTGCTGGACCAAGGGCCATTAGACCTATTGGATCTACCCAGTTTCCACCACACTCACCTGTAGCTGGGTGAGGCCTCTGAAAATTATTAGTCTTAGGTCTCCAGTTCCCAAAGACCCAGCTGTTTCTCTTGTGCAGGTCCCTGCTGGGTTGTGAGTAGTCCAGGGCAAAGCAGGATTGCTGCTGGCCCTGCTTTGTAACCATCACCTCTCTTTGTACAAACCCTGTGGGAGCCTCACACCCTACAACTGCCCTTCCTTCATAGCTGTGATTTCAGGGGATATTCCCTGCATTCGCTTGGGCAGGAGGATTAGCCCAAGCAGTGAGCGAGCACCCAGGCCTCTGGCACTGCTGGCACAGAGCGGCTGCTGCGCCCCGAGAGGCAGCACCCGGGGGTGCCTGAAGCCAGAGCCCATGGTGTCGGTGTGGGAAGGGAGCGCATTGTCCTTGAGGGGCCATTGATCCTCACACCCTCAGGTCTTGGGGGATGTCTGGACCCCTACATGGACCCCTGTCTCACCTACATGGTGAACCTCTACTAAAAGCTCCTGCTCATTCCCAGTGCACATTTGACACAGTCGTACATGTCACTGCTGACTGTGGAGCATGCTGCTCACGCTGGCACTAGCAGCAGGTCCCCAATGCCACTTGTTGTCACATGGCTCTGGGCCGTGTTTCCCCTTGTTCTGCCCGAGCCCTGGGGAGGGACGTCCCAGCCCCGGGCACAGGGGGCTCAGGCTGTGCCAGCGTCCCCATCCGGTGCCAGCGCAGCCTGAGAGTCTGTGCCAGGACAGGGCTGAGGCCTGGGGGCAGGTGGGGTTCTCGGGTTTGGCTGTTGCTGCACAGAGCTGGACTGGGCCACGTCCAGGGGATGTCCTGGGAGCCACAAGATTGTGCATGGCAGTGGCTGGGTCAGGGCTGGCACCATGGCCAGGGGAGACTTTCAGGGAGCGTGTGTGTCCCCAGGCCACCCGGAGTGCTCCTGAGGCTGGAGGACAAGGAGCATTGTGCTCCTGGGACCCCTCGGACCCAGCCAGTGGGTCTGAGCCCGCAACCTGTTTTCTGTGTATACACAGGAGCACAAGGTGCTGCTGACAGGGACGCCCCTGCAGAACTCGGTGGAGGAGCTCTTCAGCCTCCTGAATTTCCTGGAGCCACAGCAGTTCCCCTCAGAGACGGCCTTCCTGGAGGAGTTTGGAGACCTGAAGACAGAGGAGCAGGTATCTGGGAGAGTGACACTGGTGACTGTACCACAGGCTACTGGGACAGATGGTCACCAAGCCAGGCACGCACTCAGACACGTGCCTCATGGAAGCGAATAGGACTCCTCATGCTGGGAGAAGCAAAGTTGTGACAGAGCCACCAACGCTGCTCTGTAGAGATGAGACCAGCCTACAGCAGGGTGGGGTCTGCTCCCCCACTCGCTCCCTGCTGCCCCTTGCATGCCTGGGCAGCACAGCCACCCCAGCAGTCCCACCCGGACTGTCCTGAGACCAACAGGAGTGCAGGGGGAGGGAGGAGATGGGTAAGTCCAGGTGTCAGTTGCCCTTGGCAGGTTACTCTGGGCAGCCCTCCTCCAAAGTTGCCCTTGAGCCTGGGCCATGGAGAGCAGCTCTGTCCCCTGGGCTGTCTTGCTGCCATTTGAATGTCTGGCGAAAGTGGAGGTTGCACAAAGATGGTCATTCTGATGGAGCAGGGATGGGCATATGGAGCAACCATCGCCTCAGCTGCTACCAAAGCTCTCAGCTCTCCTCTTGAGCAGACTCGTGCCCAAGGCTGCCGGCAGCAAAAGAGTGTGAAGCTGATGGCCTAGGGCTGGTCACCCAAGGAAGCCAGACCCTGAAGGTGTCCTGGCTGTTAGCAGAGCAGCTGCTTCAGGGTCATTTGTTGTGGGTTTCCAGCCTGGGGAGGCTCTAGCATTGCAGGTCCCTCTGCTGTTGTCACTGTGTGCTTGCCATGCAGGGAGAGCACTAAATCTCTGTGCTTGCTCTGGCAGGTGAAGAAGCTCCAGTCCATCCTGAAGCCCATGATGCTGCGACGGCTGAAGGACGACGTAGAGAAGAATTTGGCACCCAAGCAGGAGACCATCATTGAGGTGGAGCTGACCAACATCCAGAAGAAATACTACCGGGCCATCCTGGAGAAGAACTTCTCCTTCCTCTCCAAGGGTGCCAACCAGCATAATATGCCCAACCTCATCAACACCATGATGGAGCTGCGGAAGTGCTGCAATCACCCATACCTGATCAATGGTGAGGGCTGTGCGCAGGAGGCGTGTGGGGATGGTGTCAGTGCAACGTGCACTGGTCACTGCCTGCAGCGCTCACCTGGCTTGGCAACCAGCTCAGGGCGTCGTGCCACCTGCTGCTGGTGTGGTTGTGCATCCAGGGCCAGCATGGGATGCAGTGACCTGCCTTGTTGCTCTCATGGGCAGCCCAGCTCCCCACAAGTGCTGCTGGCTGCTGGGCACCTCAGGGTCTTGTGACGCTCACTGTGTTTGGGGTGTTCTGGTGCAAGGCCGTCTCCCAGCCTGGTGTGTTTTGACAAGAGCTGGTGCAAGCCCTAAAGAAGCAGCATCCCAGGAGTAGAGGGTCTGCTGGAGGTCTCTAGCCAGCCTCCCTAGATCTGATTGACTTCGTAGGTTCTGTTTCTTGCGTGGTGGGGGCTTGCTGTTGCCCTGGGCGGGAGGCTGTGGCAGCTGCACTGACAGCCTCACCAAGAAAGAGCTCATGTCCCTTCTCACCTGGCAGGGGCAGAGGAGAAGATCCTGGAAGATTTCCGTAAAACACACAGCCCAGAGGCACCGGACTTCCAGCTGCAGGCGATGATCCAGGCGGCAGGGAAGCTGGTGCTCATTGATAAACTGCTTCCCAAGCTGATCGCTGGTGGGCACAAGGTGCTCATCTTCTCCCAGATGGTGCGCTGCCTCGACATCCTGGAAGACTATCTCATCCAGAGGCGGTTAGTACAGGCTTCAGCATTCACCACAGCTCCTCCACATCTCCTGTGTCTCGTGCTGTAGACACAGAGTGGAAACAGCCCAGAGTGGGGGTTTGGCCATTCTGTGCCCACGTACCAAAGCATCCGAGTTGCAGGCCACTGCTGGTGGGTGCAGGGACCCCAAAGCTGGGCAGCTCTGACCTGTCCTTTCTGCACTGCCCAGGGCTAGTCCTGGAAGTGACCAAATGGAAATAGGCCCTTCCCTTGGGCCTGGTTCTCACGAGTCCTATATCCATGCACTATGCATGAGGTCGTTATGATTTTGCCATCATAAGAGGAATGAGTTTTGAGAACAACCACATTGCACAGAGGCTGTTGTGGCCTGAGCCTCCACCTGTGCACAGGTCCTACCAGTAAGTCCCAGCTGCCCCACACACGATGCAGGGAAGGGGCACGAAGGGGTTTGTGAGCCGCAGCCAGTTCAGGCCCTGCTGTGACGCTGCTCTCGCCTCTTCCCCTTGCGGAGCAGGTACACCTATGAGCGCATCGACGGGCGGGTGCGCGGGAACCTGCGCCAGGCTGCCATCGACCGCTTCTGCAAGCCCGACTCAGATCGCTTCGTCTTTCTCCTGTGCACACGGGCAGGCGGGCTGGGCATCAACCTGACTGCTGCTGACACCTGCATCATCTTTGATTCGGACTGGAACCCGCAGAACGACCTCCAGGTAACGGGCTGGGCTGCCAGGAGGTGCTTCAGCATGGCCCCTGTCCCCCATGCCAGCCGGGGAGGGACAGGCAGCAGCACCCGGCTGTGCTGGCACGGGGTGCTGTGCTGGAAGCCCCAGCAGGAGCGGGCAGAGGGGGCATGTCATGGGGGGGATCACGATCTGGCTCTAAAAGCAGGAGTGGGCCATGGACCAGGCAACACCTTGTCCGTACCTGGTGCTGGAGCAGGTGAAGTGTTGGGTGCCCCCACCTGCAGAGAGCCAGGGCTCCAGCCTGAGCCTCGTGTCCTTGCTCGGGGTGCAGGGGTGTTCGATTCCTGCTCCACCACCGCACAAACCTGACACTAACCAGCCCTAACCAGAGTCCTGCCAGCTCAGGCACGGGCACCAGGTGACGATGGTCGGGTGTGTGGTGGGTGCTGGTGCAGGTGCCACAAGCCACATGTTGCAGTCCTGCTGGGCTCCCTGTGCTTGACGCCGTGCCCTCTGCACTCCCAGGCTCAGGCTCGCTGCCACCGGATCGGGCAGAGCAAGGCGGTGAAAGTCTATCGCCTCATCACCAGGAACTCCTACGAGCGGGAGATGTTCGACAAGGCCAGCCTGAAGCTGGGCCTGGATAAGGCTGTGCTGCAGGACATCAACCGCAAGGGCAGCACCAACGGGGTAGGTTGGCTGTCACAGTGGGGCTGGGTGGGCAGCCTGGCAGGAGAGCTCTGCTCCTTCCCCTGCAAGTCAGTGCCAGCTCAGAGCAGAGACCTGAGCAGGCTCCTGGGGATGGAGAGCCTGGTCCCGCACACTCACATTGCCGCTGTGTGCCCTGGCAGGCTGTCCCTGCACTGACACAAGGCTGGGTGACTTGAACCGAAATTCCTGACGGTGCCTCAGGCACCATTTTGAAGTGACCTCCTTGCTGTAGCAGTGGGAGGTCGGGGTTGGCTTGGGCATCTCTGGCCTCACTCCTGGGGCAGAGCATTCTCCTGCTGTGCCATGCCCAGGGCAGCTGGCCAGGTTGATGATGTCCCCGTGTTATGGGCAGGTTCAGCAGCTCTCAAAGATGGAGGTGGAGGACCTGCTGCGGAAGGGTGCCTATGGTGCTCTCATGGATGAGGAGGATGAAGGATCGAAGTTCTGCGAGGAAGACATTGATCAGATCCTCCAGCGCAGGACACAGACCATCACGATCCAGTCTGAGGGGAAGGGCTCCACCTTTGCCAAGGTGCGCTGTGCTTCCTCGGGAGGGAAGGGGGCTCCCCTGGGGCGGTGGGGGACACGCTGGGAGCACGCAGGGCAGGAGTGGTGGGCTGAGCTCTTCTGTGTGTGGAGGCACATCTGCATGGAGGCCAGGCTCTCCCACCTGTCCTGCACCAGGAGCGAGATATTGCTGGGGCACAGCAGCAGTGGGATCTCCTGTATCGCTGGTGTCATCGGAGCAGCAAGGAGGGGACCCCAGCCTGGGCGGGTGATGTGGGGCTGCCCGGGATGGTTCAGCTCGGCAGCTTCCACTCTGCCTTTGAAGGCGGCTCAGGCTGGTGCAGAGGCAGAGCAGGGGCTGTTGTCCACGTGCTGGGCAGTGCTAGGGTGCGCTCTGTCACCGGTGGCTGTGTGGACGCATGCAGAGCTGCTCCTGTGTCCCAGTCGGGGTGCTGCAGGATGGGGGGCTGGCTCTGCTCAGGGGCTCAGGACTTGCTATGGCTGTCGGCCGTGCCTGAAATGAGACCCTCTGCCAAGGGCTGGTGTGGGCAGGGTCATGCCTCTCCTTGGGGAGATGGTTGAGTTCAAAGCCTGGGTGAGATCCAGTCCTGAGCATGGGCTGAGCTTATTTGATCCAGGCTCTGTCACCTTCCCTGAGCTTCCAGACACTGGTACTGCCTTGGCGCGGTGCTTTGCTGAGCAGAAATGCAGGTGGAGACCTGGGCTGGTGTTGCGGGGAGGAGCTGTGGTACCTTCAGCACAGCCCTCCTACAGCGCAGCCCACCTCTGCCTCCACCCTCACTCTTCTGCTGCCGTGGGACCTGGCTCTGCGGGAGACCCTGGGCTGGTGGGACCGGCTGCCAGCCTGCACGATTCCCAAGGCTGGGTGCTCTGGGTGCTGTTGTGCACCAAAGGGCCGTGATGTCCCCGCAGGAGAGAGCCTGAGGGGCCAGCTCTGTGTTGTGCTTGGGGCCGGTGTCTGCTGGGGGCACCAAGGGCCATCTGTCCCTCCTCTTCTTGCAGTGTCACAGCCCAGGCTCCATGTCCAACAGGTCAGGCAGGACGGCAAAAGAGAGGGGGTTCAGCTCCCTTAGGCCTATGAAGAGCCCTCTGGTGCATGTCAGCATGCGGTGTAACCCCATGGCAGCGAGACTGTGCCCTGCAGACAGATAGGGGGAGGGATCTCTGTATGGGGAAAGATGCCTCTGGGCAGTGGATTTCACCCCGCTCACTCCTCTTCTTTCACTCCCAGGCCAGCTTCGTAGCATCAGGAAACAGAACTGACATTTCCTTAGATGACCCCAACTTCTGGCAAAAGTGGGCCAAGATAGCAGAGCTCGATACAGACGCCAAGAATGAAAAGGTAGTATCCAGCTTGTGACCTGTGATCTGAGCCCGCGCGGTGTGGTCTCCAGGCAGGAGCCGTGTGCTTCTGCTGGGCTCGTGAAGGGGTGTGTGTTGGGCACCAGGAATTACTGCATGGGAAGACTGATGTGTGAGTGCTAGCTTTAGCCCCAATTGCTTTAGCCCTATGCTGGGCTGTGTCTGCCTGGCATTTCAGGGGGCTCAGGCTGTGCTCCCAGCTCCTTCCCCAGCCCCCTCTAACCTAGGACAGAGCTGAGACCCAAACCAGAGCACCCACACACAACAGTGCTCTGACAAACCCAGTGCCGCAGCATTCAACATACATCCCTGCAACCTGCCTTCGTCTGGGAGCACAAACAAGGCGGGAGAGCAGCACAGCACCTCACAGCATTGCCGTGTTCACCAGAAAGAGATTTTTCTTCTGCCCAGAGGTGCTGCCTTCCAGCCAGCACAGCGCTCCCAGTACGGGTCCCGCTGAGCTCCTGGGCTCAGCTGCAGCGTGGGCCTCTCCTCCCAGCTCCTCCATTGAGCTGCAGTGTGCTCCCGGGGCCTGCTGGAATTCCAGCTAAGGCAGCACCGCGGTAGAGATGGTGTTGGCACCGGGAGAGAGGCCCTGCAGCACTGCAGAGCTCACCGCTCCAGCATGGAGAATGGGAGGAGGGCGTGTGTGTGTCCGTCCCACGTGCTTGAAATCCAGGCAGACTTAGATGACATGGATTCATTTGACAGGGTGTGGGGAAGGAGGGGAGGCAGGTACATGCTGTTTAATTTCTTATGGCTCCCTCATGCACCTTCTTGTAAGCTGCCTTTCCTGTTCCAGCCCAGCCCTGTCCCCATGACACAGAAATTCCGCTGCCTCCAGCGCTGCGCTGAGCGCAGGCAGCACTGGGAGGGCTGGGAGAATGATTCAGAGCTGAATCAGCTGCTGGTTCTCGGCAGTTTGAACCCAGAGGGCCTGATTTTCAGCCTGCCATGGTTCAGGCTGGGTTTTGTGCTGGCCAGGAATTGTCTTGTGTGTGTGGGCAGATCTGCACGCAGGTAATTTGGAGCAGGTATCCCAGTGGGAAGCTGATGGGCAGGCACGGGGCTGGTGAGCCAGGCGTGGCGTGGATGGTGGAGAGGACGTGCTGTGCCCTGAGGGAAGGCAGGTGGTTCAGGTGTTCCTACCCATAACTGATCACATCCCCCTCTCTGTCCCTTGTAGGAGAGCCTGGTCATCGACAGGCCCCGGGTGCGGAAGCAAACCAAACACTACAACTCCTTCGAAGAGGACGAGCTGATGGAGTTCTCCGAGCTGGACAGTGACTCAGACGAGCGACCCACACGCTCGCGGCGCTTCAACGAGAAGACACGGCGGTACCTGCGGGCTGAGTGCTTCCGCGTGGAGAAGAACCTGCTCATATTTGGGTGAGTCTCACCCCCTCCCAGAGAACATGGCCACAGCCTCCAGCTGCCCCAGCACACACAGGCCACTGGCTGCCCCAGCCACCTTCTGTCCCTCCTTGCAGCAGTGACCTCCCTGGTGGAACCTGGGCTCTGAGTGACCATTTGGGATGGAAGGAGAATTCAAAGCTTGAGCTGCCAGTTGGCACTTCCAGAGGCTGCTCCTGCTTCTACCCTATTCGGTCCTCAGCAAACATCTCCCCCATGGTGTGGGGGCAGAACATCTCTGTCCGGGGAGCTGGCAGGGAGCTCCTGGAGGGAGGCACCGGCGAGGTATCTACTTGCACAGGAGTGTTAATTCTGTCTGTGTTCCTGCTGTTCCAGCTGGGGACGCTGGAAAGATATCCTGACCCATGGGCGGTTCAAGTGGCACCTGAATGAGAAGGACATGGAGATGATCTGTCGGGCCTTGCTGGTCTATTGCGTCAAACACTACAAGGGGGATGAGAAGATCAAGAGTTTTATCTGGGATCTCATCACGCCGACCAAGGATGGCCAGAACCAGGCTCTGCAGAATCATTCAGGTATTGCGTGTTCTCTCTGCCATTGCACCTGTACCCACTGCCGCTGTGCCAGCCTGTGGTACCACGGCTCAGGAGTCAGAGCAGAGCTGACTGCAACAGGCAGTCAGAGCAGAGCTGACTGCAACAGGCAGTGAGAGCAGAGCTGACTGCAACAGGCAGCGACTGGGTGTGCTCGAGCACCGTGACTGTCTGCACAGAGAAAGCGGCTGCCGTGGGACTGACCCCCACACTGCCCCTCAGAGCCGGCAGGGCTGGCTGGGTGGGGAGGCTGTTTCCTGGCTCCCAGTGCCGTGGCTGGTGCAGAAAGAGCCTTGTGGTGGGCACAGGAATGCCATCTGGCTCTCACATGGGCACTGCTAATTTTTCTCAGGCCTGTGAATACTGCCAGGGTGTCTGGGGACAGGGTGTCCCTGCGCAGGGCACTGGTGGGATGCAGGTGATGGAAGGAACATGTTCAGTGTGATCGGTGTGAGGGTGCTTCCTCCACTCGGAGCGCAGACGTGCCCGGCTGTTTCTCAGAGCATCGCAGGACAGGGCACGGTTCATTGTGCGGGGACACTGCTGTGCCTGCTGTCAGCCCCAGCCCCAGTGGCAGCGGCTGTGGCACCACGTCCAGCACCCGCAGTTGCACTGGGAAGCTGCCTGTGCAGCCACCTCACCCCAGGTCACCAGCTTGTGTCTCCTCATCGTGGTCCTTGTCCCAGACATACTGGTCTGCAGTGCCTGCCCTGATGGGTGCGGGGCAGCGCTGGGTCATCCCGAGACCTCTGTGATGCAGAGACCTACCTGGGTGATGCTGCCTCCTCTCACTCCTTCTAGCAAGACCCTTGACCTCAGGTCTGGCTGTTCAGAGGACTCGTGTGCTTGTTTCGCAGTGTGTGTGAGGTCCCTGTATCACACCACGTGTCCATTTGCATCCACGTGCTGTTGAGTGGAGGTTTCCAGGGTACACTCGGCTTCAGGCAGGGGCCACCAGCGCCGTCCCCAGCCCTGCTGTCCCGCTGGCTCTCCCGGCCACGGGCACTGCAGATCCCTCTGCCCGCGTGCTGCGGCTGCTCCCTGCAGTGTCCCGTGGGGCTGGAGCAGCACAGCGTAGAGCCCACCATGCAAACATCATCATGCAGCCACTTTTGTCTTTAACAATATGAAGACAGAGCCAGTGCCAGCTCCTTGCATCAGCTGTGGCCTGGGACACGTGGTCAGTGCCCATGCTGTGTCAGGGGACTCTGTGCTGACCAAACAGCACAGCGCCTGCGCCCTGCGGCTCCAGGACAGGTGAGCTGGGCTGGGAGGGCTGGCAGAGGAGGCCACGATGCTCCCTTGGGGTGGCCAGAGCCCTGGCTGGGTGCTGCTGTTGTGCACGTGGGTCTGTGGCACAAGGTGAGTAGCGAGGAGGCTGGGACGCTCCAGCCTGCTTTTGGCATCGGAACCAGGCTGAAACCTGGGGCTCCTGTTTCGCGGTGGTGGAGCACCAGGAAAGCTGGTCTGGAGTCATGCTGTTGCTGAGCCCGAGAGCACTGCCTGTTACTTGGTGCTTAAAACCCAGCATCACCATTTCTTCTGTCTGGAAATGTCTGACTGGTTTACAGTGTGAGGTCAGCGTGGCCTTCAAGTGGTTTCCTGAAGTTACTCTGATCACCTCGTACACTCTGGCAGTGTCACCTCCTGCTCTTGTCACACAGCCCTGCCTGGAGTGCTGGGACTGGACTCAAGAGCCCTGCAGGGAGCAGTGCAAGAGGTAGAAAAAAATTGGTTGATGTGAATGGGCTTCATTTAGATAATGCCAAGTGACGAACAAGCCATGGTGTCAGTGGAGGGTCAGGGAATGCTTTGGTGCAAGAGCAGCACTAAAACGGGATATTTAGGAGAGAAAAGCAACCAGAGCTTCTCTGTCAGCTCTTCAGAATGGCTTCTCCCGCCTGTGAAACCTCCATGTGGTCTTGGCCAGGGGAACAACAAAACCATCTTGCCTGACCTCAGGAGCTGGAGTGGAGCAGAACCCTCTGGTGTGGAGCAGCCCTGGCTCGACAAGGACCTGCGGTGCCACTCGTGTTCATGGAGAGCTGGCCAGGCGATTCGTACTCTGGGCCTCCTTGATGTGCAGGGAGCGTCAGCAACCTCCAGCCCTTGCTGGTGCATCCGGGGGCTGTTCCTGCTCAATCCTGTATCCGTGTGACTGCGAGGGGTGAGCACAGCATGCAGGCAACACAGCTCAGAGTTCTGCTCTGCCCCATCCTGTGTCCTGCCCTCCCTCTCAGGAGAGGCCGAGCTGCTGAGGAATCGGTGTTTGCCCAGAGTTCGTCAGGCCAGTGTGGGGCTGGGGACAGGAGTCCTGGTGCCCCCTGGGCTGGAGCCCTTGTCCTGTCGTGGAGCTGCAAACTTTATGCAGGTGTTGAGGACATGGCAACTCTCTCTCTTCTTCCCTGGTGCCGCAAGACCCAACAGTGGGACGGAACTGCCAAGATGCTTCTTTCCCCTTCACACAGAGGCAGGAGAGGAGATGTGCAGGACCCCCACTCAGAAACGACTGCCCGGGGAGTCAGCTCCTCCCTCTCAGAAGACTCCAAACAATGGTGGCCGCACCAGGAGTTGTTTCCATGTTCTGCTGTGAACTCACATCTTATTTCAAAGTTGAAAATGTGTTCAATTTTCAGCTCCAGCCACTGGATCTCACTTTATCTTTTGTCAGCCAGATGGGATTGCATTCCTGTTCCTTTTGGTATATTTGACAAGTGTAAATGCCCCCTGCAGTGAACTTGTTCCCACACAACCCTCCTCTTCACGCACTGAGTAGGAAATAACCCTTACAGATCAGGTCATCAGGGTTGTCTTCTGGTCTTTGATCATTTGGGAGCCTCTTGTCTGAAATCTTGTCCCAAATCACCACGTTGTCCCCGTAGGGTGAGCTTCAGAGCTGGCTGTAGCATCTAGGTAAGGCTGTGCGCAGAAACAAGGTCCCTTCTATGCTCTGTGCTGTTTTGATGCGTCAAGGGGCCATGTTATCCTTTGGGCTCAGTATTGCACTGAGAACTCACAGCAATTACATTTGTGTGGTGATCCCCAAGTGTTTCTTGGGGATGGAGCCTCCCATGCTCTGTGCACCTCATGCACTTCCCACCCTGGCTTGCCAGCCCGTGGCCAGGAGCTCTGCACGGCCTGCAGATCGCGGCCTGTGGTGTTGACCAGCTGCCACTTGCTGTTATAGGCTTGTCAGCACCGGTGCCCAGAGGCAGGAAAGGGAAGAAGACAAAGAATCAAATGCTGCTTCCCGAGATAAAGAACGCGGACTGGCTCGCCACCTGCAACCCCGAGGTCGTCCTGCATGATGACAGCTACAAGAAGCACCTCAAGCAGCACTGCAATAAGTGAGTGTGGGGGCCCACACCGGCTCGTGGGGACGGGGGCTGCCGGCCTTAGCGCAGGGAGGCGGGAGGAGCTGCGAAGGGCTCCCGGCCCACGCAGGATCACCAGCTCCGGCTGCTGGACCACCCTCGGGTGCTCCTCCAGCTGATGGGAGCTGTGTCCCAAGCAGCAAACCCCTAGCTGCTGCGCCCCAGCAGTTCTTTAGTGACCAACGACAGAACCCAGGGAATGGCAGAAGATGTGCCAGGGGAGGGTCAGTTGGCCATGAGGAAAAGGTTCTTCACCCAGAGGTGCTGGACACTGAACAGGCTCCCCAGGGAGGTGTCACGGCCCCAACCTGACAGTGTTCAAGAGACTGGACAACGTCCTCAGACACACGGGGTGACCTGTGGGGTGTCCTGTGCAGGGACAGGAGCTGGACTCCATGAGCCTTGGGGGTCCCTTCCAACTCAAGAAATTCTACAATTCTGTGATCAGAGCACTGGACACTAGCGAAGCACCACATGGCTGGTGCCTATCCTGCTTTGAGAAAGTGGGTCCTCCCACGTGGGGAAACACGGTGCTGAGCAGGGTTCCCCGGCCTCACCGGCCCTTGGAGCGTCCCCCTGCAAACGCTCTGTGAGGGCTGTCCGGCCAGAGGCTGGACTGGCACCTGGGCATCTGTGTGTTAACATGTGTCCCTCTTTGCTGCCCTGGGACAGGGTTCTGCTGCGGGTGCGAATGCTCTACTACCTGAAGGCTGAAGTGCTTGGGGAGGCTGCGGACAAAGCCTTTGAGGGGACCCCTGCCAGGTAGGGACCTTACGGTGATCCCTGTGATGCCTCTTGGGGAGGTGGTGGCAGCACCCAAGCTCCGCCACAGCCGTCAGCGCAGCCACGGCTGGGCTCACCACAGCGCCACACGGGTCAGACCTGGGGTCACATCCCCACATCTTGCTCAGGTGAAACTTCATCCTTGGACAGCAGCTCTGCCTGGGCAGGGCCGTGGCCGTGGCAGCCCTGTCGAGGCAGCTCTGAGGCTGCAGCACCAACCCAGGGTGGGTGAGGACGCTTGGGAACACCCTGCAGCCTGCAGGAAAATGTCGCCACATGCTGCTTGACAAATTGGCCTTTGATCCAAAGTGGGAGCCCACAGACACTGTGCACGGTTCCCAGGACCAGGCCTTAGAGCAGGGCATGCCCTGTGGCTCTGGGCTGCAGTCCCTTCCCAGCGCTGAAGACAAGGGAGCCAACAGGCTCGATGCTGCTCAGCCTGCAGCCTGCCAGCTCCTGGCCTTCCTGCAAAGACTCAGCTCATGGTGTGACATGCTGAGTTCAGTTTCCTAGAGGAAGGGGCTGCCACCTTCCCCAGTACAGCTCCACCAGCATGAGTTGTGCGGGAGGGGACATTGCAGCCCACCCCGCCAGACATGCTGTTCTTTTGGGGCTGGTAAGTTTGCAGTGTTTTCCCTCAAGAGACGCTGCTCAGATCAGATGGGATCTCCAGTCCTGTGGTGTTGCTGTGGTGGGAGGGGAGAGGGGCTGTGCAGCCCCTCCATCTCTACACACGTGCACCAGGCCGTGGCATGGCCCCGGGCCAGCCTTGTGGTCGTTAACTGTCCCCAAGCCAGCCAGTGATGGCTCCTCTCTGCCCCAGCCCCTGCCCAGCAGCGCTCAGTGCCCTCCGGTGTTTGGTGGTGCTGGGAGAGGGGCATTCACCCCTTGTGTGCCGCAGGGAGCTGGACGTGCTGCTGCCAGACATCGACTACGTGGAGATCCCGGTGGACTGGTGGAATGCTGAAGCTGATAAATCCCTGCTCATCGGCGTCTTCAAGCATGGTGTGTACCCAGCTTGTCTGGTGGGTGCTGGTGCATGAGAGGGACCCAAGTGGAGCACCCGGCCGGGTACCGGAGCTCTGGCCGTGCACCACAGCCACACAGGGCCAGGCAGTTCTCCCAGGTGCCGGCAGCTGCAGCGCTGCTGGCTCGTTCCAGTGGTGTGGCAGACACACTGTGGTGTCCATGGCCATGACTGGTCTCCTGGCAGACTCTGGTTTGCCAGGAGCAGCCTGCAGTCACCACGTGAAGGCAAGAAGGAAGGCCCAGAGCCTCTCCTGGCATTCCAAGCCTTGGCGTGATGTCTCCCTGGGGCTTCCAGGAGCCACGGGGCTCTTTGCTCCCAGCTGCACCCACTGCAGGTGCTGGGCACAGCTCCGGGCGTGCGCTGCATCCCGGGCAGGGCTGTATGATGGAAAGCCTGACCTTTCTCTTTGCCTTCTGCCCAGGGGCTGCAGGGCAATTAGCAGCTTTTGGGAAAGTGTGCTGAGTTTCTGGGGGTGAGAATTGCTGTCACGGCATCTCAGAGAGTGAGAACCGGGTGGGGAGCTGGGTCCCACGGAGCAGGAGGTTTGCCTGAACCAGGCTTAGGCCTGGCTTTGTGCCATCTTTCTCCTTTTTGATGGCCGGTGGCGGCTGGCAGGTTACGAGAGGTACAACGCCATGCGGGCGGACCCGGCACTGTGCTTTCTGGAGAAGGTGGGCATGCCGGACGAGAAGCTGCTCTCTGCAGAGCAGGGCATCAGCGACGGGGCTCAGGATGCTGCTGAAAGGTGGGCAGGGGATAGAGCCAGGCTCTCGGGGGCTGGCTGGCTCATTGCTGGGGCCGCATTACCGGTGGGCAGTGATGTGGGGTGAGCTGTGTGCGGGGAGGAGGAGGGAAGCAAACTTCACAGTGGGCAGGGGGAGACAGGGGGTCCTGGCTCCCCAGTCCGAGGCAGAGGGGTGGCATGAGCACCATCCTCTGCTCCCTCCTGCTGACAGCTGGCACAGCCCAGGCGCTGTGCTGCTGCTACCAGGGGCTAATTCACTCTCTTACCCAGGGGCAGCGTGGAAAAGGAAGAGAGCAGTGGAGAAAAGCTGGAGGGGCTGCCAAAGCAGGAGGTGAGTGGGATTCCCAGTGATGGATGCATGTCTGCTGGTGCCAGGCTGGCTGTCCCGGCCTGTGCTGTGGGCTTGGCTGCCTCAGCTCTGCCACAGGCACCGAGGAGCCGGCGCTGCTGGTGACCCTGCTCTGTGCCAGCTCTGTGCCATGCTGTCTGCGTGGTCTCTGCTTGCTGGAGCACGTCTTCTGCTGTTGCCTCTGGGTGTTCCCTGCAGCCCTGGGTGGCATCTGCACCATGGGAGGTGGAGGGGACTGAAGGCTGGGGACAGCCAAGGGCGCTGGTGATCACATGCGGCTTTGGGAACCACTTGGAGCCCTGGCAAAGAAGTCAGGGTGTCCCAAAAGAATTGGCGTCAGGAGAGAGGAAGAGCAGTGAACAGGGCAGCACGGGAGCGTGCAGGGTTCGTCTGAGCAGTGGAGGCTGTCGCACTGTGACATCCTGCGCAGTTGTGTCCCTGTGGTGAACATCCCCTCCACAGCACTGTCCCTCAGACCTGTCACCTCCCCTGTCCACGCTGCTCTGACCTCGTGTGCTGAGGACACAGGACACGCAGCCCTGCCCATCCTGCCACCCCGTAGCCTGCCAGGGCCGGCGGGTGCGGGGGTTCTGTGCGGGGCTGGAGAGCCCTGTCTGATGGTTTCCTTCTGCAGGACGTCGTGGCTGCTGGGGTGGGCGAAGCCAGTGAGAAGCGGGACGAGCCAGCGGCAGGTGAGGCCGGATCTCCTGCAGTGTGTGGCTGCGCAGGGGCTGGCACGGCACAGCCAGAATGCTGAAGCTGGTGCTTCTGGTGGGAGGGACACGTTGCTGGGCTCCGGGACGTGCTGCTGGGCTGGGGATGTACAGCTGGGTGTTGGTGCATCAGGTGGGTCAGGGGCCCTCCATGCAGAGTCACAAGTGACCTGGGGATGGACCTTGTGGGTCTCAAAAGAGAGTGTTTCCAGGCAAAGGCAACCAGGGCTGACTAGACCCGTTAGTCTGCCCTTGCCTGTGCAGCCGCCTGCTTGTGATGAGCGTGCAGGGTCTCTCCAGTGGCAGTGCCATGGGCTGGCTGGTCCTGCTGCGGAGCAGGGAGCTGCAGCCCTCTGCCATGCATGGCCTGTCCTGGGGCCGGCATTTCTACCCTCATCTCTGCCTCTGGGCCCTCTCAGGAAGCTCAGACATGATGAGGCTGTGAGCCAGCAGCTTTTGGGGTGTGGAGACCCAGGGATAGTCGCCAGAGCCCCCACTCATGACTGTGATCCCTGGTGTCCCCTGTGGGATGGGAAAGGGGGAGGCAGCTCTCGGAACCAGCCAGAGGGATGTGGGAACCTGTGGCTTTGAGTGTGCATTAAATACTAATGTCCTTGCTGATGTTTGAAGCCCAGGATGGCTCCGACTCAGACAGATCCTGCTGGCCTGTGTCATCTGCCCTCACAGCCAGACTGCGGAGGCTCGTCACCGTCTACCAGCGCTGCAACCGCAAAGAGCTGCCTCCCCGTGCCGACATGCTGGTGCCTGGTAACCATGGATACTGGCTGCAGGACGAGATGTTCAGGAGAGCCTCTGAGATGGACTCAGTGAACAAAGAAATGCAGAAAAGGTAATGCAGTGAAGGGTCCTTTCCAGAGCTGATTTAGTTGGAATCCTTGCCCCCCTGGATTCACCCAGGTAAATGTCACTACGCTGTCCGTGCAGGCAGCTGCCCGTGGGGCATAGGCACATGGGTCCTTGCTGGGCAGGGAATGCTGCTCCTGGCCACAAGGGAGCCGTGTGGCTCCAGCAGCCGGCCTGGCCGGGAAGCTGCTTCCCCTGCAGTTTGCGGGCAGCAGCTGGTGACATGGTGAAAGGGGGTGAGGGGACAGCACATCAGGGTCAAATCCAGCATCTGTGGGGCCAGGATCGCCCCAGCCCTTGCAGAGCGGATGCTGCTGAGGAGCGCTGTACTGGGGACACACCGCGGGTGAGGGGTGAGCACTGTCACAGCGCATGTGCGCAGCAGTTCTGAGCCCCGTGGCTCTCACGCCGCTGCATTAACCTCCTGCTTGTGGCCTCGGGAACCTGGTGGTGACATAGCCTGGGCTGTGCTCCCGTTCTGTTTGCATCCCAGTAAGTGGAAGGACTGTGGCGCCATCCTGGCACCCTGAGTGACTCTGCAGAGCCCAGGGAGGCTGTGCGGCAGGTGGTGTCTCCATCGCTGCTGGTCCCCAGTGCACAGGCTTGGGACCTCCTGACACAGGGACTCTCTGTGCTCAGCAGCCCTCAATGGCTTTGTCTTCTGTGGACTTGTCCTGGTGGCAGGGACCCACGTAAGCGCTCGGTGTCTGTGCTGCCCTGTGCTCTCTGTTCCTTGTTTGGAAGCCACTCCAGCCCACTGACCTTCCCTCCCCCTTTCCTCTCCCCTTCCTCTGGATGACTTCCAGTTATACCACCCCCTTTTCAAAGTGGGGCCATCAGTGGTTGTGCTGGGGACACCACAGCTGCCTGGTATTTCCTGCTCTTTAATTCTGTGGGCTTTTCTTTTTGTGGGTCTCCTTACAGGAGTGTCCTAGGCAGTTTCCCACCAGCCTTTAACTGGAGGCCTTTCAGCAAACTCCCCTTTGGGTTCCTTGTTTTTATCATTGATTTTTTTATTAACTTCTTGTTATTCGCCTTTTTGGGATGAAAAATCACTGCAGAGGGCTCACAACCCCTGGGAGCAGCTGTGGAAATTCTGGTCCAGGTGTATTTTGGTCAACTGGGGGGTGCTGTGGGTGCTGTCACCCCGTCTGTTCTCCCTTGACATGTCCCAGCTGCTGGTGCTGGCTCAGAGCTGCACTTCAGAGGAGCTGAATTTTGACTTTCTTCACCTATCACCACCCACCTTGCTCTGCCTGACCTGCTCCTGCACTTGTCCTGCATTTTGCACCCTGGGCTGTTCTCTGGGGCCTGTTTCTCTGTGCTGTATTTGCCCAGGATGCTCTCCACTATCTCAGTTCTCAGTTGTTCCTTTGAGAGATCCCCATGAGGTGAAAGTTCAGAGTGAAAGTCGTGCTCTAACAGTGCTGTAACAGAACACCCGTCACCATCAGCGGGGAGGGGGTGACACCCGGGGTCCCAGGACTCAGCAGGGTGGATGGTGTTTGTTACTGGGACTCTTACAGCAAGGAACCCCAGTCCCCGTTTCCCTCTGGCGGAGGCTGGATGAGAGCAGGTCTGCAGGACCTTCCTCTCTGATTCCTGGAGCAGAGACTTGGCCTTTCCATGGGGGTGGTGACGCAACCCGATGTGGCAGGAAGCGAGTGGGTGAGACAGGGTTGTGCCTCCCCAGAACTGCTGGAGCCAGCGCCCTGTTGGCAGCACAGCCAGGAGCTGCACTTTGTGGCTTTTCAAACAGCCCAGAGTGGTTTTTCAACAATGAACTGAGAGCCGGAGGGCCGTGGCCTTTGCCTCTCCTTAAGGTTGTGCACCATAAGGTTGTGGTGGTCCCCCCAGTGTGCTCCTCCTGGCAGCTCCCCCAAAACCATTGGGCAGTAACTAGATAGTCCTGTGTGACCCCGCACCTGGTGCTGTGCCCATGCTGGGACCAGAACGTCTCTCAGTGCTGTCCATGTCTCCTCCCTGCCCCACAGGTGGACCAGGAGGGAGCAGGCAGATTTCTACCGCACCGTCTCCTCCTTTGGGGTTATCTATGACCAGGAGAAAAAGATCTTTGACTGGGCCCAGTTCCGAGCTATCTCTCGACTGGAGAAGAAGACAGATGAGAGCCTGGAGAAGTACTTCTACAGCTTCGTGGCCATGTGCAAGAATGTCTGTGGTCTCCCACTGTGGAAGGAGGATGGTGAGTGGAAATTGCGTAGCCTGTGGGGGTGTAATGGTAGGTCCAGGTATCCATAGGTTAGAAATGGAGAGAAAGGAAGGAGTTTTGGGGACAGCTGGTGGCAGCGAGACGCTGGGCAGGCTGTGGCTTGCAGAAGCCACGTGCATTTCTGGCTGCCTTGTCATCACCATGTGCCACTACTCTGGTGCAGTGCAAAGGCAGGACAGCCCTGTGGGCTCAGCCCCTGCTCTCACAGGTCTCACAGAGCTTGCCCATGAAATCACAACCAATTTTATCCAAGACAGCAAGCTCTAGATGTGAGGGAGGAGGAGAGAAGCAGCAGATCACGTCTTCTCCACAATGAAGCTGAGGGTTGTTTGGGCGATCGGCATTGCTGCTTTCTTTCCGAGCATCTCTCTGCCCGCGCTGTCAGTGCCTGCACAGAGCCCGTGCTGTGGCGTAGCTGACCAGAGCTCTGCCGCAGGGCAGAGGGAGGCTGAACCCGCCGCTGGAGGCTCGGGCAGCCTGGCCAGCACACGGGGCAGCCGTCAGCTCGGGGTTCCCTGCAGAGCCCCCGTGAACTGGCACCGTGCAGGACATGGCAGATGAAAAGCTGCCTGGGGGCTATTTAAACACAAAGCAATTTGCTTTTAACAACAGCGGGAAGGATTTTGTCTCAGAGCTGTCAGGAGGTCTGGTCTCAGGCGCAGTTCCTTAGGTGTGTGTGTTGATGCCTTAGGTAGGTGTTCCTCGGCGAAAGAGCTGCAGGAGTTGAGGGACTCCCTTCCCTGAGAACCTGCTGAAGGGCTGCCAGAGGCAGGTCCAGGCAGCTCCAGCACTGCTGGCGCTGATGGAGCAGAGCTCAGACTGACTCTGAAATCCTCTGCTGCTCTGGGTGCAGCTGCCAGAGTCAAGAGAGTTCACTCCTGTGAGTCCGTTCAGTGCCAAATGAATGGAGGGTGGTGAGACTGGGAAAAGAAGCCTCAGCGGTGTCTCCAAGCACTGCCCCACCTCACCTGCAGTCTGAGCCAGAGTTCACACTCACCTTGCTCACCACTGCTCTGAGTAACTCATCAGTCTGTGTAACGGGGCCTTGGCTTTACTGTCCCTGCTGCAGGTCCCCCCGACCCTGACATCTATGTGGAGCCCATCACGGAGGAACGTGCTGCCAGAACCCTCTACCGTATCGAGCTTCTGCGAAAGGTGCGCGAGCAGGTGCTCAAGTGTCCGCAGCTCCACGAGCGGCTCAAGCTGTGCCGGCCGAGCCTCTACCTGCCGGTGTGGTGGGAGTGTGGCAAACATGACCGGGACCTGCTGATCGGCACCGCCAAGCACGGCCTGAATCGCACTGACTACTACATCATGAATGACCCCCAGCTGTCTTTTTTAGATGCATACAGGAACTATGCCCAGCATAAAAGAACGGGGCTCCCAGGCCCAGAAACCCTGTGCTGCCTTTACCCAACTAACTCCAAGCTCTACAGTTCCCCTCTGTACAGCCAGGTGGACCGGACTTGCGAATCCCTGGAGAATGAAGCTGAGAGTCACATCAAGCTAGAAACTGTAGACAGCACCATGTCCCAGGCTGGGCACAGTCCCCCGCATGCAAACTGTGAAACTTTCATGTCTAAAGTCCGGGACATCATTTCCAGTAACTACGATGAGAGCTCTCTGCCGGACTCGCTGGTGTGCATGATGTACGACGAGAAGGCCTGTAACAGCGAGCAGAGCTCCCTCGCCCGAGACAGCCCGAGTTGCACAGATGTTGGAAGCAGCGTTGCTAAGCTCTCTGAGGGCAAACTGGAGGGGGACGAGGATCCATCCAGCTGTGATGCAGATGCCATGAGAGAGACTCCCTTCCTAGGGGCTTTGCAGGTGGGCTGTGAGCGCGTGGACAGTCAGAATGAGGACGCTGAGCCTTCCCCGGCCACCCCCGACAGCGGTCCTGGCCCCGCGGAGCTGTGCGAAGCCTTGCCGCGGAAGGGAGACCTCGCCAGCCCCGCGCCAGCGCTGCCTGCGCGTGGGGCCGTGGAAGAGGTCATGGGCGTGGGGCTCTACAGTCGCGGTCTTCATAACTATGACATAAAGGTTCCTCCTGAGCAGAGGTTCATCAGTTTGCTGCAGGAGAAGGGAATGGAGGCAAAGTCAGGGCCAAGCCAGAGCCACAGCGAGGAAGATGAGGAGGAAGAAGAGGATGATGATAACTCTGAGGCAGCAGCAGATGTTGTGGGAGGCTTGAGCGGTCCCAGGACCAGTGCCGGTTGTGGCCCTGATGCTAATGAACTGGGGGGTGAGGAGCAGAACTCTGGTCTCCCCACACCTGAGGACACTTGCACAGAAGACGTGAATGGCGAGAGAGAGTCGCTGGGGCTGGGGACACCCGAAGCACTGGGGGAGCCTGGGCCGGAGGGCAGGGAGGACCATGGCCTGGATGAGGAGAGCAGCCTGCAGCACTCACCAGGCCCAGCTCAGAGCCAGGCTCTCAGCCTGCCGACACCGCTGCTGGGGGCCCCTGGGGCAGGGCCCCCCCATGCCTTGGGGGAGGCCTGGGGCCGAGGGGCCGAGGGGCTGGCCGGCTGCAGAGAGACCCTGCACCCCCAGCCCCAAGGGACAAAGCAAGAAGAGTGTGAGGATAGAGACGAGGGGGAGAAAGCCTGCGGCAGCCAGAGCCAAGGTACAGTCCTGAGAGCTCCCTCTGGTTGACAGTCACCTCCAGCTGGGGTGGAGGTACCTGCTGTGCTCCCAAAGCCTTGGGGCTGCCGAGCCCCTGGAGCAGCCTCCCCTCTGCAGGAGCTGGGGTCCCGCTCACTGGTGTCCTTGGGGGACAAAGGGTTGGTGGCTACATTTGCCATCAGGGCTGGCCAGAACGCCCGTCCTGAGCCCAGGCAGCCCCTCTGCCATGAGCAGCCCATGGAACGCAGACCACCTGCCTGGCACAGCACACTGCCTGGTGAGCAGCTCCTTCTGGAACGGCCTGTGCCCTCCTCCTCTCCTGCCCGGGGTATGAGGATGGTCGGGGTGGGGGCCACTGCAGTACAAGCCTCCCAGACTCGGCCCAGTGGAGCACTGGCCCTTCTTGAGCAGCGTGGGCCACCTGCCGTGACCTGGGGCTGCTGCAGCTCTTGGTGGCTGGTGGGGGAGCAGGACCCTTGCGAGGCAGCTGGGCGCTGGGATGGGAAGGTGCGAGGAGTTGCTCCATCTCCAAGACAGTAAGACAGGCAGGGCAGTGATGGGCTCTGTCCTCTGTTGCTTTCTCAGATGGTCCGGAGAAGTACTTGGAGGAAGAGAGCAAGAGTTCTGCTTCTGTCCTGCCTGGAGAGATGGATGACCTTCAGGATGCCCGCGCACCGACCATAGCCCAGCTGCTGCAGGAGAAGACGCTTTACTCCTTCTCTGAGTGGCCTAAGGTGAGTTTAAAATGAACACTGCCGGTACTGCAAGTGTTACAGCATAGTCCTGACCAGCAGTGGCTCACACAGCCCCAGCTCTGCCTCTTGCTCCTCCACACAGGGCTGCCCACTGGTGCTGCAAAGGGCCTGCTCTTCCCAAGCACCGGGGCCATGGACACGCCTGCCCCAAAGCAGCTCCCTGCCCAGCTGAGCTCACTGGGCCTGGCTTTGTCTTTAGTCCTGAGATGACACACAATCATTTCAGTCCCACCCTGGCACCATCCAATTCTGTTTGCAGGACCGTGTGATCATCAACCGCATTGACAACATCTGCCACGCCATCCTGAAGGGCAAGTGGCCTTCCTCCAGCCAGCAGTTCGAGACACAGAGCCTGCTGACGGCCCCGGCGGTGGCCAGCAACGCCGGCAGCAGGAACAGTTTTGCCGAGTCAGAAGCCCCCGATCCTGGCTTCAGTAACGGGGTGTTAATCTCACAGGTACAGAAGGTGAGGGGGGCCCTGGGGCAGGGACAGGTTTGGGACTCGGGGGTGAACCATTGCCCAGAAGTGCTCAGGAGTTTCCCAAGTGGGGCTGGGGTTTTCACGGCCCTTGGTGCCGCTTGTGGTGTGTAACACATGGCCTGAGCCACTGGGTCCTTTCTGCTGAGAGCTCCTGGTGTCCCACTGCGCCCTCAGCCCCTGCCAGCCCTGCTCCCCTCTTGCGAAGGTGGCTGCTCAGCAGCAGCTCTGGAGGCACTTCCAGAGTCAGCACTGGAAGCACCCGACATGTTCAGGGGGGCAAGGGGACACTGTGGTGCAGGGGACACTGCAGTGCCCGTCATTCACCAGCTGTCTCACCCCCTCTCGCTGCTGGACACAGCGCAGACAGAAGCTGCCAGCCTGGGACTGAAGCCTGGCTGCCCAGCAGCTGGTGGAACACCCAGGGTACAGCACCTGGAGGATCACAGTGTGTGTGAGGGTGCTCCTGCACCAGCCCTGCACAGCGGCAGAGATCCGAGGTGTGCTCCGGGAAAGGGCATCACTCGGGGCTGCTGCGGAGAGGCAGAAGAGCCTGACCATTAGTTCTGTTGCTTTGAAGAGCTGTGGTCCCTGGGCGGTGTGCGACCAGCTGTGACCCTCTCCATGGCTTTGATCCACACAGGAAGGTTTCCTGGCCCCAGCCTTCACAAAGGATGAGCGGAAGCACAGGAGGCCCTATGAGTTTGAGACGGAGAGAGATGCCAAACAGAGGAGCCTGGAGCAGCTGGCAGCAGCCCACATTCATCCACCCATTGTGCTCAACGGCTGGCGTGATGCAGCGGTGGACTTGTCCAGAGCCTCTGACGGTTCCCCAGGGAACTCCTCTCCTTTCCCCCTGACCACCAACATGGCCAAACTGGGGACTGTCAACACCCTCCAGGGCTCCCTGGGCATGGACTTGTCTGGCATCCTGCAGGCAGGGTTAATCCATCCTGTCACGGGACAAATTGTAAATGGCAGTCTCCGAAGAGACGATGCTGCCATGAGGAGGAGACGGGGCAGGAGGAAAAATGTAGAAGGGATGGACCTCATCTTCTTGAAGGAGAGGCCTCTTCCTACCAGGCTGCAGGTGGGTTGATGCTCCCCCCATTTCACATGGTCCTGATGGAGTTGGCATGATTTGTCTCACGGTCCAGCTGTCCCCTATAAGCTCTGCTGTCCGTGACAATGTGGGACCTCCTCCAGGACAGCTGCCTTGTGTGGGAGCAGGCAGGAGCAGATCCTGCTCTAGAGAGGGAGGGAGGTTTTCCCTCTGGTCTGCAGCATTCCGCTTGGAGTGTCAGGGTGTTATCAAAAGCAGCTGTTCCACTTCAGGGGTGTCTGGGGTTAGAGAACATGAGGAAAGATCCTTGACTGCCTTGGACCACTGGCCAAGAGCCTCCTGCCCCCTTTCTCCTTCTACCCCGGGATCCACCCAAAGATGAATGGGGCTCTGGGAGCAAGACCAGTCTGTCTAGACCACTTTTAGGAGTGATCTGGGGGCAAGTTGGTCCTTCTGGTGAATGGGGTGTTTCCAGGGGAGTTCAGAAACATCTCCCAGGCCTCTCTGCCCTCCCGCGCCACCTGTGCTGGGGACTGAGCAGACACATAATGCCATGGTGGGGCGGTGGTTTAAGGAACAGGCACTGGGAGTCTGTGGATGAATCTGTGTGGTGGGAGCAGATGCCCTGCTTTGGGAGCTCTGCCTTGTGTGTGCACGTGCATCACCACACGCTGCTGACGGGCTCTCCCTGCTGCTCCCTCCACACCAGGATGTTCAGGAGGATCAGCCGCAGCCCCCCCAGAACAGCCCCCTCCCTGATGGGCCGGTTGCTGCTACCTCAACCCCACAGCCGGTCCCAGCTGCAGGCGGCCAAGCAGAGAAGGCCGTCCCCAATAAGAGTCTGCTCGACTGGCTCCGGCAGCAGTCCGACTACACACTCGACGTTCCCAGCTTTGGCACAGTAAGGGTGGCCTGCGGTGGCACGTCTGTCTGTCTGTCTGTGTGCCTGCTTTGTGTGTTGCCCTTTGTGTTAGGTTTTCTGCAATTGCTCTGGAGTTCAGGGCTTCCACAAGTGTCTCAAATGCAGCCTTTTTTCCCGTACCGTGGCTTGTGGTGTTCACCAGGGCTATCTGGGAGCTTCATCACATGTTTGGGAGGCGGGCACAGTGAAAGGCGCTTGCTGAGCTGTGTCCTCCCTCCCCAAGGTCCATTCTGCAGCCCCAGTGCATCCATCTGCCCGGTGCACAGTTAGTCCAACGTCTTGCAGAAGCATCAGGAATGGGGAAAGAAATGGGAAAAGAGATTTGGGATGCTCAAGGTTTGTCTGTGTTGCTCCCTTTCACCTGGGGCCATTCTAGGCAGTGCTGTTGTATTAAATAAGATTCCCAGATAAGGGGAAACCTCCTCACTTTAATAACTGGATGAAGCAGCTGCACAGGCTGCAAAAGCTGCGGGTGCGTGACTGTGGGTGCCGTCAGAAAGCAGAATGGCAGAGAGCAGGGTGCAGAGTCTGTCTGGTTCTTCTTGCTGTCTTATAAGCGTCTACCTCTTGGTTTCATAGGTTGCTTTGCTTCAGGTCTGAGCTTTAGCTGTTAGACCATGTGGTAGGCAGAGCACAGGCTGTAAAACACAACAGGAAGAGATATGGTAGTCTGTGCATCTTGGTCCTAGAGACTGGTGTTCCCAAGGCACACAAGGATTCCCTGGAGCTGGGAGCTCAGGCAAGCTGTGTTCAGGAGATCACGAGGGATGAGGAGCCCAGGGTTTGCTCAAGCAGAATGGCCCTGGCTTTTCAAAGTCCAGAGGCAGGTGCAGCTCTGTGCACAAGGCCAGGCTCCCAGGAGCACTGAGAGAAGCAGGCAGATGGTGGAGCAGGCACGGATGTGCCTTCTCACTCCTTTCCATCGCCCCTGCCTTCCCTGGGGCTGACTGGAGCTTGCCCAGCTTGTTGAAGGGCAGACCAAGCTCTCAGGAATCAGAGCCTGTAGTAGTTCATTGTAATGCCACATCCTTGCGGGCGCGTTGTCACCAGGACTCGGTGCATGTGGTGGGTGTGCAGCAACTCAGCTGTAACGCTCTAGGTTGCAGTCCTGAAAGCTCTGATCCCAAAGAAAGGAGGTGCGGCAGCTCTGCAGTGGGAACAGCTGAAATAGGAGTGAAACAAAGCACAGATGAGCTGGTGAAAAGCAGCAGCTGTATCAGAGTGATGGGAGGTGGTGCACACAGACCTGTTCTCTCTTTCTAGATGTAGCAAATGCCCCGTTTACAGATGCACATACGTGAATTGGCAGCAGGTTACAGTTTTAGGATTGGAAGGGAATTAGGAAGGGCTGGAGCAGTCTAAGTGGGGTACACTGAAAACCCCTTTACACCTACAAAACCCCCTTGTGCTCATTTGAGGGCTGGCCCTGTGGCAGGGCCCAGCCTGTGCTCCCAACCCGGTCTGCAGGGACACGCTGTCCCTTGGGAGCTCATCTGTGCCGCTCTCCTGCAGCGCTTGTAGCCATCCAGGCTCATTAAGCTGTCTGGTCTCATTAACGTTGTCTTGTTTGCACTCCAGAGTTTTTCAGACAAGCCCAAGCAGAGGAGGCAACGCTGCAAGGACCCCAGCAAACTGGACATTAGCTCACTCTCAGGAGAGGAGCGGGTGCCTGTGGTACATAAGGGTACCGGACGGCGGGTGAGTGAAGGCCCGTTCTGTGCTCTGCCCTTGGTGTCCTGAAACGCTGAGCAGACCCCGAGCTCACCTGGGGGGAGATTTAATCCAGAGAAGCCTGTGGATGGGACAAAAGTCTGGAACACATCACTGATCTACACTATCCTGTGATACATGTCTGCCCGAGGGGACACAGACCTGCGATATAAGTGACTTTCTATGTGAAGTAAGGGAAGTCTGAGCGTTCGGCCCTGCCAGGGTACACAGACCCCGCAATGGCTGAGGGATTCAGCCTTTGGTTTTAAAGCCACCATCAGCAGAGCCCTGGCTGGTGCTTCCCCTCCCGGATTGAATCGCTCCCCTTGAATTCACTAAAATATGCCACAAACTGTAGTACTGCCTTGCAAATACCTTTGTTTTCTTCCTCCTTACGAGGTGCAGGCAGAGCACACTAATACCCATCCAAGCGCTGGGCATGCGGGAAGTGGAGGGTTTGAAGGGCTTCTTCTTGCTTCCTGAGCAAGGAGCGTGGATTTACTTGTCTGCAGTTTAGTCTCTGGTGCACTGATGTTCACCTCTCGGAGTGAGAAGGGATGTTCAGGGATACTTTCCACCCAGATTCTTAGGGACACTTAGGACTGCACTAGGGCGGAAGGGGATGTGACATTAATCGCATCTAAAACTGAAACTAAAGAGTGAGGCAGAAAGAGGCTGTTTCAGCCACATTTGTGTTTCCCTCTGTGACACCCACAATGGCCATTGGAGACCTGGGTGAATTGGTGGCCTTCATGGACGTCCTGTCCCCATCGCTTGTTCGTGGGGAGGGTGACGGGATGGGCCACAGAGGCTGAACATGCCTTTCCCCCCGAACGGTGTGTCTGGAGGCAGCAGGCGCTACCGAGTCCTGCAAAGACAGGTAGTGAGGAAGGAGCCTCTGCCCCAGCCAAATTGCAGCCCAAAGCAAGGAGTTAGGGGAAGTGTAATCGTATTTCTTGTATTCTTTTCATAACTCTTTCTGCAATAGAGGTCATCCTTCTGCTGTGTTTTATAGTTAGGGGGAGCCACAGCACCAGCATTGAAGGAATTGCCAAGGTGGCTTGATGCAAACTTGGAGTATGCTGTTGCAGCTGACTGGGCTGACATTGTTAAGCTTTCAGTAAGTTAGAGCTTTTGGAGAAATCTGTATCATGTCATCTTTTCTTTCCCGTCCCCATCCCCACAACCTTTCTCCAGTGAGGATGCGGGCGCTGCGGGCAGGCGCTGGGGGGGATGGCGGCAGGGCCGGCGGCACCGGGAGCGCGCGGGGCAGCGGGAGGTTGGGTGCGTGCCACAGTGCGGCACCGCGGCTGGGGGAAGGACAGGAGGGGCTCAGCGCCCTGGGAACGGGGCTCGGCAGCTCAGGGTGACTGTCCGGAAAGCCTCGGGATGCTTAAAAAGAGCAGGGCCAAGAGAAACGTCCTAGGAGCTGTAGTGCACCTCTCAGGTGCTGGATGGCTGAGAGTGGACAAAACACATCCTTGTGGGGAAAATTTTCAAAAATACCCTCAGCCAAGGTTTTTCATTGACTCCTGCAAACCCTGCCTGTGCGGCTCTGGGCCCGGGAACGGCCCTGGAGGTCCCAGGGCTCAGACAGGCCAGGGCCAGGACGGAGCGTCACCCGCCCCGGCCACTCACCCTGTTTGTCACACCAGTCCCAGGAGGAGGAGGAGGAGGAAGAGGAGCGCTCCCCGGCACACAGGCACTGCCGCCCACCCCTCCCCAGCCTCTCCAGGCTTCTCCTGCCTCCCTCTTGCTGCTCCCGGGTTTTGGGGGTGCCGTGCTTTGTGTGACACCCTTGCAGGGTGCTGGAGGGGGAGGCAATTGGCTTAGAGGTTTGTACCGCTCTCAAATTTGCTTTTAATTAGCGCTGGGGATTTGACATGGTCTGTCCCACTGCCCGGGAAACAGCTCCCCGTCCAGCCTGCCATCAGCGCCTGTTCTAGGTGCCCAGCACCTAGAGCTGGCAGCTCTTCCTCACCTTTGCTTGCAGGGGACAGCGCCTGTGCCGGTAGAACGGCCGTGTGCCCGCCTGCCGCCCCGGCACCTGCTCAGGTTCGGCGGCTGCGTGCCCGTTAGCATTCGCACCCCAGCCCCATCAGCACTTTGCTTTTGGCCCTTGTGCGCCCGTCCTGGCCCCGGCGTGCGGAGGGACGTCCGCTGTGCGGGTGCTGGGCCAGGCGGGAGCGCGGGCACCGCCGCCGCCCCAGTCCCACGCAGGTGTCCCTTGTTCCAGGCGAGCAGAGCAGAAGAGTCTCCTCTCCGGGCAGTAGCCGTGCTGTGCAGAGTCACTTGATTCAAGTTTCTGCACTGCAGGTGTCAATGGGAAATACTTTTCCTACCTAAATCTGTTACCTGAAAAGGTTTGAAAGAGCGGTGATGCCACAAAGAAAATGCTTAAGTGTCTGTGATGAGGTTGCTGAAAAATTGAGTTTTAAACCACACTATGGACCCCCCCTGCGTAACCGGACAGTCTCGCCCAGCTGTGGCCACTGGGTTCCGATCCCGTATCTCAATGCTCAGAAGAACCTTCCTGGTGTCTCAGTGAAGCTCTAACCAGGAGCTTCTCAGACAGCGTGTCCTCTGTCTATGTGCCATCCCACGCCACTTTGCGGCCCTGCAGAGCATTGAAAATTTGGCTGTTCCCATCTAAAATACATGATTCTTCATCTGTCGCTGAAGCAGCAATTAAAGGTGGGAAGGGAGCTAAGCTGGCATCGACACGAGCTGCCCCGGTGCTTCTGGTGTTGTGAACGGCCAACGCTGAGGGCCTGCGTGAAAACATGGGGTGAACGTGTGTGTCCTCCTTTCCTCTTGGCGCGTTTTGCCACTGCAGTATCATGCCAGGGTAGAGAGAGCGTTTTTTGCGTTTGTCAGCATCCCTTGGGGAAAAGTTGTGTGTGCCTCTCAAATTCCATATCATTTAGGGAAATATTTCTGTGCTGGCAACATCTGGGATGCAGATGCGAGCACAGAAAAGCCAGATTTCCTTTGCTGCAGTAATAACTGTCGGGTGTTTTCTGTTGTGTGTGTTTCGTTTTCAGGGCTACTTACCGGAAAGCAAATTCAATCGCATCCTAACCGAGCCCGTGCTCCGAGACGTGGGGCCCCGCCGCAGGGGGAGAAGGCCCCGAAGCGAACTCATTAAAGGCCCTGGTGTTGTTGCAGATTCGTCTTCTGGAATGGGACCATTGTTCATGAATGGACTGATTGCTGGGATGGATCTAGTGGGACTTCAGAACATGAGAAACATGCAAGGGATCCCTCTGACCGGGCTGGTTGGCTTTCCCGCTGGGTTTGCCGCAGTGCCCGCCAGCGAGGAAGTGAAAAGCACCCTCAGTATGTTGCCCATGATGCTGCCGGGCATGGCCACCGTACCCCAGATGTTTGGCGTTGGAGGACTTCTCAATCCCCCCATGACAACGACCTGTAGTGCGACTGCTCCGACTTCGTTAACAAGCACAACGAAAAGCGGTACAGCTGGCGCAGAGAAAGCTACTGAGGACAAACAGAGCAGCCAGGACGTGAAAAAAGAAACTCTCTCAGAAGATAAGCCTGGTCCTAGTTCGTTTTCTAATCAGACAGAATCCGCAATAACTACCAGTAGTCCTGTAGCTTTTAACCCGTTTCTCATCCCAGGGATGTCTCCTGGACTGATCTATCCCTCCATGTTTCTGTCCCCCGGCATCAGCATGGCGCTGCCCGGCATGCAGCAGAGCCGGCACGCCGAGCCCGCCCTGGAGAGCCAGAAGCGCAAGAGGAAGAAGGCGAAGGGGGAATCGGCACAGCCAGAGCCAGAAACTGTCCCGCTGCCCGAGAAGGAAGCCGCGAACGGTCAGAACTGTACAGAGCAACCGCCGCCTCCGTCGGCAGAGAAGGAGCAGGACGGAGCAGCGGAGGAGGAGCGCGAAGCGGCTCGCGATACCGATTAGAACTTCTGTTTCATTGAAAAAAAAAAACACAAAAAGATTGTGGCTTGTGAGTTTCTTATCCCATAAACTCTTTGTTACTTACCCTCCCGCCCCACTCCGCCTTCATAAACCTGTGTTTCCATGAGTAATATTATCTACCTAATTCCCTGTCAGAAAAAACTCTGGTGACATACTACATGTTAATAGTTGCAGGGTCTTGCCACTTTATTAGATAAACAGTGTTGTCTAGCTAGTATGGGAGGCACCGAATTCTTGTTCTGTTTTTCCAGCCGTTCATCCCAGCCGACGATAGCAAATCCAGTACTCGGTCACCCCCGCAAATTGCTCACTCCTTTGAGAAGAAAAAGCAGCAGAAACACAAGAGCAAAAGAAAAGTCTTTGCCTCTTGGTCTACACGCAGACAAGGGTCTTTCTGTCTACAGCGACACTGAGCGAAAAGCCTGTATTTGGGGGTAAAAAGCACAGCTATAGTAAGTGCTAATGTGTATTTTTGATTTAAAGTATTTCCCTATTTTATCATGGTTACTAGAGTAGTAGTATAGACAGAAGTATATAACTAATGATTGAAAATGCATATATTCATTTCTTTGAAAGGAAAAAAACATAACTGGTAGTGATATAATTTCTTTATCACCCCCACCTCAAAGGTCCGGACACAAACTGCAGCGAGTGAAAATATGACATAGACATTCTTTTGTATTTTTTAAAACCAAAGTTTGGTTTTACGTTACGTGGAGTTTAGTTGCCCTTTCCTCGATAGTTACGAGAACTTTTCGGCTCGAGCTGGAAAGGTTTTGCACATCTTGCATGACTTTTTTGGGATTGCTGTACCCGTAGCTACCAGTCTCTTCATTGTTCTGCTGGTCTTCAGTTCTCTATGGCGTTAGTTCTCATCTATGGCATTAGAAGTGCTGTAAAGGTATTGTTTTTCCAGCCATGAACAGGCCACGTTGATTTTAGTGCTGTTGTATGAACACTGAGGCTTTTTGAGTTACGTTTTCCACTCCTTACCCCAGACGCAACGTCCTTTCAGCAAACCAGGGCCAGGCTGTGCCCAGCTTGGCGAGTCCTCCGAGACGCACCGTGGAGGCTTTCAGAGCCCGGGTTTCTTCTTTTCTAGCGTTAGACTGTGAAGAGACGACCTTGGCTGCTTCTTTCCATTCCGTTTGCTGTCGAGCAGTATTTCCCAGTCCCACCCCCATTGGCAAACCATTCTGACGTCTGCACTTCCCACGGGCAGGGCTCAGTGGCGCCGGCCCCGCCGCTCGGGGTGCTGAGGCTCCAGCGCAGGCTCCTTCCCGCGCTCCTCCTCTCGCTTTTCTTTCACTTGGGCTTGTTCTTATTCGCAGCTCATGGTTTGAGACTTGAAATAACCCCGCAGGGAGATGGGGGCAGGCTGGGGGGGGCTGGCAGCGTGCTAGTCATCGGTTCCACTTTGGGTTGTCACGATTTACTGTATTTTTTACTTATTTTCTGTTACAGTTGTGCTAATTTATCGGATGGTCCAAATGTTTTGACATAACTATTTCAGTTTGCATTATTTATTTATGATGCTATTTTGTCATTGTCTTTTATACATTTGGGGTTATAAATGATGTACATGTTAAAATTAGCATCTCAAAGAAGTCTGTTACCCATGGGCTAAAAAGCATTTGGTTTCTATTCTCACGGAATATTTTCCCAGTTTACTGGATTGGATGAGTTTGTTTTTTAAGTATGTAACCAATCGTAATACACACACCCCCCCCCGATAATTAAATGTGTTCTATTTAATAACATCCTTGTAGCATAGATACTGTATCACTATCGACAGATTTCTTAGAAATGCTGCTATCGCTATTTAACTAACCTTTGGTTCCGTTTTGCCTCCAGTGGAAGCAGAAAGGGTTTTTTCAGCTGTTAAATCCAAAATCAATATAATTTATTTATGTAAAAAAAAAAATCACGATTGATATATTTTTGAACCTTTTAAGTACTAACTTTCTTTTTATTCAGTAGAACATGTACTTGCCCTAAATCCTTAAAATACAAATGCTATAAAACTCCGTTTATCTTCAACGCCTTACTGTGAATGGATACAGAAACCTCTTCTTCATGTCGCGGGACGGTCGTTCCAGGGTTACACGCGTAAGGAACAGGGTTTCAAGTTAAACTGATTTCATTAGCCAGCATGCTCTATGCCTTGTTCTTCCTTATCAGACATGTATGCTGTGTCTCTGGGTGTTTAGGCTTCTCTTTGGCTGCTACTTTGTGACCCTTTTGCAACCCGATATACTCTGTGGATCATTTAGACTGTAAGGCCTAAGCGGCTCCTTCTTATTTTCCGTCATATCCAAACCAAACGCCAGATTTCCACCGGTTTTCATGGCTGCTCACACAAACATACGTGCTTCACCAAATGTGCTAACAAAATAAACTGTCTGTGCTCTCGAACATGGATTTAAAGAAAGAGATTTAAAGGTCAGATTTTTATTTTTTTAATTTAGTGACTAGATGCTTATCTTTCGAACTGGGCAGAGCCTTGCTACAGATGTATATAATCTTTTTCAGCAAATATATGTGAATGTTGAATTCACCTGACTCAGTGATAAACGTTACTTGCCTTTTTCCAGCACGACCCCATGGAGAAGCTGCAGTGACCGCGCTCGGCCCCGCTGCGCCAGCGGCTCTTGCGCCAGCGCCGTGCCGGGGGGTTAACTCGCCATGCCAGGGGGTTAACTCGCCATGCCGGGGGGTTAACTCGCCATGCCAGGGGGTTAACTCGCCATGCCGGGGGGTTAACTTGCCATGCTGGGGGGTTAACTCGCCATGCCGGGGGGTTAACTTGCCATGCTGGGTGGGTTAACTCGCTGTGCTAGGGGGTTAACTCACCATGCCAGGGGGTTAACTCGCTGTGCCAGGGGGTTAACTCGCCATGCCAGGAGGTTAACTCGCCATGCTGGGTGGGTTAACTCGCCGTGCCGGGGGATTAACTTGCCATGCTGGGTGGGTTAACTCGCTGTGCCGGGTTGTTAACTCGCCATGCCGGGGGTTAACTCGCTGTGCCAGGGGGTTAACTCACCATGCTGGGTGGGTTAACTCACTGTGCCGGGGGGTTAACTTGCCATGCTGGGTGGGTTAACTCGCCATGCCGGGGGGTTAACTCGCCATGCCAGGTGGGTTAACTCGCTGTGTTGTGGGAGTTAACTCACTGTTCTACGGGGGTTAACTCGCCATGCTGAGTGGGTTAACTTGCTGTGCCATGGGGTTAACTCGCTGTGCCGTGGGATTAACTCGCTGTGCCGTGGGAGTTAACTCACTGTTCCACAGGGATTAACTTGCTGTGCTGGGTGGGTTAACTTGCCATGCCATGGGGGTTAACTCACTGTGCAGTGGGGGTTAACTCACCGTTCTGGGTGGGTTAACTCGCTGTGCCATGGGGGTTAACTTGCCGTGCTGGGTGATTTAACTTGCTGTGCCATGTGGGTTAACTCACTGTGCTGGGTGGGTTAACTCACCATGCTGTGGGGGTTAACTCACTGTTCCATGGGGGTTAACTTGCCATGTCGTGTGGGTTAACTTGCTGTGCCATGGGCGTTAACTCGCTGTGCCGGGTGGGTTAACCTTCTCTGCCATGTTGGTTAACTCACTGTTCCGAATGGGTTATATTACCATGCTGTGTGGGTTAACTTGCCATGCCATGTGAGTTAACTCACCATGCTGGGTGGGTTAACTCGCTGTTCCATGGGGGTTAACTCGCTGTGCTGGGTGGGTTAACTCACCATGCTGGGTGGGTTAACTTGCCGTGCCATGTGAGTTAACTCACCATGCTGGGTGGGTTAACTTGCGTTTCGGGATGGCTGGGGCAGCCCAGGATCCGTGGCAGGTTAAACATGTGGCCTCTGCTGACCCGTGTCACCCGGAGGGACAGTCAGGAACGCCCGCACCAGCTACAGCCCTTCACACCTACACCACAGTTCCCATCAGGAGGAGTTCGGTTCCTCCTACTGAGAAATTCAGCATCTCCATCTAAGCCTTGTAAAATGCTGATAGGTGCCCAATAAATACTTGTCATAAATCCCAATGTAAGGATCTCATGCTTTAGAAAAGTAGGAACTACTTCAGTTTTTGAGATGAATAAACAGATGCACAGGAAAGGCTGAACAGTTTCTTTAAGGTCAAGGGAAGAAGGCACAGAGTAACCCAAGAGTTTTTGCTGGTTCCCCCTGCCCTCGTATAAGCACCTTGTCCTGGCATTGTGTCGCTGTGTTTATTTGTGGAGAGAAGCAGGAAAGCAGCGGGCAGACCAGGTTTGGGGTGTTGCCTGGACAGGGCAGAGGAGAGAACGACGGTGTGCACTCCCCGAGTCTTGCTGTGAACCCTGGCCGCACACACTGCGGCTTCCACCCGGCATCGCCAACGCGGAATGTTCGCTCAAGGGCCTGCGGGAAACAAGTGGCGCCCGGTTCACAGATGTGAAGCGTTTGTGCTGCTGTTTACACTGTGGATCCTGGCGTTTGTCTGTCTCACCAGGTGAGGTGAGCGAGTCACCTGCTGGCAAGGAGTGAGTGGCTGTGGATGTGGATGTGGTTGTAGTGGCTGTGGTTGTTGTGGCTGTGGCTGTGGTTGTAGCTGTGGCTGTGGCTGTGGTTGTGGTTGTGGATGTGGTTGTGTCTGTGGCTGTGGCTGTGGCTGTGGTTGTGGTTGTGGTTATGGCTGTGGCTGTGGATGTGGCAGACATTGCAGCTCTGGTGTCCTGACCAAATTACAAGCAGGGATTTTGGGTCCAAAATCTCAGCTGGCAGAGAGCAGAGGGCAACTTCTCTAATGACATTTGGCTTGTATTGAATAAAACTCGAGCTTTTCAGTGCATTTATCTTTTCCACCTCTTCAGGAGCCACTTGAGCTCCAGAGCTGTGGAGCACGGGCTGAGTCACAACCACTAATTCTCCTCACTTTTTACAACCTCAAAGCAGTACTGAGCACTTCACCAAAGGGGTAAAAGCAGCGGTGGTGGTCCCCGAGTGCCTCGCAGCACATCTGCCAGCACCGCAGCCCACGGAGCCGGCCCAGCGCTGGAAAATCAGCGGTAAGAGAAAACCAGCTTATCTCTCGTTTCCCTTCCCAGCTACCTGCACGACATGCCCTTCGTGGCTTGTATGAGCATCCTCCTCAGCCTCCTGCTGCGGTTTTTGGGGCATTTGCAGTTTCACGGTGCACCCACGGGTGGCTCGAGGCCGTCGGTGCAGCGCAGGCAACGCTAATTCCTGGAGAACCCAGATTTCACCTCAAAAAGAATAAAACAATGCAAGATCCCCAGCCCGGTACAAACTCAGTCGCACTGCCCCGTCTCGCCCCGTCACCCCTCCAGCCGGATTTTCCCCAGAGGAACGGGGGTTCGGCACCGTTACTCGGCTGCCGTTTGCCAGCAGTCCGGTTGGGGATGTGACGTTAGCGGTTTAGCCTGGAATTCAACCCCAGTCTCACTGGAAGCACCAGTTGGAGCAGGACCAGAACCGGCCCTCGGGGGCTCGGGGAACAGCAGCGGCTGTGGAAGAGACAGCGAGAGCCGCGGGGGCGGCTGCAGATGCTCTGCCGCGATCTGCTCCTCTCTCTCGCTCCTGCCGTGCACTTTGCTGTTAATTTTTCAGCTGGGTATGTGGTAGCCAAGACCTTTTACAGGAACAGCCTGTACCACTTAGAAGGACAAACCAGATTTTTGAGGGAAAACCCCAAGATAACCGACTTTTTTTTTCAAAGGGCATGAATTTCTAATAGAGGAACAAATGCACAAAAAGCAAAGCTCAGGTCCCTCCGAGGAAGGCACAGCTTTGTTCCTGAAGGAATAAATATGACTGTGGGACTCCGTGTGCCTAATTATCAGCAATTAAATGCATTTCCTGGCTTTTCACGGCAGTCTGTTTTCCTTGCTCTTACAGCAGATCGTTTTACAGGCACGTTCGGATGGATTTGCTTGGCTTGAAGCTGGCTTTTAGGGGAAGGAACATTTAGGAAGGCGCTCGTGAGGGACCCGCTCCACCGGCCTGTGGCTGCCGGCCAAGCGATCCCTGGGCTTAACAGACATTAACCCAGCGCGACCGGGAGCACACAGCTCAGGAGCTGCTGCGGGGGCAGCAAATGCCGCTCCCGCCCGGAGAGACCCCACGACCCCCGGCCGGACCCACCGAGCGCACACACGCGTGGGGCCGCGCGGCCCCTCTCGCCCCGCCCCACTCTCCTCAGGCCCCGCCCCATTTCCCGAGCCCCCGCCCCACTCTCCCTGGCTCCGCCCCTCTCCCCGGCCCTGCCGCGCACGGCGGAAGCCGCCGCTCCCTTCCGGCGGAGGCGTTTTGGCGCGCGGAGCCCCAGGCCGGCCGGGCCGGTCCCGCCATGTCCCGCCCGGCGCCGCCGCCCGCCGAGCCCGGCGCCGCCATCGAGCGGCTCTGCCAGGACCTCAACCTGGACGCGGTCAGCGCCGCCGAGGCGCTGCGGGACTTCACGGCGCTGCGGGGCACGTACAGCCTGGAGGTGAGGGGGCCGGGCCGGGCGGGGCCGTGTCAGGGGCGGAGCGGGACGAGCTCCCGCCGCGGGACGTGCCGGAGGGGCCGGGCGCGGGGCGGCCTCAGCCCGCAGCGAGCGCCGCGCGTGTGTCCGTGCGCGTGTGTGACTGTGCATATCCACGAACATGCTGGGGAGAGTGGAGCATCTCCCGTGTGAGGAAAGGCTGAGGGAGCTGGGGCTCTGGAGCTGGACAAGAGGAGACTGAGGGGGGACTCATTCCTGGGGATCAATATGGAAAGGGGGAGTGTCAGGAGGATGGAGCCAGGCTCTTCTGGTGACAACCAGTGACAGGACAAGGGGCAATGGGTTCAAACTGGAACACGGTAGGTTCCACTTAATTTTGAGAAGAAACTTGTTCCTGGTGAGGGTGGCAGAGCCTGGCCCAGGCTGCCCAGGGAGGTTGTGGAGTCTCCTTCTGTGCAGACATTCCAACCCGCCTGGACACCTTCCTGTGTAACCTCATCTGGGTGTTCCTGCTCCATGGGGGGATTGCACTGGATGAGCTTTCCAGGTCCCTTCCAGCCCCTGACACTGTGACTCTGTCCCTCCGCAGGGCGAGGCGCTGCACTGGCTGGCCTGTGCCCTGTACGTCGCCTGCCGCAAGAGCCGGGTGCCCACGGTGGGCAGTGGGCTGATGGAGGGGAATGGCGTGTCCCTCACCAGGATCCTGCGCTCCGCCAGACTCAGGTGAACTCTCCCGGGTTGCTAATTGCCCTGGCTAATTGCTGGCTGCTCCGGTGCTAAAGCAGTGCTCTGCTGTCCTGCTAATTCAGGCATCCACTCCTTTTCTCATGGCTCCAAGCACTGCAAAATGCATGTCTTGAGGTAATAGTATAGAAGTAATAAATCCTCTTTTGTTAGAAATGGAAATAAGATGCAGATACGTAATTTTCAACTTTAAGCCTTTGAAAAACATCCCACATCAAACCAACAATTGTTCCACCTACGCCAGTTATTTGTTTTTCTCTTTGTAGTTAATTGAACCACAAGCAAGACTCTGTTCTGTTAGCAATCCAGATAAGACTCATCTGAGTCGGGATTTAGGCCACATCGCTCGATGCAGCGTGGTTCTGGGGACACAACCGCGGTCACAGAGGAGCTGACGCCCCGCGGGGCTCCGGCCGAGCTGCGCTGACCCGACATGACAGAACCCAGAATGTTTCTGTTCCACCCACGGACCCGTTCTCAGCTGAACTGCCGGAGGGGGTGTTGCCGGTGTAATTACACGTACAGTCAATGAGTTTTTGTATAGGTAACTTGGGTAGGCATAGGCTCTCGCTTGTGGTTTTGTTGCCTCTCCTGCCTCCCCTCAACACGTGCAGAGCTGTGCGCTCTTTTTCTGCCCCTCACGGCTGTGCTGGCAGCACTTACATAAAATGTGTGTTTCCATGCCTGTGCCTTAAAGAGAGTGGAGGAGAAAAACCCAAGTGATGAAAGGCAGGAAGCTTACAGCATGTGCAGTCTAGGAGTATGTAAAAAGAAACGGTAAACCTGTATATTAATCAAATTGGTTGTTAAGGAGTAAATGCGTTGCATGTTGGCTTTTTGAAAAATTCAGAATGAAAGAAGTTAGTTAAAGCTCAAAATAAAGTACGCTTTTCTTTTTTCTTTTTAGTTTAATTCAGTTTTTTAGCAAAATGAAGAAGTGGATGGACATGTCAAATCTACCACAGGAATTCCGAGAGCGAGTGGAGAGGCTGGAGAGAAATTTTGAAGTGTCGACTGTGATTTTCAAAAAGTTTGAACCGATATTTTTGGATATATTTCAAAACCCTTACGAAGAAACTTCTAAACCACTGCGAAGCAGGAAACAGAGGTATTTTTGAGATGTAATGTGACTTTTCCACGGAAAGGGCTGGACCTCATATAGGTGTATGAAAAGTAAGATTGTTATTCGTGCTTTACGTAAAGTTCAGAAGTTTAAGGGCCTCTTGTGGCTCGATTCTGAAAAGCAGTGAACACAAATGTCCTCAGTCTTGCGGGGTGCAGCTCCTGGTGACGCTGTTCCCTGGCCCGTGGTGACAATACCTGTGGTGGGAGAGGCGCAGGGAGGTGGGTTTGCTGAGACACGGCCAGACTGACACTTGGAAATGTTTAGCAGCAACAACTGTAGTCGCACAGGGTTGTTTTGTCTTGCTGAGGCAGTTGGTCTCGTGACGTGATCACTCCATGCAAAGCACGTGACATCCACAGCCGCCTCCACCTTACTGGGTTTTTAACGTGATTGTCAGATGAGTGGTAGCAACATATGGAAGAAAGTTCCACCTGTTGCATTTGCAGCTTATGATGAACTTGGTAACGGGTGGTGTGGCCGTCCAGACGCACACGGAGCTGCTGCCGTAATTAGAGCAGTGTGTCCGTACTGCCCGTGCCTGCGCAGCCGGCTCTGGGATGGCCTATGGAGAGAGCCTAACCTCGGTGATGAGGGAGCTGAGCTGGGTCTGTGCCAGCTATTTGTGCCAGATCCGATGTGTCCTCTGGATGTGAGGGGGATAATGTTCTGATGAAACGCTCCCGCGTGGCTCCACGTCTGCAGGTGGAAAGGACGCTGCTGCTGCTGCAGCTCTTCCTGCGTGGGACGGAGCTTTGCTGCCTGTTGGGAGACGTTTTGTCAGCGTGCTCTCTGTTAATTAATGTTCCTTCATTGGGGCAGCATTGGGTAATGTCACTGCAGCTTTAGCTTCTCTGTGGGCTGTCTTGCATGTCTTCCCTGGTCTTCCAGCCCCATGGTTTTGGATAATTTCCACTCCAAACACGATTTAGCAGATGAGCTGTAATACAAGCTCTAGTTGCATATTTTGAAGGGATGGCTGATGCTTTAGTGAAATACTTAGGAAAAAACACTGCTGGAATTTATATAGCCCTTGACATCTCCCCTCCTGCAACTGCGGGAAGATCCTGCTGGAGATGTGACACCAGCAAAACTGCATCTCCAGGGTCACAAGCCAAAGGCACCGGTAGCTCGGATAACATCAGGAGGTCGGGGATGCTGCGAAACGCTCCCTGGAGTGATGCAGGAGATAGTGAAAGCTGAAATTAGGACATGCAGCCTAGATTGTGCCTTAGTGTGAAATTAAAATAGATGATGGCGCTGTTATTTTAAGCAAGCAAATGGAAAGAAATTCTTATTGTAAAACAAGCTTCAGCTTCCTGGAACTGAAGCCTGACTTCTCGTTCCTTTTCCTCTCTGCCAGACGGGTGCCCTGCGGTGCTAAAGATCTCTTCAACTTCTGCTGGACGCTCTTTGTGTACACTAAGGGTAGGCTGGCCGGTTTTAGCTGCGTGCTTTGTATATGTTCTGAGTTACGAACTTCTTTTGTGTTGCTTGACGTGCTGTGCTGTCTCTTAAAGGTAATTTCCGTATGATCGGAGATGATTTAGTAAATTCCTATCATTTGCTTCTGTGCTGCTTGGACCTGATTTTTGCAAATGCCCTTTTGTGTCCAAATAGAAGAGATTTGCTAAATCCATCATTTAAAGGTACGGTGGGGACAGATTATTTAAAATCAAATATGCTTTGTTCTCTTATTTCTTTTTAAATGAATTTGAAGGTTGATTGTGGGTTTTTTCTCTTCCTCCCTCTCCTTGTTCTCAGGATTACCAGTGGGTTTCCACGCCACAGAGATCAAAGCCTCTGCAGACGCTCCGTGCATCATTGCGGCGCTGTGCGAGCTGCACGACGGGCTTTTAGTAGAAGCAAAAGGAATAAAGGAGCACTACTTTAAACCATACATTGCAAAACTGTTTGATAGGAAGGTACATCTTACTAGTTTTAAGAATTCATGGTACTGCTCGAGTGAATGATCTGGAGACTGTTCAAATCCCACGGGTTCTGCAGGAAGGGTTACTCACAGGGACGTGAACTTGGGCTGAGTTGAGTTTTCTTTGTGTGTATTTTAGCATGAGCAGAATTTACTCTCGCTTTTAATCATGTGCTGTAAGGTCCCTTCTTGGTTTGACTTTTATGTCAGTGGAGAATCTTTGCTTTCCTTTCTTGGCAGTGGGAAACTCAGGTGTGGACAATAACGATTTCTTCAGGCAATAATTTCACTGTGAAATAACTTGATAACTGTCACTATAGTGTGAGTCCTGCTGCTCGTCTTGGAGTTGAGCAAAATGCTTTGGGAAGGAAGAGGGTGTCCAAATGCTTCTGTCCGGTTTGATACTGGAAATGTTTGCCAAGCTCTGGAATTCCTGTGTGGTTGCTCACAGGTCAGTGGGGCAGATGTTACAGAGCAGTGCTGGTTCTGAGGAGTGAGTTGGTCTAGAGTTTGGATAGAGCAGGGCCGTGTCCTCTCTTTGTCCTGCTCGAGGTGTTGTAGCCCTTTGGTCTACAGTTATGTTCCTAAATCTCATTTCCTTTTTGCCTCCAACTGTCGTGCCCTTACACTGATAGAGCTGGAACAGTTTTAATTTTATTATGTAAGATATTTCTGCTTTTATTCTTAGATCTTAAAAGGAGAATGTCTGTTGGATCTTTGCAATTTTACAGAAAATAAGTAAGTTACAGCTTATGTTCTTAATCCTGGGGTTTGGTTTAATTTCTAAAATACAGCCTTTGAATGCTAACTCTCAGGTTTTCCTGTTCCTTTATTTTAGCGTAACTGGTGGTTTTTGATTATTTGACAATCAGAGCTGCTATGTGGCTGAAATTCTTTCTGGGTCTGCGATGTGTCAAATGTCGGGGCAGCGGCAGAGGCTCTTCCTTAGTGTCGGGGTTTGTGGTGCTTGCCCTTATTTTCTGGCAGCTGTAACCTTTGAGCAGTCGAATGCAAATCAAAACCTTCACTCTGAAGTTCACGGGTGTGTTTCTATACATTCCTCAATATTAGAGCTGAGTCAGGAAGTCCTTAGGTTCATTTATCAGTCTCCAGTTGAGCGTCTGAATCTGTGAATGCATCAGAAGTACTCGAAAGAAGCAGGAGCAACAATCGCAAAACCACAAAAAAGAGGTAGAGCGTTTTTTGTGGCAAGTACAGTTGTTTCAGAAACTTAAAATTCACTTCAGAAAGCTAATTTAAATGCAAAATATAAACAGCAGCTGCTTTGTTCTGCATCCCTTCGAGGGTTTTTTTGCCTCTTCCAAAATACCCGATAGTTTGTTCATGCAAGGTGAGAATTTTAAGCAAAGGCTCAATTGTTTTAGCAATGTAGGTAACACTCAAATTTATATAAAAATGGTATTGCTGTTATCCATTTGAAGCAGTGAACTTTCCTTAGTATTTCTATTTAAAAATGAATCGTATTACTTGATATGGAATGGTACAGCAGCCCCTGTTCTTCTGAAAGCGCCTCGACATCTCAAGGGAACCTGGAAGCCTCTCTGTGTCTCTGTCCAAACTTCTCATAGACCTTTACCTCTTCTGACAGGCACGGGGAGGGTGAACCTGTCGCATGGTCCAGTGTCCTGCGGGATCGCAGAATCACTTGCATCCTGAATACATAGTTATGTTCCATTAATATACATGCTTAAGTGGTAGCTTCCATTTCTAAGGCACTTTGCAGGCAAAAGATATTTCATATAGCGTTCATGTATCACGAAAAACCTCCAGGCAGGATTTATTGGTGCGAGCTGTTTCTAATTTTTATCCAAAAGTTTCATTCTGCTTCCCAGGTCTAAGTTGAAAGCTTTGCAACCTTTGTGAGACTAAACATTCCTGTTTTACAGCTGGAATAACGAAAATGAAAGCTATTTTTGGTATCACATGTCAGTGGTGATATTAGAAATTGAATCCAGATGGGTAGCTCTTAAATTGCCCTTCCTCTGTACTATTGTGAAAGTTAGGCGCTACAAAATGGCAGAAATAGGAATCAAATGTCAATGGTTTAACGCAACTGCTGTTAATGTGCTCTGTGTATACGAAGGTTTGCCCTCTGGTCGGTTGAGTGCTTCCAACCCAGTTGTGTATCAAAGTTGGGTTTTCCTCCTCTTGCTTGAGAGCCACATGTTTGTGGTAGGTGAGGAGGCAGAGAGGTCCCTGCAGCGGTCCCGGGGGTTGGCAGGACCACCAGGGACACGTGGGTTGCTCGCGGCACTGAGGTTTTGTTCACGAGCAGTTTAAGCTTTGATATGTAACGTGGGCTTCTCTTCCAGCAAAGCACTGAATAAAGAGTATGAGGAGTACGTTCTGACAGTGGGTGACTTCGACGAGCGAGTTTTCCTGGGAGCTGATGCTGAGGAAGAAATTGGCACTCCTCGGAAGTTCCCTGCAGATGTGCCGGTAGGGAAGCCGGCAGCCAGGGCTCACGTGGAGTGTCATCTGCAGCAGCACTTCGAAAAGGTGATTGACTGAACATGTTGATCTCATGTGCTACTTCAAGTTTCTTCATTGCGGAGGTTTTGATTGTGGGGTGACAATAAACCGTGGCAGATGTATTGTTAACCCACTCTCCCCGCTTCCCCCCTCACCCCCCCTGCTTCCCCCTCCCCACTCAGCACAGGCGATCGGGAGGGAAAGAAGAGAGTTGGAAAAATTAACAATGTTTTACTAATGCTACTGATAAAATAGAGAAAATCATACAAAATATACAAAACCAATCTTGAAAGTCCCAGCAACTGCAGAGCCGGCACCCGGAGTCCTGGACTGGACTCTGCAGCCAACCGGAGCTGGATTCAGTCTGTCACTGGCCTCAGTTCACAGGGACAACTCGCAAGATCCTCTCCTAATGTTGGCCATAGGGAAACGGGGCAAGATCCTTGTGATCTCCCACTTCTATATGAAGTATTCACATGAATGGGATGTTATACACAGTTGGCCAGTTTTTGGTCACCAGATTCTCATTGCCCCTCTCGCGAGATGTCCATCCATGCTTATCAATAACCTCACATTCCATTGCTACGTTTACCAAAACATGTATCTGGTTCTCCAGGAAAATGCAGCTGATATGAAGCTTTAGCTGACAGGCACATTCACTAAAAGAGAAACCTGGTTTTAACAAGCCCAGGACAATCCATCCTTGCACGCTCTTTGAATCACTGAGGTGACTTTGAATTTCTTGAACTTCTTCCCAAGAGGAAGATGGTGAATGCAATTGCAGGCTTCAGGGAAGGAGAAATGGTGGTGTCGTCTTTCCTGTGGAATTTAGTAACCAACTGTTCCTTAACCCGGATGAGAACACTGTCATGTGTGTAGTTTGGTTTTGGCCAAGAAAAATCAAAAAGTAGTTAAGACCTAGGTATATAGATCTTATGGTTTTGTTCAAATTTCATTTATACGCAGTAAGAACACCATGAAACCTTCATACTGGATTAATTGATTTGCTTTCCTGGTATTTCCTCTTATTATTTTTTTAGTACAGGAAAAGTCACCTGTGTACTATTCAATGGAAAACAGCACTCAAGACATAAAACCCACCAAAGTCTAACTCTTCATTATAATAGTAACCTGTAAACAGAGTGAATGTTTCACTACTTTTAAAAGTATAAAATGTATTTAATGACGGCGCCTTGTGGCAAAACACTCGCTTGCTGACTTTGAGTTAGATAAGGGGAAAAAGTGGTGCTGGCTGTGAAAGAACCATGTGCTGTTTGATCCACATGTCAATTAAAATATAAGAATATTTATTACAAGATGCTAGTGCTGGCTTAATTGAATCATACAGCTTAGCTTTTTCTTCCAAATATAACTGTGTTTCATATTCAGGTAGATTAGAGAAAGGAGTTTGGAATGAGTTATCAGTTTTGATGTTCAGTTTGTGCAGTATAATCACGAGCTTGTGGCTGTTTGTGCGCACTGACCGCAGGCTTAACCTGTCCGCATCATTTGCCTTGTATCTGCAAACCGTACTCTGTCCTAAGAACTGGACAGGCTGGAGAGTTGGGCGGGGAATAACCTGATGAAATTTAACAAGGGAAAGTGTAGAGTCCTGCATCTGGGCAGGAACAACCCCAGGTTCCAGTATAGGTTGGGAAATTACATATTAGAGAGCAGTGTAGGGGAAAGGGACCTGGGGGTCCTGGGGACAGCAGGGTGACCATGAGCCAGCACTGGGCCCTTGTGGCCAGGAAGGCCAATGGTACCTGGGGTGGGTTAGAAGGGGGTGGTCAGTAGGTCAGAGAGGTTCTCCTGCCCCTCTGCTCTGCCCTGGGGAGACCACACCTGGAATATTGTGTCCAGATGTGGCCCCTCAGTTCCAGCAGGACAGGGAACTGCTGCAGAGAGTCCAGCGCAGCCACCAAGATGCTGAAGGGAGTGGAGCATCTCCCGTGTGAGGAAAGGCTGAGGGAGCTGGGGCTCTTTAGTTTGGAGAAGAGGAGACTAAGGGGGGACCTCATTAATGTTTATAAATATATAAAGGGTGAGTGCCATGAGGATGGAGCCAGGCTCTTCTCGGTGGCAAACAATGATAGGACAAGGGGTAATGGGATCAAGCTGGAACACAAGAGGTTCCGCTTAAATTTGAGAAAAAACTTCTCAGTGAGGGTGACAGACACTGGCCCAGGCTGCCCAGGGGGTTGTGGAGTCTCCTTCTCTGCAGACATTCCAACCCGCCTGGACATGTTCCTGTGCGACCTCACCTGGGCGTTCCTGCTCCAGCAGGGGGATTGGACTAGATGATCTTTTGTGGTCCCTTCCAATCCCAAACATACTGTGATACTGTGATACTAAGAACTCACGGGGACTGTGAGCGGAAGCATCTGCTTTCTCATTCTTGCCCTGTATTTTTCCATGGTCCAGTAAGCTTAAAGATATGTAGGCTTTATGATTTGGTGGTTTGTTTTACTATATTTTATTAAAAACGAACCACCTTTGTGTTAATTTTAGTCAGCATGAAGATTTGTTGTGTTTTGTACTTACGGAGTCCTGGGGAAACTTGAAGTCATTTTCAGTCGGTTCTGCGGTCGCAGGTTTGCTGGCAGCCCGCCGGCCGCGCACTCGCGGTGTCCTTTTAACCTTTGCAGTGATTTGCAGGAGATGCTCATTTGAAAGGTTTTTGCAACAGTTCCATTGACAGATCTCGTTTATTGTTTTTGTCTGTCTTGACAGAAAAGGTCGTTTGCACCTTCAACCCCGCTGACGGGCAGGAGATACCTCCGAGAGAAGGAAGCCGTCATCACTCCTGTCGCCTCAGCAACACAAAGCGTGAGCCGGCTGCAGAACATGGTGGCCGGATTGAAAAATGCACCGAGTGAACAACTTATCGCTATTTTTGAGTAAGTGTGTCCACTGCAGCTGCTCTCCTGGAAGTGGAGACTCATCTCATGCTTGCGACTGCTTTCCTGCTCATATTTGACTTTGCTGTTTGGTGCAGAATATTTTTGTCTGTTTCTATATTATTTCTAGTTGAAAGATGTTCTGTTTTCTAAATGATCTCATTGCAGAGAAGGATAGCTGGACACACATTTCCCATCCCCCAGCTTGTCACCACCAGTGTAGCTTCAGTTTTTGCTGATGTTAATTTAGCTGTTTGTCTGCTTGAAAACCAGATACTTCACACAAAAAAAACAACCCAAACCAAACCAACAAAACAAACAAATAAACAACCCAAACAAATATGGCTTAAGTGAAAGATACGGTAACTATGATGTCAGCAGAGGTTTTCTAAATGTTAACAAGCGATAATCTTTGCCTTAAAGAGTTAGGAAGATAAGACTGAAGGCTCCTCATTCCTCCTTCATACTTCTTCAGGATGTTTTGTTCCTGCTTCAGCAGGGGCATTGGAGTAGATGATCTTTTGAGGTCCCTTCCAATCCCTAACGTTCTGTGATTCTGTGATCTTAATCTAACTTTATAGCTTATATATAAGCCCAGCAGAGACAATAATTGCCAGGATGCTGATCTCTGGTGTAGCAGTAGCTGTGTTTTCCACCTCTCTGGTTGTTCTGGTGGCCGTTCCCTGAACACACTTCAGCTTTTCGGTGCCCTCCCCGAGGCCCGATGTCTGTCCTGGGGCTGGAGTTGGAGCATTCCTGGTCAGGAGCCTCTCGCTCAGCCCCTACAGCTGCTGTACCACACTGGGAAATCACAACAAGTGACCACCAAACACAACCCTGCTCCTTCCTGACCACCCTTTCTAGGAGAGTCCCAGTTATATCAGTCCACCTCTCTTTAACCCCTGCGTGCATGACTGTGCTGGCTGGAGTGAAATGCACCTGAAAATGTTGGTGCATAAGCAGATGAGTCTAAACAAAATGGTTTATCGGCAAAAGGGAGGTCGGTGTTGCTTTATAGCTCATAAAGCAATAATTTAGTAGTAAATGCCTGTAAAGCTGTTGGGTGTTTGCCTAACCCATGAAAATTAAGGCCTTGCTGTATTATGGTGTGAGGTCCCCAGATAGTTTTCAATCAGAATGGACATTTAGTATTAGTCAAAAGTGCAAAAGTGGTGTGTTTTTTTTAAAACAACCTTCATAACTACGTGAAAAATATTACTTTTAGTTCTCATCTTTGGAGCTACGCGTATCTTGGCAATTTTCCTAGCACTTCTGAAGTTTAGAACTGCTCAGCAAGATCTATTTCTATTTTTAATGTTTCTTTGGTTGTTTTTTTAAGGACTGTTTGGTATTATTTATATTACACAATTAAAACATTAACGAGTCTGTAATCTCTAGTGAAAAAAGCGTGTGTGAGAAGAACTGTGCTTTGGACTGTGTGGACTGTTCTGTGCTTTTGCCTGTTTTCTCTTTCAAATTGAAATTCCTTGGAAACATAACTTTGAAGTTAATTAGGAGGATTTGTTCAATGAAACCTTAGTTTATTTCAGTGCTAGCTTTCAAAATAGTTTAGTGTCTTAATCTGATCACGAGCCACTGTCCTCTAATAGAGAATTGGAGGAAAATCTGGAAGTGTTGAGAAAGGAACCTCTGTCTGGAGATGCTCTGCAAAAGCTGGTAGCCCATGGCTTGGACAAGGGCACTCTCTGCTGGGCTAAGAACTGGCTGGAGGGCCGGGCCCAGAGAGTGCTGGTGAATGGGGCTGCATCCAGCTGGCGGCCAGTCACTAGTGGTGTCCCCAGGGGTCAGTGTTGGGTCCGGTCCTGTTTAACATCTTTATTGACGATTTAGATGAGGAGATTGAGACCATCAGCAGCGAATTTGCTGATGACACCAAGTTGGGAGGGAGTGTCGACCTGCTGGAAGGCAGGAGGGCTCTGCAGAGGGATCTGGATAGACTGGAAAAATGGGCTGATTCCAATGGGATGAAGTTCAACAAGGCCAAGTGCCGGGTGCTGCACTTTGGCCACAACAACCCCCTGCAGCGCTCCAGGCTGGGCACAGAGTGGCTGCAGAGCAGTCAGACAGAAAGGGACCTGGGGGACTAATGGACAGGAAGCTCAACATGAGCCAACAGTGTGTCCAGGTGGCCAAGAAGGCCAGTGGAATCCTGTCCTGTATCCAAACCAGCGTGGTCAGCAGGACAAGGGCAGTGACCCTTCCCCTGTGCTCTGCATTGGGGAGGCCACACCTGGAGTGTTGTGTTCAGTTCTGGGCCCCTCAGCTCAGGAAAGAGATTGAAGTGCTGGAGCGGGTCCAGAGAAGAGCAACACGACTGGTGAAGGGACTTGAACATAAGCCCTATGGGGAGAGGCTGAGGGAGCTGGGCTTGTTTAGTCTGGAGAAGAGGAGGCTTAGAGGTGAGCTCAGCACTCTCTAGAACTACCTGAAGGGCAGTTCTAGCCAGGTGGGGATTGGTCTCTTCTCCCAGGCAGTCAGCAATAGGACAAGGGGCCATGGGCTTCAACTCTGCCAGGGGAAATTGAGGCTGGAGATTAGCAAGCAGAGAGAGTGGTCAGGCATTGGAATGGCTGCCCAGGGAGGTGCTGGACTCACCGGCCCTGGAGGTTTTTAAACTGAGATTGGACATGGCACTTAGTGCCATGAGCTAGTAAACGGACTGGAGTTGGACCAAGGGTTGGACTCGATGATCTCTGAGGTCTTTTCCAACCCAGTCGATTCTGTGATTCTCTGGCTCCTTTTTCTGGCAGTGACTGCGTGCATCGCATCAGTTCTGCTCTGCCTTGTTAGTAAACCAGGTATTTTTGGGAAGATGCTGACTTCGAAAGCTTTCCTGCCCTCCCGCACGCCGTGCCTGGTTTGGGCGCTCTCATGATGCGGTAGGTTGGTTGGTTATCTGCTGTAACACCCTTCCTGCTCTAGCAGATAGGCTTTTCTCCCAAGAGTGTTCCTGTAGCTCTTGTGTTCTCCTACATTTCTTCCAAAATCTGCATAGCCTCCTGTAACTCTGTTGGGAAAGGAAAAAAGGAAGCGATATTTCTGTATGTTTTATGTTTTCCTCTGTTCTCTGTGGTAATACAGGTTGTTGCCTGATGAGGAGTGCTCAGTATAACAGGCTTCTCTTCTTTTTATGCGGGTAGGGGTTTTTCTGTGGATTTTTTGGAAACTGGCTATTTCATACAGCCAGGGCTTTCTGTTTGTGTCCTGCTGCAGGTCGTGTGCCCGCAGCCCTGTGGGAAGCGTCATGAGCAGAGTGAAAGAAATAGGCGAGACGTTCTGTCGCAGCTACACCCAGTCAACAGCTGAGCAGCCGGGATCTCACATCGGTATGGACATGAAACGCACGGGATGCTGCACGATATTAAAGCGGACAAGTGAAACTTACACATATACTGTCATCTGAGTATTTAATACAGTGGAGCTGTTTTAACCCAGGACGTAGCTAAAGGGAAAACTGTTGCTGTCAGAAACCTGCAAATAATAAGACTTTGTAATAAAACAGTAAACAGAGTAAAACCAAGGTTGCAATTCAAAATGGGATAACCAAGAGCACATTAAAATTACAGCAGCTCCTAAATTGGTGAACTTGTGTCCTTCTTAGATTCAAAATTTAAAGGAAACAGAGTACAAATGGGAAAATTATTATTGCAACTGTCTGCAAAATTACATTAGAAATATTAAAATACATAACCCTTTAAAACATTTATAGAGTTTCGGGCTGTTCTTGTGACTAGTGGATTTATGAATGCACTTTTTTGATTTGTAATGTCCATACGTACACACGCATGCGCTGTTTCCTTAGAGAGGAACAAGCACTGGTCAGTTTAGTCTGAAGTGGTTTGTGCAGATGGCATTGGGCTTCATTTCTGGTTTTAAATTTCAGATTTTGCTGTAAACAGATTTAAGCTGGCGGAGATCCTGTACTATAAAATCCTGGAGACTATAATGGTGCAAGAAACACGAAGACTGCACGGGAAGGATCTGACTGTGAGTAAGGAGCGGGCAGAGCAGAGAACACGTTTGTGACCCTCTCTAGGTGGTTATCTGCAGGTGATTCCAGAACAGTCTGCAGTAAAGCAGTCTGGGTACATTGTTAACATTAAAAAAGGGAAAATGTATGAGACACGCCTAAATGTGGGGTTTTTCTGCTGTTACATCTGGCATAATTCTGGCATAACTAACCATCTTAATTTGTGATGCCTACCAGAGTCAGAACTTTATGGACAGATAACTTTTATTCTCTTTATCCAATTAACAACATCAGTACTTCAGGTTAGACAGCAGTGCTTTTAATCTGCTTTGTGATTCACAATTAGGAGGCAGGTTCATTTGGCCACAGTATGGAAAATGCAATGGTTGTACTGTTAGTCTGCTTGCAGTCTTTACCATTCGAAACTTCCCTCTAAAAAGATTGTGGAAGGGAGGAAAAGCAGCAGCTCTTCTCTCCAGCAATAAGCTATGGGGTATCAGTGCCACAGAATTCCGGTTTTCCTGTCCCAAGGGTCAGGCCGTTGACGTGCCGTGTGCTCTCTCGAGGCGCTGCTGGAGCAGGACGTCTTCCACCGCTCCCTCATGGCGTGCTGCCTGGAGATCGTGCTCTTCGCATACAGCTCCCCGCGTACCTTCCCCTGGATCATCGAAGTTCTCGACCTCAGGCCGTTCCATTTCTATAAGGTAAATCCGTCCTGCATTGGGGCTGGAGCTGTGCTCAGAATGGCACGTTACTGGATTCACAGCTGGAGAGGATGATGCTTTTCCTTCCTAGGCAGTCGAGTAGGAGAAGGACTGATGTTAATGCGTCACATGCCTATTCTAAATTCTGGCCGTCCTTAAATGTATTACCTGGAACGTGTAATGCTGCCCTTGAAGCTGAAGTTTAAAGCAAGAAAACCATGTTGTAAATGGTACTTAACTGTGACGTGTTGTTGATCAACTTTTAGTTCTTAATGTATGTACAATTTTAGTCAACTGAAGCATTCAAGCATACAGTTTTATGATATTCCTATTTATTGATTGCAAGCTGTAATTCTGCTTATTAGTGAAAACATAGCAATAATATTCTTTGCCGTTGGCAGCTGCTATTTATCGTGGACTTGCTTAGCTGAATTTTATTTTATTCTCTGTTTTGTGTCATAGAACATAAATTTTCTTTTCCTGAGTGTTCTCTATTCTTGCTCGTTGTTTTTTAACCTCAGTCCCCCTGCCTCCAAGGTCATTTCTGCTCTTTGACTTATTTGATCCTTTTATTATCAACCCATTTACCTCCTGTTTTCACCAGACGCCAAAAAGCTTAGTGCACTGAGTCCTGAATAAATTAAAAGCAGTTCTGTTCAGATGGTAACAGCCTAAACAATGTAACCCTCTGGGAAAGCTGTTTATATTCTGGAATTCAGTTTCATTCAGGAATGAAACTGAAACAAATCTGTCGATATTGGTGTTGGTCAGCTACAGCAATACCAGGTGCGCTGCTGCAGCTCCAGCTCGTAGAACAGATTTACATGCGACTGAATCGTCTCTGCTTTCCATGTGCATTTTTGTGGCACTCTTACTTGCAAAAAATTGCCATCTCAGAGACTCCACCCGAGAGACACGGTATTTATTATTCCATTTGTACCATTTGTAACTCTCTGTGCTTAGTTTCTGTAGTATAAATAAGGAAATGTATTAATAAGTCCTCCAGAGAAGTTTTATGGCATTTCCATCTCTGGAGCTTTAGAAAAACAGGCTGAATGTTCCTCTGTCAGAAATAACAGGAATAAAGTGGATCTTACATTGGAGTATAGGGGTGGAGTGCGATATTTCAAGGCTCCTTCAACCCTTTTGTACCCCAGTTTGCACATGTTAAGGGTTCAAACCTTTTCTTAAATGAAACTTTAAACCAGTGGCTTTCAGCCCTTTTCGTTATGGGCTGCTTGTCTGAGAGGAAGGAAAGCTTGAGCGCCGGCCTGGGTGTGCTCAGGGCTCCCGCTGGGTACGTGCTTAGCGATGGTGAGAGAGGGCCTTAAACAAACCAAAAAACACCAAAACCAAGCGTGGGAGTCTGTTGTTGTGCATGGCTGGGCCGTCTGCTGTCCTTTCCAACTCTGGGGTTGCTTTAGGAAAGAGATTAAAAAAGAGAAGGATCAGAAGAGGGTTTGGGAAGATGAAGATGCAGGCAGGCTGGAGCATTCTATGTTGAAGAGAAGTGTTGAACAGGACCTTGAAACAAATAGTGATTTGATAGTATCAGGCATGAGCGATATGACTTTGCTTGTGGTTGTGTCTCTTGTTACCGTTAGGTAATTGAAGTCCTGATTCGGTCTGAGGAAGGACTCTCCAGAGACATGGTGAAGCACCTCAACAGCATCGAGGAACAAATTCTCGAGAGTCTTGCCTGGACGCGGGACTCGGCCCTCTGGAGTGCGCTCCAGGCCTCGGAAAACAAGGTGCCAACCTGTGAAGAAGTATGTTACCTATTTTCCTTCTATTAGGAAATCAATGTTCTTTTTCTTACTGTTGTTTTGTACAGAAAACGGTTCAAGTGAGACAATTGCTGCAGAAAAAAACTCTATTAATCAAAGGGAAAGAAGGGAAATCCATTTCTTCCCCAAAGAAGGGAAATCCATTTCTTATCTTAACTGACATTTCTTATTTCTCAGGTGATATTTCCCAGTAATTTTGAAGCAAGCAATGGAGGAGTTGGGCTTGGGCATTTGCCTATGATGCCAATATCTCCTATAATTCATCCTCGAGTAAAAGAGGTTCGGACAGATCTCAGTGGGAGTTTAAGGCGGGGTAAGTTCAAGGTTTCTGATGTGAAACAGTGTGCCCAGGTGGCCAAGAAGGCCAACGGTATCCTGTTCTGTATCCAAACCAGCGTGGTCAGCAGGACAAGGGCAGTGACCCTTCCCCTGTGCTCTGCATTGGGGAGGCCACACCTGGAGTATTGTGTTCAGTTCTGGGCCCCTCAGCTCAGGAAAGAGATTGAAGTGCTGGAGCGGGTCCAGAGAAGAGCAACACGACTGGGGAAGGGACTTGAACACAAGCCCTATGGGGAGAGGCTGAGGGAGCTGGGCTTGTTTAGTCTGGAGAAGAGGAGGCTTAGAGCTGAGCTCAGCACTCTCTAGAACTACCTGAAGGGCAGTTCTAGCCAGGTGGGGATTGGTCTCTTCTCCCAGGCATCAGCAATAGGACAAGGGGCCATGGGCTTCAACTCTGCCAGGGGAAATTGAGGCTGGAGATTAGAAAGCAATTCTGTGCAGAGAGAGTGGTCAGGCATTGGAATGGCTGCCCAGGGAGGTGCTGGACTCACCGGCCATGGAGGTTTTTAAACTGAGATTGGACATGGCACTTAGTGCCATGATCTAGTAAACGGACTGGAGTTGGACCAAGGGTTGGACTGGATGATCTCTGAGGTCTTTTCCAACCCAGTCCATTCTGTGATTCTGTGATTTGAATGTGTGAATTTAGGGAGAGGGGGTTTAGACTCCTTAAATATAATTGCAAAAAGCAATCTTGAATCATAATTAAGCATTCTGAATTGTGAAGCCTTTTCTTTGATCAAGGGAAAGTCAAGATACATCTGATCAAACCATTGCTGAGTTGTACCTGCCAGCAGATGCTGGGGATAGTGCTTCACTTCTGAACTGGAGCAGGTCTTGCTGCTCTTTTGATTCAAGAGTTACCTTCGCTGTCGGGTGGGCTGTCAGCTGATGGCTTACTGTCCTTTGCTGTTTCCAGTTGCATGGTTGTGTTTTGCTTTGGTTTTTTTCTTCAGTGAGTTTGACTGGATTTTAGGTGACTTTTTTTTAAAAGGAATGACAGAGCTGCATTTATTCCTTCTTCCTAGAGAACTGCTCTTGTTTGCAGGAGGGAGGACAATGCTTTGCGGTATTCTTTCCTCTAAGAACAGCTTTGCTCTTTGTGGGTTCCCAGGTGTCACACAGGACTGACTCTTGACAGGAGGGTGAAGAGGCAGCAGCAGCACTGGGTCCCTAGTTAGGAATTGCTGCTTTTCTTGTACCCCGAACAATAGTCCATAGGTTCTTTGGTGTGCTATGGACTTTTGGTGGTGTGATGTTGTCCCCTTTTGTGTTTGTCTGACAAATTGCATTACAAGACTGTTTGGGTTTTGTGTTTGAAATACTCATTAGGAAGGAGATGTGTAAACAATTGCTGTACGTGTTATGGTTAGTTGTTTGATGGGAAGGAAAGCAACTGCCAGATGGTGTCTTACATGTAAATAGAGCTGAGTGAGACCTTTTCCTGTGTGTGAGAATCTGGTACCAAGTGCTCCTCTGAACTTCAGATGGAAGGTGGTGGGGGTTGGAAATGTTTGCTTGCCCCTGGTACCAAGAAAACCATCCTGGCAGAGTTAGAACATCGATCTCCAGTCAGGCTCAGCTGGCTGTTTACCCAGAAGGTTTCTGGGCACGTCAAAGCCAGAACGTACAGAAGACATCACATCCAGGGCATGTGGTCGGTGCTCCTGTGGAGGGTTGTGTTCAGAGGAACTGCACTTGCAGGTATCATTGATCCACTAAGCAGACTGGAGTAAGTATCTGTAATCCTGCGTGTTCCTCAGGCTCTGCAAATTAGCTTGGTTACACTTGTCTTCAGTGTGGTATCTGGTTGTGAAACGGAGCTGTCTGGGATGAGCACAGAATAAAAGGAGACAGACTGGAGGGCTTGTTCGTGTTGTCCAGGAGCAGTGAACAGTGAGATTAGTTCTTAACTAGAAGTGGTTTCTTGTTCTCTGGTTTTGTAGTCTGGCAGTAGCCTTTTCCCTGCCTGGGGATTATAGTCTATTAAGCTGCTCCTCTGAAGGTTTGGGTGTTTTCTCCTTTGCATACTAGACGTGCAGCCGTTGTCACCCATCTCCGTTCACGAGCGCTACAGTTCTCCTACCGCTGGAAGTGCGAAGAGGAGGCTCTTTGGGGACGACAGCCCCAAGGAAATGCAGATGGAAAAAATCCTGACTGAAGGAACGAAGTTGACAATTTCTCCGGCATCAAGCATCGCTGCTGAAAATATGTCCGTTTCTCCTGGCCAGACAGTACTGACCATGACAACAGCTACGGTACCAGGGAAAATGGGACAGAAGGTCACTGTCCCGCTGCATGGTACGAATTCCTCCCATCTTTCTTCTCTACTAGGTGTTTTGCGTGCTCTTAGGATATGCTTAGGCCAACCATGCATTGTGAACATGTATTGCTCTTCCTTTTTTAAGAGAACAGGTATCACTTTATCCAAAAACCAAAAAAGCTTAAGTTTATAGATGTCCCCTTCCATGGAGACACCTGGTGTCTGACAAGCATCCTGAGGATTCCTCCTTGCAAACAGAGTTGCGGAGTTCTGGTGTCTTCCAGTTACACCTCACCACAGGTTAAGCGATTCTTGGCTCCAATGACGATTTACTACGGCTTGTCTGAACTTTGGTCTGTTATAATCTTAAAATGCTCTGGAGTTGCTGGATAAGGGCTCCATGTTAATGTTAGCAAACTAGTGGGAGAGTTTTGGGTTTTTGAAGTTGAGCAATGCTTGAATATTTCTGAAAATGACACATGGTGAGTTCTGTAGGCTTTTTAAATTTAAAATCTGGGTCTATAGATAAAGATGGAAAGAAAAATATCTCCACTTCTCATGTTCAAGGAGATATTCAGCAAGAGAATTTGACTTCTGAGGGAAGTAATAAGAGCTATATGCAATGTGCTGTCAGGTTTGTAAACGATGCAAAAATAATATATAATGCCAACCTCCCCCAAAAGAGCAGAACACTGGCTGCAGAAATGGGGATTTCTTGTAGACGTTGTGCTTTCAGATAGTCTTAGAGATGCTCGTTCCCATTCATGTTCTTCTTTTAAGCATTACTGGAAATGTGGTTTTTAATCATTCCTGAAGACTCTGAGAGACAGTGTCTTCTTAGCATCCAGTGCAGAAGGATGAGATGTCTTTAGCATGAAGCGTTTGTGGATGAATTTGATTTGCACTTTAACTCTGCAGCTTGAGGAGAGCAAAGTGTTCATTTCTGGATGTGTATGTGGTCTCCAGGTATTGCCAGTGACATGGGGGGGATCACACTGATCCCCATCTCCATGAACTTCGGTCAGCCCTGTAAGGTGGAGGTGCAGGTGAACCAGGCACCAGAACTGCACCTGTCAGCAGCAAGCAAGCCAAGGAGGACGGGATCCCTGGCACTGTTCTACAGAAAGGTAAGTGTCTTTCCTGGCAAGTCAGGCCATGCTGAAATTTGCCTCCTGTGCAGTTTTCCTGACCTGTCAGTCTTCAGAGACCTTTCATTTGGTGTGAGCGGTTCTTACATACCTGGGAGGAGAAGGGGAAAGACTTGTCAAGTGTTGCAGAGAATCCAATTTTCCACCTTCCCCTCCCCATGAGATATTTCTTGTCTATTTTCTTCTAATCAGCAGCTTCTATACAGGGTGTTTCAAGAGGTGGGCCCAATTTCAAACCCGTTGCAGGGTGACCGTCCTGCGAATGCCTGAGGCTGGGAGAGCCATTTAGTGGGAATTGTTTGGAGCTCCATGCCGTGCCCTTTGCAGTGCTAAGAGTTTCATTTCAAATTGGGTCGATCTTTTTGAAACACCTTTTAAATAACTACCTGAGAAATATTGGTAGTTTTTCCTTCTCTTGTCTATTTTTACTGCTTCCCGCATTTGCAAGGGTTGGACATCTCAGAAATGAGCGGATTCTCCTGTGTCTTGCTCATCCAAACTGCACTGTCTGGGATCATGCAGCTGGAGATTCTCGTTTGCAGTTTCCTGAGGTCTGCCCGGCAGTGCTGGCCCTGCTGGTACGGGGCCTCAGAAAGCACTGGCGCATAACACGCTGTTTAGAAGTTTCTAGAAAGAAGGAACTTCTTGAAATATTGAGGGATTCCAGAAATAAATTAAGAACTTGCATGTGCTTCAGAGAAACTTCCAATTACTTGTTTCTGGGTGCTTTCATTTCCAACGTGGAACATGTGAGTGGGCTCTGGAGGAGGCAGCCGTAACTTGCCTAAATGCCTAAATTAATCTCTCAAAAATATTGAAAGATCTTTTTGCCATTAATTTTCTTACTCAATAAGTTATTTTCAGAGATTTTCGCCTTTCAGGCTATCTATTGTAAACCTAGAGAATTCTACATTGAATGGTCTTTAAAGTTAATCTTAATACGGACACTAACTCCTGGCAACACTTGTACCCACATCCTGCGTCTGAACTGGTGGTTCCTTAATTTCGGTAGTTCTGGTGTGTCCATGAGTTAGGAGCGGGTTAGGAGCCGATGAACCGGCTGCCGGGCGCAAACTCGGGCTGCGGTTTGGGAGCTTTATTCTCACTTCAGCTGTAGCCCTGTGTTTGGCAAACCATGCGGTAGGCAACATATTCCTCTAAGTCATGAAGAACTAAAATCCTCACTTAAATTTGTCTTGAGATTTTTACCGTCTCTTTACAGTTATATTGAAAATCATGATTTTCCCCTACTTTCCTGTTTCTGTTGGGTAGAGTAAGTGAAATTAACTCTTTCTGCTTTCCAGCATAAAGAGTGTCCCTAATTACTCTCCATGAAGCTAGAACTTCTGAAATAACTATCAAGTGCACCATCAGCCTTCTTCCATTTATTTCAGGTTTTGAGACAGATTTTTGGTAAACAAAAAGGAAAAACATCCATCAGGTTGCTAATCTGAGATTATATTTAATCATAAGTAAAGTACATCCCTTCTTTTTGCTTGTTGGAAGAGTTCCATTCTAGTGAGTGTGTGATGTATAGAAGCTATAGTGACAATGTTTTTAATGGGATGTTCTATAAGCACTGAAAACCCAACAGCTAAATAGAGTTGACAGCTTAGACATTGAAGACATTGTCTAGGGCAGAAATGAACTATTCAACTCTAGAATAGCTCTACTTTGAGGACTTTTGTTTTTGCCAAAACAAAAGTGGTTGTGGTTGGCGTTGGTTGGCGTTGGCTTGAGTCTTTACCATGTGTCTCTTCCTTGCAGGTCTATCATCTGGCCAGCGTGCGCCTGCGTGACCTGTGCTTGAAACTGGACGTTTCCAATGACTTGCGCAGGAAGATATGGACGTGCTTTGAATTCACGCTGGTTCACTGTGCTGATCTAATGAAGGACAGGCATTTGGACCAGCTCCTCCTCTGCGCCTTTTATATCATGGCAAAGGTAATGGGTAGTTTTAAGGAGTTCAGGGAATTTTATGTCCATTGAAAACATAAATTGTGCTCACAATTTACAGTTTGATTGCTTTATTCACGTCATATTGCTGGAGGGAAGGGCAAAGTCTGTTCAAGGAGTGGATGAAATCCCAGTATGTTTCTTCCTTGTTTTGCATAATCTTAAAACTCCCTATCAACAAGGTGAAGAGAGGATTTCCCTTCCCTTCCCTTCCCTTCCCTTCCCTTCCCTTCCCTTCCCTTCCCTTCCCTTCCCTTCCCTTCCCTTCCCTTCCCTTCCCTTCCCTTCCCTTCCCTTCCCTTCCCTTCCCTTCCCTTCCCTTCCCTTCCCTTCCCTTCCCTTCCCTTCCCTTCCCTTCCCTTCCCTTCCCTTCCCTTCCCTTCCCTTCCCTTCCCTTCCCTTCCCTTCCCTTCCCTTCCCTTCCCTTCCCTTCCCTTCCCTTCCCTTCCCTTCCCTTCCCTTCCCTTCCCTTCCCTTCCCTTCCCTTCCCTTCCCTTCCCTTCCCTTCCCTTCTTCTCCTCTTCCCAAATGCATTCCCAATGAGCCCTGCTCAGTGTAGCCTAAGCCGTGCGTGCTCTCATTGCCCCGTATCTCTGTTTTCTATCCTGTTCCTCATCTCCATGAACTAAAACCACCGCTACAATCACAGAATTATGCAGGTGCAACAATCTGCAGGAGCTCACAGCCCTGTGTATAGAGGGAAAGTTTCTAGTCCATAAAAACCCTCTCAGCTTTTGAGGATTCAGGCTGAGGAATCGAGCTGTTACTTGTATTTCTTATTCAACTTGCCAGCATTGATTTAAGGTGGTAAGTTGAATTATGAAACTGGAATATTGGTTTTGCTCAAAGTTGAGATCTGGTGGTTGCAATGGCCATGGAGTCTGATTCAGAACCGAATTCAGGAGAGCAAAGCTGAGCCCGGGCTCCCTCGAGCACTGGGGATGGATGAGCTTTCCTTGGGGAGGAAGGAGAGGAAGAGGAGCACGAGCTGTGGAGGGAAACTGCTGTTCCAGCTGGGATTACCTGTGCTCTTAATAACTGTAGCAGAGCTCAGGCTCGTTTGCCATCGATACTGAGAGGTGTAGAAAAGCAAAACCATTGAGTAGTCAGCGCTGTGTATTTTACCATGAGGTTTGTCGGTTGTCCGTGTTGTGGTTTTGTGCTTTGCTTTGTTTTTAAGGCAGTGCTGTCCCCGGTGCGGAGAGAGACCCGGCAGCTCAGCCAGAGACAATCGTCTTCTCTCCTGGCTCCTACTACAAAAGCTGTTGCTTATCTGCTATGAAAATTACAGATGCATGGCTGGAAAACAAAGTCCTTTAACAAATGAGATATTTTGAAGTATGAAAAAAAAACCAAATTCCATGTGTGTATATACCTGCCTAGTGTTTTGTTCAGGATTTATTCACTTTCTGTTCAGAAAAGTTAAAGGATCCAGTTTTCAAGTTTACAAATACATTTTTTACTTAATATTTTCCTCCTTTAATTTTTGGTGTCACTAGAAGAAAAGGTGGAAGAGGAATAACTCCTCAGCATCAGAAGCAACAAAAAGCTTTAGTAGCCAAGAAACGGGGAATGCCAGACCAAGAAAAATGCTCGTTTGTTCATACTTGCATCACCAGAACTAAGTTTTAAAATTATGTATTCCTAGTAATACTCATTAAAAAGCTGGATAGAGGGAAGCGAATTGAATAGGCTGGACACGTGCTGCTTGTACTTGGTCATCAACAGCCTTTTCTTTTCCAGGTGACCAAAGAGGAAAGAACGTTTCAGGACATAATGAAAAGTTACAGAAATCAGCCACAAGCCAATAGCCACGTGAGTAAACAGCATTGCTTTCCTTCTCGTCACCTCTGACAGACGCGGCTTCTCAGACGTTTATGCTGATCAGGGAAAGTCAAATCCTCTTCAGTCTTATATTCATTCTCGTTCAGATGGATTTCATCTACTCTTCTAACTTTTTCTTGACAAGAGTATTTTCCCCGGTAGGTTTACAGGAGCGTCTTGTTGAAAAGTGTTTCTGCGGATGCCCAGCTGGACAAAAATGCAAAGCAAGATGTGGAGATGAGAGAAGGTACGTACGGCAGAGTCACCCGCTGCTTTAACAGTGTTCTTGTGGGATTTGAAGACGTGAACTGTCAAGGAATAAGGAGAAGTGAAGCAAGTTTTACCATTTTTAGTGCATTAAAGAAAATTAAATGTATTACTTAAAAAGCATTTTGTGTGTGTTAGATACAGAAAATAGGCTTAACTGGCTGAAAAAAGAGTTTAATTTTGTTTCCTTAAATGGGGTTACTCAAGGTTGAAATGTTTCCTTAGCATCAGTGATATTGTAGTTCTTGGACAGCAGCACTGGTTAACCAGGAGAGATGGGCAGCAGCACTGGTTAACCAGGAGAGATGGGCAGCAGCACTGGTTAACCAGGAGAGATGGGCAGCAGCACTGGTTAACCAGGAGAGAGGGGCAGCAGCACTGGTTAACCAGGAGAGATGGGCAGCAGCACTGGTTAACCAGGAGAGATGGGCAGCAGCACTGGTTAACCAGGAGAGATGGGCAGCAGCACTGGTTAACCAGGAGAGAGGGGCAGCAGCACTGGTTAACCAGGAGAGATGGGCAGCAGCACTGGTTAACCAGGAGAGAGGGGCAGCAGCACTGGTTAACCAGGAGAGATGGGCAGCACCTGCAATAGTGTGACAGGTTTTTTCTTAATATCACCAGTCCTGAAGGTTTAAAGAGGGAGAACTTGTTTCAGAAAATAAAAATGGCGAGTCTCTAAGACCACCAGTTTCTTGTATTCAGGTTTCTTTTAGATAGTTGTTTTCTTTGCTATGGGGCAGAGGAGAAAAGGGACGAGTAATATTGGAGAAAAGCATGAAAATCGTGCCGTGCCCGTTTTTAGTGACGTGTCAGGAAGCTGAGAGCACAAGCCCCCGTGTGAACAGAGCAGAGCTGATCTGCAGCCCGGACACACGCAGGAATTAGGAGACTGTTCCGCATGGTAATTCCCCTGCGGGTGGGATTCAACGGCTCGAATGAGCATTACAGCCACTTTTTAAAATGCTTTTTGCGAGGAAGGTGCTGGTCTGCAGGTTCAGCATCCTGTCCAGCAGCTCCGCAATTCTTGGATGTCGTGGACCATCTGAAGCCACGCTGGGCTGGGGTGTTGTGTCAAACAAAGGTCCTTGGTTACCAAGTTCTTCAGCTGCTTTTCCTGACAGACGTTTTCCCCAGTTAATCAACTCGTGTCTCCTTTATGTGGTATTAACTCCCGCTCTTCTGACGGCAGCGACAGGAGCGTCTGCTGGTGTTGTGACACGGGGCGGGCACGCTGGGGAGCGACCCTGACAGGCCAAAGTGTTTGCTGTCTGTGCGCTGGTTGCAAGAGACTTCACTGTGTGCTGCCCCGCGTTGCCTGGCAGTGAACAGGGCAGAGCGTGGAACGCAGGGGGTTGTATTTGATACCGATCCGGCTTAACGAGGGGGCAGAGAACATGAACAGGAATATCCTGCTGTGTAGCTGCAGTTATTTCCACTGAGCAGCCGTTTCCTACTACGCCAGAAGAAATGGTGTCGCGGGTTCCTTGCGGCAGACGGGGGTTGAGCACGAAGCTGTTCTTTGCCAGCTGATCACAGCAACTCGCACAGAAGCGAAACGCTGCGGCTTGTCAGGCTGTTTCAGGCTGTTTAAAATGAGTTTTCAGAGCAACAAATGGCTTTGTCACCACTGCCCAAAACAAGTGTGGAAAGAGGGGGCAAATGCACTACAGGTTTTTTTGCTACAGCTATTTCCAGGTTTGGAATAAAGATTTATGTTTAGCCATAATCCATTGATTGCTACAGTGATTTGTAGCTCCTCCTGGTGTTCATGACCACCCACGGCACACCCTGCTCCTGTCTGACGCGCAGTTCTTTAATTCATCTCATTAACTGGTCAATTCATGGTTCCTGTCAGTCAGGTGTTTAAGTTTGAATCTGAAGCACCTGGTTTGCTGAAACCATGTGAAATCTGAAGCTCTCTCTTACTGTTAGAGTCGCCTGTGGAAACCGGCGGTTCCTCGGGACAATCCGCAGCAGAGAGCTCGAGTGAGTCGGAAACAGAGGAGAGAGGAGATCTGATTAAATTTTACAACGCAGTCTATGTAGCAAGAGTAAAATCATTTGCCCTGAAGTACGATGTCACAAACCAGGATCACGTAGTAAGTAAAGTATTTGGGAATTTTGCTCTAGCAATGCAGCGTTGTTTTTCCTGACCACTAAACCTGTGTCAATAGTTTGTTCTGTTACTCACCTGCTCTGGTTACAGAAGTCAAACATTTGTAGGTAATGGTGTGAGGACTCGCTTTAACAGACTTTAAAAGGACAAGCTGACGCAGTTCAGTTCACAACCCCAGTTTGTTTCCTTTATATCAATGCAACACCAAATGCCCACATAGCATCTGTGTAACACTCCTGGAAAGTAAATTTGCTGTTGTTTGGTGGATACTTGATCTGTTTACTGTTACGGGACTAAATCTTCTAAAGCAAACCTGGACATGTGTTAATGTTTCCTTCTGTGAAGTCACTGCTCTTAGATTCCCTCTGCTGGGGCTCCCGTCCCGACGTGTCCCCGTTGCAGGTGGACGCGCCCCCCTTGTCTCCGTTCCCGCACATCAAGCAGCAGGCGGGGTCTCCTCGGCGCATCTCGCAGCAGCACTCGCTCTACGTGTCGCCCCACAAGAACGGCGCCTGCCTGACGCCCCGCTCCGCGCTCATGTATAAATTCAGCGGGAGCCCTTCCAAGGTAGGAAGCAAAAGGGTTGAGAGGGGTCCGTTTGAGATAGGGTTAATTAATCTCATTAGCATGTGTTCTGATGCAGTGAGGTTTTGTTGAACTAGTCTTTCGGTTTGCAGTGAAGAGTGGAATTCTTTATGTAGAATCCATCACTCACTAAGCAAAGAGGTTCAGAATAACCTTTTGTTCTCAAACAATGGAAAACCAAAGCAAGTTTGAAATGGAGTTCCTTATTTGTTATGAGTTACTCAATGTAGTAACTCATTTTTGTCTTGATTGCAGAGTTTGAAGGACATCAACAACATGATCAAACAAGGTGAACACAGGAGTAAGAAACGAGCAATAACGATTGATAGTGACACTGAATCCCCCACAAAGCGACTCTGCCAGGAAAATGATGATGTTCTACTTAAACGTCTCCAGGATGTTGTCAGCGAAAGAGCAAATCATTAAAACCGCTGGGTTTCTATGGGGTCTGCAAGCTCTGGAGTTGGATACAACTGTTGTGCTATTTATTTCTTGCTTTTACAGACAACTGCCAAGAATCTCTAACAACTCTCACCTGAGGATGCAGAAAGCAAGAGCTAAGTAGTAAATGCTGGAGGATGAGAAGTGGTGATGATCCGTGTTCCCAAAGGCCTTGCTGTGTTACAGGTTACTCTGTTTGAGCTGTTTTAGCAAAGCAGTGACCTGTAGAAAGCCATATTGGATGTTCTTGAGCCTAATTTAGAGCATCATGAGTTCTGAGTGTAACTCAGCTTCTCATAACACTGGTTTTACTTTCATAATAGGAATGACAAGGAAATGAGTGAAGCCAGTGACATTTCCTCAAGCTTTTGGTATTTGGGGAAGAAACTTTGAAAGTGCCTTATTTTAAAAGAATGTGGAGTTTTATGTATTATTTTGCTGTGGGGTAACTGGAGTGGAGATCAAGTTGTTCCTTCAGCCTCGGGAAGAGCTGAGCGGTTTAGAACGCTGTGATTTGTGCCGCGCTCCGTCTCTGGTCACAACCCCTAAAGGTGCATGTTACGAGGTGGATCAGACGGCTTTTGCAGTAACAAAGTCAATAATCAAAAATACAAATGGCAGGGACTAAAACTGCACCCGCGTCCGATAAAGCCCTGAGGCTCCGCTCAGCGGGTCCCGGTCCCGTTTCCGCCCCTGGGAGCCGCAGCAGGACAGCAGGACAGCCCCGCGCTGGACGCTGCTCGTACCCAGGACGAGCTGGTTCCAGCTCAAAACCAGCTGGTACTTCGGCCATCCGACAGCTCTTCACACGCACAAATCCATTGAACAAGTTGTATCTCTATTTTATTTTTTCCCGAAGGTCTTAGCCTCTTGTGTAGTATCTACACTGAATGTAAGCCCATCAGATAAGGCGTTTTTGTATATATATGGGGTTTTATAGCTGTTAAAGGAAATGGAAACGTGTACATTCCAGCATGCAGTTCTTGTAATGAAGTTTTTAGCGCGGAGAAATTTGGTAGGGTCAAAAGTTTATTGATTACTGTAATTCAGTAGCTTGGTCTTATTTCATAATTGCATTTAAGATTAGAGCCACAGAGAAACTTCTTGCACTGTATTCTTCAGTTTAATGTGTATGTTGAACTGAAGAAAGAGTCTGAACGGTTACAAGGGACCGTTGAGTGCACGGTTTGGTTTGTTCGGTGTGTGCTGCGGGATGTGCTGTCCCAAGGCCGGGAAGAGCGCCGCGCTGGCTCCGGGCAGCCCCAGCGAATGGGCCTGGCCAGCGACGACGGGGAAATGCGTATTTCAAAGTGCGCGTGTGCAGGGACCCTACTCAGCGGTGAGTAGGAAGTTTACAAACGCAATCATTTGGTTTTGAATCATTAACTACTTCAATATATATATTTTTAAGGTGTTACTTCTGAAAGGCCCGACTGCAGCGCGCTGCGGTGTGAGCAGACGGCCGTGCGGTGCGCTGGGTTTCATGCAGATTCTGCTGTTCGCTTCCTCTTACTTTATTCCATTTTTACTATTTGTCTTCAGATCTTGAGATAAAAAGCACAGGAGGAACACCCTTTGTGTCCTGTTCATCAGCGCTGTCACAAATATCGGTTCAGCTCGTGTGCTCCGGTCGCTCAAGGGCTCCTGCGCGGTGGGGAAATGGGGAATCTTGCTGCAGCTCTGGGCAGAGTGTTTGTTTGCGAGGGGAATTGCAGCATCGTACCCGCAGCTTCACAGCCCGAGTCCAGCAATATTGTCTGAGCAGAGTTTAGCTCATTTGGTTTAATTCAACATCCCGCGCGGGTCTCTCCTCACCACCCTGTTACTGCGTTCTCTGAAACTGTAGGAAACTGATGGTGCTAAAATCCTCATTGTCGTTAGGTGTAGTGTTTTTTCACTAGAAAAAGGGACGTACTGCAACTGGACGTAGCGCAGATTTTTTTCACCTTTTTATAGAAAATATATTTTTGGACTTTCTGAACAGTTAAAGTTTATATGAAAATTTTGTAACGGTTTCAAAGTGCCTTCACCTGTAAATATGTATTTTATAACGAACAATTAAAGTATTTTAACCCGCGTTGCTGTATTTTCTGCGGTAATTCATGAAACAATGCCTTCTCTCTGCCTTTTCTGTGATGTCAAAGACCTCGATCATTTTTACACTCCCTCGAATTTCTTCGGAGTATTTTCAGTTTGAATTCATCATCTTCGTGCGATGTCTGAAGTGTCTGTGCTGTCTGCACCCGAGCCAGCCGCGGTTTCTGGGAGGAGAAGGTGAGCAATAAGCGCTGAGAAGGAGAGAATCCTGCTGGAGGGTGGGGGGCCCCGGGAGGTGCTGGGCTGTTGGTGGGAGCCACGGCCGCTCCTGCCGCCCCCTCCGGCCGCGGGAGCTCAGAACCAGCTCTGGACAACGTCGCTGCTTTTCTCCTGTGACCTTCCCTTTGCAGGAGACGCTAGAGGGAGGGGACGTTGTCACGGGCAACGGGATGTAGGACATGAGGCCACCGGCCTTGCAAACTCCATCCTCTCCACCCAGACAGGGGTATCCCCAGCCAGGTGGATTTTCACTCATTCTCCAACTGAAAATACTGCCTCCCTAATGCTGCGCAAAGTGGATTCGGAGCTTGAATGTTTGCTACAGGTCATATTTTCAGAGAGCTGAAGTTAAAAGGTTATTAATACCACTGGGGGGAATGCCGTAAATCTGCTAGCACGCCACAGAAGCAGCTTGTTGTTACTGGGTTGCCACACCCCAGGTGTTGTGCTAAGATGTGGCTTCGAGACAATTTGTGGTTAAGAGTACAACTAAGCAGTGTGGTGAATTGAAACTGATTTTTCTATTTGGTTTCCTCTTAGTAAATGCTCTTATGTTCCCATCCTGTGACTCATGGAGGGGTTTTTGTTACTCGATACCTGAGGAGCAGCAAGAACTAAAATTGGGGACATAATAGAAGGTGCTATGAGGGAACCGTGACTAACAAGTGCTGGGATCTCAGACGGAAGCAGCTGAAAGTGTCTAAATCTGTCTCAAGGCCAAAGAAACTGAGTTTACTGTAATCTCCAATGTCTACAATACAATAAGCATATAACTCATCGCCCAAGTAGCAGTTCTTGAAAAACAGGTGGCAGACAAACATTGTGCCAAACCCATAAACCTTTTCAGCTTCCTCGGGTGAGCAGGAGTGTATCCCAGGGCAGGTGAGTCAGAGGCGGGTTACATGTGTGGTTCCCAGGCTCGTGCAGCCACGGCTGCCCTGCTCCAGCTCGGCAACAAACCCGGTGGGCACGGAGGTTCACACACCTGAGTAACGGGGAACTGTTGTTCTACGGGCCGCTTCACCCTGCGCCAACACCCCACGGCAGGGGCGGCCTCCCCAAAGCAGGGGCAGCCTCCCAAAGCAGGGGCGGCCTCCCAAAGCAGGGGCTGCCTCCCAAAGCAGGGGCTGCCTCCCCAAAGCAGGGGTGGCCTCCCAAAGCAGGGGCTGCCTCCCAAAGCAGGGGCAGCCTCCCCAAAGCAGGGGCTGCCTCCCCAAAGCACGGGCAGCCTCCCCAAAGCAGGGGCAGCCTCCCCAAAGCAGGGGCGGCCTCCCAAAGCAGGGGCTGCCTCCCAAAGCAGGGGCTGCCTCCCCAAAGCAGGGGCTGCCTCCCCAAAGCAGGGGCTGCCTCCCCAAAGCAGGGGCTGCCTCCCCAAAGCAGGGGCAGCCTCCCCAAAGCAGGGGCAGCCTCCCCAAAGCAGGGGCTGCCTCCCCAAAGCAGGGGCTGCCTCCCCAAAGCAGGGGCCGCCTCCCCGCTGAGGCCCTGAGAGCTCCGGCTGCAGCAGCTTCACTGCGGGCTTGCCTCTGCCTCCCCCTGCACGTTCATTGGGGCTCCCGCTAACAGAAAAACACCTCTGCGAGAGTTTAGTCAGAAGAATTTCAGCTAGTTAACATGTAAATACGGGGTTTGAGCAGACGAGGTTGTGGAAGGAACCGCTGCCAAGTCATGGATGGCTTTGCTGCCAACTTTCCCGTTCCTCGACTGTGCTACCTCCCGGCAGCGAGTTTGTAGCGCTGCTTCAGAGTCCGGCCAAACCAGGAATGTGCCACTAGAAACATGTACGGTGTTCCCTACACAGGAACAATTTTTCATCATGACTTGTAACATGTGCCTTGATTTTTGATCGTCATCACGGGGCGTCCTGCAGGATTCGTTTTGGGTTTCTGCACCAGGAGTGAAAGCAGGGCTCCCTGAGCGTGGGGGGGCTGGAGGGCGCTGGGGCTGCCCCTGCTGCAGCAGGGGGAAGGGAAACAAACACTTTTTCCTCCCTTCCCCTTTTCACAGGCTTTGTTTTGATACTAGAGACTGTGCTGCTCAGGACTACACCCCGCGTTGCACGCTGTTTCCTTTTCCTTTGCTTCCTGCTAGTGAGGGTGATGCTGTTAAACCTCCATCCTGTTGCTATGCCACGTGTTGGTCTGGTGTTGCAATATCAGCTTTTGCACTGATCCACGAAGGATGTCCTGCTGTTTCAGGGTATTCTTCCCTTGCTCTTTTTAGGCCACAAATGCAATGAGATCCCGCTTGAATTTTTAATCGATTTCATTTTAGATGAGCACTCCAGGTGTATTTGTCCTGTGCAGAGGATGCACGTCCTTCAACTCCTTCCCCTCCCCAAGAAGCTCTTGGGTACAGCCTGGGTACTGAGCTGTGCAGGGCAGCTTTTGACACTGGTACAGGTGTGCAACGGACCGGCCACGGATTATTCCATAAAAGGACAAGCACCACTGCCATTTGGGTGTCGCTCGTGTGGGAGTGGGGAAATGGAGCCGCTCCGAGTGTCCTGCCTGGTCCTGTCTCCTCACAGCCCTTCCAAGAAGAGCAGCGATTTCCTCTAAACGGGTGGGACCGGCTCCCAGCCAGTTTCGTTTCCCAGTGCGAGAGCACAGCCCTGATGCAAACCTCAGAAAGCCCCAAGGGGATGGAGAGAGATGCTCAGCCAAACGAAAAGCAGGCAGGGAGCCTTAAGTGCCCGTTTCTAACAGGAGCTGAGAAGCAAGAAAGCAGAATATCTGCTTACAAGAGCAAATTACTGCAGCATGACAGTAGAATACGTAAACTCTGCTCCATAGGGAGACCTCAAGGAGAGCCTAGAAAGGACTTTTTGTTATTAAGATAATGATGTTTTCTTTGCTGCATGTCTGAACTGTGGTGGGGAAGTTGTGAGGAGAACACAGCAGTTCTCAGAAATGTGATGGGTGCTGGCGGGCTGTGCCCTCGCTCCCCTCCCGCAGCAGGACAGGGGGAGCAAGTGCGATGAAAAAGCTCACGAGTTGAGACAAGGACAAGGAGACCACACACCAATCACTGTAATGGGCAAAAGACTGGAACTGGGGAAGATTAATTTCTTGCCAATTAAGGATAGAGTAGGATGACAAGACACAAACCCAAAACTAAAACCACCTTCCCCCCACCCTCCCGTTCTTCCTTGGCTCAACTTCACGCTTGACTTTCCTACCTGCACGAGCGGTGCAGGACGATGGGGAACGGGGCTTGGGTCACGCTTTGTCTCTGCTGCTCCTTCCTCCTCTCGCTCTGCCCCTGCTCCAGCACAGGGTCCCCCCGGGCGGACGTTCTGCCAGGAGCCGGCCCTGGTGTGGGCTGCAGGGAATCTCTGGTCCCTGGAGCTTCTTCTCCCTCTTCTTCTCTGAGCTGGGTGTCTGCAGGACTGCTTCGCTCACATTTTTCTCACCCCTCTCTCTCCCAGCTGCTCCTGTGCAGCATTTTTTACCCGTTCTTCAGTGTTATCACAGAGGCACCACCAGCGTTGCCGATGGGCTCAGTCTGGCCAGTGGCAGGTTTGTTGTGGAGCCGGCTGGGGCAGCTTCTGGTGCCTTGTCACAGAGGCCGCCCCTGCAGCCCCTCTGCTGCCAAAGCCTGGCCACGTGAACCCCGCGCACGTGCACGTTCTGCTGAGGGATGACGGTCCCTGGACGGGTAACCTTCCCCTGGGGAGCCCATCGCTGTAAGTGCAGCTTGTGCTGGCACTGCAGAGCTGCCAGAGCATGGAGGGAGCTCAGAGGTTCATATCCCCTGGGATGTCCCTGTTGGTGCTGGGGATGGCAGCGGAGCGGCGGGCTGTCCCCCAGGAGGAGACACCGGTGGTGTCGCTGGCAGCGGGCGAGGGGGCTCCCCAGGAAAGCTGTGCAGCAGCACAGCACAGATCCAGTCCATCGGGACACTGAGGGGTGGGGTCCACGTGGGGCAGGCGCCTCTCTGAGAAGATTCTCAGGGATGGATTGAGTGGGGATTTCGCCAGCTGTGCTCTTGGGGCTTTGTATTTGGGAGGCAAAGTCCCAGGCCCCTTCTGCGGCCTTTGCAGCACACAGAGGCCTTTTGGAGCAGAGCTGGTTTTGTGGATGTTGGGGTGTTACTTGTGGACACAACGTCTGGAAACCAGCACATGTGTCTCCATCTGTGACAGCTGTGGTGTCTGGTCATTGCGGCTGTGAGCAACTAAGCCTGGCACCTGGGATGCATCTGGTTTCACTGCCTGTGATGTCTCGGGAATGAGATCTTGGAAAAGCCGGGTTTGGGTGTCTCCGGCAGCATTGCTCGCGTGCAATAGCGTTGTGGCATCGTGTCTTTTGGGAGCACATTCATGGAAGCTGAAGTCTGTGACCGAGCTGGCATTTGGGATGATGAACGGGCCTTGCTGGTGCTGGTTTTGTCCGAATCCCTCACAGACACCTGCTGTTGTGTGGAGCACCGCTCGTCTCGCTGCAGCAGCGCTGCCTCTTCCACAGCTCCATCGGCGTGATCGGCGCTTTAGTGTGGAAAACGGCTTGCTGCAGGCAGCAGCGTCCTGCGTGGGCTGTGGGAGAGACGGCCCCTGCAAGAGCAGGTCACTGAGCTGCTTTATGTTCCAGTGCCGGTAATCGCCGGGTGCCGCAGGGCCCCAGGAAGCGGCACCGGGAAGGGTCGGGGCAGCGTGACGAGGGGCCGCCGGGATCACCAGCGCTGGTGTCCCGGCTGGTGCCAGGGCGGGCCGGTGGGCCCGGGTGCCGGCAGGAGGGTGCAGCTCTCGGGGAGTTTTGCCGGGGGTTTGCTTTCCAGTTCCCCCGCGCAGCCCCGCCGCCCCTGCCCCGCTCCCAGCCCCCCGGCTCCTGTGGCGGGGCGGCCGCGGTTCGCGCTCCCGCCGCTCCGGGGGCAGCGCCGCCCGTGACGTCACCGCGGCGCCGGTGTCCCCAGAGCGGAGCGGGCGCTGCGCGTGCGCGGCGGGATGGGCAGCCCGGCGGGCTGGCGCGCGCCTCCCGCCAAGCGGGCGCGGCACGAGAGCGGCCCCGCGGCCATGGGCGATCGCTGCGACCCGCGGCGCTGGGACACCGAGCGGCTCTGCCAGCACCTCTCGCAGTGCGGCCTGGGCGAGCCCGACCTGCTGCGCCGCTTCCGAGGTAACGGCGGGGCCGGGGCCGGGGCCGGGGCCGGGCAGCGCCTCGGGGCGGCCGGGCCCCGCCGCTCACGCCGTGCTTGCCCCCGCAGAGAGCGGAGTGACCGGGAGCATGCTGCTGGACCTGCCGGCCTGCGCCCTCGAGATCGCCCGCGTCTGGTGAGAGCCGGGGCGGGGGGAACCGGCGCTCGGCCCCGCGGGGCGGCCGGGCTGGGTGAGCCCGGGCTGGGTGAGCCCGCGGGCTGTGCCGGTGCCGACGGGCTGTGCCGGTGTGACCGCGCTCAGGTCCCACCGCCCTGGGGAACAGTTTCTCCTTTACAGCAGGAGCGGGACGTTGAGCCGAGGGGTTTCCCGCCCCGAGGTCCCGCCGGGTGCGGGAGGAGCCGGGGCCGCTGCAGGCGGGTCTGTGCCGGGCGAGGCCCCGTGCGCAACAGGGAACTCCTGGAAAAGCCATTTCCTGACCTAAGAGGACTGAATTTGTCCCGTTTCTGCCACAAAGTGACCAAGAGCTTGGATGCAAGCACAGTGAGAACGGGTGTATGTGGTGGAACAGGCTCCGTGTGGCTGCTCTCTGTTCCTCTGCTGATGCCCGCACAGCCGGCACCATCCCGAGTGTAGAAACTGGGTGTCCAGTAACCGTGAGAAGTGAAAACAATCTATTAAAAGCTTTAATGAAAATGCTGTGCATAGCACAATAACCTCTTAAGTGTTTGTGAGAACACCAGCATAAACTCCAGGGGTTCTGGTGAGAACTTTCTTCTCCGCCTAAAGTTAATACTGCTCTAATTCTAGTAACAACAGTAGTAACGGTTTTGAAAACAGCGAGTAGGTGCTGCTTTGGATGCTGGATTTCACCCATCCCCCCCAGACAAATGCTGAGTGCTGCAGTTCTAATGTTGCAACAGTTGCTGGGACGTTGCTGTTGGTGTGTCTGCTCCAACAGGGCAGACATACAGAGAAGGGTTCTGGTGTGTGTCCTGTGGGCTGGTGACACAGTTCAGTGGCCGCCGCGAGCTGCCGCGGCACTCGGCTGTGGGGAGCGGGCAGCGTGACCCCCAGCTCGGTAGCAGTCACCTGAGAGCATGTGAAGGGTTGTTCCCAGCAGTGAGGGAACGGACTGGTCCCCAAAACCTTGTCATTTTTCTGGTGGTGAAGTGCGCTTCCTTGTTCTTCTGAAACAGTATAAATGTGTCCTGTCACCCTTTGCATGAAAGGTCTCACTACCCCTTCGCTGCCCCACTGGGATCGGTTTCGTTCACCTCTCCTGGCACTTTTTAATCTTTAAATGTCTTTTCTGTACTCCTTTGCTGATGTTGTTTATGCTGTTTCCTCCAAATTTCCCTCAAAACCTGTCTATTCCACTCAAGCTATTTGCTAACATCGTTAGTGGACATAAGGCAGTTTGGAACGTGGTTACCTGGCCGGTGAACACAAGCAGGGGACTGTGCTTTTCTGCTGGCGTTTTGTGCTTTGCAGGTTGGCTCCTTGGCTCAAGACTTGTCCGAGCCCACACCGTGCTGAGGCTGGCGGGCCCCGTGTCCATTGTACCCAAAAATCCCGGCTGCCCTCGCAACTTGGGATGGACAAGTTGACAGAATGAGGTGTCTCATGTCGAAATGTGTGGGTGTGGGCATCAGGTGTCTGGGTGTGTGACCGTCAGGAGAGGAATAAAAGCTGGTGTGACTGCAGGTGTCAGGGCAGAGTGGCTGCGTGTCAGACGAGGTAAGACGTTGGCAGGAGTCATCACGGTATTTTGGGGGTTTCTTTGGAAGAAGGGTTTTAACAGCGGCTGTTTGCAGTGCGCAGATAGAAAGCGTGTAGTATCACAAGGAAGGCATCTAAAGGCTTTATTTGTTTCTGAAGTATAAGGTAATTGTGTAATTGAAATGACGAGCAGATCTATAGTTTCTGTTTAGAGACTGCCACGAGGCTGGTGGCTTTTGGTACCTCGCTGGCTGAGCACCCAGCAGCCATACGGGCAGTCGGACACACCGGCCCCGTGTGGTGCTGTGAGCTCGGCGGAGCCGCAGCCAGCACGGGCGGCAAAGAGCTCCCCGCTGGTGCTGGGGCGTGGGATGATGTGCTCGTGGCTTTTCTTCTATAAGGTGTTTTCTTCAGTGAGGTCTGATGTCTTGTTTTTGTTAAGCTGAAGACGTTGTGAGTTGGGTGAGAGATTGCTAAAGCCGCCTGCTTTTTTAAAAGCATCTCGACTTTGCAGTAGAGAACGATCCTCTTGCGTGCGTCTTTGCAATGCACGCTGTATCCTACAGCAGCTTTCATAACGTCTCTGTGACTGGCCAGTAACGAATGTGTATCCCTAGTTCCCTGCTGTTCCTGGGGACAGCGAGGGGAGAGCTCAGGACGCCAGCCCTGCAGGCGGTGCTGTGCGTTCTGTTGTGAGCAGCGTGCTGCCTGTTAGATACGGCTGGTGAGTCGGGCTGTGCGGCTGACCTCTCTGAACTATTAAGTTCCCAGTAGGTGCAGGAAAGGGGTTTTCTCATCCTCGTCACCTGTGGCATGAGAGAGGGCGTGGGCAAAGCAGGGAGTGGTAGATGGGAATGGATAGGGAGAGTCAGTTCTCTTTCAAAGACAACCGGCAGCATGGCTGCTTGAGGACCTGTGCCTGCAGGGCCCTGGAAAACCACGGCACTAACACATGATTTGTGTGCAGTCTCTTGGTTGAGGTGGTTTTACCACGTAGACACCAGCTGGAAGGTCCCCTGCTGTTGTTTCCTGTCTGCAGGAGGATAGAGAGCTGTCTGTGCTGACATGCAGGTGATCAGTCACCCAGGACTGCACCGGCAGCAGCTTTGTCCCCTGGAGGCCAAAGCCAAGCCCAGGAGACAACACGCGTGGGCCACGGGCGGGGAATTCCCTGCGTTGTCCCAAAAGCACAGTTCTTTCTCCGGGGTGCAAGCAGCTGAATGTACACAGAGGGTCAAGGTATCGTTTTATGACGAGGTTGTGCAATGTCGAGTGCTAGGCGATAAAAGGCTAGCACACGTCTTCACAGCATGTACACATTTATACTTTCGTTTTTGGTTGGCGTCTCCCCAGGATTCCACCCCCATTGGTTAGTAACGTAGACAGGGTTTGCACAATTGTTTTTTTGGACTATGCGTGCTGGTGGGTCAGGGTTTTCACATGGGTCTTTGCTCCTGTAGCTGTGATTTTTAGTACTATGATGAGCAAAGTTTGTCTAAAAGACACTTTATCTGACAGTCTCAAGATATAAACCCAGCTGATTGCGCAGCTTCCAGGATGTTCAAACTCCAAGGGCAAGAGCTCCTGATAAGGAGTTCTACAAATCACTCTTATCGGAGCAGACTGACCCCAAGCTGGTCCAGTGATTTACACATCCTGAGGTCAGCATTGCTGACAGGATTCATTCTTTAATTGGCAATGACTACACCAGCCTCCCTGGTTGGGCCTTTCCCTTGTGCTGCTCACCCATGTGCAGCCATGGCCGGTTCCAGGTGACTCCACAGGTGTGTCACCCCACGCTGTGCCTGTTGTGTGTGACTCCACAAGAGTATCACACTGTGCTGTGCCAGTCTGGATGACTCCACAGGTGTGTCACCCCATGCTGTGCCTGTTCCAGGTGACTCCACAGGTGTGTCACACTGTGCTCTGCCTGTCCTGTGTGACTCTGCAGGTGTGTCACACCGTGCTGTGCCCGTTCCAGGTGACTCCACAGGTGTGTCACACTATGCTGTGCCAGTCCAGGTGACTCCACAGGTGTGTCACACTATGCTGTGCCTGTTCCAGGTGACTCCACAGGTGTGTCACACTGTGCTGTGCCTGTCCTATGTGACTCTGCAGGTGTGTCACACAGTGCTGTGCCCGTTCCAGGTGACTCCACAGGTGTGTCACACTGTGCTGTGCCCGTTCCAGGTGACTCCACAGGTATGTAGATGGCTGGAAACAGGCTGGTTCTGACCTTGCTGTCCCTGAGCTGGTTTTGAGGTGGTGGTGGAGGTACGTGGTGCCCAAGTGCTAGTTCTGCCCGAGCTGGCTGTGCCTGCGCTTGGAAAGTTACGTGTTTCCTATAAGCAGCAGTTGAATGTTCTTGTTCCAATTTTCAGGACAAAGCTCAAAGAGTAGCTGCAGTTGCTTTTCCTGGAGGTGTAAGGATAGGTGTGCACAGGGTTCTGGTGTACTGGCTGGTTTCCTCGGCTATCTCACCACACCAAAGAGAGTGAGAAGGACGGGCAGATGCCGGTGGTCCTTCTCTTGCCTTCTGTTGCCCTGTAAATAGCGTTAGCTTTCAGGAACTCCCTTGTAAGTCGGTATCTGGGGGTTGTGACCGCTCCTGCAGATGGATCTGCCCTGGCTGGGAGGTACCGTGCTTGTCTGAGCCACCGTCACCTCCCGGTGTCACCTGGTGCGTCCGTGGTCCCCGCAGGTGGTGCCGTTTGGGCTGTGACACGGAGCAGCAGAGGCCGCAGCCCAGAGCTCCCCGGTACGGTCAAGCGCTTGAGGCAAAATGTGCTCACCAGCAGCTCACACATCACGTGCATTTAATATCTTATGGATTGTGAATTATTGAATGATTCATCTGAAAATGTGTAGCGCATCTAGCTTCATTTTTTGCTAATAGTTGACATTTTATATTAATAGCGTTACTATTTTGCTATTTCTTATTTGTAGTATTGCTAGGATTGATGGTATTACTTTTTGTTTAAACTGAGAGACTGTTGTAAAACCGATCCTGGGATGGTTAACCGCTGGAGGGTGCAAAAGGCAGCAAATTGTGTTTTAAACTCCAGTGGCTCTGCTGTTTGAGTTGAAATTAATTTGTGTAAAATCCAAGTTAATTCGGCAAAATGAAGCTGCTTTTAATACAGAGTTGACTAACTGAAAGTTCTATGAGTTTATCAGCCTTAAAAAATGTCAGTTATTCAGGCACTGCATATTGCCTTTCGTATAAATTTAAAGGACTTATCCCCAAATGTGATTTTCCCTGAAAGGAATTGATAAAAAAAATGTGTATTCCCTGGTGTTTCTATTTCTTGGATCTGTATAAGTGGGAGAAGCACTTAACTGCTTTACAGACAAATTCTGTAGCTATTTGTTCTCTTCCCTCTCTACTTTAGAAAGATAAGTGCTCTCAATCCTTTTCTGAAAAAGCTGCAGGAATACATATTTCTGTAGAATCACAGAATCACAGAATCGACTGGGTTGGAAAAGACCTCAGAGATCATCAAGTCCAACCCTTTGTCCAACTCCAGTCCATTGACTAGATCATGGCACTAAGTGCCATGTCCAGTCTCAGTTTAAAAACCTCCAGGGCCGGTGAGTCCAGCACCTCCCTGGGCAGCCACTCCAATGCCTGACCACTCTCTCTGCACAGAATTGCTTTCTAATCTCCAGCCTCAATTTCCCCTGGCAGAGTTGAAGCCCATGGCCCCTTGTCCTATTGCTGATGCCTGGGAGAAGAGCCCAATCCCCACCTGGCTAGAACTGCCCTTCAGGTAGTTCTAGAGAGTGCTGAGCTCAGCTCTAAGCCTCCTCTTCTCCAGACTAAACAAGCCCAGCTCCCTCAGCCTCTCCCCATGGGTCTTGTGTTCAAGTCCCTTCACCAGTCTTGTTGCTCTTCTCTGGACCCGCTCCAGCACTTCAATCTCTTTCCTGAGCTGAGGGGCCCAGAACTGAACACAACACTCCAGGTGTGGCCTCCCCAATGCAGAGCACAGGGGAAGGATCACTGCCCTTGTCCTGCTGACCACGCTGGTTTGGATACAGGACAGGACACCATTGGCCTTCTTGGCCACCTGGGCACACTGTTGGCTCATGTTGAGCTTCCTGTCCATTAGTCCCCCAGGTCCCTTTCTGTCTGACTGCTCTCCAGCCACTCTGTGCCCAGCCTGGAGCGCTCAGGGGGTTGTTGTGACCAAAGTGCAGCACCCGGCACTTGGCCTTATTGAACTTCATCCCACTGGAATCAGCCCATTTTTCCAGTCTATCCAGATCCCTCTGCAGAGCCCTCCTGCCTTCCAGCAGGTCGACACTCCCTCCCAACTTGGTGTCATCAGCAAATTTGCTGATGATGGTCTCAATCCCCTCACCTAAATCGTCAATAAAGATGTTAAACAGGACTGGACCCAACACTGACCCCTGGGGACACCACTAGTGACTGAGTCAACAAAGAAGTCAACAAGAAGAGTCAACAAATGTCAGTCTGCTATGAATTTGCACAAGTAATTCCATACAAACTGCAAATTGTAAAGGGAAACGCGTGGCAAACTTTGCTCTCAATGTCTTTTCTTCCTTCCTAGCCGCCCTGCGGAGAGACTGAAGGTGCTGGCGTGTCTGAACAACCTGCACCAGCAGCTGATGGACGAGAAGAAGGTACCAGCGCCCGGCTCTGCCTCCCTCCCCCGTGCTGGTGCCAGCTGCGGTGCTGCCGTTGCCGAGCAGCAGCTCCCACCCTCCTCCTCGGTCGTGGTGGCCTTTGAAAAACCACAGGAACCAGAAAAATTGTCAAAATCGTCAGTTAAGAGCTTCATGTGGGCACCTGGCGGTTGTGAGAGACCAAAGGAGCAGATGAGCTGTTTGAAATGTGTGGAGAAGCTCCTCTTTCTCATCTCTTTGTGCAGAGCCCCCGTTGGGTTTTGTGTTAGTTTAGCTGCAGGCCTGGGTTAGCAGAGTCCTTCTCACTGCACTGTTTGCCGTGTCCAGCGGTGCGCGCCGGTTTAACTCCAGGGCTGCACACATTCATTCCTCAGTATCGTGCCCATCTGCTGGAGCCCTGTCAGCTAGTGAGTGAGAGCAGAGAGAACGCAGGGAAACCTTATTTGCCTCACTATTTTACTGCGAGATGTGTGTGATGAAGCGGTTTTATCTGCTGTAGTGAGGCAAGGACTAAACACACGTTTATCTTCTCTACTAAATCACTGCAGTTACTCAGATGTCTCCTAAAATGCATGTTAGAGGTGATCAGGGAGTACTTATTTCCCTTGAGTTTAGCACTGTTTTATGGAAAAGGTGAAAACCATAATTTCCGCTCTGCAAAATTTCCCTTGGTTTTAAAAAACGTGAACAATGTTGAACTAAGCACTTACGGGGTATCTGGGACATGTATTGCAGTATCCCGCTTTAACTGGAGTAGCAGATTAAGAAACAACACTTTTAGAGCTTTTCACTTTCATTCCCTCGCCTTCTGAAATATGTGGCTTTTCTTTTTTGATGTCATGTTTAAGTAGTTCTCCAAGATAAATCATGATGTAGGATAGGCAGGATATGGCTGTTTTACAGGAGAAAACAAAACAACCCCCTTCTCCCAGCAGATACCTGACCCTTCTAGATATCCTTTACCTTGGTGCCTGTTGCCTTTCAACGTGGAATTTCAAATGTTAATTCCGCTGTTGTTTTGCTTTTGTAGGTTTTCAACGATCCCATTCATGGGCACATTGAGATACATCCCCTTCTTGTCCGCATCATCGACACACCTCAGTTTCAGCGCCTCCGATACATTAAGCAGCTGGGTGGCACTTACTTTGTGTTTCCAGGAGCCTCTCACAACCGCTTTGAACACTCCATAGGGTAAGGTGGTGCATTCGGAGTTTGGTTCCGCCAACGTGCAGCTCCAGCCAAGGGGCGTTGGGGAAAACTGTTGTTGTGGCATTTTGAGTCTCAGAACTGTTCCTGGATAACCTGTGTGATTCCAGGCTGTTCCCTTGAACTTGATTTCATAAAGACAGATAAAGAAACCTGCAAGATGGATTGATGTTACATTTCTTCTTCCACCCATTCTTCTGTTAATCATGTTAATTAAAAACTCTGAGTGCTTTATGTTCTCTCTGATCAAAATTTGAGTTTTAAAGCATAAACCTGGGAAGGGTACTGGGGCTGCTATAAATGACTTCCCAGACAGTTGGAATCCCCTTGTGCTGTCGGGGCAGCTAAACCCCACTTTATCTGGGATGTCTGCATTTGTAGTTACGTGTGCTGTGTGCAATCGGTGGCAGATTGTCAGGCTGTTGGCTGTAAAATAAGTTAACAAGAAACAAGTGATGGACACCAGGATTTCCAATGTTGCTAGGTCCTTCACAGTCCACAGAGAAGCTGATTAATGACAAATTTAAGCTTGTTTGAAAGGTGCAGAGAAATGAGTCAGTGGTTTTCATTCAGGTAATGTGGCCAGTCTGAAGTTGCTTTTGTTAGTGCTGAAATATTGTGGACTCAGTTTGGCTTCTTCCCCAGCCTTGCGACACTAACAGGATGCAAGTGCATATTGAAAATGGTCAAATCAGTGAGGCAAGCTGGGATTGTTTGCGTCTGGTGAACAGGAAAAGACAAAAATGGGAGGGATACAAACAAAGCTTTCACAACAGGAGTCTGAAAACACCGGTGATATCAACAACCTTCTCTTTTAAACAGTTCGCTTGATCTATATATTTAAACTTAGGACAGTTGTTCTCAACTTGCATATCATTTTGAAAATTGTTATAGCCTTAAAATAGAAGAAGTGAAATTTGTATGTTTATTGGTCTAGTAAAAAAAACTCCCAACAGTAAAATTTGGTCTAGTAAAAGGTGTTGGCTTCTCATAAGACCTTCTCTTGCTTTGGGATGTTCTGCACAGAGACTCTTGAGGCAAATAGAAGAGAAATCAGTGTAGAGCTGGTAAAGAGCTTGTAGGAGTATGTGCCGTGTGTTTGTTCATCCTGGTTTGGTATCATGAGAACAGAGCATCCCATTCAGTGAAATTAAATGTCGAATCTAAAATGAATGAAAGGAAGAGGTAATAATTGTCATAAACTATTGTTAAAGTAGCGATTTGAAAGAACAAGATGGTTTGGTGACTGTTGTGACCTCGGCGGCCGCTCAGAAGCCGCACGCTCAGCGCGGCGCCGCTGTTTGCTCGCACAGCTACCCCGGCCTGTACGCTGGGAGATGCTGCAGCTCGCTGCTGTCTCTGTGTTTTGGGCATGGTGTCTCCTGCTTTTCTGCTTTCAAATGTGTTGCTGATGACTAAACGTCTACTACAGGAAAGAGTTTGTTCCTCTGATTGTCGTGCAGGTTAGGGTTTGAGTATTTGTGCGTTACCCCTCAGACAAGGGCTGTGATTTAATGGGGCAAAATAGAACAGGTGATCTGCTCTTTGACTGTGCAGCCTGAAACACTACTATATTCACTTTATTTTTCCCCCTGCAACAGAGTGGGTTACCTGGCAGGATGCCTGGTTCGTGAGCTGAAGGAGAGACAACCAGAACTGGGTATAACCCAGCGAGACATCCTCTGTGTAGAAATCGCTGGGCTTTGTCATGATTTGGGTAAGTAACAGCTGAATCACAGAACCCCAGAATGTCGGGGGTTGGAAGGGCCCTGGAAAGCTCATCCAGTGCAATCCCCCCATGGAGCAGGAACACCCAGATGAGGTTACACAGGAAGGTGTCCAGGCGGGTTGGAATGTCTGCACAGAAGGAGACTCCACAACCTCCCTGGGCAGCCTGGGCCAGGCTCTGCCACCCTCACCAGGAACAAGTTTCTTCTCAAATTTAAGTGGAACCTCCTGTGTTCCAGTTTGAACCCATTGCCCCTTGTCCTGTCACTGGTTGTCACCAGAAGACTCTGGCTCCATCCTCCTGACACTCCCCTTTTCCATGTTGATCCCCATGAGTGAGTCCCCCCTCAGTCTCCTCTTGTCCAGCTCCAGAGCCCCAGATCCCTCAGCCTTTCCTCACACGGGAGATGCTCCACTCCCTTCAGCATCTTGGTGGCTGCGCTGGACTCTCTCCAGCAGTTCCCTGTCCTGCTGGAACTGAGGGGCCACAACTGGACACAATATTCCAGGTGTGGTCTCCCCAGGGCAGAGCAGAGGGGCAGGAGAACCTCTCTGACCTACTGACCACCCCCTTCTAACCCACCCCAGGTACCATTGGCTTCCTGGCCACAAGGGCCCAGTGCTGGCTCATGGTCACCCTGCTGTCCTCAGGACCCCCCCAGATCCCTTTCTCCTACGCTGCTTTCTAACAGGTCATTGCCCAACTTACACTGGACCCTGGGGTTGTTCCTGCCCAGATGCAATACTCTGCACTTGCCCTTGTTATATTTGAGGTGTCTTGTTGCTTCGGAAAGCCAACCTGGCTGGACAGCGGGCTGGGACATCACAACACCAGAGCTGCTTAGGGCTGCTCAGTGTGTGGCTGTGTTCCCAGACAGGGTTTACCTGTCCTTGTTTGGTCTGGAGTGCAGCCACAGAGGCAGCTCCGTTTGGTGAATTTGTAGCTGCTCTTAGCTGGTTGTTGTCTTGTTTCTGTGTGTGTTGGGAGTTCTGCCATCAGTGGCCAGAGTGTCTGCTTCCTTCTGTGATGCCCTCAGGTCTCTTAAAACATTTCAGAGTGAAAATCAGTGGCCCTTTCAAATTGTTACAATTATTTTATAACTACCTGTTTTCTTCAGAGGTGACACAGAGTAATTAATGTGCTGGGTGTTACTGCTGTACTTGCCTGTGGTAGGTAATGGGACTCGCTGTGTTATGTGCAGTAGTACTTAAGATGTCTTAGGAAAGTACTTGATATAGCTGAATCAAGTCAAATACAAGAGAATCCAGGTCCTTAGCTTGCTCAAAATATTTTTTCTCACAACCACGATGTCTCAGATTAAACGTGTGTAATCTTTCTTTTTAAGGTCATGGGCCATTTTCACACATGTTTGATGGAAGATTTATTCCACTCACTCGTCCGGATTTGAAATGGAAGGTAGACTTTTTACAGTTCAAGTACAAATAGAAAACTGTAATTTTTAAAGAGAGAATAATTCATCTTCAAAGGCTGCCAGTGCTCGTGAGCACATAGGAAACATCCAGCCTTCTCTTATTGCATCATTTTGATGGCATTATTAAAACCCAGAGTGTTGTCATCTAATCTCATGGTGATGCAAAATACCAATTGGGAGCTTCCTTTCCAGTTTAATATGTTGAGTCCAGGATACAGTGTTCAGAATTCAGCCTTTCAGAAACTTTGAACAGAGTTTCAAGGGCTGTTTGTGGTGAATGAATTGTAACACAGTCCTTTCAGGCCTCTCTCTGCTTGTGATTACTGAGCAAAACCAGATCAGTAAACTTGTCAGTCTTTGGCACAGCAGAAGTGGTTATTTTGTCTTTCAGCACTGTAACTCTCTTACTGCTCTTCGTTAAAATACACAATTAGCAGCTCCCTGCGGAAGAGGGTGTTTCTGAACTCTGGAGCAGCTGACGTTCTATCCAAAATGAACAGAGAATCCCCCAGCTGTTGCATTTCGAGCCCACGGTGCCCAGGTGCCCTGCCAGGCAGTGCTGCGGCGTTAGGGGGGAGCTGGGACACTGACGCCTAAACTTCGTAATGCAACATTTAGGCTTTTTTTTCTTTTTTTTTCAAAGCATGAAACTGCTTCTGTTAAAATGTTTGAGCACCTGATTGCTTCCAATAACCTAGAAGAAGTCATGGAGGACTATCATCTTGTCCTGAAAGAAGACATGATCTTCATCAAGGAACAAATAGGAGGGCCTATAGATGAAACTGCTTCTGACAATCCGGTGAGTGACTGTTCTGCTCCTGTGGTTATCGCAATAAATGTCTTCGATTTTACTGAAAGAGTAGATAATTTTGCTTCTGCTGTGTTTGGTTATTTGTTTGTAGCCCCGTGGAGTTCTGAGAGTCCTGGCACAAGAGGTGCTGGAGAGGTGTAGCGTTTATTCCTCGCGGTGCTGGCAGGACTATGTTACGTGCTTATGTCTTCCCAAGAAGTTCTTACCTCAGAGTCTTCAGACCAGAGGAGAGCTTAAGAATGTTATTTGTGTTTAGCAAACCTAATTCACCATAACTAGATTGGTAGAACTGAATTTTTAATGGAAACCTGAGGTGACCAGGTTAGGATAGCAGCCTATTTACTGGACACCTGAAGGCAGATCAATGGGCAGTCGTGCTTTCAGGTGGCTGCAGGGAGAAAACATGAAGATAGTTTAGGGTGACAAAACTGTGAACTGGCAGAAATGATGCAGAGAGCAATGCAAAACCGTGGCCCGAGTACCAGAGCCACATCAGCTTTGATGACAGCAGCAAAATGTTTGGATTTATTGCAGTAACATATGCAGAGGCAGGGATAAGACTTGAAGAAATGTGTTGCCTCAAGAGGCAAAGAAGTGGTTCTGATTATTAATCCTTCCAACTCTGGAGGAATCAAGTCCTCCTTACTTACACTCGACAGTTCCTGTCATCTCTTCGAGAACACCCATTCAGTTACTACCAGAATTAAGCACCCGTCAGCAGGAGGTCTGTCATGACAGTCTGGTCCTAATTGGAATTTGTATATTGTCCCAAACAAGTCACCAAAATGCTGGCACTTTCCCGTTATTTTCTGCCATAGGAGTGGGCGGTACTGCCACGTGTGCTCCAGCGCTCTGATGACACAGGGAGCTGAGCATAATAAAATTCACTCTGACATCTTATAGGAAGGGGATATTTATAAAGTCTGCAAGTTGATTTTTACCCACTCGTGCCCATTTGCACACAAATCTCGCTGCCCGCTGCTGCCACTGATCTTGTGCCAGGTTCTTACCCCTGGTCTGCTTCTCCTTTGGATTCTGTGCCTGTTTTCCAGCAGGACAACAGGAGGAGGGTGTTGTAGGTGACATGTGGCACCGTTCTTGCCATGCTGCTGGTTGTGCCGCGGGCGGTGGCTCAGGCCGCGCTGTCCTGCCGGAGCGCTGGCTCCTCTGCGGTGCTGGATGTTTGTGCAACAGGATGTTTGTGCAGCGGACACAGCAGTGTCCTGAACACTGTCCCAGCAGCAGAGCTCTTTGATCAGCGTAAAAGGTTTTTATCTGTGATGTGCTCTCTTCCCACTGCTTACAAACATTTCCATCCTTATTCATGTGAATTGTAACATTTCTGTAACGCTGATAACATCCAAGCCATTATCTGTTTGTATACAGTGTTTTCTACCTCAGAATTTCAAGGCCACTTGATGGCATTTTTTCTTTAACCTGAAGAATCGTTACATTTTCAAGAATATAACAACTTGTATCTTATTAGTTTAGCTTTGATTTCCTGTTTGCCTCATGGCTGAATTATTCCTCTGCTGTGGATGAGGAGTTTAAGTAGCTGGCTGTTGAAACAACTTTTGTTTAAAACATCTAAATGTTTGTTTTAAAAGTCTTCTGTAAAGTTGTACAGTTGATTGCAGAAGACAGCAAGATATGTTTGTGTGTTTAACTAACTCCCCGAGGATTAAATGATTCCAACCTTCTCCCCTCTTTATTGCGCATTTATTTTCTTTTGGCCTTTCGAAGCTGCAGACTTTGCTTTAGTAGATTGGGAAACAAAATACTTATATACATGGGTTTTATTCTTCCTGATATTCTAGGAAATCAGCTGCTTAAGCCCGAGTTCTGGGTTTCTAATGCCCAACTTAGCTTCTGAAAGCTCTTTTATCGTCTTTTGTGTTCTTTGCTACCTCAGTGTTGGATATTTATCACAGACAAAATCAAAGTATATTCCCACTGTCTTTAAAATATGTTTCTGACATTGTTTGCACACTTAAATTTCTTATTGTTTCTGGTTTGTTTGTTTTTCCTCTTCTCGGCTCCCCTGTTGTCAGTGGCCGTACCGTGGGCGACCGAAGGAGAAAGGTTTCCTGTATGAAATAGTGGCTAACAAAAAAAATGGCATTGACGTTGACAAATGGGATTATTTCGCAAGGTACAAATCCTGTAGTTTTCCTTTTTATTATACTTCCTATCAAAACAGTGCCATTACATTTACAAGCATGATCTCATTGTTAAACATTCTGTGGAATATTTTTAGGGATTGCCATCACCTAGGAATCCAGAATAACTTTGATTATAAACGATTACTTAAACTCATCCGGGTCTGCGAAACGGAAAACCAGAAGGTTATCTGTACCCGAGACAAGGTAAGTGATGTGTGTGAGCCGGGGAGCGCGCGGCGGCACAGCCTGTGTGAGGGGCAGCGGCCCGGCACAGCCCCACGGGCCCAGTGTAGCCCACAGGCCCGGCACAGCCCCACGGGCCCAGTGTAGCCCATGGGTCTGGCACAGCCCCCATGGGCCCAGTGTAGCCCACGGGCCCAGCATGGGCCCGGCACAGCCCCCACGGGCCCAGTGTAGCCCACAGGCCCGGCACAGCCCCACGGGCCCAGTGTAGCCCATGGGCCCAGCACAGCCCACGGGCCCGGCAGAGCTGTGCTCTGGCTGGCAGGGGCTGCTGGGGCTGCCTGCCCCACGCTGCTTCAGCCCCAGTTGCTGCTCCGGGAGCCATTCTCAGAAGCACCCGGTTTAAGGAAAGGAGGCACAGAACAGGTCTCTGTTTGGAAGGGCTTGTGGTGGGTCCTTCCAGGGGAGGGTCTGCAAAGCCACCAGTTGTGCGTGATCCTGCTCCAGGTGTTCTGAGTGAGGGGGAATGCGGCTTTGGGAAGGGGCTGCTAAAGGAGCAGCTCTGGCTGGGGTCGGGGTCGGGTCTCTGCTCTCCTGCAGCGGCCTAAGTGCTTCAGCATCTGTAAACTGTGAAAAATAACCATTCTGCTCTATGCTGCAAATGGGAGGAGACAACTCATCTGATTCCTTGACTGTTTTTGTTTTCTAACTGAGACAGACAATGTCAAAAGTAAAAGATGATTGGGTTGGTTTGTTTTTATTCAGGAAGCTGAAAATTTGTATGATATGTTCAACACACGGCATCTGCTGCACCGGCGAGCGTACCAGCACAAGGTTGGCAACGTCATTGAAATAATGCAAGTATTATACTTTCCTTCTCTTGCATACCATTTGTTTTTAAATTATTGAAACTGTATATCTGTTTTGAGTGTTCAGATAATCAATAAGGTGTGACATGCAATAAAAGCCAGTGGGCTATATAACCTAATTCCTATGTCAAGGCTCAATGCTCAGGGTATCATAGAGGCCATGATTAACAAAAGAGAGCAGGACAACAACATCCTTCCAAGAGAAATTCAATTAGAGGAAAATTGCTAAAGCCCTGAAGCAGCATAGGACCAGGGTGTGCTTATGCTGTTTTAACTGCTGACAGCTGAAGTCAAATTTTCAGCTACAAGTTAGAGGCCGCTTAGTTCAAATGGGCCAGTTAACAGGGTGAGGTTACTGTTACTAACAGAGTAAAGTGACGGGCAAGCTTAGTGTAGCTCAGCTGAGGCCTGGCTGTGTTCTTGCAATGCCACAGCAGGAGTGGTTCAGGACCAGTTCAGCTGGCTACCTGCATTTGTACCTCGCCTATAGAAGTTTCCCTATAGCTTTATTCTTTTTGCTGTTCTTGAAAAGCAGAAATAGTAGTAACCTCCCAAAATATTTTCATTAGGATTTTAGTTGCTGAGTAATCTGCTGAGTTTGGGAAAAAGAGACACAGAGGATTACAGGGTACAAGGGTGATTTGTGACTTGTTTCATTTCATGTACTTCAGCTTCTGGTTTAGTGACCCTCTAAAACTCAGACTGAAAACGCTAAGGTTTGACTGTTGGAGTAAAACAGCCAAGAAATTTAGTTCTTGGTTTAACAGCCTATCCACATGAGCGTACGAGCTGGACATGGGAAGAGGTACAGGGATCTCTGGAAGAACTTGATCTTTAGAACATCAGGTTTTCCCACCTGAAAATACCACATGTTCACGATACTCTACCTTTACAGTGGTTTGTATTCTCTCGGTTAACTCCTGGAGCAACGAGTCTGTAAGAAGGGTATGGTCATCTGTGGGGCACTGAGTGAGCATGGCACTGTCTTGCAGGTTCTGCACTTGTCTAAGTAATGTTAAGTTCATAGTCTGAAGCAGATCCAAGTGTACTTGCTCATTCATCAAAGTAGGGCTGAGGTCTGATTTGAACCTGTTTTCAGTAAATGGAAAGACTGCTGAAACACGCAATGACAGTGGATTTAGGACATGGCTGTGCCATCAGGGTCTGCTGTGTGCTTGGGAGACAGTTTCACTTGTCTTCTGTTTATAACATACTAATGCATTTCTTTTTGACTCTTAAGCAAGAAGGTGTTTCAAAATGATGCTTTCCTTAAGTCTTAATTTTGTCTCAAACCAGGATTACAGAAGCCTTTCAAAAAGCAGACAAATATTGGAAAATAGAGGGCTCTGGAGGAAGATTGTACCAGATTTCTACAGCAATGGAGGACATGGAAGCCTACACTAAGCTAACTGGTATGAGCTCTCGGCAATCTTTTTAAAGTAAAAGAACATGAGTACCTGTTAGAATGCTGGTTTTCCAGCTGGGTCCTTGCCCGGGACTCGGCTTCTCAAGTGCTGCTTTTACGCACAGGTGGGGAAGGCCCGGAGAGTCCAATCTACGCGCTCTAAGATCTTGCTGGGAGAGCAAGACCTTCTAGTTTAAATTACCTTTGTGTTGAGAGAGAGAAGCACCAGCTTCTTATATTCCACACACGTTCAAATTCACATTATTGCAAGCAGTGCTGTCAGGAGGTCCTGCCTACGGCCCGGGTTTGTTGCGCTTGTCACAAGCGGATGGCAGTGGGCTCTGAGCAGTGCATCTGGCTGCGTCAGGTAGAGGAGTATGTGTGCTGTGGTATGGAACCCTGAGGCAGGTTTCAAAGGGCTCTGATTTGATTTGCTTCAGACATTGCTACCCTGCTTGCAAATACGACAAAAGAAAACAGAATATATGAGCAACTTAACTTATTGCTGAAAGTTTCTGGTTGCTCAGACAGGAGCTTGTGAGAGTGGTTCTCGTAGAATAAGTACACAGAGCAGCACCTGCTTGAAGATGTGCGGGAGAACTCCAGCGTGATTACAGAGTGAAGCAAACAAGACCTGAGACATGGAATGTTTTCCCATTTCTCAAGGTCTGGCTGAGTGCTGTGAAGAGGAAACACAGAGAAATTACTGAATTCACAGAGGCTGGCTCGAGTTGTGTTTTGTCCACTGTTACATAGTTCCAAGGCTTCCCACCACTGCAGTGTGTTGGTATTGTCTGCTGCAGCAGAGAGACTCAAGAATGTCTATCTTTGCTCCAGGGACAAGGTGACAGAGGCTGAGGGTGCTCTTGCAGAGGATCCCATATGTCTTGACCTGTGTCGTGCTAAAGGCCTTCTGCTGGCAGCCCTTCACTTGCCACATCCAGCCTGACCAGAGCTGCATGGCGGGGGCTGCAGGGAACGCTGGGCTGAGGAGCTGCCTGGGCCCTCCACAGCAGGGGCTGCAGAGGCTGCCTGCCAGTGACAGGAGCCGCTGGAGAGCATAAGTTGCAGTGTTGGGCTGAGGAAGGCTGGGCAGAAAGGCAAGAACTGAGGTTAAGTTCTTTGTGGGCTGGGATCCGTTCCCTGGGGACTCTGCTGTTCTGGTGAGTTAGCAGCAGGGTCCCGCTGTGCTGCCTGCGGTCCCTGGAGAGGAGCACAGCTCAGGGCAAGCAGAGCAGGGCTGTCCCGCCTCCTGCAGTCTGCTGCAGCAAGGAGCTGCTTGCCGGGGCTGTCCTGTTCAACCAGGAGGGCCGAACAGCAAGGAGAGGGATCACAGAATCCCAGCATGTCAGGGGTTGAAGGGCCCTGGAAAGCTCATGCAGTGCAATCCCCCATGGAGCAGGAACACCCAGATGAGGTTACACAGGAAGGTGTCCAGGCGGGTTGGAATGTCTGCACAGAAGGAGACTCCACAACCCCCCTGGGCAGCCTGGGCCAGGCTCTGCCACCCTCACCAGGAACAAGTTTCTTCTCAAATTGAAGTGGAACCTCCTGTGTTCCAGTTTGCACCCATTGCCCCTTGTCCTGTCACTGGTTGTCACCAGAAGAGCCTGGCTCCATCCTCCTGACACTAGTGGTGTGAGGAATGTGCCAACATCAGATGGAACAATGGACAGTGAAGTATGAGGGTGGTTTCCTTCTCTTATACTTCCCTCTGTGCCTCCAGTGGTTGCAACCTGGGGGCTTCTGAGAGGCTGTTTTCAGCAGTCCATGACGAGTGGTGTTTCTGTGAAACTATCCAGTTGCCTCTCACAAATAATAAACCTCTGTGAGGTTGTGCAGCAGAAAGTTCTCTGGCTTTCTTCCTTGATGGGTGAAGAACTGCTGTTTTTAAGTTGTTGCCTCCTAGTTTGACAGCAAATCCTAGTTGTAGTAAGGGATGAGACAGCAGACTGTTCCTTGCCACAATGGATGTGTTCATGAGCTGCTTGTTCCACCTGCATTATCTCGTCCCTCAGTCTTAGTCTTGTTCCTTGTGGGGAAGTTCCTGACTTTGAAATAACTTTTCTGCTCCTAAGCCACATCAAAAGAAACCTGTGTCTCTCTGCTCTTATTGCTGGTGGGAAACACGCTGTGTGTTCACTGTCATGTGGGGACAGGAGCGGTGACTTTGGCGCTGGCATCCAAAATCTGAGAAACTCTGCGGTTTAACGGAAGGACTTTATTCTTGTACAAGGCGCCCTTGTCCCTGAGCGAGCACTGGGTTCAGGGTGTTCTGCTGAACAGGGAGAGGAAGCAACTGACAGTGAAACGATAACATTTGTTGCAAGGGTGAGAACAGTGTTTTTCCATCGACAGCTGTTAGTAGTTTTAGAATGAAGATTGTATTGTGAGTGGCTTCTCAGTTGTCAGATTTAGTATGTTCGGTTGTTCTGAGCACGAGTGTCTTTCCTGAACCAGCAGTTTTTCTCGGTGCTTTAACCTTTGTCCCTGTTGGTGCGTTTTGCTGTGACACTGGATTTTGACCCACTTAACAAAAATCAGTGCAACTTTGGCAGATAACATCTACCTGGAGATTCTGCACTCGACTAGTCCAGAACTGGAGGAGGCACGAGAAATTCTGCATAAAATACAACGACGTGAACTATACAAGTTTTTAGGAGAGACTCGACCTGAATCAAAGGACGTTTCAAAGGTAATGTCCATTGGTTGAATTCTGAATTCCGTCTCTGTAATAATGTTCTATAAGTTGCTGACCATCTTTTGTTTCTCTGTCCCTCTGTGGTTTTTGTTTGTTTGCTTGTTTGGGTTTTTTTTGCTTAACTGCTACTCCTAAAATAGTGTCAAAAGTTGTCCTGTCCTGATGTAGCGGAGCCATGAAACATATTATAGGAACTTGGGAAGAGTTTTATGTACAAACAGCCAGCGGAATGGCACGAGGTTGAAATGCCGAACTCAATTATTGCAGAAATATTTCCAGAAAAACCTGTTATCTGAAAAATACAAAATTGCGTAAAAAGCTGATAGAGTCCAGTGATTGAGAAGGTTATTACTATCAAGTTCTGTTCATTGAAATGTCAGAATGATAAGGAACACTTTTGCTTTGAATCATAATTTGTGTGCTTTACTTTGAGAACATCAAACTGAATAACTTCCATGTTTATTGGTATTAAATTGTAACTTGGCATGAGCATGCACGTCTTTTTCTAGTGTTTGCTTTTCAAAGCACTCAGCAGGCGTTGATTTAACTGCTGTCTTATTTCAGAATAGTGCTATATTAGAGCAGATGTTGCTTCAGATGGCTCAGCTTTTCTTGTAACGTGCTATACCACATTACCAGATCATCAGTTAATTGTCTCTAAACTTCAGCCATGATGCTTAAAATTTTCCTTGGCAAATTTCCGGACACGGCTGACTGTATCTGTGAAGCTTTAATAAAGATAATTTCAGCTCTTTTAAAGAAAAAGGTTAGAGAAAGACAACTAGATGTCTTACTGCTCTGTTCATCTTTGTTTGAAGAGAAGATTTGCTTGTGTTCTTTGGCTAAGAATAAGGAGCATTAAGAGATTCTGTATTAAAAAGTAGGAGGAAAGAAAACGTCTGCAGACCAAGGTCAGCACAACGTGAGATGGTTGTACGTTGATTGTCAGGGTGAGAGGAGGAGTTCAGGATAGAAAAGGAGATGGGCAGGGGGTGAGTTACCCGGTATATCCAGTGCGCTGTGCTGGAGGCAGCCGGGGTCGCTGGGGCTCCGTGATCGTGTCCAGCCGATGCTTTGTGGCTTCTGATGCTCAGCTGAGGGACTCGGGGAGCTCTTCGTCCCGTGGTGCAGGAGTGTTGGATGCTCAGCCGCCTCTGCCGTGCTGCAGGCGAGCACTGGACGGGCTGTTCTGCTCCCCAGGAGGCTGCAGCAGCCTTGTGTTCAGAATCACAGAGCACTTTGGGTTGGAAAGGGCTCTAAGGGTCATCTAGTCCATCCCCCTGCAACGAGCTGCTCAAAACCCGGTCCAGTTTTGTCAGCTTCAAGCTGGCCAGAGCGAGAACATCCCAAACAGCTTGAGTTCTGAAGTACAAAGCTGAGTTTCCAGTTAATGCAAATGGGAAGAGGTAACTTTAAAAAAAAGGCAAGTGAACAACACCACCAAGAAAGGAGAAAGTTAGCATGTATACATTCTGGTACAGCACAGGAATAAAAGAGCTTACAAACAGGCTGCCAGTTTTCTCCTGGCAATTCTTTCCTCTAGGTTTGCTCTCAATCTAAATCTTGCCTTGGCTTCCTGAGTCACAACAAACCACATGTGGCTGGGCTTGGCAACGTGCGATATACCCTGCTCTTCTTTGGACAAATCAGCAAAGAAAATGCTGCCAGGTGAATTCTTCCCTTGTGGACCTGTCTCCTGGCTTCTCTGTGCTGCGTTTGAAGCTTTGCTTCACAGTATCACAGTATGTTTGGGATTGGAAGGGACCTCCAAAGATCATCCAGTCCAATTCCCCTGCTGGAGCAGGAACGCCCAGGTGAGGTCGCACAGGAACATGTCCAGGTGGGTTTTGAATGTCTCCAGAGAAGGAGACTCCACAACCCCCCTGGGCAGCCTGTTCCAGGCTCTGCCACCTTTACTGAGAAGAAGTTTTTTCTCAAATTTAAGCGGAACCTCTTGTGTTCCAGCTTGATCCCGTTACCCCTTGTCCTATCATTGTTTGTCACCGAGAAGAGCCTGGCTCCATCCTCATGGCACTCACCCTTTATATATTTATAAACATTAATAAGGTCCCCCCTTAGTCTCCTCCAAACTAAAGAGACCCAGCTCCCTCAGCCTTTCTTCATAAGGGAGGTGCTCCACTCCCTTAATCATCTTCATTGCCCTACACCGGACTCTCTCCAGCAGTTCCCTGTCCTTCTGGAACTGAGGGGCCACAACTGGACACAATATTCCAGGTGTGGTCTCCCCAGGGCAGAGCAGAGGGGCAGGAGAACCTCTCGATCTACTGACCACCCCCCTTCTAACCCACCCCAGGATGCCATTGGCCTTCCTGGCCACAAGGGCACAGTGCTGGCTCATGGTCATCCTGTTGTCCACCAGGACCCCCAGGTCCCTTTCCCCTACACTGCTCTCTAATATGTAATTTCCCAACCTATACTGGAACCTGGGGTTGTTCCTGCCCAGATGCAGGACTCTTCACTTTCCCTTGTTAAATTTCATCAGGTTATTCCCCGCCCAACTCTCCAGCCTGTCCAGGTCTCTGATGGCAGCACAGCCTTCTGGCATGTCAGCCACTCCTCCCAGCTTGGTGTCATCAGCAAACTTGCTGATAGTACACTCTGTTCCCTCGTCTAAATCGTTAATGAATATATTGAATAATATTGGCCCCAGTACTGACCCCTGAGGCACTGCACTAGATACTGGCATCCAACTAGACTCCGCACCATTGACTACCACTCTCTGGCTTCTCTCCTTAAGCCAGTTTGCAACCCACCTCACTACTCTATTGTCCAGACCACACCTCCTCAACTTAGCTGTGAGGATGCTGTGGGAGACTGTGTCAAAGGCTTTACTGAAGTCAAGGTAGACCACATCCACCGCTCTGCCATCATCCATCCACCTTGTTACATTCTCAGGCTATGAGGTTGGTCATGCACGTCTTACCCTTGGTAAAGCCATGCTGACTGCCCCTAATAGCCCTCCTATCCTTGATATGCCTTGAGATGGCACCAAGGATAAGCTGTTCCATTACTTTCCCAGGTATCGAGGTGAGGCTGACCGGTCTGTAATTACCCGGGTATTCCTTCTTGCCCTTTTTGAAGACTGGAGTGACGTTAGCTTTCCTCCAGTCCTCAGGCACCTCTCCCGTCTCCCAAGACTTGGCAAAGATGATGGAGAGCGGTCCAGCAAAGACATCAGCCAGCTCCCTCAGCACCCGCGGATGCATCCCATCTGGACCCATGGATTTATGGATGTCCAGACTATTTAATTGCTCCCTAACCCAGTCCTCATTGACTAAAGCAAACTCCTCCATTGACCTGGCTTCATCCGGGGTCTCAGGGGTACAGGGCTCCCCAGGACGGCCTCCGGCAGAGTAGACAGAGACAAAGAAGGCATTCAGTAATTCTGCCTTCTCTGTATCTTCTGCCACCAGGAGTCTTGGCTTGTCCCAGGAAATCTTGCTTCATGGAATCTTGTGTCTTCCTGGGACATAGCAGCCCTGGGAAGAGGTGAACAGGCGACCTTCTCTCTGCTGCCCAGCCACAGCTCTTCATGAGAATTTCTGCATTTCCATGGAGGCTGCTCTCCACACCGCGCTGCTCTGCCGGCCTTGAACCGAGCAGTCAGCGGGGAGTATTCTGTCAGGTCCAAAACCAGACAAAAGCACCTTGTGGGTTTCAACTTGAGCTTTTGAAGTAGGTCACCATCCCTCCCAAAGAACTTGCTGTTTCTGTTTGTCTGGTTTTATAGTGATCAGTGACATTATAGATGTAGTTTGTCTCTCAGGTGTTTGTATAGGTATAAAAGCTTTATTAGAGGACGAGATCCTTTTTGGAAACTTCAGCACCCTGGATGGACTCTCACTCTCTCTGCCCCTCTGTCCCCCATCTCTTCTTGTCATCAGGTGTGAAACTCTTCCCCCAAAGGCTGCTGGTATTTGGGTCTTCTCAATTACATAAGCGTGGTGTTTTTTTCTAAAAATGGGTAGGAAACTTATCGTTAAGGTATATAAGGATTCAGACCAGCAGATTGCTGCAAGAAGACTCTGTCAAGCCATGAAGAAATTAAAGCTTCGGCTTAGTAACATGTTCCGTCATGTATTTTTTGCCTTGGTCTAGACATGATAGTGCATAAATGTAATCTGAGTTTACTGTCTCTTTTTCAGAATAATGAACTGAAGGAGAGTTTTGCTAAATCCAAGCCAAAAGTGAATCCTCCAGATGTGGAGATAAAGGCCGAAGACATCATAGTTGATGTAAATATCACTGAGAGTGGGTTCAGAGGGTATTGCGTACCATAGTGAAAACTGGGGAGAAGTTTCAATACATTTTCAAACTGAAAAACCAAAACCCCGGGGTTGCCTCATGAATGCTGTCCCAGCCGTTCAGCTCGAGGCGCTGGGGACAGAGTGGGAGGGCCTGGGGACAGACCAGGCTGTGGTTGGGCGCTGCTCCCGGTGCCAAATGTGTCCTCCCCTGCCTGTCCCCACTCTGAAAAGGAGCAGCAGGGAACCTTTGGGGTTCAGCAAAGGGTTTAAAGTCGGCAGGTGGTGCCGCACTGCTGCAGGGTGTGGGGCAAGGAGACCGCGGGCACGGTGACTTCCAGGCCCTGCTGCTGGGTGGCCGTCACCGCTGCGTTCTGTCTGCTGCGTAAAGCACCGTGCTGCCCCAGCTCGGTCTCCAGCCAGCGCCGGTGGGAGGGAGAGACCCGGAGACAGGAGGGAGCTTGAGCAGCCTGCAGGCTTTCAATAGCTTAACCCTGTTCTTGGGTGACTTGGGGAAGAGCTAACGAACGGCTTTCCACAGAGCGCATCTCAAACCGCTTCTAAAGCTCCCTTGCACTGGAGATCCACACCAGGCTGGGTGAGATTGTTGCAGGTTATTTAGCTTTAAAGCAGTTGACTGCGCTTTCCCGGTCCTACAAATGGAAGTCATGGGGAAATGGGCTCCCCTCTGCTGACCGCAAAACTGCTGGTGTACCGAGCAGATGTAAATGATGTTGTCTAAACCTCTTGTTGAAAATTGTAAGCTCTACTGCTGCCTGTGGGTTGTGTTTTGGGGACACAGGCTGGCAGGGGCCCAGCGTGCTCCCCGTTTGAAACTGCAGCGTTTCCGAGCATGACTGGGAGCCGGTTGGTGTTAACGTGAATATTCACCTGGCAGCTTCAGAACAAATGGTGGTAGAAGAAAAGATATAAAAGGCAAATCTTAGATTGTTTTATTAGGTAATCATTTGTTAATTACTGTTCTATTTGATTAGTGTTATTTACAGGAGTATACTGTGTATCCTTTTGTATTTATTGTGAGAATACTAAAGACAAACATGAACAAATGCCATTTTCTCTGTTTTGCATGCAAGGTTATCAATATGGATTATGGAATGAAGGATCAGAATCCCATTGACAAAGTTCGCTTCTTTTGCAAGGGTCGTTCTTACAAGACCATTACAATCAACGAAGATCAGGTAGTGTTGTCTTTTCCTCAGCTGCCTTCTGAAGGGCATCTTCTCCACAGCTTGCCATGGAAGCCGTTCCTGCAGGAGTTGTGGAGAGGCTGTGGAATCCACGTCCTTGCAGGTCTTTAGTGTGTGTTGTGCTGCGGCAATCCGGAGCGATGGCAGCCTTTGCGTATGAACAGTGTTGGATACCCTGGGAGTCTCAGAATAATACAGTTGGTTTGGATAAAGCTCATGGATTGTAGTGGGATTTTTTTACCGCTTGCCATTTATATTCAGATTAAAAAAATAGAGGGTCAGTGGACTTTATATTCCAAGAAATACTAAAGCTTATTTCTTTTTTATTCCAAAGGTTTCAAGGATTTTACCCAAGACGTTTTCAGAGCAGGTTATCCGTGTTTATTGCAGAAATCAAGATCCAGATGTTTTTTTGGCTGCGAAACAGTATTTTGTTCAGTGGTGTATAGACAATGATTTCACCAAACCACAGGTAACAAATTCACACGTTATTTTTCTTGTTCTTGGGGCGCTTCAGCTTTGTCCGTAAGCTTCCCGTTTCATTAAAAAACTTGACATTCAGGCCTTGCCTTTGTGGCAGAGCCGCTCCTCGCTAACCTAGCTCCCGGTTTTATTGCAGCTTGCATCTGAGCATGCTTTAGTTTCACTGAAACAGTGATGGACTTGAATGCATTTAACTTAGTGGATTGAAAAGTCATGTTTTTATAACAACGTTAGCATCCACAGACACTCACCAGTTCACGGATGCAGGTTTCCTCCTACAGAGGCTTAAAACAACACTGGAGATTCACGGTCAGTCCATTTGCCCTGAGTTAGAGGAGCTTGGAGCCAGGGGGGTCGGGCTCTGCTCCCCAGGAACAAGCGCCAGGAGCAGAGGAAACGGCCTCAAGTTGCCCAGGGGAGGTTGAGGTTGGATGTGGGAACAATTTCTTCCCCAAAGGGCTGTGGGGCATTGGAACAGGCTGCCCAGGGCAGTGCTGGAGTCACCAGCCCTGGAGGGCTGGACAGACGGACATGAGGTTCTCAGGACAGGGGGCAGTGCCAGGGGTGGGGAATGGTTATGTTAAAGTCTCCAAGTTGCTTAAGGAATGCAGTGTGAACAGTTTTTTTCTGTGAACCATGTATTTTTTTTATCAAGTGTGTTAATATCCCTGACTTTGCTTTTTTCTTTTTGCTAAAGAGACCTGCAAGTCTCATTTGGGGAAAGCGCTTCATCCTCTGAAATCAAAGATCCCCAGTAGATGAGTGTTGTCATGTGCTGGAGCTGCAGCTGTGGGCACAAACGACTTGTTTGAGGCTTGTTCTGAGGTCTTCCAGCATTCATCTCTTGGGAGCTGTTCATTTCAGAAGGGCTTTTTGCCAGTGGGTCAAACAGCAAGCATTCTCTCCTTGTAGCTTGTGCAGTCTGGTTGTGTCCTACAGCCAGGTTCTTCCCGTGCAGGCATATCCGTCTGGCGGGCCCTGGCATGTTGTAGAAATGTGTCTCACCAGCTTATGTCTGCGCTTAGAAAGGTTATCGCTGTCTTGTCTGTGTGCGGTGTCTGAGCAGTAGAACCACGTCCGTACCTGACGAGGGTGAGCGCGGCCGGCTCGGGCCACAGCAGGTTCTGCACCGGGCATGTGTTTGAGCGAGAGGCACAACCCAGCACCCGCAGCTGGGAAACTGCAACGGTTTTAAACGAGATACTGTGGCAAAGTCAGAGGAAACACTTACATGATGTTTCTGCCTTGTGTACCGGTGCCCAAGGTACAAGCCTGCTGATGTTCTGGGAGTGCTGGTGGTAGTCCAGGGAGCAGTGAGCCGCCAGTGCTGAAGGCTTCTCAGATATGTGGGGAGTTTTCTTTCCTCCCCACCAGATGCAGCCACTGACCTACAGCACCATCCATCCCCGATGCGCAGTCGGCAGTGTTTGTCCATTTACAGTGCTTCTAGGACCTTGCATTTATTTTTGTCTGTTAAGTCTGGTACTGGGTTTTTTGACCCTGCTTTAGGATAGAAAGCGAAAGCGCATGTATTGTCATGAATGTTTTCTGACTTTTAATAACAGGATGGTGATGTGGTTGCCCCTCATCTGACTCCAATGAAGAGAAGCTGGAATAAGACGAGAAATGATGAGCACAGGACACCTGAGCGCTCATGCAGACAAAAGCTTTCTTTTGATAAGTAACACTTCGTTTGCACTGTTCCGTCTGCTTCTTCAGAAGATGAGTGAACCCGATTCTTTTAAAAGCCAGTTGGATGGACTGTAAGAATTTATGGAGCAATGCAGAAATGCATTTTACAATACAGTAGGTTTTAATGTAGGTACTTAAACAAAGTGCATATCCCAAACAGAGTTCTAAAAAATTAACAACCTATTACAGCAGGACAAACTGAGTTCTTGTTGTTGAATGTATGGGCACTGTGCAGCAAGAGTCATTTTACAAATTGCAATTCGTCGTTGTTACAAGAAGTGCTGAAGACACATTACTGTTCCTTCTAGTCCCGATCCCTTCCTCAGATGATTGTGAGATGACATGAACTAGTGGAAGAGCCTCCAGCTCAGGGAAGAGAGCAGTGAGTGAGCTTCTGACACATGGAGCTTTGAAACAACCATAGATGGCATCTTCAAGAATAGCAGAACGAATTTCATTTACAAAAATGAGGGGAGAGGGGAATTTTAAGTACCAAAGATTGCTTTTCTGGTTATTCAAAAAGCTGCTGATGATCCAGGTCTCTTGCTCTAAGTGCGACTACAGTTTTTATTGCCATAACAATGCATTGCAGTGCCATGCAGCCTTTTGTTGTTTTATAGTGTATTTTTGTTACATCGAATGCTACATTGAATGTTATATTTTTACTGTTACACTGAATGACAAAACCCGTCTGTTGCTGGGGCGCTCGCAGAGGACAGAGCGGCCCCGGCGCTGCCAGGACGCGGCACCTTGTTCCGCGGCACCGCGCTCGGCCGGGCCCTGCGCGGACCCTCCGGTCTTGTCGCCCTTCCCTCTCGTCCCTGGACCTCTGATCGCTGTTCCTGTGACGTCTTTTTATCCCTTGTAGAACTATAAAGGTTCTCACGTTTTTCCCTGGCAGGACTCGTGAGTGTTGCCGAATGTCTGTCCAGGTGGAAGAGTGCCCGAGGAAGAGCTTTTCCTCTCGTGTTTTACTCAGGTCCAAGAGGAAGGCTGCTTTCAGTAAATAAAACCTAAAAGCTTGAAAAAGCCCATCCTCAAAACTGAAAATGCAAAGCAAAAGGTTAAGTAACACTCAGAAATTGGAACGAGATTTGGGTTTTTATATCTGAAGTGGGGAAAGAAGAGCTCAGCGTTCCATGTGGGCAGCCCAGTGTGGGTAACTGGTTAGTTGCGGAAAACTAACCCAACGCCAAGTCACTGCGGGAGAACTGCAGAGCTCTCTCCATCTCTCATTACATTTCCTTTGCCCTTTTTGTCACGGGAGCTGACGGCTGGTAGGCAGGGGGAGGAGAATGAGCTTCCACCTACTCAGAGTCCATTTGCTGAAATAACCAGGAGCTGCTTTGCACTCTGCTGCTTTCTGACGTACACGTACCCGTCTGTCTAAAGGTGACACGGTGCGGCCTCTGCTGTTCGTATCTTTAACAATATTTCCAATCTGCAGGTGTACCAGATAACTGTTAGAAGGGGTTGTGACCTCTTTTAAAGAATTTCTTATTATGCTTCAAGAAACAGCATCATAGAGTAAAGGCATTTATCTCCCTTATGGGCATAAAATCAAGTGTTGTTCAGAATAATGTAATTATGTTACTGTTGCTTGGGTTTGTTTTGAATCTGTTATAAAAGGTGCACTTTATACTTGGGAACTATCTTTTGCTTACGTTTAAGGAAAAAATCATACTTAATGTTAAATTCTGAGACAGAGCGTTTCTTTTCCTCATGTTAATCTGAGCCTCTCGGGACTGAGAATAAATTTATAAGCAATGATTTCACTCTTCTAAGGAATTGTACTGTGTGAACTTTATTAAAAGCGATTTCCCGGCACAGCCCGGTGTATTCTGCAAACGCTGCCGATCATCCCAGCGGAGGAGGCGGTTTCATGATGCCTGCTCCTGTGCTGTGAACCTGCAGGGGGCCGGCTCGGCTGGAGGGGGCAGCTCGCGGGGTTGTGCCGAGCGGAGGATCCAGCCTGTGCTGGGGGGGCTGTGAAAGGAGGAGTGAGGCTGCGCTTGGCCGACCAGGCCCCTCTGCGCTGGAATGAGCGGCCTGTGGCTGCGGGGAGCAGTGGGCACGGGCTGGATGAGCGGAGAGGTGGGTGGGCTGAAAACCGCCCAAAGGGCTGGGCCATAGAGGGCTGGGCCAGTGGCACAAAGGCTAATTGGAGGCCAGTGACCAGTGGGGCACCCCAGGGGTCAACACTGGGCCCAGTCCCAGTGATCTTCAGTACTGCTCTGGATGATGGGATGGAGTCCACCCTCAGCAACTTTGCAGATGGCACCAAAGGGGAAGTGTCCTGGTTTTGTTAAAACCAAGTTTCTCTTTCAGTGAATGTGCCTGTCAGCTAAAGCTTCATATCAGCTGCATTTTCCTGGAGAACCAGATACATGTTTTGGTGAACATAGCAATGGAATGCGAAGTTATTGATAAGCATGGATGGACATCTCGGGAGAGGGGCAACAGAAAACAGGTGACCAAGAAACTGACCAACTGTGTATAACATCCCATTCACATGAATACTTCATATAAAAGTGGGAGATCACGAGGATCTCGTCCCTTTTTCCTTATGGCAACATTAGAAGAGGATCTTGCTAGTCGTCCCTGCGAACTGAGGCCAGTGACAGACTGAATCCAGCTCCGGTTGGCTGCAGAGTCCAGTCCAGGACTTCAGGTGCCTGCTCTGCAGTTGCTGGGACTTTCAAGATTAGTTTTGTGTATTTTGTATGATTTTCTCTATTTTATCAGTAGCATTAGTAAAACATATTTAATTTTTCCAACTCTTCTCTCTGTCTTTCTTTCCCTCCCGATCGCCTGTGCTGAGTGGGAAGGGGGGAGAGGGAGGGGCTGAAGGGGGAAGCAGGGGGAGAGGAGGTTAACAATACATCCCTCGACAGGGAGGAACGGATGATTCCCCAGAGGGACTTCACCAGGCTGGAGAGATGAGCTGACAGTAACCTCATGAAGTTCAGCAAGGAGAAATGCAAAGTCCTGCTCACAGGGAGGGTCAGTCCCAGGCACCAGGATGTGCCAGGGGCTGCCCAGCTGGGAAGCAGCTTGGTAGGAAAGGCCCTGGGGGCCTGGTGGGCACAAGTTGACCATGAGCCAACGAGGTGCCCTTGTAGCCAAGTATGGCAATGGCATCCTGGGCTGCATCAGTCCCAGCGGGGCCAGGGAGCGGATCCTTCTCCTCTGCTCAGCTCTGGGGAGGCAGCCCTGGGGTGCTGGGCTCCCCAGTACAAGAGAGACAGGACATACTGGAAAGAGTCCCGTGAAGGGCCATGGAGATGATGCAGGGACTGGAGCGTCTCTGCTGTGAGAGGCTGAGAGAGCCGGGACTGTTCACTGGAGCAGAGCAGGCTCAGGGAGATCCCGTCGGTGTGGAGATGCTGGAGGGAGGGTGCAGACAGGACAGAGCCAGGCCCTTCCAGTGGTGCCCAGGGACAGGACCAGAGGCCACGGGCACAAACTGGAACACAGCAAGGTCCCCCTGAACATCAGGAAACACTTTTTCTCTGTGAGGGTGACCAAGCACTTGCACAAGTTGCCCAGGGAGGTGGGCAGCCCCGTACCCTGGGTGAACGTGGGGCTCAGCGGCCGGGCAGGAGGGTCCTGGGCTGGAGCAGCTGGAGGAGGCGGCAGCTCCTGATGTCCTTCGACACCGTCAGGCTCCCCTGGCCTGTGCTGGGTGCCGTGGGCAGGGCGGCCTCTGCCTTGGAGAGGGGAGCGGGCAGGAGGGAGCACCTGCTGGGGTGGGTGGGCGAATGGGGGCAGAAGGACCGTGTCAGCTCCTGCAACGGAGGGTGCTCAGCAGCTCAGTAAACGACTTTGGAAAGGGGATGAGTAGTCAATTAGCACGAGGAGAGAGGAGCTGGCCATGGAGCATCTCCAAGGGGCTGTGGGAGATGGAATCAGCAGGGAATGGCTGGTGAGGTTCAACGCGGAAAGGCACAGGGTGGGGGGGTGTGTAAAGTGATGTAGCCAGCGGCTCAGTGGGATCCAGGCTTCACAAATTGCAGGTTTAGGATAGGAGCTGACAACAGGTGATGCTTCAGCTCAGTGCCCCGCCACGCTCCCAAAATAAATCAATCAGATGCAGCCAAACCGGGCAGGTCCTTGTCCTCCTGTGGAAACCCTGGGCCACCCAGCCCTGGCTTGGACCGCACTGGTGGGGCTGGTCCTGCTGCTGGGACAGGAGCAGCGGCTGGTGCAGGAGGAGCAGAGCTGCCCGGTGTCCAGGGCCAAGAGGCCGGGCTGCGTCAGTGTGGCAGCTGCGCACCCCTGGAGAGATCTGGACTTTCCAATAGGGCAGCTGATGGATCTTCAGCACCTTTTGTGCCCCATTGTCCCTGTCCTCAAGTACACACCTGGGTCTGTACCGACCATCATGTCCCCCCTGTCTGGCCACGGTGACTCCTGGTGTTCACCTCCCACCGGCTGGGGGAGCAGGAGGAGTGGGAAAATGGTCAACAGACAGGAGCCTCAGCCAAGGAGGTGCCCAGGCTGAGAATCTCAGAAGCTTCTGAACCATCCTGGTATAGCGATCAAAGCTCAGATTCAACTCAGGTATCGATGGAGCTGCCAGAGACCCCAACTGGAGTCAGTCTCCTCGGCGCAGCAGGTCTGCAGGTGGAGACTCTCATTCTCAAACTGGCCACCTAAGGAACATGCCCTGGGGACTGAGACACCTTGTCCACCCGGTAAGTGATCTGGGTACCCTTAGAGTCCTCACTTTGACACCAAGTGAGACGATGCACTTTTGGAATCATCACTCTAGAGTTTTGGGATCTGATTCCCTTGAGTTTGACTGTGTAGTAACTAACTCCTAACCAGTAGTCATTGCACTGTGTTCAAAGTGCTGAATAATTCTGGATAAACTCTGTTTGTAGTTGCTTTTCTGTTAAACAGCTCTGTTTAGAATAAAGTCTGTTTGGAGCTTATCGCCTGCCTCAGTTGGCTTTTGGGGTCCCTCTGTGACAGTTGGCCAGTGAAGAGGCAGCCGGTCGTGGGGCGGCGGGGGGGAAGGGGCCTGGGGGCTCCTGTTGTCCCCTCCCTGTGGGGAGCAGGGTGGGTGAGGTGCCCACGGCAGCCTGGACAGCCCTGAGGAGGAAGCCGTGGTCCTGGGGAGGTGACGGGGTGGACAGGGAGTGTGGACTATGGCAGAGGCGGGGACAGGTCCCCACAGACCCCAGAGCAGCGCCCTGGGCTGCCCCCATCTTGCTGAGGGCGCACAGCCCCGGGCTGGGACGGGGCATGGCCAGCGCTCTGACCTGCTCACCACCACTTGCTTTGCACAACTTTGCTGTGCCATTTTGTGTTCCCATGGCAAGGACAAGGCTGGAGTGCAGCTGTGCCTGTTTATTGATGAGAAGTCACCGTATGTCCCGTCAGCACCACCGCTGTTGCAGAGGCTGCCCATGCCCGCTCAGTGCTGCCAGCATGGCGCTGCCACACCTGGGGACCCCGCGGGGCCGGCCCTGCCGCGCACCCTCCTCCCGGGGACTCTGCTTGTCCCGGTGGGCAGGTGCTCGGTGCAGGGAGTGGGCCAGTCCTGCAGCCACCCTGGGGACACCAGCATGGTGGCAGCAGCACTGTGGGGGCGCCAAGATCCCACTGCAGCCTGTCCCCATCACGCTGCCCCCACCGGCTGTTGGCATGTGAAATGGGGACATTGTGGGGACAGGGTGGAGGGAGGCAGGGATGAGGCTGTGCACCGTCCCGGCGGGTCAGTGGGTGCTGGCTGTGCACCAGACGTCGATCCCAAAGCCCCCGATGCCACCTTTATCCCAGGTGTGGGCTGCAGGATCAGGCCAGGCCCCACACCTCCAGGTCCTGGACGCAGAACTGCTCCCGGGGCGAGAGGGTCTCGTTGTCGAAGGTCTCGCAGGGGTGGCTGCCCCCATGGTGCAGGTCCCCGTCCAGCCACAGCCCAAATCGACCGCTGGGAAGGTGCCAACAGCACAGTGGGCTGATGGTGCCCTCTCCTGCCTTCTCCGAGCCTGGAGATGTCCCCAGACCTCCCATGGGACCAGCCACCTCCCTGTCCCCACTCCCAGGTGCCCTCCTGCCGAGGATGGGCAAAGGATGGGCAAAAGGGGGACGGGCATGAAAAGCAGCTGCCCCCAGGACTGTCACCCAGCCGCAGGCAGCAGGGTCAGGGCTGGAATGGCCGGTGTTGCTGGACAACCTCCACTGGTACTTTTGGCTTCAGACCAGCGCTGTGTGCCCAGACCCAGCTCCACAGGGCAGCCTGGGCTCACATCGTGGCCCCAACCGCCATCGAGGCTGGGGACCCCCTGGGCTGCCAAAGCTGCCAGTGCGGCTCCTACCTGCCCCCACCGAGCACCAGCAGGTCCGCATCCCCTTTCATGAAGAAATTGTTCCTGCCCGTCCACCTGAACACCTGTGTGGGAGAGCAGCTGGCTGGGACCATGGGCTGGGCACAGTGTCTCCATCCCTGCCACCATCCTGCAAGGGACAGCTGGGGGCTGCTGAGCAAAGGCAGCTCTGCCCATCCCTGCTGTGTCCTGCTCTTGCAGAGGGAGACCCGGCTGAGCCTGTGGGCACCGTCTGGTGCTGGCCTGTACTCCCAGAGGGCGGCTGCCACCCACTGATGCCCCAGCAGCATCACTCACCGATGCCACCAGCCCTGCCACACACACACACCCTGCTGGTGCAGGTGGACGTGGAGCTGCCTCCATGTCGCACTGACACGGGGCTGTGACCACACTGGCATTCAGCAGGTCCCCTTCCCTGGGCCCCTCTCCCTGCACGGCCGGCTGGGTTTGCCTTCCCCCCGGCCCTGGATGAACCCCCAGGGCTACAGTGGGCAGAGACCCCAGCAGGGTCCCTTTGCTTCACCCACATCTGGCCAAGTGAGGCCATGTCCCCCACACCATCACCCCAGACCCCTCCCCAGCACCTTGGGGACCCCCTGATGTGACCAGGTCCCAGGGGCATCACCAGCCGCCCCAACAGCCCGTGACACCCCATGGTTGCAGCCTGCGGCCCCCACCTTCAGCTCCGGGGAGAAGGAGAAGAGGAAGGTCTCTCCTGTCCCATAGAAGCCATTGCTGCAGCGAAAGGTGGTGGCAGAGAAGGCACCGAAGGCCTGGGAGTGAACAGAGAGTGTGGGGGGGTGTCCCATGCTGTGGTGCTCAGTGGAGCTCACCAGTGCTGGAACGTATCCCCCATCTTTCCGGCAGCAGCGAGGACGTCACCAGCCCTCGGTGACACCAGGTTTGCTGTCCCCAGGGGCAGCTGTGCTGGGGGGGGCCCGGCCGTACCTGCGCCTCCGTGTCCCTGATGAGCAGCAGGGCCGGGGAGCCCGGGCGGCCCCCGCAGCGGTACAGGCTCCGCAGGCTGAAGCCGTCCCGTCCGGTGCAGTACAGCAGGTGCCAGGGCTGCTGCGTCAGCCGGGGGGGCAGGTGGGGGCCCAGCTGGGGCACAGGGGGCTCAGCAAGGCTGCTTCTGAGCATCTTGCCCAGCCCCGAGCAGCCTCCCAAGAGATGTCCATGAGCACCCTCCCAGCAAAGCGTCTTCTCAAGAGACCTCCTGTTACCTGAGCGTCTTCCTGAAATGTGTCCCCAAGCATCCTTCCCCTGACCTCCTCAGGGGTCTTCTCATGCTCCCAGCTCCCCAGCAGCCTCCCATGATGCCCCCTCAAGCATCTTCACTCTGACAACCCTTCTGAAATGTCCCCCCAGACATCCTCCCCTGCTCTGGCACCCCCCGCAAGCAGGGCTGCTGAGGTGGCTGTACCCAGGGACGTGTGGATTTCATCCATCTGGCCTCTCGCTGGTCCAGGACCGTGGGGGTGATGGAGAGGATGGGGGTCTCCGTGCTGGCGGGAGGGTCCCTCACCTCCTGGATGTCTCTGTCCCGCAGGATGCTGCTCTGCGTGCTCAGCACCAGCCTGCACAGCTCCTCTGGCGCAGGGGCTGCTGGGGCTCCCTCCCAGCCTGGCTGCTCCTCTGCAGCTGTGTCCCCATGTCCCTCAGGCAGCTCCTCGTCCTGGTCAGGCTGGGGACAGGTGCAGGTGAGCATCCCGAGGGAGCAGCATCCCCAAACCCGCACACCCAGGGGCTGGGCAAAGGGGCCCAGAGGCCACACTGATGGGCGCTTGGCTGAGCCTGCAGCCCAGCTCCCGGCCGTTCGTGGCAGCCCTGCCGTGCCATGGCGCCCCGCCAGGCCATGACCCCACTGTATACGGAAGTCACGAGGGTGTGGGGCACCCCAAGGAGGAGGCAGAGAGGAAGAGGAGGCAGGGGAGGCTTCCACAAGCTCGGCTCAACCTCAGCCATGAGCCCAGGGCTGGGCTGCAGTGTGTGTGGGGACAGGGATGTGCCTTAGTCCTGGTGGCAGCTGGTGACAAGTGTCTCAGGGTGCAGCCGCTGCCCAATGGCAGCTGGGCAGCATTTCCTTGCTGCTGGTGGGGAACAGGCAGAAAACACCCCGAGGGGACAGACAAGAGCAGCCCAAGGCAGCAGCAGTTCTCCTGTCCCCAGGGTGCTTGAATCCTCAGGGGACAGCGGGGCTAAGGGGCAAGTCTTGACTGTGCCCATCACCCCCCGCACCTCCCAGCCCTTCGCTCGCCCCGCGGCAGCCCTGTCTGTCCAGCCAGATGCGTCCAGCCCAGCCGATGCCCCAGGACTCATTCCCAGCGCCCACCGCGTCACGCTGGACCTACCAGGAGGTGGTAGCGGGCGCGGAGCCCCCTCATTGCCGGTGCGCAGGTGCTGGGAGCCACACTGCCAGGGAGCCCTCGACACCGCCCCGGGTTAATGTTCACCCGCGCTGGTCCCTCCCTGGCCGCCGGGCTGTGCCAGGGTGAGGGGGGGTGCCGGCAGCCTGCCCAGCACATGGGGGACCAGGATGTGCCCCCTGCAGAGCCAGGTCCTGCAGGGGCTGGGGTGGGTGGGCTGGTGTCCCCTCCAGCCAGGTGCGGGGTATCTGGTGACTGTCACCTCCTTGCACCCCAACCGCCGCCCGGTCCAGGCTCTGGATCTCCAAGCGGGAACCCCAAGGCCATGAGGAGTCCTTGTTTTGGGATCAACAAGCAGCTCGTGCTTGTGTTGCTCTTTGCAACACAACTGTTGCAATGGTTGTAGCAACTGCCAACACCTCCCCTGGGGACGCGGTGACACGAGCCCCTCGCTCCGGGAGGGACAACCGGGGCTGCTGTCCCGCGGTCGGGTGAGCTGGGCCCTGGGACAGCCGGCTCAGGGGGCTCGGCAGCGGCAGGGGGAGCGAACCCCAGCCCAGGCACCCACTGCCCCAGAATCCTGCAAACCAGGGAGGGGCTGACGTGCCCGGTGTGTCCCCTTCCCACTGATGCCCCTCAAAACAGCCAGAATGGCCGTAAGCCTGTGGGCCCAGCAGTAACAGCATCCTGTTTATGCCAGTGTAGGAGTTCCGTGTGCCCTGCATGGTGGCACGATGGCCCAAAGGCCTGTCCCAAGCTCTGGCCCCTCTGCAGGCATTTTGGGGTTGCTCCTCGGCCCCATGGCATATTGGTCCTGGATGCCCACTGGAGAGGGGTCCCCACTGGGCTTTGATGGCAGCTGTGGCCCCAGATTGGTGCTGGGAGGTGGGGCTGGTGCTGGGCACACCTGGCACTCGGTCACTGGCAGGGTCCTGGGTGGCCCAGGTGGTCCCAGTGGCCCCAAAAACCTCCCTGGGCCTCACCTCCTGCCCAGGAGCCAGGATGGGGCACCCAGTCCCTGCCTGAGCTGCCGCAGGGTGGCCATGCGTGTCCCTGCCCCAGCTTTCTCCCTGTCCCTGCCCCTTCCATGTCCCTACCCATGCCAGCAGGATCAGTCCCTGTCCTTTCCCCTGCCCCTGCCTTGGCCTTGACCCTGCTCCTGCCCTGCCCCGTCTGTATCACTGTCCTCAACACCGCGCCTGCCACTGCACTGTCCCTGCCTGGTCTCTGTCCCTGTCACCACCCCTGCCCTGCACTTGCCCGCTCCCCATTCCTGTCCTTTCTTTCCACTGGCCCTGCTCGTGCACTTGCCCGCTGCCCTGTCCCATCCCAGCCCCTGCCCTGTCTTGTTCCTGCCCATTGCCCCTTCCTCTGCACTGTCCTTGTCCCCTCCCCAAATGCCTCTTGCCCCTGCCCCATCCCCTGTTCCTGCCCCCTGTGCTCACTCCAGCACCTCTTCTCAGAGCCACTTTGAGTGCAGTTTTGGGACCTGCTCCCCAAGGGTGTTCCCCGGTGGAGCCAGCCTGGGGGTGGGTGGCCAGAGCAGGGACCTGGGCAGTCACGGGAGCAAATTCAGCTGCTGCAGACAGAGGTGGGACCTGTTCCCCTTTGCCCCTCAGCCTGGCCCTGTCGCCTCCCGGCAGCATCAGCTCCCTCCTGCTGGGCGAATCACTTTGTGCTGTGGGGGCGGAGGGGGCTGTAACATAGCCGCCCCCAGAGAGCCCCACTACTCATCCTCTTATTGAGATTTTTCACACTGCTGTTGGGTTGAACCGTGCATGGCTGGCATCTCCTGAAACCAGAGTGGGTATCAGTGCACCCCAGAGCCATGTTTGCATCTTGACGTGCCCCAGAGCCACTGGTTTTCCCTCCTGACATGTGTTTGATTTGAAGTCCCCTCACCAGCCCTCCCTGCGCCTCTTGGTGCCTCCCAGACCACCCCTCACCCTCTTGTCCCCCCCAGCCCTCACCTCCCATACACTGAGCACACAAGAGCTCTTCAAAACTTGCGCGGTTTATTAAGCTCCGGCCATGCCACGCAGCCGGGAGCGGCCCGGGCTCCGTGTGCCCCCGCCATGGCCCAGGGCTGCACGGCCTGTCCCAGCCGGGCCCTGGGCCAGATCAACACCCCCCACCAAAGCGCTAATAGCAGTGCAGTAAGGCAAAAGTTTTAATTGTCCAGAAAGAAAGATGGGCTGTTTACACCACTGCCTGGGCACGCCGGGCTCTCAGTTGCTCTGTGCCAGGTGCAGTTTGACGCTGTGACATTCCCAGCCCTTTGGGTTTTTCTAGGGAGCAGCGGGAAGCTGGCTGCCCGCAGCCCGGCACCAGGAGAAGGCTCCCACGCTGGGGCCACCGCTCCTCTGCCACCACACACCCAGCACCGCAAGAAGCCAGCCTGGAGGAATCGGTGCGTGACATTCAGGGGTCAGCAGCAACGCCACAGAGAGCAGGACTGAGCACAGAGGCAGTGGAGGGAGCGAGTGCTGCACCGGAGCCCCCGCACACAGCCGCACGGTACCACCGCTGAGCTGGCCAGAGGGCACCACGGGAAGGGCACATCCCGCAGTGTTCAGTGGCTGCGGAACACCTGGAGCCCAACTCCACGCCAGCAGTGGCTCAGCCTCCTGGATTTGGTCCAGATTTGGACACTGCCAGGTCCCCAGGCAGGCAGCCTGCTTGTTCCACACCAGGCTCCAAGCGAGCCCTGCACCACCAGGCTTTGTCACCCACAGAAACAAGGAGTACAGGACTGTTGTCTCCACAGTCGTGTTCCCTCTTCCGAGACCCTGCAATGCCTCTGTGCAGATCCTGACACGAAGTGCCGGTGCGGCTTGGACGGGATACAGCAGCCACCCGGCACCGCCGGCTCCTGCTCTCACCCCAGTGCCAGTTCTTACTAGTGTTTGAGCTCCAGGATTGTCACCTGTGGCAGCAGCTTCAGCTGACCTACTTCCAACAACTCACTCATCCTTGGTCACCATTTGTTTCACAAACACCCCCTGTGCCTGAGCACATGTGATTTTTCCAGATCCCACAGCAGCAGATCCAAGAAATGGCCTTTGCGTCCCATGCTTGAGCACCAGGTACCCAGAGGTTGCCTTGTGCCAAGCAGGAGCATCAAGCAGTGAAGGGGAAATTTCCGGAAGCAAACTTCCCCAAGAAGCAGTGATAGTAAAGGAAACAGTTTATGGTCTGAGCTCCTTCTGGGCCAGAGATTCAGCCTTGCTTTTAGTTCAGACACTTTCTCCAGTTCCTGCTGGTCTGCCCAGAGTTGATGGCTGAGGTTGCAGTGCAAAGCACAGCTGAGGGAAGAGGGGAGATGCTCCAGAGGAGGCACTGCAGCTCCTACTTGTAGTTCTTAGTCTCTGCACTGAGCCCACAGCTCAGGAGGGTATTCCCAGAAGAACCTCAGCCCTTCCTTTCAGTAGGTATCATTCCCAAAGTCAGACCTCATTCAGGGAACCTTCCCTCCCACCCCACGTACCCCAAGCTTTGCACGTTCCTCAGAGTGGTCCATGTCCCAGGGAATGGTGGGCAAATCCTTATTTCAAAACGAGCATGGCTTCTGTCCCGTCTTGCCTCGTCAAGTGGAGTCCGTGAGTGAGGTAGTACTCCCGCCGGAGGAAGGCGTAGAAATAATCCGAGACGAGCAGGATCTGCAGAAGTGAGATGTTCAGACACATCAGTGATGCTTCAGAACAAGGAATGAAAAGGGGTTTGTGCTTGTGACAGACACTGAAGGGGTTTCAGAAGTTCCCAGGCTGTTCACTATGCTTTGCAAGAGGAGACACTGTTTTTGTCAACACCCCTTGCAGCATTAAACCAAGGGAGACTTAAACTAATCTATTTATTGCGCTGCCAGTGTGCTCTCACAGACATCTCTGCTAAAGAAAATAGCTCCACAAACTGACCAAAATATAAGACAATGGCAGGTCCATCTGTGCCACAGCTTTACAGACCATACCATCTCTATTAAGCACTTTTCAACTGTGATTGTTTTTCAACTGCTGTTTCTATCAGAAAAGGTAAGAAACTTGCAGGCAGCAGAAGACCACAGCTCCCCAGGTCGGCCTTGGCGAACAGCAGCTTTAGCAGCTTAACAAAATGATACCTGGCTAAGGGGTGAAGAGCTGAAATGCCAAGGCTGTGGTTTCCCAGTCCAACATCCAGGCACACCACCAGCTAAAAGCACTTCTCCCACCCCCATCACTCCTGCATCTCCTTCCTGCCCTCTCCATGAGGCAGCCAACCCCATGCACACGCTTGCACGCGTCTCCATTTAAGCGGCGAGCAGAGCTGGCTGTCCCCGCATCCCCCCAGCCCAGGTCAAGCACGCTGCCGCACACAGCGGTGCAGACGCTGTCCTGTGCTGCTCGGGAGCAGCCGAACGTCAGGCTGGTATCGCCACCAGCCACGCTGCAGTGGGAAATACAGTGGAAGTGCTCACAGAGAACTGCAGTGAACGTGGAAACCTGACGTGGGAATCACCAGTCCCTCCCTCCGCAGCCCCGCTCCGGCTGTCCCGAGGCAGCGCAGTGTCACGGCTCCCCCCCTAAAAGTGCTGAGGTTAGTGGGGATGAGGATTCGTTCTTTCTCACAAGGAAATCAGAAAGCAGATTTTTTGCTCCGTCTGCATTTACATACAGCATAAGACCTTGCAGGATCTGCAATGACTTTCTCTGGTAGGAAATCAAATCCTCCTAGAATAGCAACACCTGCTATCTGTAATTAAAGTTTTACTATTCTTTTCACTCCATAGCAAGATGTGTAGTTAGAGAGCTAATGAACCATTCCCAATTTCCTATAAGCATTTATTAGTAGTATTTCTATACTCCCTCTCACCCCACTCACTGCTCCGAGTCTCGTTTTGCTTTTACAGAATGGGCTTGTGCCCATTCACCAAGGGGGTGGCGGCTGTACCAGCAGGTGACTTTTAGCTCCTGACAAAACCACTCCTCTAGTTTTAGGAGAAGCAGGCAAATGTAAATGGCTGGGGCACATTCAAAATAAAGGCAGTTTTAATGTGAAATGAACATTCTGCTCACCCAAATGTGAAACTCTCTCAGGGCTCAGGGACATGAGAAATAGCAGAGAGAAGAGAAGTGACACAGCAGAGGTTGTAGTAACCGTGTACACTGAACCCCATCTTCCTGGAGTGCCCAGCTCTGCTTTCCCTAAGGCTTGTGGACGTCATGCACCTAGAACAGCTGTGAGAGCAGCAGCGCGAGCAAGCCCTGCCATGACTGGGACCTGCACAACCCCACAACCCTGTGTTTTAGTGAGATATCACGCTCAGAAAGATTGGTGTCATGTCCCTGTGCACGGGCAGTTCTCATTTGCCTGCTGTCTGGCCCTGCTGCTGCTGCTGCCCTGTGGTTTTTTCCACTTCCCCTCTTTGCTCACCCTCACCCTTCAGGTGTGCCTCTAGTTCTGCCACCGAGATGCTTTTCCTCTGCTATCAAACACCAGCCCACATACCTTGCAGTACAGCCCAGCGGGATTGTTAAGCTATAGCTCAAATCCTACAGCAACCCTTGCCCATTAGTGAGCCAGAAGGTGAGGACGAGGCAGCGTCCAGCTGAAGCAAGGACAGGCTGGAAGCAAAGAGCCAGACGCGTCCTGCAGAACTCACTGTTGCTGTCAGAATCCCCAATCCGGTGACCGACCCAAAGCGCAGCCTTGTTTACCCCACTCTACCAACCTGCCCTATGTTGAAAGTCAACGTGATGGCATAATAAAAGTTGGAGTTGGCACTTCCTGCATAAATCCATAGGTGCCACAGGACGGGGAACAGGAAGGAGCAGGCAATGAGCACACATGACAGGATGAAGATGTTCCGGAGGACTGCAAAAGAAAACCAAGCTGTTAAAATGATGGATTACTGAGCAGCCACGCTCACGCAGCCAGCAATGGTATCTAAGGTATGTGTAGTGAGGGAGAGGCACTCGTCAACAAATACTACTTTCCAATGATCTTTCACAGTTTGCTTTAATAAGCTTTTATATATCCACTATATTTCCCTTTAAAATAAATACTTCTGCCTTTGCTTGAGTGTGAAATCCTCATTTGTAGCTCCCTCCTTCTAGATTCTACTTCCAAACACTCCTTCTTGGAGGACTTTGGCTTTTTGGTGTCTACACTACAGCAACCAGCAGTTTTGGGAAGGGCCTTTCCACCAGCATCACGGTCCAGAGAGGACAGCATGCCATTCCCACACCTCGTCAAGCCGACGACAGAGGAAACAAATGAACCTGTGGGCCATAAGACAAGAGGTTCTTTCTCAGGAGGTGGTAGGGAAATGAAAGCACCGTGCCAGGAGGAAACTCATGTTAGGTCAAATGTGTTGACAAACACATGACCTGGGGCAGTGCAAGTGTGGCCAGGATCCATTGATCTGTCTATGTGTCAGATGGACAAAACCCAAGCACAACCTTGTCTAAAAGAGCTAGGAACTACTAGGCCAGAAGATATTTTCTTCCTGTGAACTATTTATGCCTGTCCTTTGGCAGCACTATTATAATTCATCCCGGCAGTTGTGTTGCTGTGCTTGGCTATAGCTCAGCCAATGTCCCTGAAGGTACCTGGATGACTCTGCAGCTGAAGGGAGCTACCTGACATTTTAAGAGCATTGTCACATCCAGACCTGTTCACACCTCTCTTTTTAAACTTCTTGTTCAGTAGGTCTGTTCAGTCGCTGCGGGGTGGCAGCATGTGACAGATGGCTGTCCCTCTCACTGGTCCCAGTCGCCTTATCTGCATGTTCAGAATGTGCAGCTGAACCACCTTGACGCAGGATTTCTCAAAAGCTAAAGCGGTTCTTTATGAGGCATTTAAGAAAAACTGGACAATTGCTTGGAATAAATCAGTTATTTGCACTCAGAGCAAAGAAGCAGATGCACAACAAAGAACCACTGCGAGGTGCAGGATTTCAAGGCTGGGGGATTCACCAATTGCAGGAGCAGTGTTCACATTACACAGCCTTACACGGAGTGAAGCATTTGAAGGATGGATGTACTTTAAATAAGCCACATCCCTTGTGCAGGACTGTAAAAAAGTTCATCTTCGGAACAACTTGGAGAAAGGGGGGAGATAAGGTACAAGTGAAAATTCCCTCCTCAACCAATTTCAACCCTAGTCCTACAGACATGTTAGAGACTGTACCATCACCAGAAAAATCAAGCCTCCTTCCAGACAGCCCTGGTTTGCTTTAGTGGTGACAATTATTGGACAGGCTCTTTCCCACAAACACAAAGAACTTACATCTGTAAAGGTGGCTCCAGACTGGAAGGAAGGCCATGTACAGTGCAATGTCTCCCACGGTGGGATACGACTTGAAGATAGAAATGATTGCGAGCTGGACAAACATGAAGAACACAGGGTGCTCCCTAGAAGGGAAAAGACACAAAGGGTAAGAGGATGTGGTAGGGTCCCTGGAAACTGGATATAAATAGCAGCAAGGGCACAAATACACTGGGGGATGGGCTCAAAGAGGCTCTTGTACCCCTGTTCTCTCTAAACCAGCCTCCAGGATAAGGGCATGCACATCTGCCTGCTGCCCTCACGCAAAACTTGGTGCCTCTTCACGGCTCAACTCAACATATGTCCATGCAGTTGGTCATCTGGGCTTCCCCAGCTCTGCCTTATCCACCAAAATGCACCCAGCACCTCCCTCTGAAAGTGATTTGGAGAAGCCCACAGTTTTCCCTCTGGTGTGTCCTGAGGTCTGTATCCATTCCTGCTCAACAGATAAGCTGACTGAGAATCCAGGCATGTGAGAAATGTCCTGGAGTTTCCACTTTTTTTCCTGACAATAAAAACCTTGAAGTTCCAGATGAGAGTCCTTGCTTCCTGACCGCACTGGTTTGTGCTGGCAGGGAGCAGCCACCTCTATAGCGTAAATTTCTGCTCTTTTGATGTCTGCAACACATCTGTTGCACAACGGAGCCCAACTCACTTTATTTAAGAGGAGTCAAGATTGAAACTTTGGGAAATGAGGAGTACAGGCCCTGTTTCAGGCTTGTACATCCAGACATCTGATGCCTTATCAGCTTCCACCAGAGAATCAAGAGCAAAAACACTAGCGGAGAAATATATACTTACTTTAGCTTTATTGCCAAGGGGATGGTGTAGAAGAACACATTGATTTGAAATACACATACGAAGAAAAGACTAAAGTGTTCAAACATCTCTGCAAAGAAGTACCAGAAAAGGCCAATATTGGGTGTCAGATCTGGAACGGAAAGGCTGAAATTTGAAAAGAAAAGCCAAGGTAACATTTTTAAATGGTTGTTTTTCACTGCCCTGCTTCTGTTACATTAATTAATAATTGTGTGCTACTGGATGGAGAACCTATATTTTAAATTCATGGAAATGAAGCCAAAGGGGTAAAAATCTGGAGGCAAAAGAAACTACCCCTCCCCTGTGCCCCAGCAGGATTTAAACTGTTCCCAAACACACATTTCTAGAGAGATGAAAGTTTCAGAGTCATGGTAGCTCAACAATGAAACTCAATGGAAAACATCTGTCTTCTCCAGTTCTCACTAATACTTAATTACCAGAAGCTGGGTAATGCCTGCACTCCTCCACACACTCGTTTATTACATTGCCAGTTGAACCACAGATCACACATTCCTCAGGATGGGGAGCAGGGGGTGTGTGTGTGTGATGCACAAGAAAAAGACAGACGGGGCTATACAGAAACAACTTATACTTACATAAACCCGTAAACAGATGGGATAAAATCCCAGGAGTTGAGGAGGAAGAAGGAGAGGCAGATGATCACCACCAGGCTGCACAGGTACAGGGCTGCATACTGCATGGTGTAGAGCCAGAAGCTTCTGCTTTTCAGTTTTATTGGTATGAACTGACGCTGAAAATACAAGCAGACAGATTTCTCTCCTCAGACAAAAGCCACAAGAAAGCCTGAGTGTCCAGTGTTCATTTTAAAATCAATGAAAGAAAGCATCAAATACTGGCACTATGGCACTGGAAGGAGCAGCTCTCAAGCACAATTTGCTTTATATTCTTGACTGTGGCAAATTAAGTCACCCACATTTCACATATCTCCAGAATGGTGCTTGAGAATACCGTAGCTAAACTGGTAATTTCTGCTTGCAGCGAGTCGAGTCTCATGCACCCAGTGTAGGATTCACACCCACCCCGTCACAGCTACACCTGCACCTTTGATGTCTGCAATACTGTCACAGAATCCCAGAGTGTCAGGGGTTGAAGGGCCCTGGAAAGCTCACGCAGTGCAATCCCCCCATGGAGCAGGAACACCCAGATGAGGTTACACAGGAAGGTGTCCAGGCGGGTTGGAATGTCTGCAGAGAAGGAGACTCCACAACCCCCCTGGGCAGCCTGGGCCAGGCTCTGCCACCCTCACCAGGAACAAGTTTCTTCTCAGATTTAAGTGGAACCTCCTGTGTTCCAGTTTGCACCCATTGCCCCTTGTCCTGTCACTGGTTGTCACCAGAAGAGCCTGGCTCCATCCTCCTGACTCTCCCCCTTTCCATATTGATCCCCATGAATGAGTCCCCCCTCAGTCTCCTCTTGTCCAGCTCCAGAGCCCCAGCTCCCTCAGCCTTTCCTCACACAGGAGATGCTCCACTCCCTTCAGCATCTTGGTGGCTGCGCTGGACTCTCTCCAGCAGTTCCCTGTCCTGCTGGAACTCAGGAGCCCAGAACTGGACACAATATTCCAGGTGTGGTCTCCCCAGGGCAGAGCAGAGGGGCAGGAGAACCTCTCTGACCTACTGACCACCCCCTTCTAACCCACCCCAGGTACCATTGGCTTCCTGGCCACAAGGGCCCAGTGCTGGCTCATGGTGACCCTGCTGTCCCCAGGACCCCCAGGTCCCTTTCCCCTACACTGCTCTCTAATAGGTCATTCCCCAACTTACACTGGAACCTGGGGTTGTTCCTGCCCAGATACAAGACTCTACACTTGCCCTTGTTCTATTTCATTAATTTTTCCCCGCCCAGCTCTCCAGCCTGTCCAGGTCTCTGATGGCAGCACAGCTTCCAGTGTCAGCCACTCCTCCCAGCTTGGTGTCACCAGCAAACTTGCTGATAGTCACTCTAGTCCTTCGTCCAAATCATTGATGAATATATTGTCCCGCTGCCCGATTTCCAGCGCAGGAACCCCCAGCAGTGAGGCAGCTTTTCCCCTGGCAGGAGGTGCACAGGGAGCCAGCTCCCGCTGGTCTGCAAAGCACGCGCTGTTCTCACAGTCAGTGTGTGCTTAACGACACTTGCTGGAACCACATAAGCAAGCTTACCAAGGAGTTTCAGCAGGAGAGATTAGAAAGCGCTGAGGAAAAACTATTTAATTCTGTACAGAGAATGTAAGAAAGTACATCTACAAATCTCGGTAAAAGAACATGCTCTAGCATGATCCCCTTTAAAAGCTTCAAATTAGGCACTCGCATATCAAAGCACTCGTTGCTTGTGAATGCAATGCTGGTACTTTTCTGCCATTTTAAGTTAGGACAAACGAGACCAAAATATAAAATATATAAGGTAAATGCTCATAAAAAAACATCAAACTGAAAAAGCCACAGTGACCCTGCAGATGATCTTGCCTTGCAAAGAGTAATAATAATAAAATTTCTGGTAAAAAGTAAGAGACATTCATGTCAGATTGTCATGGAAAGAAAATGGTCTAGAAGGGACTCTCCATTCTCTTTTGAAGTTCCAAAATTTCAGAATAGACTGTAAGGAACCCGTTGTTAAGATTAGCCATAACAATCACTAGGGAGACAGGGCAGAAGCAATCAAGAAAGACTGGTGAAACACTCAACAGCAGAACTTCCAGAGTGGCGAAAGTAATACAAGTGATCACCAAGTGATCTGTGAATTAGGTAAGAGTCCTCTGCTAGCGGTCACAGACTCTTCTTGCTCCCATACCAGAACAGGACTGGCAATTGATCAGTTTTCATTAAATGCACTATAATTTGGACTCTCAGTCAAGTCGCTGTTTGCAGCATCAGCACAAGAGCTAAAAGAGAGCCCAGCGGGAAGCACACAGGCAAACCGGTGATGAATCCACTCATTAGCAATGAGCAGCATCCCTGGCCGCAGCTGTGCCTCCCAGCCCGCGGCTGGGCTGCCTCTGCCTCTGTCTGTGGGGCTCTGTGCCCACGAACGAGCACGGGCAGCCCTGCAGGGACCCAGGGCTCCTGGAGTGGGGGGAGGATGGACAAGGGCAACCAGCCGCTTCTGTAAGCACTTGCCTTTCGCCATTAAACTCCAGATCAGCACTTCCAAGTTTGAGCGATTCAAACATACAGCTCCTCATTCCTCCTCTCCATGTCCACAATCCCCTTTGCTATTCACGTGACACAAAGAATAGCACTTATATTGGGCAAGCCAGTTCTGCAGATGACTTTCTGCTCCCTTCTCTCTATGCACAGGCATCTCCTTTAATGATTCAAACTTCCACGGCTTGAGAAGAGCCACTTTTTCTGAAACTCAGGACTTGCCCACCTCCCTCTCACTAGCTAAGGACTGTCCCTGCACAGCTACAAGACAACAGGTACCAACAGTCAGAAATCATCTACCTGTAGCAGGTAAAGAAGTGCCGGAGCAAACAACGTGAGCGGGTAGAGTGACTGGTATGTTGCTAAGGCCAGAAATACAGCACTGAGTAAGGCACTACCTGCAAAGAAAAATAATACATTTATTTGTAATGAACATATAATATAAACAGCCTTACAGACAGGCAGTCCAAACGTGAAGAAATGCACAACCCTCTGCAGAGGCTTTACAAATATCAGGACATCACTTAAAGGCATTTTTAGTGGAATGTGTCCTGGAGAGTGTCCTTTTATTAACTACATTTTGAATGGAGAATGACTCATACCAAGGTGATTCTCCCACAGGAAAGAACTTCTGACTGGTTTCTATCTCCCATCATTCACACACAGAAAGAGATTCATGTAGTTTGGACTATATAAAGACCATGCTGGCTGCTGTTTATGCATAGCAATGCATTCCCTGATGTCACATCTGCATGAAACAGCTGTTCTACTGGGCACGCTGGATAACCTGCTCACCAGAATGTGTCAGGGCCCCCAGCAAAGCGCTGTGAAAAAGAGCAAGCACAAGTCTGCGGCTGAAGGAACAAAGGGGCATTAGCCCTAATTTACAGACACCAAAACTGAGGCATAAATAGGATTAGCACAACTTTTCCAAGTGGTCATAAAAATATGAATGCCTTCCTTGAGGAAGCTGTATTTGAGGTGTTTCAGGATGAGCTAAGGGCTGAGTACTCTTACTGCCCAACACCAGAAAAGAAATACAAAATGTCCCAGGTTAAACAATTAAAATACAAGCACTGAGTGCAGTAGCTTGCTTATAGCTTTCCATTTTATGTCATTTGATAGAAGTCATCTGTAAAAATACAGCTTAGACAGCAAGAATCCTGACTCTGCACTGGATTAATTGCCAGCCTACTGACACTGAACACTCGGTGAGCTGCTCTCTGCTTCCACCTTTTGAAAGAGAAAATACAGGGTGACCTGGTGATGAGCCTTCTCAGTTCTTAAACACAGACAAAAACCTCTCTGTCCTCTGTTTCATCGCGTGTTCAATTCTGCACGCATCTAAAGAACTGGCACCCAGAAATCAGAGTCATAATCCGATACCCTCTCTGCCCACTTTAAAACCGAGAGGCCACCACACTCCCAGCCAGGGAGAAAAAACAGGGGCCAGCTGCTACAGCTTTGTGACTGAACTATTCATCTATCAGTGAACACAGTTTAACTAAAAAGACCCCACTCATTTGCTTTTGCAAATGCTTTTAAATCAAAACCTCTCTTGCCTCAATTAGTCGATAATTGGATTTGGAAACACTAACAAAACCAATTTATACCAGCTTTCTTTGCAGTGTCTGGGTCTGGGCACGGCCAGAGACAAGATCACACAGACCCTTCCTCTGATCCAGCACAGAACTGCTGAAACTTCTGTGACCTGTACAAATCACGTATGCGAGGAGACTTGAGCACTGGGGAGGCAGAAAATAAACAGAGAGCTGGCACTGTGCAAAGTGAACCAAACAGCTGTTCTGTCATCATCTATCCAGCTGTGCTGGTGTGGGTTTTTGGTTGCTGTTTTGGCTTCCCCAAAGCTCAATTAACTAATTTCAAACGAAGGGTACAACCATGAGTGAAAGGTAAATAATAGCTGCAGGCAACTGCCTGCTTTTGAATACAAGTTCAAAGACACACTTGGAAAATAAATTGTATACAACACTTTAAGTGCATATTCACGTACAGAAGAAAGAGCAGCAGGAGCATTACGTCCTCCTACACACAGACACGCATTTCTTCATAAACAGAAAACTATTCAAAGTCATGCAGGAAAAGGAGTCAGTTTTTAGAGATTAAACTCCCAGGTATACTGAGATTAAAGCAAGTTTTGACTTGATCTCCTGTGATTTCAGGTAGAACTCGGACCTTGCTCCAGTGCTTGTTTCTGATGTGTTTCCCTGAGATGCGTGTCACAAGCATCCACCTTGATTTAATTTCTGCTAATTTTCTAATCTTTATAGAAAGACATAATGAACCTTTTTTTGTCCATTGCGTTACCTTTTATTGTAGCTAAAATGAAGAACGCAAGGACAGTGTTGTTGATGGCACAGGTGGACTTTGCCACACAAGACATCACGGTGTAGGGGTTTAGCAGATACCTGAAAAAGAGCAAAGCTCGAGTTAGTCACGCCACTCAAAGGAGACGCCACCTAATCAAAGAGATATTCAAAGGAAAAGCTGATGCAATTTGCCATTTCTTTTTGTTTATTGACATTTGATGGGATCCTCTCGTCGTCAAACTAATTCAGCTGAACAGATCCCTTAGTATGGGGCAAAGAACAGATCCCTGAATTGTGGCCTGGGACAGAGTGGCCACAGGGAGCACACTGAAGAAAAGGAGATGGTTGGGAAGATGCCTAAAATCCATGATCTACCCTAGAAAATGACTATGAAAAATGTTCCTTGCTTTGCAGAACCACTGTGTGTTTATTCAGTCAGACCTAGGAATACTGGATCCAAAGTCAAGTCTTTCTGCTACTCACATTTACCGACTCTGAGAAAGTAATAAAAATAAGAAGATAGCAAGATGGAAACAAATCCTGAGACACTGGCAGAGTTTCCCCCAACTCAACCGCACCTGCACACTCCTATGGCAGAGCAACCACTTGTGCTGCCCACGCCACGACCTGGGCACAAAACCTGCCAGCTAAGAAAACCTTTAGTTAGTAAGGTTGTGTTAGTAAAGTGTTAGTAAAGACACCAGCTTCTTTTGGAAATACGAATTACAATAACCCCAAAAGCACAGAAAAAATGTCTGGGAGGATTAACCAAGAGAACGTACCCATCAGCATTGCTAGTAACTAAATCAATCACCAGAGTGAGCAGACAGGACTGATGATTTCCTAATTATCTCTTAACATAAACATTTTCCTACTTCTCCGGGTCCCAATCGGGCTTTTTGCTGTGTTTCCAGAGGGAGAGCCCCCAGCAGGAGAGACAACGTACCGCCAGCTCTGCTGCTGCAGCGGTGGTGGATACAACCAACCTGCAATTCACAGACACTCCTGCCCTGCGGAATTTATCATTTTACAAAATACATACAAAAATAAGAAAAATTAACAACCTATCTAATGGAAAACTCTGTCTGACGCAGAATAATTCAGATAATAATTTATTCATGTCAAAATCCCAATTAAAAATTTTTTTGACATTAAGTACCTTGCTTCCTTATTACTTATTTTATTTGAAGCTTTCTGAAATAAATAAAAAAATGTTTAGTACGCAGAGGAAAACCAAGACAGGACATTATTAGGATGACAATCTGAAAATATCTTTGAATCATTACGAGCAATTCTGGGATATTTAAGTTGTGATGTTCAGCAAGCAATTTGTTTGACTGCTCAAAGATTCTCCCAACTTTTCTAAAGACACCTGAGACATTTGGGAGGCATAAAATCAGCCCTGACAGCATTAGCATGCAGGCAAATTAATGGGAAGGTGATCTGTGCAGACACAACATTCTTGCTACCAAATTAGTGATGTTACGCCGTTGAGTCTGTCTTAAAGGGCCTGAGTGAATTTACCTGTTGGCAACAAACACTTGGAAAAGCATCTGCCTTTCACCCTCAAACTGAGTGTTCAGAGCTGGGGGAGGGGTCGTATAACAGGAAATTCAGAATTTCTGGGGGAAAAAAGCCCAACAACTTCAACAAGTATCGAAGCCCCAAATCTGAGAAATAAAACCCAACGGGAGCTGGGGAACCAAAGCAGTGCCAAGCAGCAATACTTACACTAGTGCTACCCTGAGGGGGATGTAGTGCATCTCCATGGGCGTCCGGATGAGCTCAGCCACGTCTGGTGCGTATTTATCCAGTTCTATTAGGAGCTTTTGCTTTTTGAACTGAAGAAGGGAAAGTGACCAAAGATTGTCAGATGAGGAAAGCCATTATTTCTTATAACTCAGGCCTTCCATGACTGTGGAACACTATAACCAAGCCCCAGGTGTGAGCCAGAACTCATGTTTTGTGCGGTGTTGTACAAACACAACAAAAAAATCCCTCTCTTTTCCCAAATACTTAACAACTGAAGTAGAAGTCATAAGAAAGCAGATAGTCTCTACTCATTTGAGCTTCCTTAATTATCTGTGTCTAACTCTTGACACAGCTGGCAATGAATTCACCACGCTAGAGTTTAATACTTTCAATCTTCCTACAGCTTGTCTGGATCTCCAATGGAAAGCTGACTTTCTAAATTCACTGTGCAACATACAAGCCCCTAAGAAACCAAGTCAGAGAAGCACACGGTCTTTGTTACTTTGAAGGTGGATCAATGGCAAATCTCCTTCAGGGACCCAAGACCACTCTCTTTAATCTATCTTGCTCTATAATGCTCTCTAGGGAGACAGAAGAGAAATCTGAATTATGAACCTACTGAACTATGTCATGGTGAGACAGAAGGAGAGAGATGGTGGCAATAAATGCTCAATGAGCACAGTAACAGACACGCAGGATTTTTACACATCTGCAGTTCTATAATGAGTCCTTTCTTCAGCCTCGAAGTCAGCGCACACGGAGCCAGCATGTAGCTGGATGGGAGACCAGACAGATGCTGTAGAAAACGCAGCCTCCCTGCTCATGTCGATACTGACTTGTTGCCCCTCTGGGGTTGCAGAGAGCACAGTGTTGCTTACGTTAAACGCTCTCAGAGCTGCCTATGAGGGAGAGCTGGCAGGAATCACTCACCTCAAAATACGTGTATTTAAAATTTGAAGGGAACAAGTAATATTTGGTGTCAAACTTTCACCTGGCTCAGTAGGATGGTTTATGTCACCTCAGCATCCTTGGAAGGTTTATTCCTTCTTTTACCCATTTCCAGTCTGTGTATTAACTCAGGCTATGTGCAAACACAAACCATGTTCAGGGTAAAACATTTCAGGCTCCAGCTACAGAAGTTGTAGCAGAGGTGAGAAAAAGTAGTGCAGAAGTCTTGCCAACAGTCCTGCCAAAACCACGGTCCAGTAATTAAATTCCACATGTTGCAAACTGCCACAACAGCTGAAGGTGGGTTTTCAGTACACGTTCTAAAATCTCACATCTCACCTTGGGAACCACGACCCCAGACTCGTCTGCATTTCATTGGCTACTACATTCTCACAAACTTCTCCAATTCTTTATTCTCCCTTTGGGTTAAAGAATCTACACTGCTGTGACCATCATTCAAGTGCAGCATGGCAGCTACGGACACTATTTTTCATACCATAATACTGCCACAACAAACCTTTATGTTTACCACATTCAGTCCTCATGTTTATTGTTCATCCAGAAATGGCCAGATTTACTGCAACACGGACAGGCTGATACTGTATGCTCTGGCATGTGTTTTCTTTGGTACAAGATGTATTTATAGTTGCTGGGAGAAGAGGATCAGCAACACTTACCACAACTTTGTTGAAGTCCTGAATGGCCAAGTAAAGGGCAATAGCAGTCAGAACATCAGTTATCTAAAAAAGAAAGGCATAGACAGACTGTAAACAAAATAAACAAATGGAGAAAAAGATATTGCAATGTTGAATATGGACTTTGATCTGACTCTGCTCACAAGAAGAGAAAACAAGCTTTAAAACCACTAGATTGCTGATTTGTTCACTGTGCTCACACGTCACCGCTTAATCTTGAAGTCATGAGCCGTACCAAAGATACTAACATTTACAAGAGAATGGGAATTATGGGGAAAGAAGTACGTGAGGGTAATAGAATCAGTGACCTAATCAGAGCACAGGCAACACGGGCAGCGCCCTGTGGCTAAAGCCATCTGCCCACTAACCCAGCGTGACAGTGCCCAGCTGTCCCCAGCACACAGGCAGCACCGTCACCTGGGCCACCAGCCCTGCTGGCTCTGCAGAGGCCAGGAGAGGCCCCAGCAGGTGCCATGTGCAGCCAGCTGGGTGACTTCTGTCCTCCTGAATTACGCAGGACTCAGATAACCGTTATACAACAAGGGACATTTGGAAGACTAACTCGTTTGTGCTCCCTCTGCAGAACTGGGGTTTGGCAGCGGGTTTTAATGAGAACCACTGCAATGTCGGGATTAGGCTGGGGAAACAAAATATTCTGACCCGCAAAAGGTAACCTTGAAATTGGAAACCAAATGCCAACTTCCTGTCCCTCTGCAGGGATACTTATCTAACCAAGAACTCACAAAAAAGAAGGAATATGTACAAGGGAAAAGCCCGAGCGTGGGTTTGTACAGACAAAGCTGCCTTTCTAATGGAACTGTGAGCTCAGCAGGAATCTGAATGTCTTTGATTCTTGCAGGAGTAAAAGGAAAGTCGTATTCAGCATTTCACTAAATGGGACCTTTGAAGAGGAGCTTTCCAGGAGCACTCACCATGAACACCAATTCAGCATATTCAATCACGAAGTGGAAGAGATATATTATCAGAGGGGTCTAAAAGAGAGCAGAAGGGAAACCCATGTCAAACACTGTCCAGATAAAACAACTGGCGATTTGAGGAGAAAAATGCAGTAGTACTACGAGGGCTGCGAACGGCAATTTTCTTCTGCCTCTTCTACAAGGCTGTTTCTTCAGAGTAAAGTGACTAAACAAAGCACACTTACCAGTCTTCTTCCTTGCAAAGTTCTATTACCCTTTATAAAAGCCACCATCAACTTTGAAAGTTATATTCCATGCCAACTTTTCAATTCCACTACTATAGTGGTGGGGTTACAATAGAAAGCATTTAAAGAACAGCTTTAGAAAATACTTTTTCTATAGAATCTATTTTTTCAGGTTGTTTGCAGGTACTTTTGAAACTATTTCCTACATAGCTGGTTGCATTGTTTAGCCTGTTTAGATGAGTCTTTTATAAAGCAAAAAGAATAAAGCATGTTAAAACCACAAAGCAGTAGGACTACAGTCCTGTCGTCCTCCTAATCCCACAGCTTTTCCCTTCTATGGTAGGAGGAAGAACATGTTTCTGAATAATTCCTTTGGCAGAAAAGCTTATTCTGGAAGCACTATATTTACATGGTTGTGGTGGTCTAACTGAAATAGAGCCAGTTTTCTTCATGCAGTTAGAAACTCTTCTTTTTTGTAGGCAGCACAGTCATCGTTTGGATTCAGTTTCAGAATAAGACAGCACCCTGCAACACAATTAATACTTTTCTCCAAGTACCTTTGCAGCGGTTTTGAGCGGGAACAACGTCAGAGCTCACTGATATCTTAGTTGTTGTCTGGGAGCCAAGGACACTGAGCTCTACCCACAGGTGTGGGAACGGGGACATGGGTGGGACAGACCTCGACTGACACCCAGACTGAGCAACGAGAATATTCCACACCATTAGCGTCAGCCTTCAGATTTAATGAGAGCTGGGTTTTCCTGACCTGTTCCCTTTCTGCTCTGTTCTGGTGGAATTCGGGAGTTTCTTTAGTTCGGCCTTTTGCCATTCTGCTGTTTTGCAGTGGCCTCTGAGCCCTTCTGACCCTTTCTCTCTCTCCCTGGGATCAGCTGTTCAGGACCAGGGTGTCTCTTCATAGGACCGGCTGCTCGGCATGGATGGAGTTAATGGGAAATTGCACTGACTATTACTTATTTTATATTTAATTTTTCTATATATAATTATTAGTAGCAGTACATTAGTATTATTTTGATATTTTATTAAACAGTTTTCATCTCAATCCACGGGTTTCTCCCAACTCTCTCCCCTCCTTGTGGGGGGAGTGAGCGAGTGGCTGTGATGGTTCGATTGCCACCTGGGGTTAAACCACCACAATGGTCTAATTTCAGGCTTCACTGTCAGAAAATGTATTTATTTTGAAATACTTTTAAAATAATGCAATGGTATAAATAAGCATTGCAAAATATTACAGTCTGGGAGAAAAATGTATTTAAAGAAGAATTTATTGAAGAGAAACAAGTTTTCAAAGAATACAAGTTATCTGCCTCATCCCCAGGTGACACTATGTACGAGTGTGCCTTCAGATCACTCAGACCACGCCAGGGCACAAAAACCCCACAGGTGCTTAAGTGTCTGGAGGAACGAGGTGTTTGCAAGATGAGGAATAGATGCATTGCATGCTTGTGCTAAGGCCAGTATTTCTGCAAATGCAGAAAGTCAAGACGCTGCTATCCAGTAAACTGTGTTCAGACTCACACCGACACCGTCTCTCCCCACTCTGGCCTCTGCTGACAGAAATATCTGCATTGAGCAGAGTCTTGTTCTTATTACAGATCTCCCCTATTGCAGACTCTCCTTATGCAGAAAAAAATATTACGATGCTCATCATCTGCACAGCAATGAGTTATCCCATGACAAACTGCCTTCCCTCATTGTGTCGCTACGTATACAACTGTTGCACAGACACCTACACGACTCTAAGTTCTCTGAAGTGCTGGGAGCAGACAGGTCCCCAGCCTTTGCCAGTCTGTGAGCAGCAAGACTAAGACATGTGCCATTTGAATATCACGTTTAAAATGAAACATGCATACTGACCTCATGGAAAACAGCTCCAGAATATGGCGAGATCCCCAAATCCAGCAGAGCTAATCCTTCAACCACTGGAACAAACAGAACACCTGCATTAGAATCTGGTACCGTAGGGAGAGAATAATCTCATGATGGTACAACTGCAGTTTTTAAAACAGCCAGTGCTCATGAGAACCTCACATCTGATAAACGATCTGATAAACGGCTCCTAAAATTTTTAGCATATGTATCACTGAACACTCTAGGCTGACAATACTCCACACATGTATTATTTATCATCATTTTTTCTGATACCTGATCTGTCATCTACATTAGTTCCAAAACCTAACAGATCATCAGACATTTCAAGAGGCCAACATATACTCGCTAACAAAATATTGCAGGTTATCACACTTGCAGAGTACAATTTTAAGCCAAACCACATCAGTCTGTGTGTCTAAGCTCTAGGCACATGATCTAAAGGCTTCTTACGGCTTTAAAGAAAGTCTTTTAATGGCTATGAATCTTTTAATTATCTTCTGTTTTGGAACCGTGATCACGCAAATGCATACAAAAATTTGGAAGAGCATATTGCTGAATCTCAAGGTGGAGTTTTGGTAATTTTAAACTAAATTATTCTAAAAATAATTAAAATTCAAATTAAAAGAACTAAAATGGTGTCCTGGTTTGGTTAAAACAAGGCCAGTTTCTCTTTTAGTGAATTTTCCTTTCAGCTAAGTCCTCCAAATAACTGCACTTTTCTGAAATGGCTACATGTTTTTGCACACAGGAGCGGATAACATAGCAATGGAATGCAAAATACTGATACAAATGCAAGTCCCATAAGTGAGAGGGGCATATTTGCAAGGAGGGGGAAACGGAACAGGTGTCTAAAATTGACCAACTGAGTATTCCATCCCATCCATGTCATACACCCTATAAAAGTGGGAGGTCACGAGGGTCTCGCTCCCTTTGACTATGGCCGGCAACTGAAGAGGACCCTGCCTGCCATCCCTGAATGGGTGACATCTGAATGGGTGACAAAGCCAACAACCAGCTAGAACTGATTGTTACTTCTGCCACACAAATGTCTTTAGTAAGTAAATGATCAGTTGTAATCTATTGATTCGTTTCAGCTAAATTTGTTATAGCTGAAATGTTTTGCTCTTAACTATATATAAACCGCATGTATGGTATTTACTATTTTAAGTCACCTATTATGTGATACGTGGCATCTATGCTGGAGAAATACTTAATTCTAAGAGAACAAATCATGACATAATATACAATTTGAACTATTTTGACTAAAACAGATGCAGAGAGACCTGAAACAACCTAAAGCAAACTAAAAGAGTAGAAATTAACACATATTACCAGGCAAAGGTAAAAGCTTTATCTGCTCTTGAAAATTCCTCATATTTTGCTGCCTTAATTCGGATCCTTTGCAATCATGTAATTACGCCTTGCACTGCAGCGCATGCACATGTTTTTCCATAGGGTTCCACCTTACTGAGCACAAGGACTCCCTGGGGATGGAGCAGCATATGCGGTGAAAGAAGCTCCGGGAAACAGGCCCATTTGTTCAGAGGGAGGAGACTGCAGGGAGCAAGGAGAGGTTCTCCGTTCAGCGGTAAGTGCTGCAGAAGCAGATTCTGTCTTTGTGACCAAGCCCCCACATGACAACAGCCCAGACTTTTCACGGTGATCCTAACTGTGCTCCGTACTCACTCCTGCCTTGGTGCTCCAAGGTAAGACTCGGAAAGGATCCATTGCTGCAAGGGATTTTTTGGAAGCTGTACTTAGATACCGTGTAGCACAAAGTGCTACACGCTGTGGAGGAAAGGCCTGAGGTCATCAAACACTTTCATGCTTTCAACCTCTATTACTCTGTGCCACCGTTTTCCACCCCAAAATTGAAAATAATTTAACCTGCATAATAACTGGATATTATTTGCCCAAAGGGCTGCCTTTAAAATAAAGGTTCCTAATGGGATCAGACGCTATAGCCGTGAATGACACCAAAAAGCCTTATTTAAACTGTACCCCAGCCTTCTGAATAGAATCTGAATCTTGTTGGTAACAACGTGTGAGGCCGCAAACTGAACAAGGAAAACACAACAGTGAAAAGCTCTGTGGGACCCGGGAACCGTGCCGGTGCGTTCACCCCACCAAGCAGCGCTTGTGCAGCTCAAGTGTAAGGAAAGCGACTCAGCGAGGCTCCTCAAGCTCCATATTCGGTGCCAGATTTTATCATTTTTGCGTTTTACACACACCTGTGACACAATCCGCTTGTACAAGCACAACCAAGCCGGCTGCGCTCAGCGACTGCACCGCGGTCCTGTGTCCCTCCCGTCCTCCTGCAGCCGCCGGGCACTCGCTCTTCCCTGGGGGACAACTGCCGCCAACTACCTCATGCAGCTTTCGGTGGGGGCCGGGAAAGAAGCGGCCCAACCCCAGCCCGGGACCGAAGGCCGGGCCTCTCCCCGCGGGGCCGGGCCCCAGTCTGGAGCCGGGCCGGGGACAGGCCCGGGCCCGCCGGCACCCCCGCTCCCGGCCCCTTGGCGTCCCCAGCCCCGGGCGGCCGCCGGCCCCGTCACCGCCACCCCGCGGGCCCGGCCCATTCAGCCGCGGCGGGGAGCGGGGCCTCACCTCGCTTCCAGGCGTTCAACGGGGACGCCACCTCCACCCGCTCGGAGATGAAAGCGGCGAGGCTGGAGCGGTAGAGCGCGGCCCGGACTGTCACGGCCACCAGGACCACCAGCACCAAGGGAGCCGCCATCCTCACGGGCAGACACCGGCCGCCGCCGCCTGTAGTTCGCGGGCGGCGCCGGAGAACGCGGCTTCAATGGACCTGCCGCGTCGGGCGGACTACATATCCCAGGAGACCCCGCGCCGCCGCCTCCCGACACGGCCTGAGAGCTACGGCGAGCGCCGTGGGGCGAACTTAGCCGGAGCGCGAAGGCGTCGGGCTGCATCCCCCGGCCCGCCAGGTGGGGGCAGGAGCGGCCGGGCCGGAGCGCGGGCCCGGCGGGGGCTGTGTCCGGGCGCTCTGCCGGCCCTGCGGGGCGGCCCGGGGCGCGTGTCCCGCTTTCCCCCCGCCGCCTGCCCCTTTCCAGTCAGCTTTGCTGCCCTTCGCCGGCCGGTGCTGCCTGTTCCAGCGCCGGGCGGGTCGGGCCGGGCCGCCCCGTGGGGCCGGTCAGGGCTCCTCGCCCCGCGCACCGGCCCTGAGCCCCCGCCGCTGGGGGGTCTGGCCCCGGCTCCCCGCGGGCCGTCCCGCGGCGGCTCTGCTGCCCACGCAGCCGCGCTGTGCCCTGCAGGGCCGGTGCCTCGGGCAGCGCTGCTGAACGGGCCCCGCGGCTGCAGGACGCCGCCTGTGGCACCGCCGGTCAGCGGGCTCCTCTTCGCCCCTGCTCCAGCCGCCGGAGGTGCCCCTGGGTCACAGCTCCGCGAGCTGTGCGCTGCTCACACGTTCCGTTCGCTTCTGCCCGCCTGTCTGCTCACCGACAGGGCCCGTGGCTTCTGGGCACCTGTTTGGGAAGTCCTTCAGACCCTTCTTGTTTCCTCAGGTGTATATACCCCCACAGTCTTTTCCTGCACGGAGCTGCCGCCACCCTTCTGGCCATGGTCAGTTACACAGCTGTCGGTGGCAGGGAGTGCTGGTGGCCTTGGACACTTTAGGCAGGCTCTTGGTGAACTGAGATTGTCAGCCTGTGTGGTTTCAACAGGACCACCAGACTCCAGAGCTTGTGAGCTCTTGGGAGGCCGTCACACAACACCTTCCCAGCACACGCTGTCCTGATGCTTTTCCAATAACTGTTTCTCCACCCACAGCCCATTCACACAAACTCTCACAAAAGCGGCCTTTGCAACACTTCCTTTGGAGCGGAGATAAATGGAAGGAAAACCCACTAGTCTCTTAAAAAATTGACGGACAGAAGGAAAACCCACATGTCATATCATGATATGCGAATACAACACTTATTTTCATGTAAGAAGGCTATGGGATTTGCTGACAGTGCTGAGGCTACCATTTAAAAGAGATGGGTAATGTACATTGGATTTATGCAACTTTAGAGCCATAGTATAGGCTTGCATCCACGTGCAGGAACGGAGAAAGGCTGAATGTCTCTGCGACATGGTCCCTGAAGGCCCATAGGACGCAGCACATACCCTCCCTGAGACTGAAGGGACTGTTGGATTTAGCTGGTAAATCATATGTGAGGCAGCACATCCGTTCAGCTGCTGCCTTTGCAGGGGTTTCCTCAGGTGTGTTTTTATCTACAGGACAACAAATCTGGTCCTGAGGAAACAACGGGATCTTCAGTGTTCAGCCCATCCTGTAGCAGCTCTTCTGCTGTCAGGGCGCTGGCCTGAGGGCACCGGTTAGCGTGGGCACTCGCTGGCCGTGGGACTCAGCCACAGGTCTGACTGGGCTTGACACATCCTCAGGTTAATCAGAGTGGGTTTGTTCAAGCTAAATTATTTGTGCAGACATCTGTAAATAAGAAGGCAGAGATTCTTCTTTGCGGTTGTTAACTATGCTCTCTTGAGTTTGCTGATCGGAAATGCTCCTTTCCCAGCACTGATTACTCTCCAAGTGACAGTTCTCATCCAAGCTAATTGACAGCAGTTGCCCGAGAGTGCTGCTTTGCTGCACAGTTGGGGTACGGTTGTGTGGTTAAAGCTGCACTGCTCTGAGATGCTGATTTTCCTAGTTTGATCTGGGCCATATACTTTCCAGCATCATCAGTGAAACAGGGAAACAGAAGCCCTGAGGAAGTTCAGATAACCTCCAAGAGGTTATCTGATGGAATCAGATGTGAAATCATGCCACTACACTTTAATTGGAGTGCAAAAGCCAACTGAAAAGAAAGGTCAAAAGAATAATTCATGAAAAATGCAGCAATTATGTCTGGAGCTTCGGTTTGCTCAAATGTTTCCCCAGTAGGAGATGCTTGGGCTAGCAACGAAGTCAGGTTCATAAGCTGAGTTCACATGTTCAGCCCTCTCAAAGTATCAAATATACAAGGCAAATATGAGGGGGGTAAATGCTGGAACCTTGGTATCTGTCTGCAGACTGACACTAACTGGGGGTCACACCTGGGTCTGTAAGGAGTGGCGATAAGCACACGCACTGTGTGGCTGGAGTTTTTGAACCCACGTTCAGCCACATGAGACAGAGGAGCAGGCCACTAAAAACCTCAGGGTTCCTACAAGCTTCTGAAAATCAGGGAGAGGCTGAAGAGACCCAAACTGGTGCGGGTTTGGAACAGCAACAGTCTGAGACTGCTCGGCAGCATGAGCTGTGCACCAGGCAGTGCTGTGCAGCGAGGAGGCAGCGAGCGGCGGCAGGAGCGATAGAGAGCTCAGGGGCTGCCAGAGATGGGTGCTGAGACCTGGAGCAAAGAGCTGTAAGGAGACAAACCTTAAAACTCTGAGAAATAAGGGGTAGCTTGTTTTTTTTTCAACAGAGGTGTAAACCTGATCCCCTGGGTCCTGGTGTTTGATGCACTATCCTTTCTTCCTGAAGTTCCTTGCTATGCAAGTGAGCTGGTACTAACATGCACAGAGGGCTTGGTGTACTGAAGCATGAGAGTGCTTAAACCATCTGAAGTTTGTCTCCTGCTGTGCTACCCGCAGTACTGTGATGGGATGATGAAGTCATTGGTCCACACACATAGTGGCAAATGCCACTCTGAACAGGACTTACTCTCACTGCCCGCCCCGAAGCCTCCAGCTTTTGCTGCCTAACAAAAAGTGCAGGTCTAGATGGACCCAAAAAGGCAGTTAAGAGCTGCTGTTGGAAGCTTCTTCACTGCATCAATTGCTTTGCCTATGTGGGGCACCCACGCTGATAATTTAGGTGATGAATTCAACCTGGTGATGTTGCATCACAGAACTTTCATAAAACACTGTTTAAGACTGAGGCAATTCAAGGATGATTCATCTTTCTCCTGGAAACAGATGCTGGTTTGGGCACTTTTTGTGTGTCCTGTTGGAATTGTGCAATGGTGACATTTTTCTTGGTAAACAATCCACTCCTTATCTAGCTTCACTGTATAAAATAGGTGTTCTGATTCCTAAGGCACCCTACAGCCCTTCCCGGAGGCTCTTCCAATCTAATTCCATCTTTTTGCACTTTGGAGACCACAACTATATGTTTTGTTCTACCTGAGACTTCATCAGGACTCTGTGCAATGGTGTTCATAGTTTGGAGATGCTTCGTCTTCCTGTGGGATCTGTTCCACCCCATCCCCATGTCCCAGAGGGATGATTTTCACCCACCATTTATTTTGGCCAAGCTGTCATGTTTTATTTCCTCACAGTCAACCACTTCAGTGCTACACCGTGTTCTCCCGCCTTTCCTGCCACAGACCTTGCACAGCAACAGTTGCAATGTAGTCATTGCTGTTCCTCGGTGGTTTTAGTTTTCCTGTGAAGTCCATTTTTAGATATTCTGTCTTACATACCAGGGCCCTTTATTGACAAAACACTTCAGTTGGTTTTGCTTCTTCTTTTCCAAGTTGTCTCCTGTTGGAGTTGATGGGCTCAAACATCTGTCAGCTTTTGGCTTTGCCAATTAAAAAAGACAACCACCTCTCAATTCCTATGCATTTAATTTATGTGGGCTACACGAGTTCTCATTATTTCTTCTCTGGATTCTTTGGTAAAAACTGCTGTTAAACTGAAGCGTATTGCTGGTTTTGTAGATCACTGGGAGAAAGGTGCTTGCCTTTAATTTACCAGCTTGGGAAACAGCAGATTTTCCTCACAGGCTGGAATAGCAGCACTGTTGGTTGGTATCTTCCAGTCTTTCTGCTGCTGATTGACAGAAGACAGTATGAGCCCTTTGGTCCTTCGTGGAGATTTGCAGCCGGCTGTGTCAGAAATGGAGTGTGAGCGATCGGCTCTTCTTCTTCGGCTGCAGAGAGAGGAGTGAATGAATTGCACTTCACATTTCTCTGAGTGGCTTCATATGCCAGAAGCTTCCTCTGAGCGAAAGACAGATCTCTTTGTAAGAAAGAACATCAGCTTTTCTCAGCCCCCGGAAAGATTATATTTCTGGTGCCACATTGAACATTTTCCATAAAAATACCCAAAGAGGAAAGATGTGGTTCCTGCCAGCTAATTTAAGCCAACTAATTGTCTAGTGGAAGCTCATCATCTACACAAGGGAGAGCTGGGCTTGTCCAGGGAGCTGAAAACTGCCTTCAGCCCTCTCTCCTGGGTGGGGAAGGGCCGAGCTGATCAGGTGAACTGAACACCGAAACTCTGGGCAGCTGACGTTAGGCAAGATGAACCCAAAGGGTCTGACAAACAGCATTGTTCGGCTTTTGGGCTTTGTCTAAACAGAGCATAACAAGCTACTCACCTTGACAGCAGCATCTTAAACCACGGGCTGTCTCATCGACTGGTGCTGTTGCCGTCATTCCACTCAGCCTACTCAGGGCTGGGTGTGATCAGCTGCCGACAGGAACGTCGCGCTGGACCCTCCACCCACCTGCTGGGACGGTCCCTGGTTAAAATCCCGGCCTAGGCTGCAGTGATGGTCGTTCATATCACATTTTTGAAGGTTTATGGGTTTGCTTGTTGGTTTCACTTCTCATCCCAGCAGCTGCCTGACAGATGCACCTGCTTTGCACCTTTCTTGGCAAATCTGAGGGAGTACCAGAGATTCACATGGTCTTGCAGACCAGTGGGTGTTTTAGGTCTTTTTTAATATGGTGAGAAGCACTTCAGGTGTGATGAGTTTGTAGGTCTCTGGTTGGATGGTTCAGAGTACTTCTGTACCAGCATTTCAGCAGTGCTTTACTGTTCCACAGTATTGCTCGTTCGGAGGGTTTCAGGATGGTCTGTGACACCCCTGACCGAGCAGCTGAGGGTGATGTACAGTCTGTACCAACCTGCGGTACAACCTCTTACACCTCCTGCGCTTATCAAGGCCACAGGCCCTGTGCAGAGACCCCGCTGTTGGGTAAACGCATCCCCCAGAGGGGCTGGAGAAAAGGAGAAGCAGAAAAGAGGAGAGGAGGGAAGATGTGGGATGTGTGCATGGCCATGCTGACAACACAGATTTACAAAATCAGCACAGTTTTCTCCATTTGTGAGGAACTCAGTGAAAGATTTGAAGCCAACAGGGTGTGATGGATGGAAAAGCAATTGGTAAAATGAGATGTTCTTTTGTCTTGTTCACTTGACTTGAGGAATAGGAACAGGCAGGTGAGGGGACTTGGAGAAGGTGCTGTGCACCTGGGAGCTTGTCAGCTTCTCCCAGGTAGATCTAACCCAACTTGTTTACCTCTGCCTGGGATCCTCCACACAATCAGATGAGAAAGGTGGAAAGGGATTGATCTGTGTGTCACCAAGACTCTTTGCAAACCAGCCCTTGCCCGGTTGCTGCCCTCCATCCTCCTCTATGTTTCTTTTCTCTTCTCTCTTGATCATTTGCAGGATGCGTTGCTCATTGCAGGACCAGTGTCTTTTCCCCTGCCAGACCTGTGCCGTGGTACCTCCTTCACCTTTTCCAACTGCAGTAAACTCACAAACATCCCCACTGCAACGTGGAATACAGGTAGGATGTTTGCTGCTGTCAGCAAGGCTTGCATGAATTATTTGTAGTTGTTCTATCTCTTTGCAGCTTTGGGAACAGTCCAGCCAGAAGGAAATCATTAGGTGTTGGAAAGGAGAACACAAGTGTGTAAAATGTGGCTGTTCACTGAAATGGGTTGTCTACAATGTGAACCAGTGGGACTGGCAGCTCTGGCCGGGGGTGCTGGAGCTCTGCCTTCTTGGGGAGGTATTTGCAGGGAAAGCTGCCCCAGAGCCACGTGCTTCACTGTCACAGAGGTGGGGGACAGCGTGTGAGCTGTTACAGAAAGCAACGTGCTGGGGTCCGGAGCAGCTGGCTCTCTGCCGCCAGGCTGCATGTCCAGAGCAGCATCACATCCTCTGTTTTGTGCAGAGCCACCCAAAGCCTTGAGCAATAGGTGATGCCCTGGACTGCACTGGTCTAGATACAGTCTGTACAACTGCTGCTCCAGAAGTTGTGTTACCATGAATCAAAGGCATTCAAACAATTACATGTGCACAGAAATCCCAGAAATTAAAGATTTTATTTTAAACAACCAAAGTAAAAGTGCTGAGCCCACAAACCTTGCCTCTCTTGTCTCCTTAGCTAGCAAAGATCTTGCTGTGCAGGGGCCTGTTTTACACAGCACCTCTCAAATCTGTCATTTAACCTCTGCCTCAGTCTTGAAGTCTAGGTGAAGGTAACGAGGGAGAGCAGGGCTGCTAAACCAGCAATGGGGATATGGAGCATTCCCCGCTGAACCTTGCAGGCCAGGGAAAAAATGGATATTTCTCTAGCATGGAATTTCAGTGGGCCAAGATACCACAGCACCAGGACATTCACACTGTCCAGGCTGGGGGACTGTGGTTAGCAGTGAGAAACCCATCTGCAGAATGGAATTATTTCTCTCTCCTCTCCTTTGCATGGAGGCACTGACTAAGAAGTCAATGAAGATGGTACGAAGCTTTTCCACCTCCAGCTGCCCACCAGTTACTGATGTAAGTCCAAGTCATCTACTCACTGCACAACAGATGAGAACCACACAACCACCTTCACTGATTACTCCTTCAAAGACTCACTGTTGACAGAAACCAGACTGAAGAGGCTCAGGCTCCCAATTCTCCCAAATTCTCAGACTGCAGCCAGAAATGAAAGCAACTTTGATTTAATAATCCACTCTCGACAAAGCTGTATTTGGAACAAGGGTTGCTTATGTCATTGCAATAATAACAGCCCGGAGCTGAGAGCAACTGAAGCACTCAGTGCGGAGGGGTTAGTCCAAACGCAACCACCACGTGTTGTCAGAGCCCCAAATGCAGCGAATCTAGCCAAGGGCAGCTCAAACCCTTTCTTTCAAGATTTAAGACAAATTCTGGCCAGAATTGCCTGTTTAGAGAGGACTGGGGAGCTGAGTTGCCTGAAGATAAACTACATCTTATTGTAGTTAAAGAAAAAAAAGGGGGGGAAGAAAAGAGATCTTAAAAGGAAGAAAAGGAGTGTGACTGCTGTGGTGACAGCAATGAGGCTGCTTCAGCAAAGCAGGGGGTCAGTGCCATCCTGCCCCTTCCCATCACCAGCGCCCCCTCCCTCTCACAGCACCACATGGACTGAGCCAATCTTGGTTAACAAGTGACCTTTCCAGAGCATTCTGAGCCTCGCAGATTTTGTGATTAACTATCACTTTAACATTTTTTTTAGGTTCCTGCTGTAATTGTTGTGTTTGGATAATCCCTGAAGCTGTTAATGCTTTACTGGACAATGGGATCACACATTTGGACACAACATCCTTTGTTTCCTGGTAGCAGACTAACCTGACTAATTAAACAGTAATTATCATGTTGCTATCGATTCCCCCTCCTCTCCTTGCTGAGAGCAATCTCTGTGTCTTTGCTCTGCTAAGTGGATTCAGCACTTTGACTCTGCATACCTCTGTGATTTTAATACATGAAAGAGCCTAATAGCAATTTTAATGTGGCAGCAAATTTACAGAGCTGCAGTATTTTAGACAATATTTACAACTGAATATACTTGTGGATCTTCTAGATTCACTCATTTATAACAAACACATGGGGTTTGTTCTGATGCAGTAGAATATTGGCTTTCAAGTCCATTATACCCAAATGCCGGGTCAGATCCAGGATCCCGAGGACACAGGCTGAACATTCACAGCTGGCAGCCCCGCTTCCTTCTTCCTTTTCCAGCAAAAGAAAACCAGCCAGGTGTGTAACAGCTGGACGAAGGAGAGACTGGAAAGGCAAAGTGGGTTATGAAAAGCAGGTCTGTGTATCATACTCTCCTTTGTTGTCCATGTTGTGGGAGGCCACTGGGACAACACTGTCTTGGAGGAACACAGATCTATGAGTTCAGCTCGGACCTGCCTCACCCACCCTTGCAAGGAACAGCGAGGGGCACGTTACCCAGCTCAGCACCGTCCCAGCCGAGGAGCAGCCGCTGGTGAGAGCAGGGCAAGGAAAGCAGAGAAAATCAAAGCACCCACTTCCTCGGGTGGGCTCCTCCCAGCCACCTAGGGACCGCCAGTCACTCACCGCCTCTGGGAGCAGGACCGCAAGTGCAGGAGGTGCTGCTGCTCAGACAGTGCTGTCCCCGGGTGTCACCAACACCCCTCTCCTGCTCTCGCATAATTCTTGCCAACAGGCAGCTACGGTGGTGGCCCACACTGTTGTTTTGACACGTGTGGCTTGTTCCTTTTGCTTCAGCCTTTTTTGCCGGTGTGAATGAGCACTTGTTTTGTGTGACGGATGCTCCCTCTCCTTGCGTGGTTACACAGGAGCTTATTTTTGGCTGGCAGCTGCTGAACTGTACTGTGCCTTTGTGTGCTGCAGGGACTGCTGGTGTGGAGTGTGTTTTTCTCAGCCATTCTGTTAGATTTATTTGTTTTCAAGGCAAGTGTGTGTTTTCAGGCAAAAAGCTGTTGCAGAGAAGCCCTGTGAGTGGCCTTGCTCCAACCCAGGCACTGAGAACCCATTTCCACTTCATCTGCTCCATCCCCACCCTGCATCCCCTTCACCACCCCTGCACTGGTCGGCACTAAACTTCCTCCAGGCTCAGGGACCCGCTTGCACACCAAAGTTTCCAGAGGAGGGCAGGGAAAAATTTAATGAAATAGAACAAGGGCAAGTGTAGAGTCTTGAATCTGGGCAGAACAACCCCAGGTTCCGGTATAAGGTGGGGAATGACCTATTAGAGAGCAGTGTAGGGGAAAGGGACCTGGGGGTCCTGGGGACAGCAGGGTGACCATGAGCCAGCACTGGGCCCTTGTGGCCAGGAAGCCAATGGTACCTGGGGTGGGTTAGAAGGGGGTGGTCAGTAGGTCAGAGAGGTTCTCCTGCCCCTCTGCTCTGCCCTGGGGAGACCACATCTGGAATATTGTGTCCAGTTCTGGGCTCCTGAGTTCCAGCAGGACAGGGAACTGCTGGAGAGAGTCCAGCGCAGCCACCAAGATGCTGAAGGGAGTGGAGCATCTCCCGTGTGAGGAAAGGCTGAGGGAGCTGGGGCTCTGGAGCTGGACAAGAGGAGACTGAGGGGGGACTCATTCATGGGGATCAAGATGGAAAGGGTGAGTGTCAGGAGGATGGAACCAGGCTCTTCTCGGTGACAACCAGTGACAGGACAAGGGGCAATGGGTACAAACTGGAACACAAAAGGTTCCACTTAAATTTGAGAAGAAACTTGTTCCTGGTGAGGGTGGCAGAGCCTGGCCCAGGCTGCCCAGGGGGTTGTGGAGTCTCCTTCTGTGCAGACATTCCAACCCACCTGGACACCTTCCTGTGTAACCTCATCTGGGTGTTCCTGCTCCATGGGGGGATTGCACTGGATGAGCTTTCCAGGGCCCTTCCAACCCCTGACATTCTGGGATTCTGTGATTCTGTGAGGGGCGAAGACCCAACCTGTGCCCCCCAGCCACTGGGGCCTTGGCCTCAGGAGGAGTTTGTGCAGGGGTGTGTGTTGTCCTGCAGAGCACCCGAGCCGCCTGTCCCAGCTGCTGGACAATCCTGGAGCATCAGGACCTGTCCCAGCATCAGCCTCTCACAGCCGATCCAGCCCCAGGGCACTGCAGAGGAGATGTCTGAGGGTTTGTCCTGTTTTTCCCCTTTTCTTTCACCAGAAATGTGGAAATAAATGCATGTGGTGTTATATAGTGCTGCACCTATTATGCAGCCTATTGCAGACAGTGGAGTGGCTGCAGGGCCATGAAACAAGGCTGGCAGAGCCTGCGGGCACTCCTATGCCAAAGCCTGCAATCTTTTTGCATTGTAGAAGCTCAACATTGTTTTAAACCACTGAAGTATGAATTTAGATTCTGTATTCCGTGGAAATAAAGGAGGCAGGAATACATAATTCACTTTATTGTGCACAGTTTTAGTTACAGGGAACCAGTTTCTTGGCTTGAAGTCATGGAGTTGCAAATTCATCCTGTATCAAGTTTTCTGGCCGTCCCTGCTGTGTAGCAGAAGACAGCGGTGCTGTCCTTGCTGCAGGGAGCAGCCCTCACCTGGAAAGCCAGCGCTAAGCTGAAACCGGGTAGGAGTCTGGATCAGTATTTTTCCAGCTGACTCTCACAGGGGACAGGAGGGAACAGGCTAAGTGACAGCATGAAAGATTTAAAGTCAGGGGAGTTGTGGCCTCCTCCACAAAACATCAACCAGACTTTTGGGCAGCTGGATCCTGGTCCAAACCAATGAGGCAAAGCCAACACCAGCCCTGGGAAGCACAGGATTGCCTCTGCCATCGTTTGGTGACTCTGGATGACATCTCGAAGTTCTCCTCTTCCTGCTCCATTGATTCTGTGGATATTCGTTTGTCTTGAAGAAATGCTGTTTGTTCCTGGGAGTTCCCCTCAGAAAGGCAATTTAAGGGCTGGAAAGTGTCACGTTGCCACCTGGGGTTTCAGCTCCACTCACAGGGCTTAAATCCAGCATGAGGAATGAAGAGGCAATGTGTAAAACCTGATTAAAGGAAAATTAAAGCACGGCTTACTCTGCAGTTGTATTTCCACGTCCACGGGTTGAGCTGTTGGAGGGCTATGAGGATACGTGTGGCAGGGCACTTGGGCTGTGAGCTGGAGGTGGGACAGGCCCGGCCATGACGGGACGGCCCCACGTGCCTCTGTGCTGCTCTGACCTGCTCTGTGGAGGGGAGCAAGGGCTGTAACATCCACCTGCTCCTCTGCCAGCTGCGCAGAGGGGAGGACACTTCACGCATGCAAAGAGAAGCCTGCAGGGAAGGGACTTCTCTTGTTGCAAAAAGGATTTTGGTGTCTCGAGGGTTGTGGGGCACTGGAACAGGTTGTCCAGAGAAGCTGTGGATGCCCCATCCCTGGATGTGTTCAAGGTCAGGTTGATTGGGCCTTTGAGCAACCTGGTCTGGTAGAAGGTGTCCCTGCCCATGGCAGGAGGGTCAGACAAGGTGATCTCTAAGTTCCTTTCCACCCCAAACCATTCTGTGATTCTATGATTTTCTCTGTAAGGAGCTGGTGGGGAATGACATGCCCTTCCTAGCCGAATCTTGCAACTGCAGTGAATCCAAATGTCTTACTGACATCATTCCCCCTCAGTGGGCACCACAGGGTCTGAGCCAGCATTTTGTGCAGTTTTTGTTACCTTATGAATACAGTAATTTTTAGCACTGTTAGGGGATGCACTAACACACTACCTGTTGAAACAGGCAAGAGGAAGGGTCTGTTTTTCTTTCCCAAATAACAAACCACAGAGAGGTGGAACCGCTTGCCCCAAATCAGCTGGGAGTGAATAGTCACACCCTGTGCCCAGCTCCACTGTCTTAATCCCCGGTCCCCTTTGCTTGGGACCTGGTAATTAAAAATGGGTGTCGTTTTATGGAGACTGGAGAGATGAGTGGAAGATTGTCGTAGAAGAAGAAAGGCCACCAAGCCAAACCAGGTGACTGAGTCATGCCTGTTACCAGAAAATGAGAGCCCTGAGACCTGCCAGCAGCCCTCGGTGCACCCAGCACTCAGCCCGTGTTTCGCAGGGGAGCCTGAGCGGGAGATAGAAAGAAAACTGTGGGGACCACAGGGACAGTAAATGTCATCCCTACATGGTCTCCTCCCCTTGGCACCATGGTGGCTCCTCGCAGCACAGCTTTCCCTCCTGGTGTGAAGCGGGAGGACGTGCCCAGAGCTACGCTGGTATGGACCGCGAGCGTACCCACCGTGAGACAGAGGAAGAGCTCTGCTGTGCGCCCAGGGCCAGGCAGCCCGCACAGCCCCATCCCGGCGCTGCCCAGCTCCGCGGTCCGACCCTGCGCCGCTCTGTGTGCCGCGGCGGCCGCAGGGCAGGCTGCCCTCGGCACAGCTGCCAAAACCCTAACGGGGTCACAGAACCTCAGTTTCGGTCCAGCAGCTGGTGGGCGGTGAGGACAGACACCGCCGAGTAGCGGCCGTCTGCTCCAGCGCCCTCTTTGTGGTCAAAGTTCGCCTGAGCAGCCACAGGAAAGCTGCTGACGTTACCCTGGGGAAACCCCGGCATTTGCCCAGAAAAAAACATGCTGTTTCCACCTACCTCCTCATGTCAGGCGAGGTTTATAGGAAACCCAAATCCATGGCAGTTTTCCATCCTGGCAGATGTTGCTCTGCTGTAGTAGAAACCAGATCAAGGAGAGACGTCAGAGAGCTCTCACAAAGTTGCACCTCTGCCTAACCATCCAACAGCTGGTTTTCAGTATTAAACCTTTTGATTTATAGATCTGTTTAGCTTTAAAGATGCATGCCTCTGTTTTAGAGACTTGAGGAAGACTCAGAATGCCCAAAGCATGTGTTTTTCCACTCTCACAAAGTCTCTCTACAAGCCCCGCCGCTCCTGCTTTCACTTGGATTTGCTGAAATTTCCACTGGTTACATGCCTGTCACAACACTTAACACATCTTATTTTGTAGGCTAAGATGTACTTTACATCTCTCCCATATATTGAAGCTATTAATTCTATATATTCATTCTATATATTCATTCTGAAGCCCAAGTACACCTGTATCCTACTAGCAAACACTTTCAGTCAGACCTTTTAAACCACTAATTGGTTTGTATTTGCATACCTATTACTGTGAAAAGCCTGCTATAGAAAACCAGGTGTGAGGGATTTGGGAGCCTGAGTCTGGTTGGCACTCCACTTCTGTGACTGCTGGGTTTGGGGTCCAGCGTAGGGCAACCAAGATGATTAAGGGAGTGGAGCACCTCCCTTATGAAGAAAGGCTGAGGGAGCTGGGTCTCTTTAGTTTGGAGAAGAGGAGACTAAGGGGGGACCTCATTAATGTTTATAAATATATAAAGGGTGAGTGCCATGAGGATGGAGCCAGGCTCTTCTCGGTGGCCAACAATGATAGGACAAGGGGTAATGGGATCAAGCTGGAACACAAGAGGTTCCGCTTAAATTTGAGAAAAAACTTCTTCTCAGTGAGGGTGGCAGAGCCTGGCCCAGGCTGCCCAGGGAGGTTGTGGAGTCTCCTTCTCTGCAGACATTCAAAACCCGCCTGGACATGTTCCTGTGCGACCTCACCTGGGCGTTCCTGCTCCAGCAGGGGGATTGCACTGGATGATCTTTTGAGGTCCCTTCCAATCCCAAACATACTGTGATACTGTGATACTGTGATAAGCTGGGTTAAAATAGAGGTTTCCTCTTGCTCTTGTGACCTCAAGCACAGCAGTGGGGTGCTGTGGGATGCCCTGTGCTGCCCAGGGTGCTGAGGAGGGGATGGGGACAGGCTCATCCCCACCCTGGCTGGGGCTGGAACACACACCCCCGCAGTGACACCTTCTTACATGAGCCGCTTTGCCTCTGCCAGGTGCAGACTGAATGTTTGCTTTACATTTGAGTTAATTTGTTCCTCTTGCTGCTAAAGCTGGAGTTTGCAGGGAGTTGAGCGGGGGCTGCGAACTGCCCCATGGTGGGGGTGCAGCAGCCTGACCTGTAGTGGGGACACTCTGCTGTGACTCCAGGTGGGTGCAGGATGTCCAGCATCTTACTGGGACTGTCAGCTGGGGCACCAGATGGACACAAAGACCCCTTAGCTGCCCTGGCTCTTGAAGGCCCCCCCAGGCATGGCCGTCCTGCTGTGAACCTGCATGGAAGCGCTGCTGCCCGCAGCTGCCCCTACCCTCTGCCCTGTTTCTCTCTCCTCTGGGGATGAGGAGCAAAGGGGTCTCCTCAAAAACACGTTCCCACATGAATGGTCCTTCAGTGGAGACATTTCCCTAGCCCATGCTGCCTCCTTCTCCTACACGGAGAAAGGGCTGCCCCTGGCTTGAAAATATACTGAATATTGTAAAGGTCAAGGTATGGCTGGGACGGTCCCTCCCTCTGCTCGCACCACCCTGACATGTCAGAGCCCCCCATGGCTCCAGCTCCTCCAGGTGATGGGAGATCCTGGGGATGTTGGGACCACGGTCTGTGCAGTGCTCCTGGGCTGCCTGGGTGACCACACAACCTCCAGGGTGGCAAACGTCCATCTCGCATGACAAACCCCACCAGACCCTGTGGGCAGCGCCAGAGCCACCTGCTCATGTTTTCTTCCCCAGCAGCAGATGCAGCACAGGACATTCCCGCCTCACGGCAAGGCCTCATCCAGATGCTCCCAGGTTTTTAGGGTTAAAATTAAAGATCTTTGCCCTCCTCTGGCCCTGGTGCGGGTTGGTGGCCATGAACAAAGCAGCTCAGGGAACCACTTTGGGACTGTTTTGCCCAGCATAGCCCGTATGGCTGGCTGAGCAGGGGCAGGAGGTGACAGCCCTGCAGCCCTGAGCAGGGGACTCCCAGCTCCTCGGTGCTGTGGAGGGCTCAGGGCGGCTCCTTGCAGGGCAGAGGGGATCCTGCCCTGGTTGGGCCACTCCAACCTCAGCGCTCCTGGTCTCGCCGTGGCACCAGCATGGTGGGGATGGAGCCTCTGTCACAAACTGAGGGTGTCAGGATGAAAAGACAGGCATTCCCAGGGAGGGGGACAGAAGTTGAGCAGTCAAGGTGTGATGGTGCTGCAGGAGGCACTGGGCGATGCTTTGGGGAGCAGGGCTGGAGGGGAGCCCATGGCAGGTGCGGAGAAACGCGGTGCCCAGGCCTGCGGGTGACTCACCGGTGACCTCTGCTCCTCCTGCCTCCCCAGGCCTGGGCCTGGGGCCATTCAGTCATGCATGAAGCCAATGTGGTGCGTAACTTGCCTGGCCATGACTCTGTCAATGCTCTGGATGCTCAGCATGGCTGTTGGGTGCTCAGCCTTGTGACCGGCTCTCTGAGAGGAGTCACCTCCCATCTGTTTTGTCCTGTGGGCTCTGGCTCTTTGAAGTCCACACCCAGCCTGTCCTGTGGTGTGTGACTCGGCTGCTGGCCGCCCCAGGTCCGTTCCCTCGTGCCCATCACGCGTTGGCTGAGCTGCTGACCACAGCCCCGTGCTCTCCCACCGCGCGGCCGGGCGGGGGGCGCAGGGCAAGGCGCTCAGCAAGGCAGAAGGGTTTGCTGCTGCCTCTCCAGAGGAGGGTGGTGCCCCTGAGGACAGGGCCCTTCCATTGTGCACGGGGTGAAGGGAGTGATGGGGGTCTCTTACCGCACTGGGGACTCCCCTTCCCTGAGTTGTGAGCTCTGGGGAAGCAACAGGGAGTTTCTGGCCAACATTTGGAAAAAAGTGTCCTCATCACCAGATGCTGCGTGTCCCAGCCCTGTCCCAACCAAACTCCCCACTCTGTGTCCTGTTTGGTGAAGGATGAGAGCACTGGGGTGCACCCTGTCCTTTTGGGGTGTACCCTGTCCGACTGGGGTGGACCCTGTCAGACTGGGGTGCACCCACTGTCCACCCCTACCTGTGATGGCTGTTCCTGTCCTCATGGGGAGGTATCACGAAAGAGTGATTTAGGGTCCTGCTTGCTGCAGAGCAGTGTTTAGATCACTTCGAGTGTGACTTAACAGTGCTCAATGGCAAGGGTGGCTGTTACTCACTGCATGGAGGAAATGTGCTCTGGAGCCGGTACCAAACCGCTGTTGGTTGGTTTGCAGGGAGGGTTGAGCACAACTGTCACAGGAAGGACCCCAAGTGTAGGGTGGCGCAGAGCACCAGGCCCTGCGTGGCTGGGCTCGCAGCTCTGCCTGGGTGGGGGCTTGTTCCAGACCGTGTCAGTGCCACCCAGCACCTCCGCTGCCTGTGTGCCGGGTACACCGCACCGTGCTCCAGAGATCACAGGTGTGTCTGCCATAGTAACCACGGCGGTTTGCGGGGGCCAAGGGAGGGTGAGTGCAAATTGTCCACTGCCCCCCCAGCCTGGCACCTGTGTATCCTCCCGCTTGCACACTGATGGATTCTACCCACCTGCTGCAAACAGCAGGACAGGACAGACCCTGGGCGTCCCCTGCTCTGCTCCCCACTCACTGCACCTCTTGCTTTGCTGCTCCCCCCGGGCAGCTGCAGGGCACCAGTGGGTTTGATGGCCACAGTGGGGACACAGGTCCAGGTGATGTGGCTGCAGAGGGACCGGCCCAGGCTGCACGTGGTGCTTGGAGGAAGCTCTGAGGAGGTGCCGTCTCTCTCCCAAACCTGTCTCTCTGGCTCTTGCCACCCCCAGTTCTACTCACCTGGCAGGATTGCTTAGACTGGCTCTCCCCAGGTTTTGTCCCCAGGGTGATCGCTGATGTTTTGACCCAGCTGCCTGCTCTCAGGGTGGCAGGAGGCAGCGGAAGGCTGGCTGGACACAGTCCTCACTGTTCCTGGCACAGCCCAGCCATGCAGTGCCGGTGTCACCCGGCTGTGCTCATAGTGGGGTGTGCGGAGGGGATCCGGACTTGGTGCTGACCTGCTTACTCATGTCCGCTGCCGCTGGACCGCAGGGAAGCAGGGCCAGGGCTGCATCGCCCTCCTTGGGGTGTCAGTCAAATAATTTGTCTTCGTTCCCCTCCAGCTTTTTTTCTTCAGATCACTGATGGAAAGCGAAGGTGATGAAACGCCCACCTTTAGCTTCCTGGTTGGAGCTCCATAGGCAGGTGGAGTCCCACCACCTTCGGAAGAGGAGCACATCCATGAGTGCTCCTCTGTAATGGGAACCTCTTGAATCAGCCGCACTGATGCCAGCCCCAATGGTGGAATCACAGTATTCTGGCTCCATCTCAATTGTAGAGTTTGGGATGCTGAACCAGCCACATCTAAAACACTTCATCGCAACCAAAAGCATGGTTTCTGTCCTCTCAGTTGCTTTTCCACTTCCTTCCTCCACCAGAGGGGAGGCCGGGCCTGGCAGGTGTCTCCGTCTCCAGCTTAACTTCACACCAGTTTGGTAAATCCCCCCTTGCACAACACCCCGTGTCCCGGGGCAGGAGAGAGGAGCTGGCGCTGGAGCCTGTGCCTGCCCGGGCTGCAATCGCAGCCGGCTCTTGCATCACCTCACCGGCAGCCTTCAGCTGCAGAGCAGGAAGTGAAAGGGTTTTAATTATCCAACTGGGGCAAAATGGGGTTTGTAGGAGGAGCAGTTCTGAAGGAGCACCTAAGTGTGCGATGGTTTAGAGGTGAAGAGGTTTGTAGCCAGAAAAGCGGTAGCACCCCTAAACATGCTCTTTTTGCTGCTGAACTGGTGTCATCGCTGTCATTCAGATGAGACCAGGGAAAGAGCCTATGAAATAAAATCCCTGTCTATGGCTCTCCTGGGAAGGGAAGGGAAGGGAAGGGAAGGGAAGGGAAGGGAAGGGAAGGGAAGGGAAGGGAAGGGAAGGGAAGGGAAGGGAAGGGAAGGGAAGGGAAGGGAAGGGAAGGGAAGGGAAGGGAAGGGAAGGGAAGGGAAGGGAAGGGAAGGGAAGGGAAGGGAAGGGAAGGGAAGGGATGCTGCAGAGCTGTAGGGGACTGCTGGAGGGACTTGGGGTTGTTGATTCAGGGACAGGAGCTGGGGTGAAGGATATGAGGGTGATTTCTCCCACTGGACCCATGCTTTGGTCTCCCTTGTTGTGGCTCAGCCCCTAACAACCTCACTGGTGTCTCTCCTTGCTCAGGGGAGTGTTTGCCTGAGGTTAACCTGCCCCTGGGCACAGGGGCACCACCCCGCACTGGTGCTGCTGCCCGGGTGGCAGAGCAGGAGGGAAGCGCTGTTGCGGGAGGTTATTCCCAGTGCTGCCCGGCTCCAACCCAGGGGGCTCCACACACCAGTCGTGTGTGCTTTGCTGGATGAGGCTCACAGAGCCCTCAGTAAGGCAGAATTGAGCCCCACACCTTTGAGAAGCAGGTGGCTCAAGGAGCGGGAGGCAGGGCTCTGGGTTCTGGTCCCTGTGCCTGCCCGGGTGACAGCTGGCAGGCGGGATGGGCACTGAGGCACTGCCAACTCTGCCCCTGAATCCCAAAAAGTGTCCTTTCTCCTTGGTCCATCTCCAGCAGCACTTCCAGCAGCAGTGACCCCGCTCCCGGGACAGCAAAGAGAAAGGCTCGCAGGGTCAGGAGCCCCCGGGGCCACCGGCTGGTGTGGCTGCAGCAGTTCCCCGTGCTGTTCCTCCTCCTGTGGTGGGTTCTCCTCAGGCACCAGCCAGCACCCTGCCCCGCACACCCATGGGCGATTGATTCCCCACACTGACCTCGCCCCTCCAGCCCCTTCCTGGTCTCAGCTGTAATGATGGGGTGTCATGGTCCCGTGAGGGACAGGTGTGGATGGGAACGCCTGACACTGTTTGTGAGAGCTTATCTGTACCACGCCACGGCGGTTTTTATGAAAGAAGTGATTAAGAATGTCTGGGGCATTGGGGAAGGTCTGGTCACAAATCTTGGAGGCGTGTTTGTGTTTTTGCTGTTGCAAAACCAGCTTCCTAGGTGACCGAAACCAGGCTGCTGTGGCTGGAGCTCGGGAAGGGCCGGTGTGCGTTGGGAACAGAAATGCTGGAGAAGCACCTGAGCTCCTGAGGGCAGCACGTGGGGAGCAGCACCCCTTTTCCTGCCCCTGCGCAGAGTTGGCTACATCAGACGTGCCTGGCAAAGTATGTGTTTACCTAAAAATCCACGAATAAAGTGCATCTGCAAGCATCAGCTGATGGAGCCAGCCTCGTGCTCCAGGCAGGACTTTGTTCCCAAAACTGCTGCAGGTGTGGCTGGTTCTTGGCAGCTTGGATATGCCGCTGGCACTGATGGGAGAAGGCGCCGGGCTGCGACAGCTCGCTCAGGCTGCGGTTGATGAGCCATAAGGACTTCAACAGTCTTGGACCTTTTTCAAGGAGACTTTCCTATCTCATTTCAAAAAGATAGCAAGTCTTGGCACTATCAGACACATTTTATGAACTTCCTTCTGCCTTTGCCTCACTCCTCATGCTCAGGGGAGGTTTCTTGTAATCCCAGAAGCTGATGACCAAAAATCACTGAATCTCAGAAATACACAGAGCTGCTGGATCTTTGGTGCCCGCCCAGAGCTCTGGAGATCTTCTCCCAGGTGAGCAGTGCTCTGGTGTCTGGGAAACACCCGCATGGGTGAGATTCCCTTCCTCCCCTCCCGCCTACCACCATTCACCTCTGCTTCCCCCGGCTGTGCTCGTCCCCTCTGGCAGCCTGTGTGCCCACATGGCTTGGTCACCCCTGCACATCAGTGCGCCAGGGGATGGGGAATCACAGAATCCCAGAATGTCAGGGATTAGAAGGGACCTGGAAAGCTCATCCAGACCAATCCCCCCATGGAGCAGGAACACGCAGATGAGGTTACACAGGAAGGTGTCCAGCCGGGTTGGAATGTCTGCAGAGAAGGAGACTCCACAACTCCCCTGGGCAGCCTGTTCCAGTGTTCTGTTACCCTCACTGAGAAGCAGTGTATTTGTCAGGCGGAGATGTCGGTGGGCTCTGGCAGGCTGCAGGAGGGAAAAGCATCTCCCAGACCTGGTATTAAAGCCCCAGCCTGGGCAAGCAAAGACCCACTGGGAATGGCTCAACCACAAAGTGCCACAGGCAGCAGTGACTGCTCGGACCGATGGACACTGCCGGGCTCAGGCCTGCGGGGACCCTCCTGCCCTGAAAGCTCCTGCAGCAGGTCGCCGGTTCACACCATGCAGGGCGACGGGCAGGGTGAGGCCTTTACAGTGCTGCAAAGTGCCAGAAAACTGGAAGGTTTCCCACTCCGTGCTGCAAACAGAGCAGAATGACCAGCCCCCGATGACAGGAGCCCCTGCCTGCACCTTCCCCTCTGGGATAAACCAACAGCAAAGCCATTTCTGAAGTCTGGGTTGATTTGGGCAATCTGGGGTCCAGGGGAGATGATTTGTGTGCAAGCTGCTGTCACACGGCGGTGGCAGCAGCAGCACCCGGCTGATGTCGTTCCCAGCAGGATCCCCGACACCTCTGCCCTCAGAAAGCCCGTGCAGATCCGCTGTGCAATCTCCCACACAGGGCACGTGTTGCCCATGAGCGGGGATGTACAGACCCCACGTTCTCTGCCTCTTGTCTGCAGGGATGATAATCTTGGTCACCCACTTTCTGAGAGCCCTTAGAGCTGCAGCTGAGCAATGTGGGGTTGTATCCAGCCAAGGTATGACATGACCACACGCTGAGCACATCAGCCGGGACAGACACGGACCTTTCAAAAGGTCTGCAGGTGACCATGAGCTGTGTGCCGGGCTGGCCAGTGCTGCCACTGAGGGCTGAAACTTTTTTACCTATATTTAGAGGGTTTTCCAGATAACCCTCTCATTCTATTTTTAGGCCATGTGCTGACTTAGGACCCCTTTTTGCTCTTGTGCTTGGCTGTATCACAGGTTCAAATCCTTGCAATTTTTGGGATCCCCAGATACCTACGTTTGGAAGGGATTTGAGGAGAAGGCAAGCAAATGGACATTTTGGCTTCTTTATTAATATTAAAAAAAAGGTGAGAAAATTATTTTTTTAGGGCATTTTGATGGAATACTAGAAACCATGAAAGGCCATTTGCCATCTCTCCTTCCTCCCAACAAGGCCTTCAGAGGAACAGAAAGCTGGGCTTAATGTGTGAGAAAAGTGGAGAGGGTGCTGGGACCATCTTCTGCCTTGAGTGGGTTTTGAAGTTTTCATCTCCGTGTGCATCCTGGAGAGAGCAGAGGGACCCGAGGGTGGTTTCAGTCCTCCTGAGGCCGCTGTGGCCGGGCTCAGTGGGACAGCTTGGCCAGCAGGACCAGGGCACCTGCCAGCACCCAACAGAAACACCTGAGAGCAGAAACCTTCCAAGCAACGCGTGTTTTGCTCTTTTTAAGGTCAACTCCCTGAAAAGCGCTGTGCTTGGGCAGGTCCCTGTCCGAGGAGCAGGCTGCCTGGCTCTTGTGTCCCCAGCAGCCCCTTGCCCGTGCCTGTGATGAGCCAGAGCAGTGCATCGACCCGAGTGCTGCGGGAGCTTCACCCCCTCAAGGGTTTGCTGTGCTCTCCCCGTTAGGTCTCTAAGGTTTCCCAAAGCAGCTACTGCTCCTGAGGTCATGGGGCACGGAGCCACCACACTGATGTGGGGTTGGGCACAGCCAGCGCAGTGCTCCTGCAAGGCAAACCAGACCAGTCCCACCACCATGCCTCATCCAGCACAGGCGAACGCTGCAGAGACACGTATTGCTGTGTCTCCTACCACGCTCTGTGCTTGATCTGCAACCAGGAGCAGACAGTGCGACCCAGAGGCACGAGGTTTGAATGTATTTTAAAACTCCTCATGAGTGCCAGAGGTCTTGGGATAGTGCCCAAAGAGCAAAGGAAAAACTTTCCCCTTGTCCTTTCCTCTCCTCTCCTCTCCTCAGATCTGGAGTCCCATCTCCAATGACACTGCGATCTGACCTCCTCTCCCAGCTCCCGGGGTGGGTGGCACGGCCCTTCGGTGAGGAGCCAAGGTACACACAGTGAGACTCTGCCATGCGTCAGTCGTCTGAAGAGGACTTTTGAAATGCCACAGAGTCCTTGGAGGCTTCCAGTCCTCTGTCACCGAGCTCTGTGGTGTTTATATGCACTCCAGTCCGTGTGTGGTGAGACCGGCTGCACGCACCCAGGGTCAGCCCGGGCCCACGGGCAGGCAGAGCTGCTGTATCTCGCCTGCTCGGGGTGACCTGGGTCCCAGCGTGCAGCACCCAACCAGCGCTGGCACAGCCCAGCTCACCCAGCACCCAACCGCAGCAGAACCCCCGTTCTGGCCCCCGTGCTGGGATGCCGGAGGGTGCCCTGCCAGCACGACTAGATGCTTGGCAACACCTGGAGCAAACGTGGCCATTAGCGCTGCCCATACATGACTGCAGGCAAGTGGAAGTGGCTTGTCCTCAGGCTTTGAGGAGTCTGCTGCTTCTGCAGCTCAACCCTATGGGGGGCTCACTCCTGGTCAGCCTCTGGCTGGTGGTTTGGTGCTTGGGCACAGCCTGACCATGGGAGAGGTGCAGGAGGAGAAGAAGCAGAACCCTGACTAGGGTGAGAACAGGACTCAGCCATTCTGCTGGCCCTGAATGTCCTTCACTTGTCCCAGTCCATCTGGGACCTCTGGGCACCACAGCCCAATGCCTGTCAGCTCATCTCACATTGGGCACCAGATGCACAGCACTGGTGGGGTGGGAAGTTTCTCCCCGATGACTCTGGTGTGGCTGTGCACCGCGGTGCTGCCTCCCCCAGTCCTGTGCACGTGGCTGTAACTCAGCCCAAGGGAGTAACCAAAGACAATTAACATCCCCAGGAGCACAGGAGACGGAGGATGGACATTCACAGCCCCTCTCTCCAGACGCCTGTCCCATGGCCGGGTGTCTGGAGCCATGGTCCCAAATGTTGCACCCCTCCTGTGTGGGAGCTGTGCTCCATCTCTGGGCTGGTGCCGTGCCGCTGGTGTTGCCGCTAAGCAGTGTTGCTGGCCTGGCTGAAAATAGCCTAAAGCTAATTTTAACCTTGGCAGTGTTATATTTTTTCAGGTCATGGGGGTGGGTGGTGGGGAGGACGGGGCAGGGGCATGTACGGGCATGGGGCATGCGGGGCTGTGCACACATGGGTGCCTGCACAGACATCGATACTTGGGAGAGGCACCCCAGGTATAATAACAGGGGATCTGTTTCTGTCATCTCAGCACAAAACCAGACTGTGGATTAAGAGAAGACTTTAGTGTTCCCTTCCCTCCATATAGCGCAGTCTACACAGGGCAGGACATTTATAGCTGCCCTCCCTTATGAGGAGCTCTCTTGGGTTTCACTGCGGGGTGACACCCGGGCTGTGCTCTGGTGCTGCTGCAGGCAGGAGGCTGCAGAGTCTGCCTGCCCTGCATGTGCTGCACAGCCCCCGTGTCCCTGTGGTCTGGGAGCCACCGTTGTGCAAATTAGGAGTGGTAGCCATGGTGCTGGACACCCGCAGCACCATCGGTGCTCCTCGGGGCCACTGCATTTCTCTCTGAGCAGCAAACGGGAGACGTCTCTTGGCTTGGTGTCACACTGCATCTCTTGGTACCTGTGTCAAAAGACTCCAAAGACTTTGCTCAGTGCTACCGTAGCCTTTACTGCAGCCACAGGAGCTTGACAAGGAGGAAAGTCCCTCCTTTGGAGAGGTGCCATGTGTACATTGGTGAACTTGATGCAGGCTCCCCATCAGCTCCCTGGGTCCCTCCTCTCCATTTTTCACACTTGGCTTTACAATCTTGCTTCAAGAAGGAGATAAAGAGCTGCCCAACAGGATCCTGACAGCAAGGGAGAAACTCTGAGCCAAATGGGCATCGTGGACCAGTTTGTGGGCAGCATTAGGGAAAAGCTGCAGGCAGCCAGTCCCTGTCCCCCAGAAAGAGCCAGGCCAGGGCTCAGGGCTCCAGCTGCAGTGAGGTCCCTTCTCACCCGGGGCAGCTGCAGCTGGTCCCCCCGACTGCCCCCTAACCCCCCGGGGACAAAGAGTCTTGGGGCTGAGACACCGTGGTGGGGGCTGCCCTGTGCCCTGGCTGGTATGTCATAATCTGAAGGCTCCATAAAAAGAGCCAAGGTGACTCACTGCAAGGACAGCCACCAACACAGCCAACACCGCCTGGAGCAGATCCTCCAAGACTGTTATTTAAGGCTGAGGGTCACAATCACAATGAGTGATAAACCCATCCTTGTCCCAGGGAACTGACTCCAGCACGAACTCCTTAGATTGCGGAAAACTCAACTAATGAGGAAAGAGAAAGTAGAGCAGAGTTGCTGCTGGTGCCCTGGCCAAGGTGGCTGAGTGCAGCACAGATCCCAAAGCTGCTCCCGCCAGCTGCTGCTGGAACAAGATCCCTGGCCCCTTCCTGGGGTGCTCTGGGGAGACCTTTCTCTCAACATCAGAACAAAACCAAACTGCAGGACAGAAAGCTCCTCTGGAGGGGCTGATGGGTTCACTGCCCCTCACTTTACTTGGACCTTCTGGGTTGAGGATGCTCGGGATGAGGCTTTGACCATGGAGTTTGGATGGGATCTGGAGGAAAGCCCAAGGGAGCAGCTCTGCCTCCATGCCGGTACCAGACCATGTTCACCATGTCACTGTGTCACCATGGTGGTAGCCAATAGCAATGTCCCCTGTGAACACCAGCTACTAGGGAATGTGTGGTGTGACCCTGTTTTGTGAGGTAGAGGGACCAAAGGGAAGGGACATGTCTGGATGGCACCAACGAAGTGCAGGAGAACTGGTCCATCTGGGAGCTACCATCCTGGCCGCCCTCCAAAAAGCCTTGGCTAGGCAAGCAAGGCTCGCCATCCACAGAAGAGGGATTTTCTCCCCTCTGATCTTCCTGTCCCCTGAAATAGAAGACCCAGGTTTCATTTATTTGCTTATAATTGTCCTGGCTTGAATTTGAGTGTCGACAGTTCTGCCTCTTGTTCTAGAGAGAGATTTAAAATAAATGAATACAAATAAATGGGATGGTGAGCAGACGAAGCTGATCCAGGGTGAAGGCCAGCATGCTGCCGTGCCCACCATAGGCTGTAGGCCTGTGAGGGTGCGGCTGCCGTGCCACGTTCACCACGATCACCACCACTGTGCCGCGGCCCAGCTGGGCTTCATGGGGAGGTGTGTGTGCTCCCAGGGCTCCAGCTCCAGCAGGCGAGTGATACACAAATCCACACCAGCATGGCAGCCTGGCTGGGTGATCAAGGGGTTGTTCTTTTATCCAGCTGCAACCCAGCATCATTTTTCACCCTTGCCACAGGAGGGCTGAGGCTTACTTGCCTGGATGGATCCCCGGGGCTCAGCACCATTCTCCAGCAGGACTGACAGCCAGGACCTCATCTTGCACAAGACAAATATGTGGCAGGAGTCAAAAGAGCCAGAAAGCCTCTCGTGTGAGAGCTGACAGTTTGCAGGTTGCTTGGTTCAGTCGCTTGGTTCACTCTCATCGGTGCCAGCGGCATTCTGGCGTGAGCTGCTCTGACCCAGCGGGCTGCAGCATCTCCAGCGACTGAGGCTTGAACTTCCACTGGCCTAGGGTCAGCTTAGGCAGGATTTAACCCTGACGTTACAGAGGCCCTAGATTCTGATTCAAATGCTCATCCTCCTTTAGGAACACATGGCTGAGTTCGAGGACTTGAGGGCAACCCTGGAGCACCCTCCGGTACAGTATCACTGGGCACAGCACTAGCCACATCATGACACCTGTCTGGAGGGGGTCACTTCCAACCCTGGAGCAGGTGAAAGAGCAAAGGCTGCCCTGATTTATAAAAGCTACAAGCCTGTGTCATTGCTGAAGCCGTTTAGGGGGTGTCAGAGATCTGGGGGGATCCTACAGTCCTGAGGTACCCAAGGACCTCCAGGGTCCTTGTCCAGACTGGTTGCAGTCAGCAGGGCCATACGCAGAGCAAGCCTTGAGCCAGGGTCCATTCCTCACCTCGGCACCATGATGTGCCCTCTGGGGCACCAGCCTGGGTGCACACTCACGCTGTGGAGCACACACTCCCCTTTTTGGAGAACATACACCCCCCTTTTTGGAGAACACCCCACCCCTATGGAGAACAACCCTCTGGAGACCAGTCCACTCCTATGGAGGACACAGCACCCCTACAGTTCGCAGTACAAGCCCTTATAGGGGTGAGGCGGGGCGTCTGAGGGGTGACTGCTGCTGCTGGAAACCACACATGGAGCCAGGGCAGGGAAGGGGAGCCCTGGGGATGCCAAGGCTGAACTGATAACGGGGAGACAGGACCAGCCATCCCCCAGCAGCAGAGGGGCAGGGGCGGCAGGGTGGGCAGGCTGCGTATCAGCCACATCTGAGGGGACCCATCACCGACACACCACTAAGGGTGACGTGACCCATGGTCAGCGGTTGTTAATGGGGCAGCAGCTGGGTTCCCCTTCTCTTTGTCCACAGTGCAGGCAGGGAACAGGCAGACCCTCTCCAGCTCTCTTTGCCCATGACAGCTCCCTGCTCCCTCTGCCGGGGGTGACAAGGAGGTGGCAGTGGCAGGGGGTGATGGGCAGGTGGCAGTGGCAGGGGGTGACGGGGAGGTGGCAGTGGCAGGGGGTGACGGGGAGGTGGCAATGGCAGGGGATGACAGGGAGGTGGCAGTGGCAGGGGGTGACAAGGAGGTGGCAGTGGCAGGGGGTGATGGGCAGGTGGCAATGGCAGGGGGTGACAGGGAGGTGGCAGTGGCAGGGGGTGACAAGGAGGTGGCAGTGGCAGGGGGTGATGGGCAGGTGGCAATGGCAGGGGGTGACAGGGAGGTGGCAGTGGCAGGGGGTGACAAGGAGGTGGCAGTGGCAGGGGGTGTCAGGGAGGTGGCAGTGACAGGGGGTGACGGGGAGGTGGCAGTGGCAGGGGGTGACGGGGAGGTGGCAGTGGCAGGGGGTGTCAGGGAGGTGGCAGTGACAGGGGGTGATTTGCAGGTGGCAGCGGCAGGGGGTGACGGGGCTCTGCTGTGCCCGGTCCCACACCAGCCCCTTGCCACATGGGCAGTGACCCAGGCCAGGAAGGTTAGTCCACACTGAGACACACACCCCAAAATCGCCCTGGGTCAGATTACTGGGCTCATCTCACCAGCTGCTATTTCCTTCTGTCCCAAAGCCAAGCGAGAAGCGTGTAGAAAACAAGAACGTGTCAGTCAAAGGATGCACTGAGTCAGAGAGCTCCTGGGCTGGGGACACGCAGGGCTGCTTGTGGCAATGGGCTCTCTGCAGTGTCTCCAGCTGGGAGGGACAACCCCCCCTGGCAGGTGGAAGGCAGCCAACTTCTCCCTGATGACACCCCCAAAGTATCTGCCTCCCTGGGCAGCCTTCCCAACGGGACACCACTGCCTGGCCAAAAGCCAGTTTGCATCCCTGGGTTCAAAAGATGTTTTGGTATCTCCCGGCAGAAAGCTGCTGGTGACCCAAATTCTAAACATAGAAGCAAATCCATTTTTCGTAACGAAAGCAAAACATCTGTACCACGTTCATCTTTGGGAAACAGGTCTTTTTGTCAGAGAAGTGTAAACGTAACACCCAGATTTCTTTCAGGTGAGGTCACCTCCTGGCAGTGGTCATTCTAAGAGTGCTCTCACAGTTACTTGCTCCAGGTAAACTCCTCCAAGCTCCTTCACTGCTGGAAAGGCACACTCAGAGCCTCCAGCAAATCCCAGGCCGGTGGCTGCAGCTCTTCATGTGATGGACTGTCCCCACGCGATGGGCAGTTCCTTGGGATGGAGGTGCGGTGTGAAGCCTGCCCACTGCCTGCTGCGTGGGCAGAGCAGCTGGGGACGGCTGGAAGCCTGGTCCCCACCTCTGCCCTGCACCTTTGGGTGCCACGCAGGCTGTGGGCATCTGTTGGTGGCACAAGGAGGTTTCTTGGGGCTGGAGGGCTGTGGTTGCCCCATAGGCATGATCACCTTCAATCCTCTCCACACTTCACTCAGGCTGGCGTCTCTCATCCAGCTCCAGCAGCACAGAGCAGCTGCTGCCCACTGCAGAACATATCGCTGTCCCTGTCCCGTAGACACATGCAGTGTCCCCAAGGGAGAATCTGTCCCCAGCCTTGAATTTATCACAGGTTCCCTGGATGCTCAGCTCCTAGCAGAGCCCAAGAAGCCTCACAGCTCTTCTCCAGCACAGGCTGGGTGGTTGGGCAGAGGTCTCTGTACCCACCGGGTGGGTTAGGGTTAGGGTTAGGGTTAGGGTTAGGGTTAGGGTTAGGGTTAGGGTTAGGGTTAGGGTTAGGGTTAGGGTTAGGGTTAGGGTTAGGGTTAGGGTTTAGGGTTGGGTTAGGCTGGGAGCCGATGCCAGCAGTGGAGCAAGGGCAGGATGAGGCCGCAGAGCCCCATGCTGGGAGCAGTGGGGTCCTGGCCACCAGGCAGCAAGTGACCAATGGTCATAACAACTCCAGTTTAATGACCACCTGAGCCACAACATGTCCACACAGTCCCAGCCCCTGAAGGAACTGAACTGGACCCTTAGCCTATGGACCCCTGCCAAGCATGGTTGGGTTTCCCTGGCAGTGTCCCTGTGATGCCAGTGGAGAGAAGAAGAGGAGGAGAGGAGACACCAACAGACACCAACACCTCCTGTTCCTGGTGTCACTGCTCAAGGAGACAGAGCTGCTCGCAAAGAGAGCAAGGAGGCTTTTTAATGATGTAAACCAGTGTATGTTGGCTTTTCTTGATCTAGGACACAGAAAACCAACTTCAGGCAGGAGCTCCCAGGCAAACCCATCCCAAGGGACAGGCAGCATGGAAACAGCAGCCTGAGGAGCTGAAGCCTGGCAGACACGGGGATGCCAGAGATGTGGGTTATTGATGGCAGCTCCCAAGCCACCTCAGTGGGGCTGAGGGGGGTGTCAGGGTTTCTGGGCACATCCCAGGCCCCTGCAGTCGGTGTCCCAAGGGCTCGCAGGGGAGTGGGGTGGCTGCACAGGGTGTCCTTCTGGGGAAGGAGGAAGAGCAGCCTCTGCTCATCTGATTTTTCTGTTCTCTGTTGTTTCATGCAGGGTGTGTATTTAAGGACTGTCTCTGTGTATTACACATGTGTGTCTTCATTAACTGCTCTTCCCAGCCCCGGCTGATGAGCACACAGCTCACAGAATGGCAGCAAGCCACGTGGCTCAAATGGACTGTGGCCTGCAGGCACCTGGGAACTGTGAGAACCTCAGCTGGTGCTGCCCCGTACCCCCAGGACACGCAGACTGCGAAATGCCTCTTCAGGGTGCTCAGCAGTCACCTGTGTGACCCGGCATCACCAGGAGAAATGACTGGGGCAGCGCTCCCTGGGCTTGGGGAAAACTCATGCCAGGGATGCCAGGACCAGCATCTGCTAGGGGTGCAGCGAGGTGACCCCAGGGATCCGCAGGGAAACCAGAGCAGGCAGCTGGGGCTGGAGGGACACCCTGGGACACCCATTCCTCCTGAATGCTGGATGCTGTTCTTGGAGGGCTTTGTAAAGATCCAGTCATACTACTGTATTTCCTGATCTCTTTTTTTTTTTTTTTTAAGTAGCTGGACAGAGTGTATATGTATATATATTTTTTTTAGTCAAGGACAGGTAAATGTTGAAAGCCCTGACCGATTTGCATGCCATTTGTTAGGTGAAACAAATCACGTGCATTCCATGCCAGCCCTGCACTTTGCCAGGAGCTCTCGGTGCTGCTTCCCAAAACTTCTTGGGTGAAGCAGAAGCCAATGTGATCACTGTCTCATTTCCAACAGTCACCCAAATACTCAGAGTGCTGAATCTGCGCAGCAGAGCCCCGGGCGCCTGCTGGCGCAGACTGACACAGTGACATGCCAAGGCTACAGCTCACTCTCCATTACCTGCAGGCAGGTGACGTGCAGGCAGCTGCCTGCTCCCCTCTCCAGGCACAGCCAGCTCGGGCCTTGCAGGCTGACTCACCACAGCGTGACTTTGCCCAGTGACCCCATGGCCTGGAGCCCGGCTCAGGTCATCCCCTTGGCTGGGGTGGGTGTCCCTGAAGCCCACACTAGCATGCCACAGAGAAGTTACTGAAGTAACTCTGTTTATCTTTCCAAATTCAGTATCAGCAGACACTGCTTAGCCTGGGGACCAAAGGCAAAGCCACTCCAACACCCGCAGGCTCTCGCTGCCAGCCCTGCAGCACAGCCAGTCAGCAGAATGACACAGGCTCCAGTGCAGGGTGGCAGCTCTGTCACTGCAGGCTGGGACGCACGCGAGGGCTGGGTGACCACGGCTTCCTGACAGCTGTTCCCTGCGCTGGCGAGATTAAAGACACCATTTCCCACTGCCACCAGCGCTTGAGCCCACAGACCGCAGCACCCAGGGCCAGGCCCAGCAGCCTCTGCCGACTGCTCCAGGCTGGTGCGCAGCTCACACCTCTGCTTTATCGCATTTGCAACAGCTTCTCCCCAGCAATAAATCACTGTGGCTAATAACCACCATGAGAAGGGGGCTGCCTCCCTTTTCTTGCAGTAAAAGACCAGGGAATGGTGCAGCAGAGACTGAAGCAGCTCCCATCTCAATGGGGAGAGTCATTCCATAAAATCAGCCCTTTAGGGGACATGCTAGTGCAAATGGGACGATTTAGCCCGGGAGGAGTTTAACCCTAGCAAGAGTTGTTTTGATGCATTTATTTATATCTACCCCTATATGGCAGCAGGATTAAAGGTTAAGCTCTGCACTCCTGCTGCAGCAAATAAGAGCCATGTTGTAATCACTCCGTGTGAAACAAGCACAAATAAAAGCAGCAAAATGGAACCCCACTGGCTGCATGAACCGTTGTCTTCAAGCAGGAACCAGACTGAGGGTCAAGCTTGCATTATGCTGTAATTTCTGTGTCTCCTGCAGACGCCTGCACTGCTCTGACCCGCGGTGCTGAGCAGCTCCAGCTGTTCGTGGCATCAGCTGAAACTGCCATTGCCAGCTGGCAATGCCCTCCATGGGACATCCCAAACGAGTGCATTTTTTGCTTAGAAATGTTTCAATGTTAATGGGCTTCTGCTCCCTGCCCGGTAACGCAGGGTGAGAGCTCTGCCAGGTGGCGGCTCTCATCCTGAGGTGGTTTACGCCCTCCTGCAAGATCCTTCAATTACAGAAGACTAAATGTTATTTAATTTGTGACTGTAGGTTGAATAAGACTCAATTAAATTTTGCCCCTTGTGAATTTGTGATGGGGAATTCTCACCTGTGGTACCAAATGAGTCCTAACTGTACCATGCATGACACAGACACACAAACTGCTCTATTAATGACAGTTTTAATAAGTGTTCTATCTTTATAGGGACAATTTCCTGCCGTGTGACAAGCTTGGCACGATGTCAAACCAAACTTTGGTCCCATGGTCAGCCCATGCTGAGGACGAAGGTGAACCCGGTGCTGTTGAGCATCCTGGGGGTTGTAGCGCCCATGGGATGTTCCCGGTACCAGCCCGCAGGTACCAGCCCCGCCTCCCGCACCCGCTGGTTTGGAAGGTGGGTGTCCGGGCGCCGCGTCCGAGGCTTTGAGCTGCGCACTCACCTCCAGCCTCCTCATCTGTGTCCCGTTACGGTTTCTCTTTGAATGAGGCCCGGGCAGCGATACAGGGAGGAGGCAGCGAGTGTCCGGCCGGGCCGCGGCCGCTCCCCCGGCAGCCTCAGCCCCTGCCCGTCCCCACCCGCGGCCCGGCCGGTTCCTCCGGCCGGCGGGACCAGCGCATCTCCTCGCCCGCTCCCTCCCCGCCCCCCCGCTTGTCCCGGGCCCGATCGCAGTTTTGTTACTCCAGCTCTTCTTTTATTTTTCATGCATTTCCTCCCCATTCCCGCTGCGTCCCGGCTCCGGAGCTCGCCTTTCCCCCTGCACAGACCCGGGTTTCCCAGCCGCCCGCCGCTCTCCCTTCGCTGCAGCCCCGCCCTTCCCCGCGGGGCTTCTGCCGCGTCCCTCAGGGCAAGGAAGGGGCCAGGGCTGACCCGGCTTCGGACGACCGTGTCCCCGCAGGACCGGCCCCACACGGAGCGGGACGCCCTTCGCGGAGCCGCTCCCGTGCCCGGTGCCGCCGCCCGGCTCGGGGCTAAGCGGGGCCGAACCCCCCGGGCTGAGCCCTCCCAGACCCGGACCCCCCCACGCGGGACCCCGCGCTCACGTGGGCGGTGCCCGCCCCCCCGGTCCCCGCCTTCTCGGCGCCGCCTCCTATTGGCCGCTGTGGCCGCCGGCGGGCGGGCCGCTTTGTGACGTCACGATCAGCTGTCGGAAGGTCCCGATTTGTGCGGGGGAGCGGCGGGCGCTCGGCAGAACCGCGCGATCGGCCCCGCCACCGGCACTACCTCAGCGCTCCCGCCGCTCCTCCGCCGCTCCCCTGCGCGCCGCGAGGAAGGTCAGTGTGGGCAGTGACCCGAGGGCTGTGCGCTGCGGGGCGGGGGGATGGCCGGGGCTGCGCGGGCTCCCGGTGCCCCCTGCGGGGCGAGGGGGGTTGGCGGGGGGGGGGGGTCGGTGGAGGGGGGGGGCAGAGGGGCCCCCCCGCGCCTGTTGTTTGTTTCTTCATCAGCGGATTAAGATTCGAGGTTGGTCTCCGCTCCTATTGGCTCCGCGCTAGTGACGTATGGCTCATTTGCATATGACATTGAGACGTCATACGGCTGTTCCCCCCCCCGCGTTCCGGGCGCGTTGTCCTGCGGTGACCCGGCGGAGCGCGGCCCCCCGGCCTGCCCGGGGCTTCCGCTGCTGCGGGGGGGTCGCGGCAGCGGTGCCGCCTGGGCGTCCCCCCCCCCCGCCTTGATGTCCCCATCTTCCCCCCCCCGTGTCCCGGTCCCCCCGCGGTGTCCCCATCTTCCCCCCCCGTGTCCCGGTCCCCCCGCGGTGTCCCCGTCCCCCCCGTGTCCCGCAGCTCTGCGGCCGGCAGCGCCTGCCGGTCTCTGCTGCGTTTTTCCCCGGGCATATCGCAAACGTGGACATGTCTCTCAGTTTTCATGAGAGGCTGTTTTGGGTGAAAAACGGGGCTTTTTGGAAAGAGAATATAAATATATAATATAGAAATATATGTAATATTGAAACAGCTACATCTGTATTTTCTATTTAACTACGTGCTTTCCAGCAAATACTTGGTGCTTTTGAATGCCTCCGTCTTTAGATATTGATTTATTTTGTAAATCCAAGTGATTTTAATGAGATTTGGGTGTGTGCTTACATATTTTCATTAACTGTGGTGCCCGGGAAGGAGCCGTAGTGGGTGAAGGACGCTGGCAGCACCACCGTGCCCTGGTTATATCAGGTGTAATGTGTAGTGGCTACTTGTCTAATTACTGCTCCAAAATGCTCCTACTTTGGGACAGCTCAAAAATATCATTAAGTGCTAAAAGGTCAACAAGGGGCCTCAGCAGCTTGGCTGAACCCGGGCACTAAACCTGCTCCCATCTGAGGGGCCGAGCCGCTGGAAAACTTGGACTCTGTGGAGAGTGACTGTAGAAACATGTTCAAAGGGGCATTTGTAATTTTTTAATACTATATCTATGCATTTATATCTCTTGTATGCAGGAGAGCTACAGCCCTGCCTAGGGAGCCTGAGCAAGGGCACCAGCCAGGGCTGAGCTGGGCGGGTGCCGAGCGCTGTCGATCATTTGGCCGAGGCTTTGCTGGGGTAGGAAACCACCCCAGAAACAGGTGCTGGGCTCCGGTACAGGACTGCACTGTACCTTCTCTCCCACTGGGCTTAGTCTAAAAAGTGTCAGGAACATATTTTTTTTCTTTAAAATAAATCTTTCCTCTCTTTTTGTATTTTATAGTTTTTATATTGTATAGTTTTTATAGTTTTCTGCTGTAGCTCATTGTCACCATCAGGAACCCGTTGTGTCAAATTGGTGCTTATCTGGCTGAACTGAAAAGGAAAAACATAAAGGAAGTGTTCCCCCTTGAGAATAAACCGATATCGCCAGCTCGTAGCAGGACTGGAAAAACTTGAGATGTGAACTCTTATCTAAGAGCTGTTTAGCGCTAATTGCACAGCGGGCCCGGCAGGCAGGTCTCGCCCAGCGCACGTGCGGCCCTGGGCAGGTGCGGGACGGAGCTGGGGGGCTCGGGGCTCCCGCGCTATCAAAGGCCAACTTGCCGGTTCTAGGATTCGGCCTCCTGTGATTTATGGAGGGTGCGGTGCTGGGGCTGCTCCTCTCCTGACACGTGCGCTCCCAGGGACGCTTCACCTAGTGCACCCCAGAGAGGAATCTTCTGAAATTTCATAGGATGGCTCACAGCAAATCTAAAAGCGTCTTGCTTGCTCAGACCCCGCCAGCCACCGACAGATTTTCCAGGGCGGTGTACGATGCCATCAAATAGCAGCAGGTCGGGTTTGTCCTTGGGACAAGGACCTTCCCTGCAGCAGTTCACGCAAGGGAGACGGTGCGGGTGAGGAGAACAGCTCCAGGAAAAACACCCCCTTTCTGCGAGCCCAAGACCCCCTCCTTCAGGTGGGATCTGGAGGAGCACATGGGGACATTGTCCATGCTGAGCTCCTGGGCTGGCTGAGAAAGCACGTCCAGGTGCTGGCTTCAGCTGCCGTTAATAAGAATCTCTTTAAGAGTGTTTTGGAGAATTTTTCTAACTACTCTCTGCCTTCGCCCCGCACCCCTTCCCTGCTCTGCAGTGGAAGAGGCTCTGGCTGTGGACCGGCCTCTGGTTTGCTGGAGTCTGTGTCGGCAGCAGCCTCGGGGTCCAGCTCCGCCAGTGCTCCCCAGGGGAACCCCATAAACGAGGCCGCTGGTGAAGTGGAGGGAGCAGCAGGAGCAGTTGCCAAGTGACCAAATGCATTAATCCAGCCCTGCCAAACTGTCTTGGCCCCTGCCAGCTCTGGTCCCATCCTCGATGGGGAGGGACAGAGGACAGCGCGGGGATGCTTCACTGGTCATTTGTTGTGATGTGCAGCCCCCTGCCCAACTCCCAGACCCCCTTCTCCTTCACTTTGTGTTTCCATGCCAGGTTTAGGATTTTGGTACATACAGCGAGGTGAGAGCAGCCTGTGAAACACTTGTCTAATTTAGGTAAAATGAGTTGAAAATAACATTTCCCAAGTGGGTTGGAGGAAGGCACCTGATTTATACCTCCAACGCCTGCTGTGATGACTGCGTGGGGTATTATTAGCTCTGCCGAGGAAGGACGGCTTCTGCCGCTTGTCAGCAGCATCCCTCCTGCCGCCGAGTATTTATGGAAAGTTTCGAGGAGCCTGTTGCCACTTCCAAGCGGAGCTGCTTGTTCTTGCAGCCTGTGACTTTGGGAGCTGCCGGTCCCGCGAAGCTGCGGCTCCCGCCCTGGCGAGCTCCTGGCGCACCCCGGGGCTTTGCTGCCCATCCTGTTGCCTGTTCTTGGCTTCCGGGGTTATTTGCAGTGACAGTGACTCATAAAACTAATTATTGTGTCAAGGTCTCTAAAGGAGGAAAAAAACAACTCTATGCTTTATGGTTTCCTTACTCCTACTTTAACTTTTAATATTTAATACCCTGGGGCTAGTTTTAAAAGGCTTTCTGGAAGGACTCTGATAAACTTTAGTGGTTAGGAAATTCATCTGTCCCCAGGTGAGTGTCACCCATGGGCTGTCCCCTCGTGCTGGCAGTGGCCTGGGGTTGACATGCTGAGCGAGGGGCTGTGTGGAAGCCTGGGAGGGGTGGCAGCTGTCCTGCAGTGGTGACACCGGCTCTGGCAGTGGACAGGGCACAGTCACAGCAGTGTGGGTGGGTGTGTGGCTGTGGGGGCAGCTCAGCTCCAAGGATGTGGCACACGGGCCCCTGTGCCCCAGCGCTGGCCGTGACAGGTACAGGTGGCCTCAAAGAAGGTACCAGAGCTCTGAGCAGCCCTGGCCACTGGAGGGACACAGAAGCCACCACCTGGTCCAAACTGCTTCTGCGGGCACCGTCTCTGCCTGGTGACAGGGCACTGCTTGGGCAGCAGTGAATTAAATCCCTTTGCAGGGACAACTCCAGGTCCCTCCTGCACTGTAGTTCTCCTGAGGTTGCCAGCTCTGGTTTCCCTGGTGTAAATGGGGCAAATGTTTGCTTCAGGGAAAGTGCTGGCTTTCCAAAAACCTGGAGAAACTTTGGAGCTTGATCTGCTGATGGCTGTGGGCTGTCCCAGATGGGAAAGGGCTTGGTGGCAACTGCAGGGACTGAGGTGGCATGTGGCCATCTGGGGGCGGTTGGTAGCAGCCGGCCAAGGAGCCTCTTGCTATGTGAAGGGCCAAGAGAGTCACCCCCAACTCTCTGTGGTGGTGACACTGAGGAGCTGATGTTCATGGTGGTTTGTGGGGAGGATTTGGAGTGACTCAAGGATGATGCACTGATCACATTGGCCAGGAGCTGCTGCCTTCTGGGGCAGATGGGAGATTATAGACTCACAGAACAGCTTGGGTTGGAAGGGACCTTCAAAACCCATCTAATCCAACCCTTATGGGCAGGGACATCTTCATCCAGATCAGGTTGCTCAAAGCCCTGTCCCACCTGGCTTTAAACACTTCCAGTGATAGGACGTCCACAGCTCCTCTGAGTAACTTGGGCCACTGTCTCAGCACCTTTATCGTAAAATATTTCTTCCTTACGTCCAGCCTAACCCTACCCTCTTTCAGTTTAAAACCATTGCCCCTGGTCTAGTCACCACAGGCCTTGGTAAAAAGTCTCTCTCTGTCTTTTTTTATAAGTCCCTTTAAGCACTGAAAGGCCGCACTAACGTCCCCCTGGAGCTTCTCTTCTCCAGCTGCACACCCCAGCTCTCCCAGCCTGTCCCCCAGCAGAGCTGTTCCAGCCTCGCATCATTCCTGTGGCTCCTCTGGCCCCTCTCCAGCAGGTCCATGTGTGTCCTGTGCTGAGGACCCAGAGCTGGACCAGCACTGCAGGGGGTTCCCATGGGCTCACCCCTCCAGCCTGACAAGGTCTCTTGCTGGATCCCGTCCCTCTGGCACGTCAACTGCACCACTCGGCTGGGTGTCATCTGCAAACGTGCTGAGGGTGCATCTCGGTGATAAAGAGCCTGATCCTGCTTCTTTAACACAGTGGTGCTGAGGATTTCAGAGCAGGGAGAATAAAGCAAGGGTGAGGCTCATTTTGGTTCTTGCTTGCCAAGATCCAGCTCTGGCTCTCAGGAAGCCTTTGCTCTTCCCACAAAGCCCGTCTGGTCACATTGTCTGTCCCTCTGCCCAGCTCCTGCTCTGGTCAGGACAGGCAGCCAGGGCAGCCCTTCCTGAGGATCACAGCACGGTGCAGCACCTGTTTGCCACCACCATCCACACTGCCACCAACCCACGGTTGCTCTTGCAGATTTTACCAGTTAACCAACCTCCCCAGGTTCTTGTTTGGGATTGTGGTGCCTCCAGGCAGTGGGAGCTCAAGGAGCAAGGCAGGTTTGCTTCACCCACGGCGCTGCTCCTGCGAGCTCTGCCCTCCCTGCATAGCCCACCCATGCACCACAGACCCCAGCACTGGCTCAGGCCACCCCATGCTCCCTGCACAAACAGGGGGACAGCTGGTGCCTTATCTAAATCCTTTGGAGAATGAGCCTTTAAAGTGATCCATCTCATCTTTTGCTCTTGCGGAAGCTTTTAACTTCTTCCTGCTGCTCCTGGAGCTATGGCACTGCCTGCCAGCCCCTTGCCCCAGCCATCCTGCTGTGCTGGGGGTTTGCTCTGTGCAGGATGGCCCCTGGCAGCCTGTTAGCACAGGGCTGGCTGTGTGTGGTGGGACTGTGGCTATCCCAGGGCCTTTAATTAGAGAGATAAGGAAAATGAAGTTTGGGAGAGAGGGCAACTGAAAATAATAATAACTGCTGCGTCTTGTGTCTTCAGGAAAGGAAAATTATCTTCAGGTTAGGGTGGGCCCCTGTGGTGTCCAGACACTTCAGCTCCTGGCTTTCCCATCAGTGCACTGGTGGAGAGTGAGACTGGCATTGCTCCTGTCCAGCAAAAGCTGCTGTCAAGTTTCAACAAAATAAAAATAAGAGGTTTTGTGCTCACTGTTTTGGCTGTGTAATTTATCATTTGGCTTTAAACACACTTGAGGATGAACTTGCTGAGGGCTCTCCAAGCCAAGCCCGCAGAGCCGAGGGAAGCGTGCCGGAGTGTCGGGCAAGGCACTTTGGCAGGGCCGCGTGTGCCAAGCCAGCCGCGGGCCAGCAGTGAGCTCGTTCTGGGCCACCTGTGCTGAGACAACAGGGAGCATCTCTGCCTGGCTCAGACCTTGGCCTGTGGTGGCTGCTTGGGTGCTCTTCTGGGTGACCTTCCCTTTGTGGCTGGGCTGGGGCCACTGGACCCCCCTCCCCTGTGTGCCAGCTCTTGTCCCCAGCTCTCTGCTGTTGTGTGACATGCGCGTCGGGGGGAAAGACTGAAATTTGCACATAGGCCACTGGCCAAGGCAGACCGAGAGCATTTCCAGTGTCCTCCCCAGCCTGGCAGGCGCAGGGTGCAGCACAGGGGATGCCGCTGTCGCCAGCCCCCTCCAGCCCTGCTGCGTCACCCTGAGAAGCTGCACAGTGACGCTGGGGTCAGCTTTGGCCCAGCCCTTCTGCTGGCCTGGAATGCTGCAGGCAGAGCTGCCCCAGCTCAGAGAGCGCGTGGGCCCGCTGCTGGCCGTGCACCAGGCCGGGGCCATGGTGGCCTTGGGGGACTGGAGCCCCCCTGGGCCGCTGGGTGCTCCTGCCCCTCTCCCTCCTGCATGGGGACCTGGGGAGGAGCAAACAGCGGGAAGACCTGAGGCATCAAGAGCAGGTACCTGGGAGCAGTGGGGTTTCTGCCACAATTAGATATTTAATAAACAATAATATTAATGTAATATTAAAAGATATTTAATAAATAGGCAAGTGCTCCAGGCAGCTGCCAGATTTCAGGTTGCAGGCAGGGAGAACAGGCATGTAATGAAGCTGGGTCTGTACACCGCAGCCTCCAGGGCTGCCCTGGCTGCCCCTCGCCAGCCTGGCCCATGGCGAGCGGGTGTGCACGTGGGTCCTGTGGGTGGGAAATCTCCACTGTGCAAAGCACAGAGCACATGAGAGAGCCGAATGGGCTGATTTCCATTCATCACCCAGCTGGATATCAGCCCCTCTTCATGTTATTTGCCTAACTTGTATTATTACACTTTAATGCTCCAGGAAAGGGAGGTGTCTGGCTAACTTAATTGTGAGTGCACTGGAGGATAACGGAAATGCCGTGGCTTTGCTGTGGTCATGGCGTTGATGGGGGGCTGGGAGGTAAGGGCTGTGTTGGCTGAACCTGCAGCTCTCACTGCGCTCAGAGGACACAAATCTGTTGTGTCTCAGTGCCCCAGAACACTTCACTCAGTGCTTCCAGGGGAAGCCAGAACCCTCTTTGGACAGGGAGTGGGGCATCCTCACCAAACTCTGATTCACCGTAGTGAGAGGCTCCGTGAGTCTCAGCCAAGTCCCTTTTGAACATGCTGTCCCAGCCAGGACCCGGCTGGCTTGTCTGCAGCTGGGTGGATCTGGGTGCAGGTAGAAGGGATGAAGCACGTTGGGGCGGCTGCCATCCCAGCGGGAGCGGCACTGATGGGGACGGACCCTGGGCACTGGGGTCTGGAGCCAGGTATGGCTGCAGCCGCCTGGTCTGTCCTGCACCTCTGGCGCAACTGGAGTCACCTGGAACTGGAGACCTGCTCAAGGGGACAGTTGGTGTCACCTGCTGCCCCGGCCATGCCAGCGAGGGGGAGCCGGGTGTCGTGGGGCTGCTTTCATGCTCTGGCGCTCCCTTCTGCATCCTGGGGCAGAGGTGCAAGATGAGCCCCTGAAGCCCAGGGGATCCCACCCGTGGGGAAAGGCCCCCTCGGTTTTTCATTTTCTGCTTTGTGGAGCAGATGTTGTACCTCCTGAGGCACCCAGGAGAAGGCAAAAGGCACAACAGTCCCACAGTGAGTAAACACCAATGTGCCCGAGCCCCAGATCCAAAGCAAGCACTGGGCAGCTGTCCCAGCAATGCTGAGCCTGGAGAGGCCACTTCAACAGGGTGGTGGTCTGGGCTGGAACTTGAGCCGTTGGAGAACTGGCACGTGTATGGACCAGAGCTCAGACACATCGTGCCTCCCTCCACCCTTCCCAGTCTGTGTTGCCCACAACAGATGGGGTTTCACCAGCGTCCAGAACCCCTTGCAGGCTCTATGTCACCTTGGCCAGAGCCATGGATTGGGGGGTTTGCCCTCTAAATGCACGCACAGCAATGTGCCAAGCAAGGCATAATGCGGCTGTCCTCTTGCTCCACATCTAGCTCTGGGTGGTATTTTAATGCCCTTTGATGTCTCTGGATCAAAAAGCATTTTCCCTGCACGAATGTCACTCTGCACCTTGTGGCTGCTGTCTGTCTGTGCTTCTCCAAGAGCTTTGCAGTCGTTAATAAAATTAGTGAGTCCCAGCATCTCCCTGAGCTGCAGGGAATGTGTTTCCCCAGGAGTAAACCAGTGATGAGCGTAGATGGAGCAAAGTCTCGCCCAGGGCTGGGATGGTGCCGTCCCCACACTGCCCCACTGCAGGGGAGTGACCTGCTGGTCCTGCGCTGCTGCCTGTGCGCTCAGGGCCGAGACACCACCCATAGCCAAATGCTTTGGTTGGTGGCTCCTTGTAAGGTCCTTGTAAAGGAGCGGTGATGACACATGTGACAGTGTCATCTTTTGGGGGCTGGTGGGTGACAGCTGCATCGGGAGAGCATCCCTGCAGATACACACACAGCGCGGCAGTGGCGACTTTCAGAACTAAACCAACCTCAAGCAGGTATTGGCACAGGTGCGGCTGGAGCAAAACGCTGGTCAGGACTTCTTGGGACGCAGTTTGAGGAGGGGAGGGTGGTCACACTGGTGTGGCTGTGGGTTTTGGGGACAGCTCGTGCCATTGGTTCTCAGAGAGGACAGCAGCATCTTACTATTTGCCCTCTCCTTCCAGCAAAGTTTCTGCCACCAGCCATGCTTGGTGCCTGTTTCGTGCCAGGGGAGGCAGGTCCCAGCCTGGCTTTGGGGCTGTGTTTGGCTCTGCCCGGCCAGCTCCGCGGATGGGTCCCCCGGGACACCCCACCGCTGGGGAAGGGGACACGGTGCAGGCACCCAGCCCTTCGCTGCTGCTTTCAGTGTGCACACTGCCTGTGAGAGGGTAGAGCTGGGACAATCCATGGCACCAACCAGTGCTGGAGCCACCTTTCCACTCTCCCCTCTGGCCTGTTGGAGCCCTTGGGATGCAGGAGGGCCGCGCTGCCTACCAGTCCAAATGGAATATTCCTTTTTCTTTCCCTTTTACAGGCCTTTGCACTGAAGCCAAGTGAAGAACCTCAGAATTGCACTACACGCTGTTTAACTCAGCTACGATTTTGCTAGCAGCAAAGAATCTCTGCCAGCACTGAGACCTCGAGTGCTGTTTTTCGCCCTCCCTGCCTGTCGCTCCCATCTCTGTGCCTGGAAGCCAGCGCTCAGCAGTAGCTCTAACTCACCATCTATCCCCGGACTGCTTCCCACCATGTTTCAGCGCCTCACCAGCCTCTTCTTCAGTGACAGTAGCACGCCGGAGGGCCTGGAGGAGCCCAAACCCTTGGTTGAGGAGGAGGAGGAGGAGGATGGCTGGCTCATAATTGATCTTGCAGGTGAGAAAAGGAGGGGAGATTGCTTTCCTACAGCCTCTGCTGTACCTTGTCTCTTTGGAGCTGGGCAAACCCCTTGAGACGACAGCAGATGAGCTTCCACCATGTGTGATCAGCTCTGCCCTTCATCCCTCCTCCCCTGGTTCCCCTGCCCTGCCCATGATGCCCAGCGCTGTGGTCACCACAGCAGTCCCGACCTGCTCCTTCTCTTTCCCTTTCCTCTTCCCACGGTGGTTCCCGATGTTCTGCCAGCATGGGAGCAGCAGCAGGAGCAGTGTCCCCAGCTGGGGCTGCATGGGAGCCCCCAGGTGCCTTCTGGCACAGCACCAGCCTGGGGAGTTCAGCCAGGGTTTGGGGTGATGCTGGTGCTGGGGGCTTGGTGAGGGATACGGTCCACGTGGGCTGTCTGCCTGCAAGCCGCGGCAGTGCCGTGGGCTCGGCCGAGCTGTGCCACGGGTAGCACTTTCCCAGAGGAGCTGGGCTCGGCCACTCCTCGTGATGCCCCTATAGAAAGCAAACGGGGAGCCTGTTCCCCTTGGGGAAACCTGGTCCTGGGCGCCGGTGGGGGGCTGGGGTGTTCCCCACACGAGGGCCCACAGCGGCAGTGCCTGCTTGTCCCAGCTGGGGACATGCCGCCAGCAATCTGGACACGTTTGGGTCATTTGAGTCCATCGGGCGCAATCAATTCCAAATGGCTTATCCTCCCAAGTCATTCCCGGTGCTCACGGTGCTCATGCCAACAGCACGCAGACAAGGGATGTTTGGTGCAAGGTCCCTGTACCTAGAGATCCCTCCAGGGTTCCCGTTCCCAGGGACAGCGACAACCATCCAGAGCCCTGTTTGACACCAGCCAGGGGGGTCAAATTCCTTGTGTGCTTCTCCAGCTCCATTAAGACCTTGGCGTTGCTATTGCAGAGTCGATGACTCAACCAATTGCAATGATAATTTTATGACCTTTTGCTTGCAAATCAAGCAGTGAACTTAGACAAACAAGCCTGCCTGCGCGGGAGCTGCTCCATGGCCATGCTCTGCTTTTGCAGCCTCTGGTTAGTTGTGGCGCCGCAACCCAGGGGATCACAAATGCATCCTGCAGGTTTAGCAGGAGGGTTTTGTCCTCCCTCTTGCAGGTATTTGTTCTTCAAGCAGGTGCTCCCTGCCTGCCCTCCATGCACTGAGCAGAGAGCAGAGCTTGTTTTCATGATGTGAATTGTTCATTAGGGTTTTTGCCCCATGCGGTGAGCTGGAGAGGGGACCAGAACGTGGATGGGGAACAGGGACAGCCCCGAGCCGGGTGGGAGCCCTAAGGGAACCTGCTGGAGGTGGGTGGGTGGTGTGGGCACAGGCGGCCATGGAGGATTCCCTGTCCCCTGGGCTCGCTGGTGCCTGTCCCAGAGGGGTCACAGCAGTGACGTGGGAGGGTGCTGGTTGCAGGGAGGTCCCTGGAGCAATGGGCACACAGCTGCCACGTGTCGGGGCCAGCTGGCAGCGCTGCAGCATGCCCAGAGCATGCCAGAAGGAGCCAGGAGTTCCCCCAGACAGAGAAACTCTGGCCTGGGCCCTCATCCCCTGTATCCGAGACTGCAGCCATCTCCACAGGGACCCAGGCAGGACTTTGGTATCAAAGGCTCTGTTTTTTTCCAACCCCGTGGCCCATCTCTCAGTGCAGAGCTGGCTTTCAGCAGCGTGTCTGCCTGGGACCTGCCACCCCACTGCTAACCCCCAGTGGCCCTGCCCCTGCCTTTCCCCATAGCATTCCCTGACCAGTGAGGGACTGATTTATGTCAGCCCCATTTGTGAGGCTGGAGTTATGCAAAGAACTTTAAAAACTAAACTCACTGGCTCTAGCCCCCATCCTTTCCCATCTCACAGCCTGGCTCCTTTCGACAGCAGGGCAGCCGAACAAGCCTCTGAATTCGTTCCCTCTCAGTCAGGTCTTTGACCCACGTGTTGCAAAATGCACCCTAATTAACCAGCTCTCCCAGGAGCGTTTCAGATGCCTCTCTTGCCCACCACCCAGCCTGGCTCTGCTCAGCACCCAGGGAGGGAGCAAAGAGCATCTCCCGGTGCTTAGTGATACAGCTGCAAGTCACCCTGGAATTTGGAGACTGCAAAATATTCCTTGTGACGTTAAAACCCACCTTGGCAAAGGGTGGGACAGGTAGCCATGGACGGCTGGGGCCGGGCTCAGCTGCGCTGGTCCCCTGCTCCCCACGCCGCAGCCCCGCTGTAGCGGGAGTGCTGCTGGACCGGGAGCGCTCGGCTGGGCTCTCCAGGCTGGCAAATAATCTCCAGCCTGGCATGTCAACAACTATTAATAGCTTGATATCCACTGACCTGAAGAAAGACGCTCTCCTGTTCACAAGGCTAATTGTGGCCTGCCCTGGGCCCCGGGCTGGGGCACGGTCTGCGTGAGGAGCTGGGGACATGCTGGGTGGCAAACACCGGCCTCATGTTTCATGTACTCTATTTCTCCACTGCAAGAACACATTCACCTCTGATTTCCCCTGCACCCTCACCCAACCGCAGGGTCACACATGGCTGTATAGATACTGCACCACATTCTCCCGCAAGACCAGTTCCTTTGAATCCCTGTGGTGAGACCGGGAATGGGTCTGGGTACTCCACTGAGCCTGACATTAGGTGCAGGCTCCCTTCCCATATCACAACCAGTAATTCTGAGCACAGGCAGCCCAGAAAAGCACCAGCCCAAGCGCTTTTGCCAGGTGGAGGTGAGGCTGGGAAGGCGAGGAAGGCTGGGGTGTTGGAGGGATGTGGGATGCAGCTCCTGGATCAGCCACCCAAAACTCGGCCTCTAATGGACTGAAGCTGAAGGTGTGGTGAAAACCTTTGCCGAAGACTTTATTCCCCCGGTTTCTTCCAGAAAAAAAAAGGTGTGAATTGTTTTTTTTTCCTGTGTGTGTGCTTGATTTCAACGTTTGTGAATTGCCGGGCGGTGTTTGCAAGCACAGGCGGGCCGGCTTTCCTCCGGGGTGGGATGGCGCGGCTCAGGTGCCGTAACAACAGGCAAAAGCAGCATTTTTTGCCAGCTGAATTTCTTCCTTCGTTTTTGAGAAGGAAAAACAATTGCTGTGGTTTCTCCCACTTTTTGGTTAAACTACCTGACCAGAAATATTTCCATTGCTTGCTGGCTTAGCAAAGCCAGACCCTGCAGCGCCAGCAGCCGCTCTGGTGCAGCGGGCACTGGTTGGGGTGCGGTGGGGGCACTGCTGGCGTCTCCCTCCCCGTGAGGCGACGCCGTGCCCGTCTCTAGCGGTGGTGATGGTTGTGGGGTGTCTCTTGCACTAACGATGCCCCTTTCTCTCCCCCCTCCCTCCCCACTGTACATGGTATGTGTGTGTCCCCGCTGTGCCCCGCATGGCTCTGCACCCCCGCCACCCCAGGCAGCCGTGCCCGCCCTGGCGCAGCCCGGCGAGCAGGCGCTGGCGGTACCGGGCGCTTGGCACGATCCCGCCCAGCACCCCCCGGTCCCCCACCGCCGCCCACCGCTTCCCCGGCTCCGGCCGGTCCCTGCTTGATGGACGAGAGTTGGTTTGTCACCCCACCCCCCTGTTTTACTGCAGAAGGGCCCGGCCCCGATGGCATGGGGAGCAGCCCCATGGAGGACCTGCTCATCGAGCACCCCAGCATGTCCGTCTACGTCACCAGCACTCTCGAGGTGGAAGGGGAGGGCACCGACGATGATGCTGCCGGGTGAGTGTGGCCTGGGGTGCTCACCAGGGGCTGCTGTCCCCTGTGCCCGCTGGAGAACTGGGGTGGACGGTCAATCCTGGTGTCCTAAATCACTGTGTACGCCCAATGGAGCTTCACTCATGCTGCTCGTGGATCGAGTGAGGCTGTGCAGGACCTCATCGTCCCATGTCCTACCTCAGAGAGCACCCTGCACACCTGGCAGGTGCCCCGGCTGACAGCCTCTGTGTCCCAAAATATTCTGCTAAGGTGATCTCAAAACCATGTTGAAAGCCATGGGCACAGGACCATGATCTTGCCACTGGGCTGCAGTGGGAGTGGGCTGTGTCCCCCTCCCTACCCCGAGCAGTGTCACCTGTCACCCCACCACCAGGCCAGGAGGGTTTGCCAGGCTGGGCTTAAACATGGGGTCTTGCACAGGTATGGTCCAAGCAGAGCAAACGCAATGGAACGAGGTGGCCTTTAGACACAGTGGTTTCCCCCAAGCTCCCCCAGGCTGCAGCCCCTGATCCCCTCCTGGCTCCGTACTGGCCCAGCACATGGGTGTCCCACAGCTGCAGGGGACCAGGACACCCCTGGCCATGGATGCAGGTGCTTCTTCCTTCCCCAAAGTCCAGCTTAGTGGGGTGAGAAAAGTTAAAGAGAAATGGCCCCACCGTCCTCTCCTCCCCCAGGAGGTGTGGGCTGGAGGCCCCCACCCTCCTTCCCCGGGGCCAGAGCCTCGCTGCAGCCCCTGGGGAGCTCTGCCCCCTTCCCATGGGTGCCCCGTAGCAATAGGACATCATTGACCACGCTCACGGGCAGCCCCAGTCCCCACCATGCCCTGGGGTCCCTGCTGCCCCCCAGTCCCAGCCCTCCAGCACGGCCCACAGGAGCCCCTTACCAGGGCGAGGGAGGAGGAAGCGCATCCCCCATGCCACGTGGTGATTCACCCACAGTACAAGAATTTGGGGTGAACATCCACCCAGGCTGGCGGACGCCTTTCCTCCAGGGCTTCTGTCTTAGTAAAGTCTTCCTGAGGGACACAGCTTGATCTCAAGAGCTTCAGAGGAACCTCAGCGCCGAAGGGTGCTGAAAGGGACCAAAGGGAGTCAGAACTGGGCAAGGGGACCAGATGGGTCACAAACAGGATGGAAATGGGTCAAGGCTTGGCTTCCCTCCACTGGGCTCAAGGGACCTGGGTACCGTGGGGACAACCACATTCCTAGTGGTGTCTGAATTTATCCTGCTGCCCTAGAGCCGCCTGTGCTGGAGCCTCCCCACCCTCGGCAGGCTGCTGGGGCAGGAGGGGACCGCGTCCATCCTGGGGACACGGTGTCACGGTGCAGGGTGGAGACCCTGGTCCCCTTCTTGCCGGGGAGGGTCAGGGCTGGGTGCCAGTGGCCACTGACGCCCCTTTCTCCGCAGGGAGGAGCCGGAGCCGCGGCTGGAGCAGCACGTCCCGCACCGCAGCGGGTCCCTGGCGGTGCAGGCTGCCATCCTGGAGAAGGTGGGGCAGGCGCGGCGGGTGCAGCGGGCCCGGCAGCGGGCGGAGAGGCCCTGGCTCAGCCAGAAGGCCCTGCAGCGGCAGAACCGGGCTCGCCAGCGCCCGCTGCGCCGGGACAGGCCACACGCCGGCACCTTCATCCACCAGCCCTGCCAGCGCCACTGCAGCTACTGACCTCGCCGGGATCTGCGCCACCGCTGCCCTGGCGCCACCGCTCCCCCGCCACCCCGGCGAGGGAGACTTCACCCCCCGCCCCGACACCAGCCACCCCGGGGGCACCGGCCCCCACAACCACCGCTGACGCCGGCTGCAGTTTCACTCCACACCCCCACACCTGCGCGCTGGCCCCTGCTCCTCATCTTCCTCCCCCCACCCTCGCCGCTCCCCTTGCCCCCGACGCCGCCGGGCCTGCAGCCCCTGGAACCGCTGGCATGGGGGGCTGCGCCACACCCTCCACCTGTTTCCAAAATCCACGGCGAAGCCTGTTTGTCCTGACGAGCCCGGGACATCAGTGCCTTTCTTCATGGCATCAGGACTCCTGGTGTGGCCAGACTGGGATGTCACAGGCAGAGACACCGAGTCAAGCGAAAAGAGCAACAAAGCAAGATGATTTGAGATTTTGACACTAAATAATGCTTCCTCCCCCCAAAGCCAGCAAATATCCCCCTCTCTTCTTGATTTCTTAGTTACATTTTTACCCTGATAAGACAAAAACCCAACTGCTGGTCCCAAAAGGGCTTGTTGTGGGGAATAGCTGGTGGAAGCCCTTGTGGCACGGTCAGCCAGGCGGCTCATGGCGCCTCGTGGTGTTTTTTTTAAAGACAACCTTAAAAGCAATCTCAGGAAACAAAGCACCGTCCCAGCACCTCGCCAGAGCCCCTGGAGGGGCTGCCCAGCCCGGGCCAGCGGCACCGTCACCATTGCCATCACGTCACGTCACCGTCAATATCGCCATCACGTCACCGTCACCATCGCGGCACTGCGGCTGCTGGTCCCACCAGCTGCTGGCTGCCCCCTCCTCCTGGAGCCACTCGTCTGCCCACGAGCCGCACCTATATACATATATATATACATATGTATGTGTGCGTATATATGTGTCCATTTATTTGGAAGAGGCACCGTTGAAGCCAAGAAGCATTGGCTGCCTGGCATTAACCCCTGGGGGAGCAGAGGAAGGGACCTGTGCAGCTTCCCCGAGGTGGCAAAAGCACGTTGAAGCTGGTGGTGAAAGGATGATGAAGAGGAGGCCGGGGGAGAGGCTGAAGTAAATGCAAAGATGGAGCTGGGAGCGGCTGCGAAGGGACAGGATGGGGCAGGCCCAGCAGGGCCGGATGAGAGGGTCGCTGCAGTGGGAACGCCTTCTTCCTCCACTAAAAATTGTGTCATTTCCCATGAAGGGCCAAATTCTGTTGTTGGCAACACTGATTTTTAATGCAAACCCTTCTCTTCCCCATGACAGACTCGTTCTGCCTTCCGAAGGACACGGTCCAGACTTTTCACTGCCTCTAGCACCAGCTGAGATGGCTCCAAACCCAGCAGGAATTTGATGGTTCCCCCTCCAGCTCTTTCCCTTCAGGGCCTGGCTTTGCACCCTGTGCCCTGGCCAAGTTCTGACCACCGAGTTGTGCGCTCAGCCTGGATTCCCACCCTCTGAGACAATGATCCCACACACACCCTCCCAAAAAATGCTGATTTCACAGAAGTTTCTTCTGTTCACCACATTACATCCCTTCATATCAGCTTGGGACCTGGGTCAGAGGAATTGCGGTAAGCTCAACTGCAGACAGCTGATACTTATTGTTGTTTAAATGAGATTAAAACCAAAATGAACCCTCTTACGAGCACCAGGTCCCAGCTCTGCCTGGGAGGGGCCGGCTGGTGATGCTCACCTGCAGCATTTACCTTTTGCTCTGATGACACAACATTCCCAAAAGTACAGAAAGAATGAAAAGCCCATTTCAACTATTTCAGCCTTTCCCTTTCAACTCCTCCAGGCCAGTTTTGTGTTTCAGGTCCCCCTGAGACCCAGTGCCCTCATCACATCAGTGATGTGGTGCCTCCTGCCCCTCCAGCTGCAGCAGCCGGTGCCACCGGGGCGAGCGCGGTGCCGGCTGCTGTGCCGGCTGCTGTGCCGGCTGCTGTGCCGGTTGTTGTGCCGGTTGTTGTTCTGGCTGCTCTGCTGGGCCCTATTGTGCACCCACCACATTGGTTTGCTCAGCTGCTTTTTCAGCCTTCCTGCTCAGCACAGTGGCATTGGAGCAGATTTTTCACAGCAGTGATTTATCCGCTGAGAAAGAGCGGGTTGAGGAGCCCAGTGTCACCCCCAGCCCTTGGCATCCCCTGCTGCTCCTTGGGCCTCACCGTGGTCACCGTCCCTCGCTGCTGAACCGACGGCCACGCTGCACATCACCATGATTCATCTCTGGTGTCTTCTCGGTGAAGAGACTGCCAGCTCCTTGGCTCGAGGGGAAGGTTTACATCCTTTAGCTTCCTGGGCTTCCCATTAAATGCCTTTTTTTACACCGAAGAGATGCCCGGTACGAACGGGGAGCGTGGCGTCTGCAGGGATATTGGCACAGGTACTTGTGAGGACGAGCAGGGCTGAGCCCGAGCTCCCGGGTGCGCAATGGACGTGCGACGCCTCCCCCGTCCCACTCTTCCCATGTCGCTGGGTGACGTGCTCTGTGGCCACCAGGCAACAGCATTAGAGGAAGCGTTTTCTCTCTAGCCCAAATACATGTCAAGAAGCGGACAAGCCAAGAAACGTCCTGCCTCCCAACCCGCTCTCCATTGCAAATTCTCCTCCTGTGCATCTGCAGCCATGGTCACTGATCACTGGCTCCCAGCACCGTTTCAAACGGCTGATCCTGTTATTCCGTCCTGGTTTTCAGAAGCTAATGCAAACGGTTTTCCTTTCTCCTTTCCATGCCAGTCTGAGACAGCCACCATGGGCAGGAAGCAGAACTGTTATCACATTATATCAAGAGTATGTTTATAAAGGATTAATAAATTATTAATAATGTTTTCATGAAGAGGTTAATCCAGAGTCCTAGCATCCCACAGGTCAACGGAGCCCACTTATCGCAGCATAGATGGGCTCCTACGATCCCCGCCTCTGTTGTTTACACACTTGCTCCTGTATTAACATCTAATAACCACCTATTAACCCCCTGCAACGTGACTGTGATCCACCAGTGCGACCGGCCCTCCTTACGCTGCGGCAAAGGCGCGTTCAGACTGTGCTTTGCAGAAGCCCTGCAATGCTCCTCTCCTGCCAATGGTGAGCACAAGACCCGGCCTGATACCAAATCTCCTGCCCAGTGTTGCCAGAGCAAGAAAACGCCTTTACACTGAGCTTACGAGTCTCCTCGAATCTTAAAACAAACGAAAGGTGCTTAAAAACTGAGAACTTTTCCTGTGTGTGCACACGTGTGCATGTGTAGATATTCCACGACACGGTGTGGGTGTTCGGTAGGCTGTTTTGGGGTGTGGGTTTTAGTTTTTTTGGGGTTTGTTGGTTTTTTGCTTGCATCTAGTATTTTCAGTTTGTGACCAGCTGTGTGAAGCTCCCGACGGGAAGGTGAAGCAAACACGGCGCTGCTGGCCGGGGGGCCCTCGGGCTGCTGTCCTGCGTGAGTGGCCAGGAGGAGGCTTGCTTGCTTTTCTTTAATTGCGTAAGGGGAAACCACAGCACGGACTCAGGGACAAACAGATACGCTGGGATCTTTAAAAATGTGGGGTTTTTCCGGGCTTCTCCGTTCGGCTGCGGGGTTTGTTCCTGTCTGTGGTGCTGCAGGACGTGGCCCGAGCCTTTGGCCGCGTGTCAGTGAGAGGCTGCGCAGCCGGCTGCGCGCTGGGAGAGCTGCGGGTTCCGTGTTTGATGCTCTGACACAGCACCCGCACAGCTCCGGCGGGGGGATTGGACTGGATGAGCTTTTGAGGTCCTTTCAAATCCCTAACATTCTGTGATTCTGTGAAAAGGAGCTGTGGCCACTTGTGGTGACGCCGTCCCTGAGCAGCAGCCCTTCTTTGTTTGCTCATGTCCCAGAAATTCACTTTACTGCTTCTAGGATGTGGCTGCCCCTCCTAGGGCTGCTTTGTGAACAGCCAGGTACGGATTTTAAGCTATGAGCCCCCGGGGATTTGGGAAGTGGAGCGGAGCTGTGATTGTGCCGCAGCTGCTCTGGCACCCACCATATCCCAGGGGTCAGGAGCAGCCGGGACGGGGGGAGCTGTACGAGCAATAACATGGAGAACATGGAGAAATGCTGATGCAGGTGACAGGCAGGAAAAGTTCATGGTGGAGAGAGTTGGGCACATCCCGGTTTAGTAGCACCAGCTTTGCCGGGTGGTGCCGCAGCTGTGCCGGCCGGGCTGGGATGGACGAGCTGGCCCTGGCCCCACAGCAGCTTCGCAGCCCCCGCTGGTGCGGCAGAGGGGACAGGCAGGGACGGGGATGTGGGGACACTGGGGCCGGGCCTTTCCACCGCTCACAGGCCCGTGCACAGGGCGTCTTCTCTACGCAGGGCACCAGAGGTGTGCAGTTCAGCTGCCTCCTTTCGGTTGGGGCCAGGGCAGCTCGGCTCACACCAGCGCGGTGGTGAACCCCAAAGCGAGTGGCGAGGCTGCCCAGCCATCACAAGTGCCACCTCCTGTGACAAGCACCAGATCACAGCTGAACACACGCACCCCCGGCAGCTCCCGCGGGCTCCTCGCCACACGGCGCCAGGGCAGGTCGGTGGCCGCAGCACACGCAGGACGACTCGTCAGCCACAGCAAAGTCCTGTGGCCAAATTTGAGCTCTCACCTGCACTGCCAGGCTGGCGGGACCTGCCAGGGGAGATGGGGGAATGTCCTTGTCACCTAATGCTCTGAAACTTGCGCTCACAAACGTGCTTTCCAAACAGCTCTGCTGTAAACCTTGATCTGGAAGGGAAATGATTCTTTCCATGGGAGTCAGCGTTTCTTTTTCATCGTGGATAACATGAACACACGGCTCACCCCAAAGATCACCCCTGCGCGAATCTTCCTTCTTAGATAATTTCACATTTACATCTTACTGATACCATTTCCCTCTTCCATCCAGCCTCACTGCAGAGATAAAAAACATCCCACTAGATGTTTTGTCATTCCGGTCAAAATGAAAAAACCCCAAAAGATTAAAAAATACTCCAGTGAGGTTTTAAACTCAAATCACACAGCTTTGCAATCACTCAGTTCCAGTGCTCCGCGTAAAGTAGAAATTATTTTTCAGGTGAATTTATTGAAAAACAAGCGACTCCCCAAAGATTAAACCATATAATAATTAGAAAACAGCCAGTAAGAAGTGGTAGGACAACTCAAGAGAAACGGTTCTCAGCCTCTGCCTGTTGCTGCCTGGCAGACAGCAGCACCAGCTCCCCTCCTCCCGTCCCTGAGTCTTCCCTGCACGTCCGGGTTTAGAACAAGAGGCCGCGTGTGTCCACGGTGACTCTGTAGCCACTGGGGATTGTCAACAGCCATCATTTCCACGGGTGGCTCGGATGTGCCCCTGGTTCGCTGCACCTGCCTTGGGGTCTGCACTCAGAAACAGCTGCTGGAGGCGGGAGGGACACCCAGCACCCCCCAGTCCTCTGAGATCCCCCAAGTCCTCCCCCGGCACAGGACTTGTCTGGTGATGTCCCCAGCACCGCTGCTCGCAGCGGCCACAGCCCGGGGGTGGACACCCCACGCTACAGCCCTTCCGTCCCACGGGACTCCCACCGTCACACCAGCTGGGGACATTAAAGGGCCTTAAATGGGGCCGATCACCTCAGGGCTTGTCTTCTTCAAGGCAGAGTTTTCCATCTCCACCTGCTTCTCTCAGATTTGCTCAATACGATGTCAAAGTGGTGAATAATTTCCCGGTGTCCTCAAGGGATCGGTCCTTGTCCCACGGCCATGGCCAGAGCAGCTGTCACGGGTCACAGGAGCGCGGCGGCAGGAGCTGGATGCGGTGGTGGGGGAGGCTCTGCCTGCCGGGCAAGTCCCTGTTGTGGCGAGAGGTGTCCCCAGGCCCACCGGAGACAGAGACGCTGCCTCCTCCAACGGGTGCCCATGGAGCGAGCCCCAGGCAGAGCTCTCCCCACCACCCCCTGTTCCGTGTCATCACCATCATCATCAGCCATGCCTCAGCAAACGGCCTTTCCTTTTGCTTCTTAAAAGAGATGTGCATCAATACCTAACCCCTCAACTCTTTCTTTGACAAAGACGAGCGGCTACATTTAATAACAAAGATGGCTCTGGCGTGTAGTCCTTTCTTGAATTCTCTTTCACAGAGGGGCGGCACAGGTGTCTCTGAGCTGACGCCTCCTGGGCCGGCTGAGGTGTCTCTTTCCCAGAGCAAGCCCAAAGCTCGGTTAGAGACGGCACCGCGTGCCGGGAGCGTTGGAGCCCCGCGCGGAGCCTTGGCTGTGTTACAGCGAGCCACGCAATCCCTCTGCCTTCCACGCAGCGTGCGAGGAGGAGGAGTGTGTTCCTTGCAAATGGAGGGGAAACCCGCACAGTGAATTATAAGTGCAGCCTAGAAAGGGGGTGCACAGGGAGCCCAAAGTTCCGGCACTTGTCCACGTTCACCTCGCGCGACCATGTCAGGGAGCAGCTCTGCCCAGACTCACCGACCCCTTATCCTCAGCTTTGTATTGACACAGTTATGCTTTGGGAAACCCAGGGATGAGGGAACAGCACAAGGCGTAACATCAAATAGTAATGTTTTCTCCTGTATCATAAATATATCTGTACAGAGCCACTGAGCACTGCAATATTTTATTTGTATGTATCAACCCCAGGTATTCTGCTTGTAAAACTCATGCACACACTTTGTCCATCTCTATTGGGGCTGGCTGTACATGTGCCTTTCACCCTTTCTCATGGTTTGTCATCTTTTCTTAACACAACTGCAGAACTTGAATAAATCGGTGAACTATAGTTAAAAGTCCTATGCAAGAGACAACTGGGGAGTCAGTTTTCAGTATTTCTGTGTTTCTATGTTGTTCGAAAAGCAGACGCTGGGATTTTCAGAGAAGCCTCACAGAAACAATGCCCTAAAAAGCATTTTTAAACATTTTAGTTAAAAAGCATTTAGCATTTCAGACACTCAATCTCCTGAGCAGCTTCGAGAAGCTCAGCCTAAACCCCAGTTCCTCACCAGTTTGTGTGTGGAGAGCCAGCAGCAGTGGCAGCACCAGCACCAGCACTTCTCCAGCACGGCGTGTTCATAGCTGCTGTTTTCTTGCAAGAGAAAGGCCAAGGAAGTGCTGTTGGTTGGAAGAGGTTGCCTTAAGCCTGTCCTAAGATGCACCGGAGAACGTCACCGTCTGCCCGGCAGAGCAGCCGGGGGCGCTGGGGAGGCCCCAGGCGCCAAGGCCCCGCGGCCCACGCAGCCGCTCGGTCACCCCCTCCGCACCGCGCTTTTGAGAAGAGGAAAGAAAAGCCCCTGTTTTCCTACATCACCTGTGCTGTAGGACCGACACCTCGTCTGAAACTCAAAGCTGACAAAAAATGTCCTTTTGTGTGTTACGTGTTAAATCGGTGTGAGCAAGGTCAGTAAAGGAAGGGCGTCTGCTTCTTGTAGGACACTGTTGAAACGTTTGCTGCGTGTCAACAGGCTGAAGGACACGACTGCCTGGAGTATGTTCGTAGTGTGCCTGTGCGTGTGTAACCTGGTTTTGGTCGTTAGGTTGTAAAGCTGTCTTTTGACTGAAAAAAAAATCTAATATAAAGAAAGAACACAAGAAATAAAAAAAAAAAATATTTAAATGCTATTTTATGTGTATTCCTCTAAAGTCTGTGAGTAAACCAGGTTGCAAAAAGCTTTGATTTTTTAAATAAGCTTTTACAAGTCAATGCTAAGTAACAGAGTCAAGTCAATAGGGAAAAGTCGCCCTTGAAGACAAGGGTGCACAGGAGAGGGGATGGTGCCGGCTGGGTCCTTTGAGGGGATTTTTTTTCTCTCCCCATTACCAAACCCTGAAACTCAGTAGCTGATCAAGAGCCAAAGCAGATGCCGATTGCCCTGAGAAAGGGGCGTTCGCATCAGCCCAAGCCCACAGCAGCAGCCGGTTCTCCGAGCACACAACAGCCTGGTACGTTCCTACCGTCCACCTGGCTGAGGCCACTGCTGCCTCGGGGCGACGCGGGCTCGGAGCATCTGACACGAGGAGAGGCCACGAGTGGGATGCTCCGGGGATCCCATCCGTGGGTGCGCACACCTGGGGGGGAGCGCAGGACACAACCGGACTGTTCTCAGCCCGGGGCAGGAGGAGAGCCACAAACCAAGCTGAAAAAGAAATGAAATTCTACTTAAACGTAAGAAAATGCCTTTTTGCTGGGAGGGTGGTTAACCACAGGAGCAGGTTGCCCAGTGAGGCTGAGGAGTTTCCATCCTTGGAGATGATGAGTGGACACGGCCATGAGCAGCCTGCTCTGGGCAGGGCGGGATGGGGCTGGCCCAGGTCAGATCAGAGCCAAGGGGCGCCGGGTTGCTGCCGTGATGCCCAGCTGCTGGGAGAAGCACGCCAAGGAATCGTTAGGTTAGATATTGGGGAGGAAAAAATAGGCGAGAGTGAGCTTAGACAAAGCTCATGGGAAAACTGAAGTTGCAGCAGGAGACAAAGCACAGGGTGACTGGGGCTGGGAGGGACCTCAGGAGATCTTCGGTCCAAGCTCCTGCTCGCCGCAGGGTAAATACCGAGTTCGGACAGGTCTTTGTACAGACGGTTCTTGAAAATCTCCAAAGAAAGAGACCCCTCCACACCCCAGTCTGGTGTCCGGCTGTCCCTGGGGGAGCCTCCTCCTCCCACTTATTCTGGGGCTGTTCCCCCATCCCAGCACCCACCTCCGCAGAGCCCGGCTCCATCTCCTCCAGTACCTGAAAGGGTGATGAAGCCCATCTCCCTCAACCTCTCCCCTTTGGCCAGGTGTTCCCAGCCCCTGGCCATCTTGGTGGCCCTTTGCTGTGTCCCCTCTACCTCATCAACATCTCCCTTGTGTGTGGGGGGGTGTGGAAACCAGGGGATAATATTCCAGATGTGGTCTCACAAGTGCTAAAAGAAGGGGAACAATCTCTTCCCTCACCCACTGGCTACACTCCCGCTGGCACAGCCTGGCACAGCCGCCCTCCTTGCTGCCTTAAGCCAGGCTTGGCTTGCTCTGACTGCCGCGCTGCTCCCCAGCCGGCCGCTGCCCAGTGCGCCAGTTGGGCAGCAGTCCCTGGGTCCTCCGCTCCCTCCAGGTGTAGGATCTTGCATCTGTCCTTTCCCAAGGCCCAGGAACCTGTAGACACTGCGCCTCAAGCTCATCTGCTTCCCGTAGTGTGTTTTTGGCAAACCCAAGTGCACTCTCTCTCGTTCTCGAGTTTATTGGTACGCAGCCCTCACCCATGAAGACAACCTTCCAGTTTTGTGGACTTCGTCCAGCTCCTTATTCTCCAAAACTTCCCAGCTGGCCTGACCAGCAACAGCAGCAGCGCGTCCGCTGGGCAGGGCGAATGTCGGGGTCCGGCCCGGGCCCTGGGGCGCTGAGCGGGCAGGACATGGACACAGCCCCGCCATGGGGCTGCTCCTGCCCCACCGCAGCCTCTGCCCGGCGTGGTGCGATCCTGCCCTGTCCTGAGCACAAACAGACAGGTGGAATGAAACCGTTTTTGTGAGCTGGACAAGATGAGGGTTAAGAAATGCAACGTGGAGAATGGAAGCAGTAAAACGGGTCACTCCAGAGACTGCTTCCTAGTGACTGTACTTACGTGTGGGAGCACATACAGACATACATATAAGCATGTATCAATGTGTATGTATGGACCTACAATCCTAAAGGAGTAGGTAGTTTTTGTGGAAACCACTTTCATATACTATCCCCCGATGTATGGGAAGTGTGAGCAGCCAGAGGGCAGGTGTTTGGAGAATGGGGGGCAGCGGTCCCGGTCCAACACCCACAGCGAGCACCCGAACCCAGCAGGGGGGACCACACGTCAGCCTCGCTCAGCGTTTGTCACCTCGTGCACAAATAGGTCATTCCTGGCATTATAAAAGGTGACAGTTCAACCAGCCTTTTGCTACAGATGCAAATACATTTTAAAAATAAGCCATAAGAAAAGAAAAAAAGGTGAAAGTGTCTATTTGTGTACAAAGCAGCGAGCAATCAGAAGCTCCTGGCTCCTCCGTTTCTCCCTGTACAAGTTTCCCGGAGCAGACGTGACCCCTTTGCCAGGCAGCACTGGGCCCTTGTGGCCAGGAAGCCAATGGCACCTGGGGTGGGTTAGAAGGGGGTGGTCAGTAGGTCAGAGAGGTTCTCCTGCCCCTCTGCTCTGCCCTGGGGAGACCACATCTGGAATATTGTGTCCAGTTGTGGCCCCTCAGTTCCAGCAGGACAGGGAACTGCTGGAGAGAGTCCAGCGCAGCCACCAAGATGCTGAAGGGAGTGGAGCATCTCCCGTGTGAGGAAAGGCTGAGGGAGCTGGGGCTCTGGAGCTGGACGAGAGGAGCCTGATGGGGGACTCATTCATGGGGATCAATATGGAAAGGGGGAGTGTCAGGAGGATGGAGCCAGGCTCTTCTGGTGACAACCAGTGACAGGACAAGGGGCAATGGGTGCAAACTGGAACACAGGAGGTTCCACTTGAATTTGAGAAGAAACTTGTTCCCGGTGAGGGTGGCAGAGCCTGGCCCAGGCTGCCCAGGGAGGTTGTGGAGTCTCCTTCTGTGCAGACATTCCAACCCGCCTGGACACCTTCCTGTGTAACCTCATCTGGGTGTTCCTGCTCCATGGGGGGATTGCACTGGATGAGCTTTCCAGGGCCCTTCAACCCCTGACATTCTGGGATTCAGTGATTCAGCACACCCAGCCCGTCCCGTCTGACAGAAGCGCGGTTATCGGAGAAACTCGCCAGAGCCACCGCGTCCCCCACAGTGTCACAGCCCCCCGGCACCGCTCCGTGCCGCCACTCCCTGCCGCGGTGTGTGTGCGGCCAGCGGGTGCTCGGGGCTCCACCACGCGCAGCCGGGGGCAGGGCGGCCTGGGCCGTGTTTGTCTTGCAAAGCAAGAACAGCTGCATCGGTTAATTCGTTTGTGGTTAAACAAATTCCTTTCTAAAGCTCCATATAAGGAGCTTGCAGGCCTAGAGCTCTAAATAATCCCTCCAGTCTTCCTGTTTGGAATAATGCTGTTGTTGCTGCTAATAATAATACAACCCAAATTACGGGACAATAGCATTTATTTAGAGCACGAGGGATTCCACATTATACAAACCCTTAAATTTATTTCTTGTTTCACTGGTCCATTTCTACAACAAATACATCAAATCTACTATATAATAGAATTATTTACATTTCCAAACAAGATCGGGTCTGTTTGTAAACCCTCTTACTGCTATTCACATACAGTACTTAAACAACAGCACAATACATTATTTAATACCTAAAAATGACAACCCTGTATTCTAATTCCTTTACGAAAAGTGGAAACAAACAAATTTACAATTGTCATCCCCTCCCATTCCATTTCGTACAAACACATTAACCTAATGTGCTAACCCTGGACTACACTGTGTAAATCCAGGGGGGTTTAGAAGAACTCGGTTTTTATATCTATTTATCAATTTTTTAGAAAAAAAATCATTTATTGGGAACAGTATAATATTAAAATGACTTACTGTACAGAATTTTATTTAAAAAAAGAAAAATCACAGCTCAAAATTGCTATTGGTAAATTCACACTCATTTACAAGTCTCATGTTTCCATGCAGTAATTTACTTGGATTTTCTTCTTTTTGACTGCATTGCACTGGCACTCGTTTCTGAAATCAAGAGAAGAGAACAAGCGTGGATAGGGAGTCGGTACCGCCGCTGAGCACAGCTGCAGGCACTGCCCTTGCGTCCCGCTCAGGCCGCACCAGAGCGCAAACGCGGGCGGGCGGTCCCCGAGCTGCCGCAGCGCCCGCGCCGCGCGGCCGCCCCGACTCCGTCCAGCTCTAACAGAACGGACCTAACCCTGAAAGGCGCGTGTAACCTGTTCTTTCGAGGGAGCCGCCGCGGCACAAACCGCCCCAGCCAGACCCGAACGGGGAGATGGGTGCAAACCCCCCAGGAAGGTGTTCTGGAGCCCGGCACACGAGTTCAGCACCGAGCAGTTTGAGTCCGCGGAGAGTCAGGTCATTAGGAAACAAGAAAACGAGTCTCGCCAGCGGACACTGTGATTCACAGAAAAATGCAGAAAGATACAAAATATACAGCGCTGGAGCAGAACAACCAGAGCCCGCGCAGAAGCTGCAGCGAAAGCAGATGCCATTGTCAGTGCACTTACCAAGGCACTAAGTTTCCGTTCCAAAACAACAACAAAGAGTAAGGACCAAGGGTATTTGCATCTTTAGATTCTTTTTCAAATGTGATTTTAAATGTTGGCAATGTATCTTTGGCTCTTTGCAGTATTTTCCAAAAGCTATTCTAGCCGTGTGTATTTTAAGAGTCGAAAGGGAAAAAATTTCCGAGACATCTAAAAGTAGAAAAGCAACGGTACAAGCCCATGGCTGCTAAACGTCGTGTTAAAAAAATAATCGACGTTTCAAAATTCAACAAACTCGAAGCTACAGGAAATGCTGAAACAGCCCTTGCTGGAAAGGTACTCCAAAAAATGAAAACACCAACACGGCACCGGTTCTCAGGAGCGAAACGGCTCAACACACACGACTGCCAGACCCCGGGCAGCAAGCGCTGCGACTCGCCCTGCGGCAGCAGCGAGAGCTGAGCCGGCCCCAGGCCCAGGCCCAGGCCCAGGCCCAGGCCCAGTCCCAGTCCCGGGCCCGGGCCCAGGCCCTGTCCCAGTCCCTGTCCCAGGCCCAGTCGCAGTCCCAGGCCCAGGCCCTGTCCTTGTCCCTGTCCCAGGCCCAGTCGCAGTCCCAGGCCCAGGCCCTGTCCTAGTCCCAGTCCCTGTCCCAGGCCCTGTCCTTGTCCCTGTCCCTGTTCCAGTCCCAGGCCCTGTCCTTGTCCCTGTCCCAGGCCCAGTCGCAGTCCCAGGCCCAGCCCCTGTCCCAGTCCCTGTCCCAGTCCCAGCCCCTGTCCCAGTCCCAGGCCCAGTCCCTGGCCCAGTCCCTCGGGAGCAGCACCAGCAGCTCCCTCCCCTGTTTTTCATAATTGCCATTTTTATAATGACTTTAATCAGCCTCCAGGCCAGGAGCACACAAACCAGATGTGCTTTCTTAAGCTACAAGTCACTAATAAACACGTAGACCAGAGCAGGCACAAGTGGCGAACCTTGTTCGCTCCCTCAGCGCCCGCTCCCCCAGCCCTTCCAGCCCTTCCCTTCCACTGCAGTCCTGTCCTGCTCTCGTCTCCTGGCCCCAGGCGCTGCACGGCGGGACCTTCGTTCTCCAGCAAACCCCTGGGATTCTGCCGCAGTTTCGGATGCACGTTTTAAAAACAGTGATTCTACTTACAGAGGTAAACGAATAACACAGTCAGTGCAAAACCTCTAAGTGAGTTCTGGTATTATTCAAATTTGATGTAATTTTGCGTTCCCACATTTTCAGAATCTGACGTGCCACTGGTTGTCATCTTTAGGTTTATCCATGACAGTGTGTGGGCAGGTCATGGGTTCAGATCCCCTCAAGCTCAGGGAGGTATCACCAAATCGGTTTTACATTGGCTTCACATTGTTCAAACTTTTCTTCACAACCATGAAAGTTATTTTTACAACACCGATTCCTCTGCACAATCCTGCCACAAGAAGTTAAATTTAACTAAATTCAGCAGCCACAGAAGTGCAGAACATTTAGGTCCCTCCATGTAATCTTCAAGAGTCACTGCACAATTACGTATAGCTGGAAGTCTTCTCTGGAACTCTTAAAATGCAAATATTCTTGCCAGCAAACTCTAGTATCTTCAGTATGGAAAATGGTTGCTGAATTCAACTTGACTTCCTTTTATAATAATTTTATATTAATACCTCTTTGTTCTGTATGTTATTTTTAAAATAGTGGTGGAATGTTGCCTCTTGACAGTCTCTACCCTCTCACACAACTTTTGTCCACCCGAATTAAATGACCCTTAAACACAAGGAGCTGACACAGCTTCGGGAGCGCACAACGACCCTGCGCACCGTGCGCCCCGGTAATCACCGCGTTTATCACACAAATGCTGCATCCTCTGTTAAAGATTGCAACCTGTGTAGAAATAAGGCACGTCAGCAACTGCTAATGCCACGGTTAATATGTGTGATTTTCGGATTTCACATGTTCTTGGCAAGAACAGCCGGGGCTGTGTGTCTGAGCGCACCTGAGCCCCAGCGCTCGGCTTCGTGAGAGCCGACCGTGCACTGGGGAAGACTTTAGCGCTTGTCTCGTGTCTTTCAGGCTTCGGGAAACACAAAAAAAGTCCCTTTTAGTGGAGTACGGTCCTTTTAATGGCAACACGTCTGGCAAGAGAATTCCCCTAGGCAAGCTCGCAGAACACTACGGTGATGAGTCCTGCAGACAACGAGTTCCGCAAATCGAACAGTGGGGAATTCACCCAAGATTTACTGATGTCAGTAAACACTTCCACACCGACCTGTGTCTAAAGCATTGGAACTAGAGCGAGCAGCACCCAGCGCGCAGGAGCTGTGCAGCAGCGTTAGGGCTACGGCCCGGGGAGGGCCGGTACCTCCTGCCCTCTCCAGGACGCGGCGGGCGCGCGTTTTACCTTTTGCGGTGCCGGACGCGGACGCTGGTCGGGACGATCTCTTGCGCTGCCCGTTCTCTACAGTTTCCTGTGAAGCGGCAGAATCCTCTGTTCTTGAATTTCTTCTATTTGGAGTTTTAGACTTTTCACAATTCTCTTTTGTCTCATTACTAATAAAGTGGGACAAAATATTTCTGATGAAGTGTAAGAAGAATTAGGTTTTTCTATGCAACTCAGACAAGCTGGAGGATGGACCGACACAGGTACCAGTTCCGGACTATTAGCACTGAAGATATGAAATGCTAGAGATACCAGAAGGTTTATCAGATGAAGAATGACCTGAGTAAGCCAGAGTACAGTCCGTTTCTATGGAAAATTATCAGAGGATACAGAACTGAGAAGTCCTCAAAGAGAATATTTTCAAAATGAGAAGACCAACAAATTAGATGCATTATAAATTGTTTGCTCTGCTTTCCACAGGTGCCACCATTACTGAAGTCTAGGAAAAGCAAACAAGGTACATTAGAGACCGCTACAGTACGAACACAGACCTGAAATTGCACATGAACACAAGGGGAATCACGACCGTTCGGCGAGTGTGCCGCTGCTGCTTTTACTGCCAAGGCTCACTCCACCGGCCCAAGTGATTCCTTCACATATTAATAAGCTTAATGCTTATTTAAAACTTTCTTCAAGCTTTAAAACTCGAAGTTAAAATAGGTTTTATTTTTTATAATAACAGAAAGCTTTTTCTGCTATAAAAACTAATTGTAGGTAGTGTGGAAATCCGTGTTTCTCGTCACTGAGATAACGAATGGAGGGTTGCATTTTGTAATTAAACTCCTCTTTTGTTTTATCACTCTTAACCCGGTAAACTCATCCTGGGGTTTGGGTGTTTTCTCCTTAACGCATTAATGCCAGACAATTCCCAATCACTACGTGGTTTCTGAAGATTAAGCTAAACTTATCTCCTGTGCATTCAAAGCTAAGTACCTAATCAAACAAATTATTCTGCTGACAATGGAAAAGGAGAAAGGAAACTCATCTGAAGGCCTTTGGGTGATGCTTGCAAGACGCCAAGAGAGGCTCCTCAAGCAGAACTGAGCGAGAACAGCCAGAGCAGACTGTGTGTGACAGAGGCAACCGCAGATCCTGCTCTGAGGAACAACCACTACCAATAGTTGTGGATTTAATAACAGATACATGTAATCAAACACAATTTGTCAACTACAGGAGAGACACACATTGCCAAGCAAGGAAACACACAGTAGAGGAGAATATTGAAGCACATGGATTGTCTTGGATATAAAATAAATATTGAAATATGTTTCCCCAGAAGTCAGCACCATGGGGGATCTACAAACCAGATCCTACAAACCAGATCCCCCAAAATGGTCACAAACTGTTCACCTGTGCAGCTGGAGCAGCCACCAGAGGGACCGGAGGCAACAAACAGGCACCATCACCTCAAGTTCAGTTCTTACCGGGAATTTTTACAGATTCTAATGACTAATCCATCGTTTGGATTGTCTCAAAGGAACCAACGCATCGCTCCTCTCCTTCCATAGGAGGAAATCAAGTTGGCCCAAGTGAGAACACTTGCAGTGCTCTGCAGTTACAAGGCTGCTCTCCAGTTTGCAGCGTGTGCGTTAACTCCGGGAGCTCCGGGCCCACACCACACCCTCAGTCTGCCTGAAAACTGCCCATCCTTGCCAGTCCTGTCTGAAACGCATCAGGGCAGAACAATCCTAACAGAAATGGTAATTTGGTGTGCTGAAGGCGTCTGGAGATGGGTCATGCAAGGACACTGCATTTGCAGAATCTGCTCGTCTGCCGCGTGTCAAACCTTCAGCTTTTTAGAAAAATTCTACCCTAAAAAAAGCTTGGGACATTTCAGTTCGTCTTTGATATTAACCAGAAAGATCCCAATCCGTGTGAAGGTAAATGTAGCTAAAGATTCAATTCAGAGCTGCTCCTGATCTGATAAAGCGTTGCGTTGCTTCCCTTACAAAAGACGACGCTGCCTCGTCTCCTGCTGAACCAGCTGGACTAACTGCACCCCCCTCACCCACTGACGAGGGCGGCACCAAGAACCGGCCAGTCGCACCAGCACACTTACCCAAAAACCCTGCCAAGGTCTGTCCCTACAGCTGCCTAGACTGAGCTTAATGCCTGGGGGGGGTTAGAATCTAACAGAAAAGGATCTTGGAAACGATATTTTCTTCTGACAGAACACAACCATTTGAAAATTGATCTCTTAATTACTTAATGTCTTAACTGGGACAAGATGAAGTTTCTGCCTGGCTTTCCTATCAGGTTTCTGCAAAGTGTCAACAAGCAAACACAGAAGATTTAGTTTTGATTTGTGTTCAGAACAGTGGAAACATCAAGACCCTGATGTGAAACACTCAGGCCTGAAGGGATAAGAGGAAACAGTGTCCAAAGCGTGAGGACAGACTGGGGAAAGGGTTACCCCCCGTTCTGCACTGGAGCAGTGTTCTGAAGCATTCAGTTAGCCCGAATCCTCAGCAGGACAGAGAGAAAATGAAAAGCAGTAGCAGAAGTTGTGCAAATGAAGCAAAGAGAAAGGGATTTCCTCCCAGGGAAGCTATATCTACTCCGAGTCCACACAAACCATCTCCTTACCTTTGACCAGCAACTACTGGAGCATTTGTTTCAAGTTCTACAAGAGAAAGAGATAATTTTTAAGTCTGCTGACAAGGCACGACCATCTCACATTTCTGTCAGTATGTATTACGTTCGAAGAATAAACTTATTGATCGTTTCTATCAAGGCAAGGGGACATTCAAACCCTGAACCGCTGCAGGACGCGCTGCTCCTGCCCACGGGCGCAGGGATGAAAGAAAACGAGTCTGTTCCCTTTTTACACTTGCATTTTAGGCTGTTTATTACTTCTAAAGCTTCTCGGTTTTACTAGTTTTAAACCTTAAAAATGCTAATCTGTATCTATTATGTACGTAAAACTTTGCCTTAACCCAACCACCTCTCACAGCAATATCTACTAATGCAAAGGAAGACAATTTTCTGAAGCTAAATTATACTTTTTCTGAATTGCAAAAGCTCTCAGGGGACAATACAAAGTCTGACCCGCCTCCTTCCTCTCCGTCTCTCACAGTGATTTCGCACATGCAGAGCAGGTTTCCCTTTGAGTCTTCACGACAACAAGCAGCTCTCCTTTTCAGCAGGTAACATCTCTCGTCTTTTTGCTGTCCATCTTTGACTTGTCCCCGTAACGCCGGGGCTGTGCTGAGAGGGCCCGTCTGCACCTCTCGCGAGCGCTGCCCGGCTTAGGGCTCCCACCGCGCGCCCCGGCTCAGCCCCGGGGACAGCGCTCAGCACCGCGGCTTTGCTCTCCAGATCAATTAGTAGCCAAAGTTTGTCAGTGTGCGCAAGGAATAAAGGTGTGAAAAAAAAAAAGGAAGAAAATAGATAATATTTGTCCCCTTCTGGTAAATAGCTCTTAAAATTTGTATTGGAACATCAGACTCTTCAGTGTAACAAAGGAAAAACAGACTAAGCTAAATAAGAATTACTTTTCTTCCTACCTAAAATTTGAACAGGGAGAATGTTCAACCGTGGAAGTTGATAACGTGAGTTATCCCCGGTACGGGCACGTCGGCACCGGGGCCGCGGGTGGGATGTAACGTCACGGGCGGCACGAACACCTTCTGGTGGGAGCTTAAAGAATAAGCTGGCGCAATTTCTCCTTTCTGACAGCTCTACTGTCACTCGTATTAGAGATGGCAAATGGATGGAGAGCGGCACTTCCATGTGCAGGTCCACGTCTATCCATCTTCCCTACTCATCTCGGAAACAACGTCTTTTAAAACCCCGCAGAACTGATGGTGAAACACCATGAGAACAGACGGCAACAACCAGGAGCCATCTGCCAGGGCTGCCCCTCGGGACCCTGCCGAGGGGTCATTAGAAACTGAACAGAAAAGACGAGATTACAGCTCTCAAACTGGCCTTCCCAGCTCGGCTGTGGAAAGTATTTGCAGAAGTGTCTCATGTAAAAGAAAAACCCCCATTTGCTCTGGGTAAAGCGTGAGAAGCAGACACAGCCCGTCACTGCGGATCCGGGCCCTGCGGCTCCCGACTGAACATCCACAACTGCCTCGGGGATTTCTCATTTGTTTTTTCATTTGTTGATCCCATATTGAATCTCCAACAAGGCTCTGGAGGCTTCTAAAGCACAATGCATCTAACAAATGAAAACCATCCCAAAAGCACAAATAACTAAAATAAAAAACCAACCCCCAAACGACCAAACATATTAGTGACCATTAAAGATGCATTAAAATAAATGCATCTTCAGCTACAAACAGAGAGAGTTTAGCTCGCCTATATTGTGTTTTCCAAAGGAGATTTACCTGTTCTTTGAACAGTACTTTCTGGTGTTGCAACTGAACTTTTTTTCTGTGCGAACTGTTGAGAGGATGCTGGAACAGAAGCGCAGGGAAAAAGCATTATTGTCAAGCAGCCCCAGGATTTCCTGTTGTGCGGTCAGGCACAAACGCTGTCTCTTCCAGCGCACTGCAATTGTCCATTTACAGACACAATGTTCAAACCCACCCCTCTATCCACCCCCACCACGAGTTTAAACCTTGGGAAAACTATCCCACAAGTTTTCTCCAACTAGAATAAGTGATGAAATTAAGTATCATAAACCACATTTTTAAAAGTAACAGCTTTTTACCCGACTGAGAAATTAAAGTCCTAGAAATGAAAGAGTTTAGTCCAATGCTAATTTCAACAGAAGTTCTGGGGGAAAATAGCATCTTTGTTAATGAATCAATGCCCTCACTCTTCCAATTAAATCGCAAGAGAGCAAAATGTGCTCCCTTGAAGTCCTTTGGCAATAAGATGACGTGACTTAACATTTCTTAAGGTGACCAAGATGGAAACCCAATTCTGCTGGGCTAACGCTTAAGTAGTCTTCTTTTATGTGTGATAATGAACTTAAAAATAACACAAAGATAAGAAGTTAAACATTCATGTTTAAATAAAGACTATCCACTTCCATTTTTCCCCAACACGAGTAATTCCTTCTGCGAAGCTCGCAGTAAACATGCCCATCTTCTGGGGGCACGTGGCCACGACACGTCAATGGCCACGACACGTCAATGGCCACAGGGACCGTCACATTCAAGCTGAAGTTCTCAGTCCCACTGACTTCTGTGCGTTTTATCTTGTGTCTAAATCAATGATGTAAAGCACAGTGGGTTTTCAGACACCTTACCTCGAGGGTCATGGTTTATTTCCACACTATTTTCAACAGATTAAAAATGGCATCAAGAAATAGCAGCAATGCCATAAATAAAGTCTGTCAGATGCTCAAATTAAAATAGTAAAGGATAAACCAGTTCAGATGTGAAGGTATTTCATGGTTTTGAATTGGGTATAATTCACTTACAATCACTTTTTCAGGTACTTCTCTGAAGTGACCATTTTAATTTTTCCCTGGACATAAGGGCTTCTGGTTTTCCTTTTCTTCCGGAGGTTATTCAGCTATTTCCCTATGGGGTCCAGGTTGTTCAGAAATGGAACCAGTATAATTAGGATTAATTGAAAATATTGTAGTTAAGTCAATAAATTGAAATCAGTAACAAAAATAAAAAGTCTGTATGAGGCTGAAGCAGAACACCAGTACATCTACTGGTATAAAAGGCACCTTAAGTGTTGCTTTTGACATTACTGATACACTCACTTTTTCTCCCAGTTTCTAACAGTTAAGTGAAATCACTTCTGGTATTGCATCATACGTTCATAACAAATGTCCCACTTAAGCAGTAAACAGAAACTGAAATAAAACATCTGAAACATGAATCTTAGTGAAATAAAACCCTGTGCGTCACTCAGACGTTAGAAACAAAAGCAGCTGTCAGCCTTGGCTACAGCGTCAAAATTTTATTACATCCATGGGAAGTTTACAAAAGCAATCTTAGTTGTTCCACGTCCATGGGGTAGCGCTGGACTTACCTGCACTCTGCAGCAGCTCCTGATGCACTCCTGCTTTTTCCTCGGCCGTGCCAGCGCTGGTTTGCTCGGCCGGGACGCCGCCGTGGTCGCTGCCGTTAGCGCTGGGGGCCGCGGGCGCCGGGTCGGGGGCTGTGGGAGCGGGAATGGCCGGGGCGCTGGGAGCGGGAGCGGGAGTGGGAGCAGGAGGAGGAGGAGGAGTGCTTGTGGAGACACCGGGGGACGCGGCAGGAGCAGCAGCCGCAGGGCTGACGCCGACACTCGCGTTGCCAGGCCCAGAAGTGCTCTGTTTTGTAAGACTGGGTGATGGAGGTGTCACAGTTTTATTATCCAGTTCTGCTGGTGATTGCTCTGCTCCCAAACTACTCGGGACTGACGTTTCTAGTCCCTGACCTTCTGTTTCTCCATCCAAAGCACATTGCTCTTCCCCTTTCTCAAGGGAGCCGGTGACTTTCTTGCACGCTTTAGTCAGCAAGAGTTGGCCAATCTTGTCTACTTTTCCCTTTCCCTTGCTCGAGGAAACAGGACTGCGCCTGTTCCCAGGCCCCGGACTGCTGGTAAGCAGAGGCGGAACTGCAGGCCCCGGCTGCGCTGCTGTGGCAGAGCACGGCTCGCTCGGCCCGCCCGCCTGGGGAGCCTCCTCTGGGCTGAAGTCTTTGACTTGCTGAGCAGGAAGATGTGCGGGAACATTGGCAGAAGTTGTAGTGGGAGAAGGCAGCTGGACAGGAGGTGCCAAGGGGTTAAGAACCAGCGGTCTGCTGGCGGGAACGCTGGGAGCAGGGCTGCTGGACGACGTGCTGGGAGCAGCGGGCCCGGAGGAGAACTTGATATTCTGCGGTATATGCAAAGGACCAACAACCGCCACTGACTGAGGCATTAGACTGGAGCTAGAAGTCATCGGGGCTGTTGGAATCGTACTGGATTGAGAGCCCTTCATAACCTGAATTATTGACGATGAGTTTATAAAAACGGGTGTAATAAACTGTGGCCGGGCGTTCGACTGAACTGCCGACTGTCCCTCAGAAACCATCACTTTGTTCCCTACGTTGGGCATTGTGACAACAGTTGACACTAATGCAGGTTGCAAGTGAGACGGCAACGGTGCTGATGTATTAGCAGAAGACGTAATAGGGTTTGAAGTTACAAAAACTGTTATCTGGTTGGGGGGTAAAGGACCTGATATAGAAGAAGAGCTGACGGGTCTTTGCATTACTGGAGGAACACTCTGAGCAACGTTTGAGTTTATTTCTCCCAGTTCCTGGTGCCCTGAATTTGAAGAGGCCTCATTGTTTTGAGGCAAGCTAAGTGAACTAGATGCCTCTTTGCTCGAGGATGCCTCCTGCAGCGGAGGAATGACAGCTATCTTCTTTAGCTCCTCACCAGTGGTGACTATCGGTGCCATTTCAAGACCAGTCAGCCCAGGGGGTTTAATGGTTACATTAGGAGCTCCAGAATTATCAAGAAGTTGACTTAAAGAAGTTGGTGCCTCCCTCATGGCTGGAGATACCATGGTTTTACTTTCCTCCAAGACTGGAAGTTTACTGGTGTCCACGGTCTGCCCGTCTTTTTTTGACTGTTCTTCCGGAACCAACATTTTCATTTCTGGAGCAGGGACAGCTTTTAGTTCAATACTGGGCTGGTCTTTGTTACCTTGGACACCTTGTGTGCTTGGACACTCGTTATCTTGTGGCACACTAAGGCTCTCCTTATTGTCTTCAGGAACCCCTGTGACAGCAGGTACAGAAACTGCAGGATTCTGGTTACTCAGCATGTTATTATTTTGAAAACTTGTAGTCACAGGTGTTGGCAAAGAAGAGGGACCAGCCATCATGTTTCTTTGTAATTCCATGTTCTGCAAGAGAGATGGATTCTGCTGAGGTGTCAATGATAATTTAGCTGCTTTTGAATTTTGTCTGCCAGGGCTGGGTGTAGTTTTCCTACTGGATCCAGGACTGGACCTTCGACTATTGCTTGGACTCGCTCTCTTTGTTCCTCCACTGTTGGTTTGTTTGCCTGAATTGATGACAACACCTTCCAATTTGTGTGACTGCGGAGCAGCAAAACTAGACTGATTGTTAATTGTGAGGTTTGATGGGGCTTGTCCAATGGCCTTCAAAGTAGTGGGATTAAGACCCTGCTGATCAAATCCTCTATTGAGATTAGGCCTGGGAGGCAAAGGAATATTAATCTGGGGAGGGAACAGACCAGCTATAGAAGCATTGAGTCTCTCTGGAGACAAACTGATTTCTGATGGTTCTGTGCTAGGTGGACGGTTATTAGGAGTCTGAGGATAGTATGGCCTTGGGCTTGCTCTGTTTGGTGTTTTAGGCCTTGAAGTTTGTGATGGGGCGGCAACATTTGGAAAATGGTGCGTAAGAGCAGTAGGCAGAGAACTGGACTGCTGCTGGGGACTTGCGCCTTGGGCAGCTGAAAGGGAGGATGGTCCCGGTTTGGGTCCTGTCATCATTAATTGGTTCTGTGAAACTACTAAATGAGACGTCAAATTATTCTGAGCTCCTGATGCTGGGGGGCCTTCAGCTCCACCTCCTTCTGGAAGGGAGGATACCGATGAAACCTCTCCGAGGGGTGAGTTGGAAGGATTCTGTACATTATCTTGATAAACCATTTTCCTTGCATTATTTCCCAGAGGAGGATTGCCCGGCAAGGAAATTCGTTGCTTATCAGGAGACGGAGGCACCGACCCCGGGCCTTGGAGGTTCACCATCACCGGCATGCTGCCGCTCTGCTGCATCGGCATTCGCTGAGCGTCTGTGTTCACGGGCCCTCTGGGGGGGTGAACTCCCTGCGGAACGGGCAGCCTGACTGACTTGGGATCCTGCTGCATCATGAGCATCATCATCATCTGCTGCTGCTGCTGCGGTGTCTGTGGCGGGGCCTGGCCTTGCTGCGGCTGCGGCTGCTGCGGCTGCTGCGTGTGTGGCAAGAGTTGAGGTGGCATCTGCTGAAGTGGCCTTTGCTCCACTGGCTGAGATGGATAGCCTACAACAACGAGAGGACACGTCCGTTGAAACCAAAGAAAGATCAGAGAAAGCAGGATTTCTGTAACGAACAGGACCAGATGGGAAGTATGGCCCGTTTATCTTATGTGAGGCTTCACAAATAAGGACGAAGATTTTAGTTAATTCTTAAAAATATTTTTACTTAATATACAAATGACTTGCATGACATTTAATTGGAGAAGACCACTGAGTGTATCCTGTCATCTACCAGCTATTATTCCAGATTCACTGTACCTGAAAAGCCGCTGCAACTGTCCGTGGGCTTGTTTTCACTTGCAAACGGAGACTTGGACTTTTGCTAATTAATACTGTTTAACGCAAACAAGACTTTGACAGCGGGACACAGACATACCTGCTACACATCTGGCATTCTCCTAGTGTACAAAACAGAATCTGTCATGTATTCCTTGGCCAAACACAGTGCTAAGAACCACCTGTGTGGCTTTTAATATAAATTACTTCACGGACTTTGGATTTAATCCTAACTACGTGCAAAGGATAATTCCAGCTGCAACCCTCTTGTTATAACTCTGAAAAATCATCTAGTGGTTAATGCTGAATTATGGCATCAGTCCATGCTACAGTTAGAAATACAGATTTTTTTTATCAATTATGTTATTGCTGAATAACTCTATGCTATTCAATATGACACCTGCAGGATGATACAGGAGAATGTGACCACATTCAAACTAATTCAAAGAAAACACTTAAACAATGGTACCAATTAGTTATTAGCAGGAAAAAAAAACGTTTTCAACTTGAACATACGATAGCACAAATTAAATTGAACTGTCAGAATGACCAGTAAAAGCTCTCCTATAGTTACTACACTCATAAACCACACAAAAAGTCCTACTACCTGGTGGCCTACTTGCAAAATCTGGAAGTTTAGGGCCTGAATTATCTAAATTCATTCCTTGCTCTCCAGACATGGATGACTGATCACTCTCCTCCAGCCCAGCTGGACGCGGTTCTGAAGAACTGAAAGAAAAAGAATTGCAGTTAAGATCCAGCCCTCACATCAGCATTTGACTTCTGCTTCCATAGCTGAGTACTCAAGTAGATCATTGTTAGCACTTTTCACAGACCTGCACGTAACTCTCTGACACAAACCGCTGCTTCTGGTGTAACAGGACACCCTCGAACACAGAGCCCAGGTCTGCTGGCACCCACCCCTGCGCCTCAAACATTACTGAAAAGGAAACGAGTTGCCTGGTGTTCTACTGATCGTAAACATTTCTTCTGTTTCTGCCTTGAATGTGAGTTTTATAACTAAAAGAATGCCAATGGATATTTCAAATTATATATATATGTATGTATTTTTAAAATATTAAATAGCCTTCCCTCTCATAGTGCTGTGACATCTGTATAGGTAAGTACCATGGGTAGATACACAAACATTTATTTTAATGGCAGCACCATTTCCTCCAGTATCGTACCCAGAGGTGACCAGCCCAGGGGATCAGAGACGGCTGGTAACACCACAGCACTGATGTATCAGACGTGTAAAGTCACTTGCCAGAGCACAGACCCTTGGGGGACACTGCAGCTCTGGAAGCGACCACAGAATCACCGAATGGTTTGGGTTGGAAAGGACCTTAAAGCTCATCTAGTTCCACCGTCCTCCACGTGCAGGGACACCTTCCAGCAGCCCAGGCTGCTCGGGTACTCAGGGCTGGGGATCCAGAGCCGCCCTGGGCAGCCTGTGCCAGGGCTCACAGCTCACAGGGTGAGTTTCTTCCTATCATCTAGTCTAAATCTACCCTACTCTTTTGGTTTAAAACTGTTACCCCTCATCAGAATCCTGCAATTTCTGTACCTGCTGCGACTGGCACTCCTGAGGACAACAGAGAGCCCTCATGCGCCTCAAGATACCATCCGATACTGGACTCCCTGGTAAGCGCCCCCCCAGCATTACTGCAGGTCCCCTTCAGGTACAGAAAGTCCACACTAAAGTCTCTCTGGAGCTTCTCTTCTCCAGCTGCACACCCCAGCTCTCCCAGCCTGTCCCCCAGCAGAGCTGTTCCAGCCTTGGATCATTCCTGTGGCTCCTCTGGCCCCTCTCCAGCAGGTCCATGTGTGTCCTGTGCTGAGGACCCAGAGCTGGACCAGCACTGCAGGGGGGTCTCACAGAGCGGGGCAGAGGGGCAGGATCCCCCCAAACCTGCTGCCCACGAGGCTGGGGATGCTGCTCAGGATATAGTTGCATTTCTGGGCTGCAAACACACATTGGTGGCTCATGTCCAGATTTTCACCCACCGGTGTCCCCAAGCCCTTCTCCAGGGTCACCTGATGCTCCAGGAGACTCTCTTAAGACTCTTCAATTGTTTGGATTCAATGCCCAAAACTTCCACTGAACCAAGACAACTTTTGCAGACTTAGATAAAAACAAGTTTCTATAGTTATCAATATATATGGTCTGAGGATGTAGGATATAGAGGGATGAAGAGGAACTGCTTATCAGCTTCATGAATATATGAAGGGTGTAGGGAGATCTACGGAATATAAGCTCTGAGTTAAAATTATAGACATCAAAATAAGACCACTGCCACCAAAGTGAGGCGGAATCATGAAGAAATGCCAAGAGCAAAAGACATTTTCAGCAAAAGAATGTGAAGTATATAAAGGCAGAGAGATTGATCTTATCTCATTTTACTTGAGAGTAACAGCTTCTGGCACCTGTACAGCTGCCAAGGAGACGCAGATGTGTCCTAATGTCCTATTAGCTACTTAACCAATGGTCAAAAAGCAGCATGTGCCTTCAGAATCCCTGCACTATCGCAGGTCAACACTGGGAAGAACATAAACCAAGAGACAAGAAAGGCAAGACATGGGGCAAACACAGAACCGCTCACCAAGGAAAGTATTTGAGTTAAACCTTCTGTCTAATGCAGCACATCACCGACTTTTGTGATGCACTTGTTGTACGCTCACACGCCTCCGCCAATAAAGTTGATGAAAACCGGCAAAATACATATTAGCAGCCACAAATGAACACAAATCCTGGCAGGGAAATCACCCAGAGGAGCTGCAGCCTTTGATGTAGGTGCCAACAACACGGATCAACTGCCTAAAACTGTGAATACAATCTGGAGTTTGTAATTTTGCCATTTGTGATTCATTTATAATGGTGGGAGATTCAAAATGCTACAGTTAAAGATCAGATAAAAAGCCAGTTTAGAGCATCACTGCGCAAACAGGTTTAACCTAGAAAACAATCACGCAAAATCAATTCTTGGAAAACATCTCCTGCCAGATGGGTCTGACCGAGCGAGCTCCACAATCCTTGCAGAACAGGCACGAGCTTTGTTTGCCAGCACAGAGGAGCAGTTACTGCAGCAGACTGCTGCTGGAACTGCTGGAAAATTCAAACATAACCTGAATTTTGAACGTAGCTGAAATTCACTGGGCATATTTAACAACCACCAGTCATCAAACAAACCAACAAACAAGTTCTGAATATAAATAACAAGCAAAATGAGAAATTGGTGTGAGAGGGACAAATATTAAAACCACAGAATGTCCTGAGCGGGAAGGGACCCCCAAGGCTCATGGAATCCAACTCCTGTCCCTGCACAGGACACCCCACAGGTCACCCCGTGTGTCTGAGGACGTTGTCCAGTCTCTTGAACACTGTCAGGTTGGGCCGTGACACCTCCCTGGGGAGCCTGTTCAGTGTCCAGCACCTCTGGGTGGAGAAACTGTATTTGTTCTTCTTTCCTATTGCTCTGATGTAACAAAAGCACATGAGGTACAGTACGATCGTCGCAAGGGGACCCTTTGCTCCACCAGCTGCATTCTCAAGCACAACCTTCAGATACAAAATCCCTCGTCGGAGTGGAAAGAACTCCAGGAGACAAAACCAACCAAACCAAAACACCCAACCAACAAACCTACACCAAAAAGTGCTGCAGATGGCGAAGTAAGGCGTGCAAAAATAACATTACGGTACAAGTGCAAGCAGAACCAGCCCTGTGACATGGTATGATGTTCTGCAACTACTTTTGCTTTTACAGAAAGGCCCTTGTCCCCTGATGCTGAATGAGTTTCACCTCCCACGTGCACAGGACTGTCACCTCCAGGCCTGCTCAAACGCTCTGAATCTGAGAAGGACGTCCCTGTGCTGGCGCGTGTCACCCGCGCGTCACCCCAGCCTGGACACCCAACTGCACCAGCGCACGCCACGGGCACGGTCTGTGTGCGGGAGAGCACTGAACAACCCTGCGTTTGTGCACGTACTTAACAGAATTAACTAAGACGTTCTACCTGCAATCACACTGCATCGAGCATCTTTTATATCCCATTACCTACAGTCTTCAGGTTCAGACACAATCTCTTTTAAACAACCTGCTTTTCCAAAATGTCTTGAATTTCATTCCAATGCTCAGTTGCTCAATTAAGCAAACCCTTAAAACTGTTTTAAACTCAGCGGAATGACATCTTGTCAACAGCTCACTTATCCTATTTACACTCCAATATGGCTCAGTCTAAAAACCGTATTATTAATGGTACTTTTGTTACTATATTATTACATCTTCCAAGATTATTTCTAAGGAACAAAAAGCACATTTATCAAATTAACTGCGTTTCCACACAAGGTTCGCTGCTCTGAACTCTAAAATTTCTGAGAGAGAATGACAGAGAAGGAGCCAAGATGAAAAGCATCCTTGTTTGCTTCTGATGCAAAGGAAGGGGATCCAAATCGGATTTTGAAGTGTCAGCAATTCCAAGTCAGGAAAGCGCTGAGCTCGCCTAAGGGCGCTGGGCTCTGCAGTCACCTTCCTCCTGCTGGAGAGCAATCTCAACCACACTGGCAAGGACAGCTCCCTTCTTAATGCCCCTGCAAGGATAAAGCGATTAACACATAGCCTATTAAGAAACAAACCGCTAATCCACCGCCGGTGCCAAACCAGCGTTCTGCAGGCAGCAATGGGGAGAAACGTTCACTGAAAAGTGATAGAGTTATTATAAAGTGGTATTTCCTTTGTGAATGCACCAAAATCTGATTAAAAGCCTTATTGAAGAGCTAGGAATTGTTTTGTATTGTCACAGCTCAATAGACAAGCTAAAACTTAGGCTGACTTCATTGTGCAAACTTGTTAACAACAAGTAGTCTTGTGGGGCTCTGTGAGCTCAGAGAAGAGCTTTCTGTATCTGTGTACGGGTAATCCCAGGCCACGGAGAAGCTGGGTGATCATCAGCAACATGAATGAAAACAAAGATGCTAACGAGGCTTTTCTTTAATGATTAACAGATTTACTTTTCAGAAGAGAGCGACCTGCCTGCCCCTCTGAACCCTTTGTCATTTCCACGGCAGGACAGCTCACTGCAGTTGTGGTTATGATGATTTTGTTAGAATCTATTTGGAATTGAAGCTTTATTTTCTAAACACATAGCACCGAATCTTTTCTACCTAGAAATATAAGGCCATTTTTTGTCTTTGATTTCGGGCCATCAAACAAATAAACAACATCTTTCCAGGAAAGATGCGGATGGTTAATTGTTTGCATATTTTACTTTGTTGCAGACTATGGGCAGTGTCTACTGGTACTGTACAAATTGCTGCTGGGTAGCGGCTCCGCAACACAAATGTTTTTGATACAAAGAGAAGAAGATGGCGTTGTTGTTGGAAAGACAACTAGATAGCTTTGAATGTCAGGTGAAGAAACAGGTAATATCTGCTTGTTATTTATTTGAGACCCTCTGCAGGACGCGATGTACCACGGGCAGGAAGATGCAGGTCCTGCCGTGGTGCTGCTGCTCTGCCCAACTGCACACACAGCCCTGGGCAGCACAGCGGGACAGGCCCCAGCGGCCAAACGGCTTCACGGAATCCCAGAGCGTCAGGGATCAGAAGGGCCCTGGAAAGCTCATGCAGTGCAATCCCCCCATGGAGCAGGAACACCCAGATGAGGTTACACAGGAAGGTGTCCAGGCGGGTTGGAATGTCTGCACAGAAGGAGACTCCACAACCCCCCTGGGCAGCCTGGGCCAGGCTCTGACACCCTCACCAGGAACAAGTTTCTTCTCAAATTTAAGTGGAACCTCCTGTGTTCCAGTTTGTACCCATTGCCCCTTGTCCTGTCATTGGTTGTCACCAGAAGAGCCTGGCTCCATCCTCCTGACACTCCCCCTTTCCATATTGATCCCCATGAATGAGTCCCCCCTCAGTCTCCTCTTGTCCAGCTCCAGAGCCCCAGCTCCCTCAGCCTTTCCTCACACGGGAGATGCTCCACTCCCTTCAGCATCTTGGTGGCTGCGCTGGACTCTCTCCAGCAGTTCCCTGTCCTGCTGGAACTGAGGGGCCACAGCTGGACACAATATTCCAGGTGTGGTCTCACCAGCACTTGGACTTAAAATTGCTGGAATGGCAAATTAAGGACACCTACACCCCTCACACACCTCCCTTTGACACAGACAAAGACAACCAAAGCTGGAGAGCTCCCCTGTGGCCTCCCTCGCGGGCCTGGCTGCTCCCTGCAGGACAGACGGACCATGGCTGTCCCACCGTGGCCGTCCCGCCGCCCGCCGGCCTGGGGCAGCCATAGGCAACACGCGGCAGACGCGGACGAGCCAGAACGAGTTGGGCAAGGGCCGAGCTGGGATCCCGGTCGCGGTTTCCACGTCCCCGCCACGCTGAGCCCACCCACACGCGGGACACTCGGCTCCCACACAGTCACTTTGAGCAGGTCCTCACAGTGCCCACAGGTTGTGTCTCCTGGTTTCACCTGAAATCACACAGCCTGTTTTCAGCAGCACTGAGCTGACAGGCCATACCACCCCCATATGCAATTATATAGCACGTATCTGAAAGACTCTTTTCAAGGCCGATCAGATTAGCATGCTTTGCTTCACCTTCACCATGCAGCATTTTTGCACTGTAAAATGCACGTAACAGCTCCTGTATTTTACTTTAGTACTAGTAAAGCCAACTAACGACTGCCACAAAAGATCACTTGCTATAGACGATGTGAGTCACTTCAGTGCAGAACCAAAACGTCCCTGAGAAAATTCAATTTTCACGAAGGAATCTCGCCATTGTGCAGAAATGAAGGCTGGGGCTACACACTGAATAACCAAAGGAAAAAACTAAATACTGAAAAGTCACTTAGCACTCAAACACCATCCACTCTTTGCATCCGTCTCTGGAAACGGTGGCATGAACTCCACGTTAAGACTAATAATGATTATTCAAAGGACAGAGACCGGCGGCAGCGGAGCCACACCAGTACTCAACAGGCCACTGCTGCCTTTTTGTTTGTTTAAGAATTTAACTTTGAAATTTGGATATTCCTGGTTTATCATTTTCTGTGCAGAGTTTTTCCATTGTTTTCTAAAGCAAACTGGGAATGATGCCCAGAAGTTCTATCAGGTGGATTCCTGCCAGTGTTCCTGGGGCTCACTTGCAGCTTCAGAAGAATTAGATACAGAAAGTACCCGATTCCTGCCTCCAAATCCTAGCAGCAGCTCCAACTAAGAGGAGAGTCTAGCTCAACGCCAGAACCATGACATGACATACATATAATTCAGGAAACAAGTCCCCAAAAATCTCTACTGCACATATTATATGGAGGCTTCTAATTCTTCCGAAAGTAGCTCCCAGCCTTTGGGGCCGAGTGGCTGCTCAGAAGAGGCGCCTCCTCTCCCAGGGGCTGCGGCACCACGTGCCACTGATATACAAACAACCTCTGCACTTCCTCTACCCCGTAAATGTAAGGAATGGTGATGTTATAACTGGGTTTATAACCAAGCTCGGATGTCTGCATGGGATTTTTTTAATCTTGAATGAGCCTTGCAGCGGCAGACTTGCCAGTGGATTATCATTTAACTCTTGAGAGAAATTGTTAGAATATGAAATAATACAGGTCCTTTCTCACCCCATACTTGTTGAAAAATATTGACAAGTTCCCTGTGGAGCTTCCCCATACCCCTTATAAAAATGATGTAATATTAAACCTACGTTGTTTGTTCTAGTTGTTGATTATTTTTCTTCTTCCTTGGAGGCTTCTTCTTCTTCGGCTTGTTGGCATTCTGATTATTTTGCTTGTTGTTCACACCAAAGTGTCCCGCCGATATATCGCTTTGTAGAAGGTTAACCAAGAGCGGGCTGGTGAGCGTAACATCTTTATTGACAGGAAAAACAGGATTCTGCCCACAGGAAATCTGATTCCCATTTGGCGTTCCACTAAACCCAGTATTGAAAGGCAGCCCATGGCCAGAGAAATGACTCCCTGAAGCGTTGTTGTTTCCTTGCATTGCTTGCATATGAGAAGGCACCATGTTTGGCTGCTGCACAGGAACGTCAGGTAACATCTGTGCCAAGTTCACATCATTATTTGTCGTAGTCGTAGTATCCCCAAGTTGCTGAGATATGTGAGGACCAGGTCCAGTGGGTCTTAAAACCTGCCCTTGGATTCCCATAACCTGAGAAGGATTACCATTCACGGGGCCTTGCTGCGCCATCATCTGCCCAGTGAACTGCACCATGTTTCCTTGCATGTTTGGGGTTGGTCCTCTCATCAGTTGAGCTGGCCCCGTCATAACATTGGACTGGTTTTGCGTACTAAAAGGCTGTTTGTTTCCTTGCATCTGAGTGGTCATCATCTGTTCCATCATTGAGTTTTGCTGTAACAAGACCTGGCCCTGAGGTCCCATCATCTGATTGTGTGTAGACATCATCTGTTGTCCCTGCTGGGGAATCATCTGTTTGGGTGGGGTCATCCTCTGGGGAGAAGGGCCAAGATTTTGGTTTTGTGGCGTCACCATCATTTGGCCTTGTGGCATGAGCTGAGTTCGAGAAAGTATCATCTGGTTTTGAGGGTTCAGTGATCCCTGAGCCTGAATGTTCACCATCTGTCCTTGAGAAGACACAATTTGCTGGTGCATGCCCATGAGCTGAGACTGTGGTCCTTGTTGCGGCTGGCCCTGGATGTTGCCCATGTTCACCTGGGACACCCCGCCAGCACCAGCCTGCTGGTTGTTCATATTTCCATGAAGTCCCATTAGATTGGTCTGCATCATATTGGGTGGGCCATGTGCTGCTTGCAGCTGATTTTGAGGAGGTCCAGATCCTTGGCCACCTTAAAAAAACAAAACAGCCAGTAAGAAACTAATTGGACTAGTATAAAAGTTTTCACACCTTTCGATGTTAAGTTTTCTTCCTTTTCCCAATAAACTGGAATATCTGGCATATTTGCAGCCCTGTGACGCAATGCTTGATGCCACAGGTACACGTGAGTTGTTAGAACAAAACCTCATGCTTCTCAGAATAAACCCTTAGACTGGTACTTCCCGTGTACCCCACTACGGAGCACAGGACAGAAATTTAACTTCACTTGTTATCGCTATCTAAGTTTGAAAATAATATCACCTAACTCAACAGAATAATTCCAAAATAAAATAAGCTTCAAGTCTTAAGGTTATTTTATAATGAGTTAAAAAAGAAATACACATGGAGTACTGCTGAAATGGCATTATCAGGGTATTCATAATCTAAAAGACTAATAATCGGATTGTTAAATGGAGACATTTGTGAACTAAAGATTTAATTTTACAAGACTGTAGTACAGTTCCAAAGCTTTCAAAGGAACTAATAAATCGTATTTTCAAAGCAAAACAAGATTATTTTGTTGTTCTGCTTCCAGGACACTCTTGTTTTTTTTTCTCCTGGACAGGAAGTTACCTTTGTGTTCTATATAACCCCAGCCTCCAAATTTAAACGCTACTTCCATTCAATTCCTTAACAGATTCTTCCGGATGCGAGTACCACAGTCCTAATCAATAATAGTTGGGTGGTTTGAAAAACACGAGCAGCCTCCTGCTTTCCCTTCCTCATTTAGCAACGCCCAGCGAAGGCCTGTGCAGCCCCAGCGAGCTAACTCCCTATCAACAACAAGAGTTTACTGCTTTGGTGTCTGTGTCACACAAGTAAAGGCACAATTTTGTACAAAAAGAGACCTGTGTGCGGCACGTTTTGGCTGGTTTGCAGCTGCGGGGCCACGCTGTTCACCGGCGTCCCGGGGGCCGTGGAGGGGACCTGGCCCTGCAGGAAGCTCTGGCCGGGCTGGCCCGCGGGGAACCCCGGCGGGAGGCGCTTGGGCATTCCTGAGAACAGGAATCGTCTGGTTAGTACGCGTGGAAAACGGGGAGAAGAGAAAGATAACATCTATAGTTGGAGTATGAGAGGAGGAAAACCCGTGAATCCGTACTGTCACATTACGCGTTCAGGCAGAAAGTGGTTTTTGCCAATATAAGAAACCCACTGAGGACATTTATAGCTCTTATCTGTGCAATAATTCTGCCTAACAAGTTGCCGTGACTTGGTTCAAATTGTAATTTAAGCACAAAACTTATCCCATATAGAAGGCAAAAAGTCCATGTCTGACTTTTTAGAAACTAGAAATTAAAGTAAGATGCGTTGCTGTTTTCCTCTCCACTGCACCTCGACTCTAGTCAGGCCTTTAACTTACTCCACATACGCAAACACCAGTATCCTGCATTTCTGTCACAGTGATGTGCTCCTCTCAGCAGCTCTCACTGTAACACACCAGGTGCACACTCCTGAGCGCTCCTGCACGGCTGCTGCATGTGTGCACCCCAAATAACCCAGCTGGGCTGGGAACCGCATGAGTGGCACGGCCAGAGCAAAGAACGATGCTCTGCAGGTAACGATGCTCCTGCAGGTAACGATGCTCCTGCAGGTAATGATACTCTGCAGGTTAACGATGCTCCTGCACGTAACGATGCTCTGCAGGTAACGATGCTCCTGCAGGTAATGATACTCTGCAGGTATCGATACTCTGCAGGTAACGATGCTCCTGCAGGTTAACGATGCTCCTGCAGGTAATGATACTCTGCAGGTAACGATGCTCCTGCAGGTGATGATACTCTGCAGGTTAACGATGCTCCTGCAGGTAATGATACTCTGCAGGTAACGATGCTCCTGCAGGTAATGATACTCTGCAGGTTAATGATGCTCCTGCAGGTAATGATACTCTGCAGGTTAACGATGCTCTGCAGGTAACGATGCTCTGCAGGTAACGATGCTCTGCAGGTAACGATGCTGCTGCAGGTAATGATACCCTGCAGGTTAATGATGCTCCTGCAGGTAATGATACTCTGCAGGTAACAATGCTCTGCAGGTAACGATGCTCTGCAGGTTAACGATGCTCTGCAGGTTAACGATGCTCTGCAGGTTAACGATGCTCTGCAGGTAACGATGCTCCTGCAGGTAACGATGCTCTGCAGGTAACGATGCTCTGCAGGTAACGATGCTCTGCAGGTTAACGATGCTCTGCAGGTTAACAATGCTCTGCAGGTAACGATGCTCTGCAGGTTAACGATGCTCTGCAGGTTAACGATGCTTCTGCAGGTTAACGATGCTCTGCAGGTAATGATACTCTGCAGGTAACGATGCTCTGCAGGTAACGATGCTCCTGCAGGTAACGATGCTCTGCAGGTAACGATGCTCTGCAGGTAACGATGCTCTGCAGGTCCTGCTGCCAGAGCAAGCAGTTGTGCAGGCCCCTGTCTGGCGCAACCCCCACGCTGTGACACAGCAGATCACCGCTGCTGGACAGAGAGAAAAACTCTCCTTCTACCTACCAATGTGAGCACAGCATAAATGGGTTTAACAGAACCTACTTCTTTTACTTCGCTGTCAAAGAAACGCTGCCACAGACCTAGAAGCAACCCTGCCCTGCCTTATTTTTCTGACCCACAATATGCAGGCAGAATTTGACTCTGGTTCCTTCTACAGTTACAGCTTTCTGGCACACTTAATTGTATTGCTTGTGTTAATTAATCTTGTGTTAGGTTTGTAATTGTTATTTCAAGATAATCAAGTTTACAGGTCAAACAACAAGACACATCTGCAAATATGGAACACATACACATCACCAGACTATAGTTTCAGTTCTGCTAAACCTTTAGGAAAGTTTTGCACGTGGGAATGCTTGAACGGAGAAAGAACAAGCGTTAACTTGGCCGATTCTAAATCTAATGTAAACCTTGATTTGCTAAATTAACCAGGTGAATGGAAAGTGTTTTAATGTATTCATTTACACCAAACCTTTCAAAGCAAGATGGCTTGAAAATTGAACAATCTGTAATTACAACTTAATTAACAGACAAATTACAGCACGGAATTGGCATGCTCAGAAGGCCGGCAAAAATCTCAGCACGTGGGAGCAACAGAGCTGTGCTGAAAGCAGCGGAACCCGGCACAGCAGGACTGCTGGTTGTAGCAGTACAACCCATGGGGAAACCAAATTCCATACCGGGTAGCTTAGTAGAAAGGAGGGAAAATACAGAGGTTTTACTACCTAGAGGTCACGCTGTGCTGCCCAGAGGAAACGATTCCTGATGGGGATGTGCAGCTGGTGAGGCAAAACTGTAGGGAAATGTGACTATAATAAATAATAATAACTGCTTCTAGATGGAGACATGATAAGATGTACTAAGTACAGGGCACTGGCAGATGCTAAGGACAAGAGGAAAACCTTGAAAATGAGACAAATCATCTGAATCAAATTAATCTGAACTCAAATGAGGCCCCCGGTACAAAGAGTGAAAACAAGAAGCTTGTCCAGACCAGCAGACCAAGCAATGGGTATTCCTTACGGCCTCCTGGGCAGATTTCAGACGTACAGTGCGAGCGTGCAAGAAACTAGGATATATATGTGTGTGTGTAGTTGGACAAAGAATATGGCTCACACTTGACAAGTACAGAAAGAAAGTATTTCAAAGGCTTAAGCAAGAGCTTGTGTATGGGTGTCTGAGAGCAGCCGTGCAAGGGAACGATGAAGAAATGAGTGAGCAGAGAGAAGTGCCGCAAGTCTGGCACCGAACCACAAAATGCTCAAATGGAAAAAACACCAAGGACACAAACGAGATCTTGGGATTGACAAATGAAATTCCTTCACTGTTAGAGTAGAATCCAAGGAGTAGTAAGTAAAAGATTTGAGTGTGGAGGTCTGACAAGAAAAGTAAAGACAATACAGCTGAAACTGAAGTTAAAATATCCATTGACCTCTTAAGTTTAGAACAGGGAGTACAACAGCATGGCAATAATAGCTCTTTCCTCTTCTGTGTGGGAAGAAACTAATGACAAACAAAGACAGGTTCACAAAGAGACATCCACAACTTGGAAAGGAAGACGCAAAATAATGCCTCACTTCTCTAGTTGAAAATGTAAATGGTGACAAAGGAAACTGAAGAGAGAAAGAAAACGTTCACTCAATCTTATTACACTCTTGCTCAAACAAAAATGCCCCCTCTCCCCTAGAGCAACCCCAAACCAAAACGAAAAACCCCACAGCATCTCTGAATATCCTGATGTTGCTTAAAGACAACAGAAGAGCTGCCAAGAGGACGAGCGGCAGTCACAACCAGCACCCGCACACAGCGATTTCCTCGTGCAGCCGCGCAGGGTCTGCGCTCAGCCAGCGCTGACGCTGCAGGGCAGAGACCGAGAAACCAAGTGATGCTGCTGCTAATTCACTCCCACCCCCTTTATACTCCATCTATACCTCTATTCTGTCTTTCAAAGGATCTTGTCAAAACTCACAGTTCTAGTCATTTTACGTTTCTTTTCTTTTTAAAATAAAAGAAGGTCTCAGCACTTCTTACCTCCTAAACCAGGGTGTAAACCTTGCGCACCTTGGTTCTGCTGCTGCATCACCATGAAGTTGGGGGGTACATTCCCCTGTTGCACCATAGGATTACGACTGGGAGAACTGACAGGCTGCTGGAATCCCTGGGGCAGCGTGCTACTCTGGGGAGGCCTTGGTCCCATCTGCTGCTGCGGCTGGTTAACTGTTGGAGATGATGCAGGAGATCCCTGCTGGAAGGAGGAGGGAGAGGAAGCAGGAGACTTGTTGGTGAGGTGGGGCTGTTGTAGTGGCGTAGGAACCCGCGAGGGCCCTCCCTGAAGGCTTTTCATTTGAGGAGCAGTAAACTGGCCAGGATTGCTCATCTGGGGAAAGTTTGAGTGAGCCTGGGAAGCTTGCTGGCTTCCAAAAGGATATGGAGGTGGAGGATGAGTAGGAGTTTGTACTGTTGCTAGAGATGGTCTTGCTTGAAGTTGCTGCTGCATTTGTCCAGGCAACGGGGCCTTTTTCCAGCCCTGGTTTACTGTCAATGTACCCAATGCTCCCTGGGTCGGAGGAGGCTGAAGTGCTCCAGAAGGAAGCTGGTTCCAGCCAGGGGGAACTGGAACCTGTGCTGGTGAAGTAAAGGAAGGTCGAATACCCTGCTGTGGCTGCTGATGTGGCTGGGGAGGACGTGTCTGCAACTGCGTCTGCTGCTGTAGTTGCTGGAAGTTGGCTGAGTTCATCTGCCTGTTTAGAGGAACTGACTGCATTGAATGGAGCTGGGGAGCTAAAGATCCAGATGGATGACTTTGCTGCTGGATATTTAGCCCAGATAAGAGTGGGTCCATTGCATCTATTAAAATAGCAAACAAAAGTAAAAAAAAAAAAATAACCTACTGAAGACAAAACCCGCACAAAGACAAAACCAAGAAAGGATAAATTGCTTGCTTGCATTTGCTTACTCTGCACAAAAACTCACGTTCCAGTTTCTCCGACAGACAGAACAGGCAATGCTCTAAAAATCTGTAAGTTGTTCGGGAATCCCGAGAAGCCAGGTCTTACCAATTTATAACGTCTACGGTGAAGCACAACAGCTCCACAGTGTTTGTTGCTACAAACTAATGTAAACCCTCAACACACTTAGAATCGTAGAACCACAGAATATCCCAAGTTGGAAAGTACCCACGAGGATCATTAAGCCCAACTCCCTGCTGCCCGCAGGACTATTCAAAAATAAACCATATGACTAAGAGCATCAACCAGATGTTGCTTGAACCAGGACAGGCTTGGTGCTGTGACCACTTCCCCAGGGACCTTGTTCCAGGGACCGACCACCCTCCCAGTGAAGAACCTGTTCCTAATGTCCACTCTGAAACTTCACTTGATGCAGCTTCATTCCATTCCCTCGTGTCCTGTCGCTGGACACCAGAGAGAAGAGATCCGCACCTCCCCTCCGCTGCCCCCCGAGGAAGGTGTAGACTGCGACGAGAGCACCTCTCAGTGGTGGGGTCACCCCTCAGTGGTGGGGTCACCCCTCAGTGGTGAGGACATCCCTCAGTGGTGAGGACACCCATCAGTGATGAGGACACCCCTCAGTGGTGAAGACACCCCTCAGTGGTGGGGTCACCCCTCAGGGATGAGGACACCCATCAGTGGTGAGGACACCCATCAGTGATGAGGACATCCCTCAGTGGTGAGGACACCCATCAGTGGTGAGGACACCCCTCAGGGATGAGGACACCCCTCAGCCTTCTCCAAGCTGAACAGACCAAGTGATCTCAGCTGCTCCTCGTTAGTCTTGCCCTCAAGACCTTTCACCACCTTGGTCACCCTCGTCTGGACACACGCCAGTTGTTTGGTGTCCTCCTGCTCCTGAGGCCCCAGAACTGTCCCCAGTGCTCGAGGTGAGGCCGCAGCAGGGCAGTGCAGAGGGGACACTGTGCTGGCCGCAGCCCAGGACACGCCTGGCCCTTTGGGCTGCCAGGGCACATGGGTGACTCCTGTTCAACCTGCCATCAACCCAAACCCCAGATCTCTCCACGGAGCTGCTCTCCAGCCTCTCATCTTCCAGTCTGTATGTACAACCCACTTGTTGGGGCATTTATCCCTACCAGTTTACAAAAGTGGCATAACAAGGAATTAAGGTAGCATCATAAACTAATATTCCCAGAATGTTTAAAACATTTATGAAAAATACTGTCTGTTAGAATAAAAACTGCAGAGATGTACAGATCTACAGAAGCTGGCAAGTACTGCCACCACACATGGAGAGACAATGAAAACCCCCTCTCTTTTTCTGTAGTCCTACAAGTGCAGGTAACTTGTACTGGCAGAACTGTGAAGAACAAACTCTGACCGTTCGCGCCCCTCGGATTCCCAGCCCTCAACCTCCCGGTCTGCCCGCGCCTCCTGAAAAGCACTTTGCTCAGTCTGGTGCATTTGCTTCCTGCCAGAGACATCTGCCTCACTGACCAACCCTCTCACCTTCCTCCAAGCATAAAGCGCAGTCACAGCAGTTCTACTGCAAAAATACCTCTGCCGCTGCTCAACGCATTTGACCAGAACACCGAGCTTATCAGGCACCTACACTATCCCTGGGGACAGGGAGGGTTCCACAGAAAGAGTAACTCCAGAGAGGACAGGGCAAATGCTCCAGGAGAATTCTGGAGTACTCTTGTGAGCGCCCGCGCAAGCCTGTGTGATGAAGAATAAAAATCCAAGCCCATTTTCAGGTCAGCACTGTGAGTACATGTTAGCACCTGGCTGTGAGGAAGGCCGAGGAGCTCTTGTCTGCAGCTCAGCGCCAGCACTAGCCGCCACCATGGAGGAGGGCACGCTCCCACCCTGGGACATCATGACAGCTGCAGCGTTGCTCATTCTTATTAAACCTTGAAAAATCAAAATAGAAATGATCAAGTCTTGCGGTTTTAACATACAGAAACATTTTAGATCATTTTCTTACATGAAAAATTTATATTCATTAAGAAAACATTTATTTCAACTTTAAGAATTGTTTGTCCAATATAACCTGAGGACACGTGTCTCTCAGAGACTCCCTGCTATGAAACAAACAAATTAAGGTCATGCTGAAGTTTCTCCTTTAGCACCAAACCTTTTAAAAGGCTACAGAAGGAACCACCCAGAGCCACTGTTTGAGCCCCACTTGGCACCACAGTCAACGAGTGATGAGGTTGTATCAGTTGCATGTGTATCAAGGTTTCTGCAAAAGCTGATACTAAAAAGTAACCGAGGCACTGTAAGAGCAGGATTTCAATGTTTCGCTCCCACAGGGTGCTATGTTATGAAATGGTTTATATAGTTGACCTGCTGGTTACACTGTTGTTGTATTTACACTGGTTACATTTGTTTTGTTGACCTGCAGGCAAGAAATGAAGCTCCTGACTCCCACACTGCAGATCAGAGCAGACACTTTCAATCATACTTCCTTACATATTTTAGGTTCCTTGTTAAGCACAATTATTTAACTACCGGCTTCTACAGAAGTGAAATGTTCACTGACAGCCACACGTGCAACTTATATTAAATCTGACTAAAAACATTCCAAGTTTTTTTAAATTGCTTTAGATCCTATTTACTAAGATACTAATCAGTTTATTTTGCTTATGATTCAGCTATTAAAAAATAACACAGTAAGTTCTTTTTAACTCTTCATAGAAACCAGACTTTTTAGTTAAAAATTACTTCTCATGTATATATAATGCTCTAAAATGTAGAGTTTAATGAAACTACACCTCTCTAGGAAAATGAATACTCCACGATCAGATCATCAGATCTCAGAAGTTTATCAGGAAATGAAAAGAGAGACTAACAATGACAGTGTCCTGTCCTTCCCACAATTATAATGCGTTTAATCTAAACCTGTTTGTTACTGTACACTGAACAAAGGCTTATGCTCGCTTTCATCGAGGCGCCACACATAAAACGGGTAATTTGTGAACCCATCACACTAGACTCATCTGCGTTTACAGTATTTCTGTAGCAGAAGCCAAACCAAACCACCAAAGCTGAAACAAAAACTTGAACGACCAAACCCTCAAAAAAACCCCTAAACAACCCAATCTGCCCCACCTGCACCATTTCAACGTCTGGGGGAAAAAATGCAGCCGACTGTTTGCTTTACATAATGTGGGACACGGCTTGACAGCACAGGAACACCACCACACACTGATGGAAACGGCAAACAACCATTGCTATCATCAGTGGAATTTTACTATTAGCTTAGCAACGGATTTCCAGGTGTTTAAATCTTCGAAGGACTTTACCTTGTCCCCCTTGCATGGGAAACGCCGTCTCCACGCGCACGGCGCTGCCGGCGCCCAGGGGCCCGTTGATCCGCACATCCTGGCTGCGGTTCTGAGCCAGCGCCAAGTTGATGGCACCTTCCCCTGCAAGAGACGGACACGGGGTGAGCTGGGTCACACACGGGGAAGCAGACACAGACAATTTCCAAGCAGCATCTAAAAGATGTCACGGAAAGAGGGACAAACTTTACCCATAGTGCAAACTCTAGAAGGACAGCTATGCATCACACTACCTCTGCCTCCTGGATTTCAATTTTAAGAAAAACAAGCACCATGACAAGCATGAAAAGCCCTTGGTTTCACCCTGAGTGTGCTCTTGAATAACTGTCCAGAATGGACATCTTAATCGTGAAATCCACTCAAAACTCATTCTTGGAAAAATCTCATGTGAAATAATTAGGGAAAAAAACCTGAGGGCACATTTTGCCAGCTAACAGTCAAAAAACGCCCATGAGGAGGTTTCTGATGTTCAGAGGGGTTTTGGCTATTATACTTATTTTCAAACCTACTCTTGAAAGAATAAAAATCTCAAGCTACCTTTCCACTGAAGTCATTCTCCAGATTACTAAATTGCAACATTAACCAGGTACACACAAAACCGCCTGTTGAGAATACTTGAAATTTAGCTGAAGGCCTTTGGAAACAAATCAGGCACGAGGTACCTTCAATCTGAACTGAGAGAATCCCCAGGTCCCGAAGCTGTTGGTTGTTGTTCTGAGCCAGAATGCGCAGCCGCTCGGCGGCTTCCCGGGGAATGTTGAAGGTGACGCGCACGCTGTTCCACGGCTCTATCTTCTGCAGCTTTAGCTTGTTGGATTCTTCAAAGGAAAACAGAGTCAGTGCAAACGCAGTTTTCAAACAAGCACGAGCAAATAACTTGGTAAGAATTATTTGGCTTTGAAAATGATGAGCGGTTGGTCTCAGTACGGGAGATTTCCCCAGCGACCGATGTTACCAAACCGCTCCGGGTATTTCCCAAAAATTTGTGATATAAAAACTGCCCAACTGATAATCAATGCAACAGCCAACACAATCACTTCATAATATTAGTCAAAAATTGAAATAGTCTGTGGATAAAATACTTGGGAAAGATAGTAAAATATCTAATAAAAGATACAGTAAATCTGCTTAGAGAACCAGAGGGATGTGCGAAAAAACTCACTACAAGAATTAAATCGTCATTATTTAAATACTTGCTCTACAAGTCCTTTTGAAACCATCTTTATTTTTTTTAGAAGACCAGTGCCAACAGTCCTAGCAGTGGTTCAGTAATTTCTACCATATTATTTAGTTTTTCTGAATAGGTATGTTCAATCCACTGCAAAAAGCACGTTAATGTTATGCAACATATTTAGTTGCAGATTTTCCCAGAATGTCAGGGGTTGAAGGGCCCTGGAAAGCTCATCCAGTGCAATCCCCCCATGGGGCAGGAACACCCAGATGAGGTTACACAGGAAGGTGTCCAGGAGGGTTGGAATGTCTGCACAGAAGGAGACTCCACAACCCCCCTGGGCAGCCTGGGCCAGGCTCTGCCACCCTCACCAGGAACAAGTTTCTTCTCATCTTTCAGTGGAACCTCCTGTGTTCCAGTTTGCACCCATTGCCCCTTGTCCTGTCACTGGTTGTCACCAGAAGAGCCTGGCTCCATCCTCCTGACACTCCCCCTTTCCATATTGATCCCCATGAATGAGTCCCCCCTCAGGCTCCTCTTGTCCAGCTCCAGAGCCCCAGCTCCCTCAGCCTTTCCTCACACGGGAGATGCTCCACTCCCTTCAGCATCTTGGTGGCTGCGCTGGACTCTCTCCAGCAGTTCCCTGTCCTGCTGGAACTGAGGGGCCACAACTGGACACAATATTCCAGGTGTGGTCTCCCCAGGGCAGAGCAGAGGGGCAGGAGAACCTCTCTGACCTACTGACCACCCCCTTCTAACCCACCCCAGGTACCACTGGCTTCCTGGCCACAAGGGCCCAGTGCTGGCTCATGGTCACCCTGCTGTCCCCAGGACCCCCAGGTCCCTCTCCCCTACACTGCTCTCTAATGGATCATTCCCCAACTTACACTGGAACCTGGGGTTGTTCCTGCCCAGATTCAAGACTCTACACTTCCCCTTGTTCTATTTCATTAAATTTTTCCCCGCCCAGCTCTCCAGCCTGTCCAGGTCTCTGATGGCAGCACAGCTTCCAGTGTCAGCCACTCCTCCCAGCTTGGTGTCACCAACAAACTTGCTGATAGTCACTCTAGTCCCTCATCCAAGTCATTGATGAATATATTGAACAGTACTGGCCCCAGCACCGACCCCTGAGGCACTGCACTGGATACTGGCCTCAACTGGACTCTGCCCCATTGACCACGACTCTCTGGCTTCTTCCCTTCAGCCAGTTCGCTGTTCACCTCACTACCCGATCATCCAGACCGCACTCCTTCAGTTTAGCAGCGAGGATGCTGTGGGAGACTGTGTCAAATGCCTCGCTCAAGTCAAGGGAGATCACGTCCACCGCTCTGCCATCATCCATCCATCTTGTTATGTCTTCATAAAAGTCAATGAGGTTGGTCAAGCGTGTCTTCCCCTTGGTGAAGCCATGCTGACTGCCCCTAATGACCCTCTTATCCCTGATATGCCTTGAGATGGCACCAAGAAGTCTTTCCATCAGTTTCCCAGGGATGGAGTTGAGGCTGACCGGTCTATAGTTACCCGGGTCCTCCTTCTTGCCCTTTTTGAAGACTGCAGTGACATTTGCTTTCCTCCAGTCCTCAGGCACCTCTCCCATTTCCCAAGACTTGGCAAAGATGATGGAGAGCGGTCCAGCTATGACCTCAGCCAGCTTTTTTCTGAAAACATATTCTACATATGAGTATTTCTATGCGGATCAGTTGTTTTAAAAGTAGCAGGTGGGAAGTATCAAAGCGGCAGGGCAGCCACGATGGATGGATTATGTGAAGTGGTACCTAAGGAGATTACAGCAAGATTACAGCCCAAGAACTGACACCAGGCCCAACTGACCACAACTGGACAAACTGGAAAGAACAAAGGGACAAAGAGGTTCAGTTTGGTTATTCAGAAGTCATAGGTTATTCCTCTGAAAGGTACTTTACTTACTATGCTGGTTTGACTGAAAATGGGTTAATTTTCTTCATGCAGTTAGAAACCTTTCTTTTCCATAGCTCGCACACTCATTATTTACACTTAGTTTGAGAACAAGCAGATAACACCCAGCACAGAGTTAATGCTTTTAATTGCTCTGGTGTGAGAGTCAAGGACACTCTGAGCTCTGCCCACAGGTGTGAGGCAGCGAGGGAGGGGATGGATGGATGGATGGATGGATGGATGGATGGATGGACGGACAGAGCTGGACTGACACCACACTGAGCAATCAGAGTGTTCCAGCCCATTAGCATCAGGCTTCAGATTTCAGGAGAGCTGCTCTTCCAGGTTGCTTCCCCTTCTCTGTCTTGCTCTTGCTGTCAGGCTGTGGGAGTTCAGGCGGGACATTCAGCCCGGCCTTTTGCCATTTTGCTCTGGGTTTTTTTGCCTTTTTCCTCTCGTTTCTCTCTCTGTGATTGACTTTAGGACCAGGCATGGTTTGCTGGGACTGGCTGCTCAGTTGTGGGAAGAGCTCGTGGGGAATTGCCTTGAGTATCTTCTATTTCTATTTTATATATATATTTTCTAGCACTGCATTAGTATTTAGTTATTTTATTAAACTGTGTTTATCTCAATCCAAGTTTCTCCCTTCCCTTTTGACTCTCTCCCCTGTTGGGGGGTGGGAGAGGAGGTGAGTGAGCAGCTATTGTGGTTGTATTGTTACCTCAGGCTAAACCACAACAATTACTGAAAAAACAAGGACTGCAATGAACATTTTGAAACCTAATCCAGAAACTTTGTTTTGTTTAAACACCAAGACTGCCTGCCTGAAGAAAGGTGGATTCTGCGCTGTCCGCTGTGATTTCAGAGCACGCAAGAGAGGAGCAGCACGCTGGGATGGTGACGCGGAGCTTGGAGGCAAAGCTCGGGCCACAACAGCAGGACAGGGAGAGGAGTCTGAGCTGTTCTGTGGCTCTGGCACTGGAGCTGGTGACACTGTGCCAGCTCAGAGCAGCGCTGCTGTGCTCCCACTCTCCAACACTCTCCGGTTACGTGTTCCTGCCACCGCACCGCCCAGCTTTAGCTCTCTATTGCAAACTAGGCCAATGGCAAGGGATGAAGCCGTTAACCTGATGTTCAAGGGGTACCCGCCGAGGGGCAGTGCTGGGGAGCTGGCGGTGGGGACGGAGCGCGTCACTCACCCGAGCACGCTGAGCACAACCCCGCCGAGGGGCCGTCGAGGCAGGAAGGTTGTACTTGTACAAGCACAACCATGTAACCAGCTGTCAACAACCACCACGCCCCCCAGGGAACAGGTCAGGGCCCTGGGCTGGCTGGTGCTCAAGAAGGGTTTGGACAATGCTCTCAGATACAGGGTTTAACTTTCAGGCTGTCCAGTGCCGAGTCAGGAGTTGGACTGGATGACCCTTGTGAGTCTCTTCCAACTCAGCATTCTATGACCATAAGACCTTTTGCAAAGACGCTCGGTGGACAGATGTCTTTTTCCAGATCTAGATGTGCTGGTAAAAGATTCTTCCAAAAGGCTGTTATCATTCACTAGATACACAGGTGTGCCCAAACCTCAGTGGGTGTGTGGGGGTACATGAGAACACTCCACGTCCTCCACCAGAAAACCAAAAACCAAACCAACCAAACAAAAAGAATCAGGTAGGGTAGGCCAATGTAGCAGCCAAGGGGCAGTAACATCCTGGAGTAACACAGTTACTTGAGAGTGAACCTATTCTCAGACACACTGCAGCAGTTTAAATTGGATGGTTTGGGTAGTAAACAACACCTCTGTGGACAAGACTGGTCTCACTTTCATATAACAGAGCGACGTGTAATGGAGGGAAACGAAAGAGGAAAAAAAACAAGTAAAACATGGAAACTGAAGAGGAATAAATGAATTCACTAATGAAATCAGTTTTGAAAAATAAAACAACTGCAGAAACTTGCACTCTGTGTGCCCAAGAACAGTTCCCAAATCCACCACAAATAACCCAGACAAATCTTATTACAAACTAAGGAACTCGAAAACAACATAATCTATTTCTCTATACAAGCACCCTAAGTAAATGAATACTTAAAGGACAGCTGAGAAATGACAAGAAGGTACATTACCCATGTGTAAAAGGCCAGGCACATTCTCCAATATGACATCTAGTTTCTGCTCAAAGTCTCTGTCACCTATATTTCCTTTAAAAGCTACAAAGATTGTGGAATCCTCAGAAGCAGCATCTTCCTTCAGCTCGTCCTCCTCCAGTCCTGAATCAAAATCCACCTCTAAGTCTTCCATAGCTGAGGAGTACAAGGAGGCATATGTATCTTTTAAGTTAGGTAGATCATCCAAAACCATTGTTTCCAGCAATGGGAGCCTGTCAGACGTTACGATGATGCTTGGGAGGGAAAAAAAATAATTATAATAAGTATAATAATAAGTGTGTAAAGACATTAACAACAACTTTCAATGGCATATAAGATCATTGACAGAAAAACCTACCGGGTGACCCAGTGCTAGTGTCTGCAAGACAAACTGTGCGACTTGGAAAACCGTGGCCATGGCAGCACCCGAGCTGTTCGTCCACTGGAACAAACAGAAGTGGTTTCCTGACAGGACCCTGCTGCATGTGACTTGAGAAGTATTCCAGCTGACCTAAACGACAGTCAGGTACAAAGGAAGGCAGTGGGGAAAAAACATAAAAGAAAATCAGTTACATTCATCTCCCTATCGTAGAGCAGACAAGCACCCAGCACCAATCCTGCAGCACCCAACTGCCGGGAAACGGTGCCACTGACAGCAACACTTCACTAGAGAGAGACAGGCCAGCCAGCAGATGCAGCTGGGGGCACTGCAGGTGCAATTGGCAACTCCTCCGTCCAGCAAAGCCGCAGGAAACAAAGCAGCCAGAGCACATTGTTACCAGGAGAAACGTAGCATTTGACAAATATTTCGCTCCCACCCAGAGAAACCTCAAGCATACTATGCCTGCTTTCTAAAGGTTGAGGTGTTTTCAGCTGCTTGTGCACATTACCACCTGAAATTCACTCCCTCTTGCTGGCCCACAACTCGCCCCATGGCCCTATTGAGCTTGGAGAAGAATGAATCCAGTAAATCAAGTCACACACCTGGTGTTTTTCACTTCGTAAAATGTCTAGACTTTGCAATAAATTCTCCTTGACATTCTGCTGGTAATCTAAGATGTTATCTGTACAGAAGTACGATGTACTATAAAAGTTATCCCTACATCTATGAACAATACCCATGTTAACACACACGTTTCTCCACTCCAACACGAGCCATTACACGGGTCCCAGCACTAACTCCTCCAGGGAGGCCCCTGGGATCACACTCGACATTTTGCAAGTATCACTAAAAAGATTAAAACCATCTACACCAGCCAAAGCTGATGGCAAAACCCAAGGAGGAACGTGCTCCTCAGGACCTCACAACTCCAAAGCTGTCGGTGTTCAGCACAACCCCCCAAAAACATTTCTTCTGGGACAACATACCTCGAGTAGGATACAGACCATGCTGCTGGCAGAGGTTCAAGCTCCCAACACAAACTAAAACCACAACTCTGAGATTAACAGTGAGCTGCAAATACTGGCCAGGAAACAGCCCTTTTTAAGGAAAGGATAATTATGTTAGACAAGCTGAGATTCAGCTTCACACTGCTTGCACACTTGCATAACGTTGCTGAAGGAACAATATTACAAGTGAAAAAACGAGGACTCAGAAGTCACAAAATACCCACAGCTTTTGATCAGGTCTCTACAAACACACTTAGTGTGATCTTACAAAATATTATATTGGTTTTTGTCTCCCTGGCAACCCTACCCACACTGGGCAGCTCAATGGCACTAACGAATAAGCACCTATTTACCACACGGCTCTCTCATCCTGCAGCACCAGCCCTCCCTTGTCAAACGTGGCTCAAGCAGCAGATTCAAACCAGTTTTGTCGCACAAGCTCTTCTGCAGTCTTGCAGCAGAAAGTAAGGAAAAGTGTTTCACACATCTATTTCCGTAGTGCTTTCATAAGTTACTTATTATTACCATGGAAATTCTGAAGACTGGGATTAGAGATTATTTTTTTTAATTCATTACCAGGTGAACACAGAGACAATTAAATCGTTTTCTCCCCAGGCTCCTGGCTGCTCAGCCCCGTATCTGAACCACAGGCCTGAGTGCTCAGCACGTCCATTAAGTCAAACTACTCAGTTTCACATCAGGTGCCGAGAAAACCAGAATGACCATTAATAACCTTCTGTGAAAAGCTGTTTTAATTGATTTTCACACACAATTTCTTGGACAGGGAACTTCCTTCCCAGAGCTGGCTCTACAGCCCCCAGGGAGAACTGCTCCTCCTGCCCCCTACACTGTTCACCACACACCCACCGCGGGCAGAGCGGAGCTGGGCGTCCAACACAAACCACCATTTACAGAGCAACCATTCTGAGCACTGAGTGAGGCAAGTAACCTGCGAAATGTAAGCACTATATTTTGAAGAAAATTGCACAGCATATTATTTATCTGAAAATCGTGAGTAAGTTTTTCAGGGAGAAAGACCTCAGCTCAACATACAGGACCTGATGTGTTGAAAAAGCACAATTACTTAGAGGGGATGGGGTGTCCCACCTGCAGCAAGAAACATGAGTATTTCTGACAATCCCTGACACCAAAGAAATAAAAGGGTTTTTATAAGAACACCAATATTTGAAATCATTTTCTGAAAGGGAGTGTCTGAAGCCTCTGTTCTCCCTGTGCAACAGCAGAGATCCAGACTGCTCCAACCGGGGGTTAAAGACGTCAGCTTAGACCAGATTCCACCAGCCTTGCCTCAACGTGCCAACATCTGACGGTTCTTGAAATTATGGCCCTTCGTGAACACTACTGAAATACAGTTTGCTAAATCCTGAAGGACCACAGGCTTTGTTTCATCTGACTCTGAAAATCATAGGACAGGAGGGAAAGCTTGAGTTAAGGAAAACGAAACCAAAACAGGACCGAACTTCTAATTTTACTCTCTTGATGAGAACACGTGGCTACAGCTCCCTTTGCATTTTATTTTCCACATTCTGCTCCTCAAGCATCTCTGTTACATCCACCTTCCCCCTCTCCCTCTCACACACACAGAGCTCAGTCCGTTCCTACATTCACGTATAATTTATCTCAAGTCTGACAGGAGGAAGCAATGATCTGCAAAACCTTCCTCTTCGGGCAGAGCACAGCACGCCATCCATCTCAACCAAATGAATCCCAGCTGCACCCCTCGTCCTAACAAATTCTGTAATCTCCTGGTTAGAGGTTTGACTTCCATAAATCACGAGCCAGCACTTGACCGCAATGAGCCTGTACCTTCGCTCAACGCTCTTCCACATAAGCACAAAAAGCCTCTACGCACAGGTAAAACTCCGGTCATTCAACAATTCCCGTAAACTAGATGAACCCCCAGCAGACTCGAGCATCTCTGGTGAGCAAGCACCACACCTGAACCTGCCTCGCCACAGCGCATTCCACGCACCTGAGCAGTCCTGCTCACATGGCAGCACTAACAGGTCTCCGCACATCATCCAAAGAACACTCACGGCCTCCTTCCCGCCCCTGCCCCGTCTTTTGAGTTTATACTTTCACATTTCCCATTACACAATTGTTTCTACAAACTCAGAGCAAGTCCGGTGCTACCACACGGCAACCAGCTCCCCATGAGCCTGGCCTGGGACACGCCACAGCAGCACAAAAATCCTACTTATTAGAAAGCTGGTTTTATTCAGTATAGTCTCATTATTAAAAATATGTAACTGAAGTGAGGTGGGGATCAACAGCCAGATAACACACTGATAACCAAAGTGCACCTGCAGTGTCGACTGAGGGTGGGGGTGGCAGGGGACAGGACCCGAGTGTCCACAGCAAGGAGCTGGAGGTCTTGTGCACGCGGGTAAAACAACCAACCGAGTCAAAGGGGCCAGACAGACACTATCCAGAGGAAAAACTCATGTCGGATAAATGATGCTGCAGTCTAGATCTGGGCTGATGGACAGCTGGTTCACACCACGGGTCGTACCAACCAACAGCCCTGATGGCGAAAGAAAACCTGCGTGACAAAGCAGCACCGTGTACGGGCCAAAGCCAGAAAATCCCGTCCAGTCCCTGGAGAGGCAGGATTAGAGCATAACCTGGAGCAGCTGAACAGGGGGAGCCGGCAGGGTGGGGGGACGGCACCGCAGATGGAACTGCTGGGCTCTGGGGCCAGAAACACACACAAACAAAAACCCAAAAAAACAACCAACCGGGCTCCTGGTATCCTCATCCCTAGATCCGCTTAACTGATCCCAACTTAAGGGTATGTCAGTTTGTTTCTTAAACAGAACTTGAAACCCTCTGTATCCCTGTATCCCTTTCCTCTAACCCCTGCGCTACACAGAGCGAGTAAACCAAGCCAAGGCTTTGTCTAATAACCTCTCCCGGGTTTTCTGTCACAGGGTCTACCGAGTTACGAGCTGTTTTTTTGGCCAACTCAGAATAAACACTTTCACAACAGATGTCACACCAGAGCATGCACCCTCTAAAAACAAATATGCAGGGAGCCCAATTAAATAAAAAGCACTAAAATATGTTAAGGTATTTATTAAGTTTTTGAGGATGAGGGCAAAGGAGGTTCAGCTTTGAGAAGATGGCTTTCGTTTAATGTACAACATATACACAGGTGCACCCACACAGGCAAACTTCTAAAGTGTGCCACCTATGAAACCCAGGACCACTCTGATCCTAACGCTGCTTCTCCTGCTCAGTTGTTAACAGTGTCTTATCCTCCTACAGATGCTTCAACCATTTTGTTGCCTAATGTAGTGACCTTGGAGCTTGTGAAATCTGACCAGTGAATACATTTATAAGCACCCAACCATTCTATGATACAAAGACTAAAATGGCATAATTGGTTTTGGCAAAAAAAAACCATTTGAAAAAATCCTAGACAAGTGTCATATTGTTACACAAGGAGATTAAATAAGGCTGAATCACTGTTACAATATGAAATAATACTTAAACATGCAGTGAAATTTCCTCTGAAACAACTTAGCTAGAGGTAGTTCAAATGCATCACAGCCTTATTTCACCTACCAAAACAAAGTCCACAACGTCAGTATTTCGTGGCGTGCAACAGGTCTTCAGGTAATTCCAGACTGGCAAACATGGTTGAACAGCAACTCCCAGAAATGCAATCCTGAAAGAAAACCACCACGTTTCAACAGGCAAGAACGCAAAATAACAAAAATACCAAATATAACAGCGAATACCTTGATTTTCTGATGTGCAGTTTCACACCAAATTCAAGTCTCTCCTTAGTAATGTAAAAAGCACGTGTTACTATATTCAAATATTAACAGCAAAAACTGAGTTTCTGGAAAAATCAACCTTCCATTACAGGTGAAAAACCTGAATACTCCCTTTGGCTGGAAGTAACATATTTTACTAAACAGGAGCAAGTTTAATTTAGAATAATGTATCTAAGTCTTAAGATAAACTCTTCTAGATGAATTTCATCCTCTGAAAAGAGAGACTGGCACAAGTAGGATGCTCTTGGCTCATGGTAAGCAGGCGTCTAACCCGGCTCAAGTTAAGCCTGGCCCAGAGGCGCGTTTACAAGCCCCCCAAGGCCTCAGGTGGCCGCTCCTGTTGCAGGTGCCCAACCAGGCCAGGTGGATCCGGCCCCACAACCTGCGCCTGTTCACACTCTCAGCAAGTTGCATTCAAACCTCTCCGGGTAATGAAAACACGGCAGTAACGCTAATGGCTCCAGCGAGAACAAAACAGCGCCCCTCAAATCAAGATGATTTATATTATAATAACATCCCAGTGCTACCTTTCAAGCAGATCTTCTCCTTACAGGCCAGCCTGCTTCTCAGTGGGGAAGGGGACTACCCAAAAACAAGCTGGGAAGCAGAAGGGGGAAGAAGACTCAGAGAGACAAAGCAGAAATCCATCCAGACAACAAAGTAAAATGGCTTTAACACCTTAGTGTTGTGCCAGCCTCTGCACCTCTGCCAGCCCAGCAGCTGGAAAGGAAGGAAAGATTATTCACATTAAATCAGACCCTACATGCTTTGTAGCACTTTAAATAGTCATCTAACACTTTTCAACCTCTGGTATCTTCTCTTTTTCTACGTAAGTACTGCAATTCAGTGAGCAATATAGTACCAAGTAGAAGGTCTCAGTAGCTAAATCATAAGCAGTAACTTTGCTGTTTCCAGCTATAGGCAAACCTTATAAATACCATGACTGGACACCAGGGCCAAAGCAAAATCTGAAATATGATATTTTAAAATTATTATTAAGTGTAAGCCAAAACTAAGATAGCTTTCCACGTTCTATAGCACATACTGCATTAGTTGTGTTTTTTTATGCTTTTTATAAAAGGATGTTTCACTGACTGTTTTAGATGGACTCAAATTGAGTCAGGTAACAACCAGGCTGGTTCTCTCCAAAGCCGTGCTAAGAGTTCTGATGAAAGAGCAGGCCTTACTTGCCCAGGAAAAGCTGGTTTTAAGGCCCCCCAGCCCCGTTCACACTGTCCCTGCCCTGGCAGGGCTCAGCGGTGACATTTGGCTGAAGGATGATGAACTGGAGGGAAAATCAATACAAGGAACTGAGGGGCTTTTAGTTCCCCCACTGTCCCTCCTGAGGGGCAGAGTGACCGTCCCTGGGGGGTGGCCGGGACACCCAGCTGGGAAGGATGGACCCCGCACCACACTGCGCATGGCCAGCCCGGCTATGGGAAGAAGGATCATTAACTGCTGCTGTCCCCATTCCTGCTGTACATGAGACAATACCAAAATTGGTTAAGGAAAATAACTAATCAACATCGGTTCATTAATTCCAACCTTCATTACAGTAAGTTACCTGACAGAGACCGTGGAAATGCCTAGAGACTGAATGTATGCCTTCGCAGACACCACAGAATCAGCCCTACAAAGTGTTCATCTACAGAAAGAGTTTTGTCTAGAGCTTATGCTTTCCCAAACAGCAGGAACACAAACCTGCCCCAGGCAGGACTCATGCACCATCCTGACCCAGACTGCTCTCCACGCTGTTCTGCTGCACTCCTGTAGCCCTCGAGCACAAAACACCCAAAGCCAAGTGTTTCTTTCTAGCAAGGACGGAACTACAGCTTGTTATATGCATATGACCCTTTGCAGTGATACCTTGATGTATTTTGACAGAAGGTTTAGTGGGACACTGGTTTGTTTAAGTTTCATCAAGTTTGTTGAAACGCCACAACTCATGCCAAGCTGCAATGGACATATCTCAACTGAGCTGTTAATATTTATTTCAACAGAATTTGACTGATGAGATCATCAGGGTTGCTTTAAAAAGTAAGATGATAACTCCAGAACAAGTTTCAACGGCAGATAAGGAAGAAATTCCCACTTTTGGCAGCTGAGATACCACACAGGAGGCTGCCAGGCCTCCTCCTGAGTCACAAGTTAACTCAGCATTGGCAATTCTGTTGGAAGCTGCAGTCTACACAATGTAATATTTGATCAATCAATTCTCATTAGCTGAATTATTAATTTCACAGGTTAAGGATATTTCCATTTGAAAGAAATACAACTTACAAAGATCTACAAGTGCATCAGCAAACAAGTACAATGAGATGCTCTTTAAAATAAGATGCACCTTGACAAGAATCTATACTTAATTTTACCTTCCAAAGGCTATGAGAAAACTCCTTTTCAAGTAGCAGCCTATTCATTGTTTGTGTTGCAACAAGCTTTTTATTTAAAGTTGGATTTAACCGCTACCAAGCCCTCCTGGGCTGACACGCTCCACAGGTTCGCCGTTATCACCAAATTCCCACTGAGCTCCACCAACGCTGATGCAGCCAGTCCAGGTATTCTTGTGATCACCAGTCCTGAACTGAGGTTTGACTGAAAACTGCACCTCCGACTTATTGCAATGTCCTTCCTTCTTATACGTAATAAAAGTCTAGGAAATTCCATTGACATTTTTAAAAGACTGAAATGTTATAAAGTACGAAGAAAAGATTTAAGATAAAACAAACAGCTTAAAAGTAATTCCTTTGATATGAGGCGCTCAATCAGGCAACCATTGTCCCTGACCAATAAAGAGAAAAAAATCTTAACCCAGGTAGGTGCAGCTGTTCTGAGAGTTTCCTGACTGCATAAGAACTTGCAGCTTCTTTTGTGCTGTTCTGGACTTTTGGAATAATCAAATTTCACTGGTGTCATTTATTGTCACCACTGCTATTAAGACCCACGCCATCACTGCTCACCCCTGCACCTTCCGGGAAAATGAGGGTGCAGCAGAATCGGGGAGCAAAGCGGCCTTGGGACGGGAAGACGCTCATGAGCAGGAGCCTTCCTGCACTGCAACCAAGAGATGAGGCACTAGCTCTTCTCCAGTATTATCCTTAATTGAGACTCGCTCAAAAAAGCTCATTGTGGTTTTTCCTTGGGAAGTTCAGCCCCTGCAGCCGTGGCCCCAAGACTGTTCTGGGGAAAAGACCCACCAGAACTGCCAATATGAGCCCTGTATCTCACCTGACCCACCGGAACTGCCAATATGAGCCCTGTATCTCACCTGACCCACCAGAACTGCCAATATGAGCCCTGTATCTCACCTGACCCACCGGAACTGCCAATATGAGTCCTGTATCTCACCTGACCCACCGGAACTGCCAATATGAGTCCTGTATCTCACCTGACCCACCGGAACTGCCAATATGAGTCCTGTATCTCACCTGACCCACCAGAACTGCCAATATGAGTCCTGTATCTCACCTGACCCACCGGAACTGCCAATATGAGCCCTGTATCTCACCTGACCCACCGGAACTGCCAATATGAGCCCTGTATCTCACCTGTCACAGCCTCTCCACTCACTGCTGGGAAAAGCGATGTTATTACAGACACCAAAACTTCCAGTTTATCAGGCAGCAAGGCAGAAACAACTCCTCACGTTTCTCTTGTACCATGCAGAGAGGCAGCAGCCTCATCAGAGTGTACGTGTGCACATGTATGCAGAACACAGGGGCTCACATCTAAACTCAGTCTCTGCAAGTACTACCCAGAAACCACGACAGGAAACGCAATCTCACACCAGCAGCGCAGTCTTGCTAGGTCATTTGATTTTTAAAAGAATAAAAATTACAAAATTAAAATTATATGCATAGGACCTGGAGAATTTAACAGTATGCATCTTTTAGTGGGAATACCTAGGTCATTCCCTTTCACACATCACATCTCCTGCTCAGGCTCCTACATACGCAAAGCAGCGTCCACAACTCCCTGCCCCGAATAATCAGTTTACATGAAGACAAATGAATTTAGACAAGGCACTGTTCATCTCCTGTACTTCTCAATTTCCACACCAATCTGATCCAAACCCCTGCGTGGGGCTGTGTGTCAAGACTACTCACACAAGCGGAGAAGCGGGCGACCGTCCTTGGTTCCAGCGGCCGGTGGCTCTCGGGAGCCTCCCCCTCGCCCCGCTCCCACACCAGCGACGCTGCCACACGCACTGCTCGCCCTTCTTGGCTCCCAAATACACAAAGAAGGGTTATTTACTGTGACACAACCCCAAGGTCGCAATATATACGTGACAGAATTCACTTCTAGTTTTTAACTGCAACAAGAGCAGGTTTTGGTGTGCATTCAGAGCACAGGCGGGATGCTGGTAACAGCATCAACTAACGGCAGAGGACACGCTGGGTGAAAAATGACCCCTAATGCCCCACAGGCTGAGAAAAATCCCAGGCTCTTGGACCTCTGGAAAACTTCCACTCCTATCCTTCTGTGTAACCCAAAGCTTAGACGAACTTTCAACTCCAGCAGCACCACCGAAAAGACTTTTTCCTTCCTTTTAATTAGCCAGGACACTAGACAAGCTGAGTTTCATGCATCATCTTGAGCCAAACCTCCAGCTCTCAAGTCGTACACACTGAGGAACGGGCTGACTACGTGGCTGAAACACGCAGTTATCTGCTGAAAAACGCCAGTGATCCGCTCTGGAGGGGACAGCAGAGCTCCTAACAGCGCAAGACAAAACACAAAATATCCACAGCCTCAGCAAGGCACGGGTGAGTTGGTCATTCGTTAACAGATGGAAAATATCTCACCTGTAGTTCGATGCTGCATCTTCCCTGCCTCAGGTCTGTGTCTCCTACGATTAGTTCTCCTTCCCCTTCTGCCCCTTAACCTTTCCCAACCCTCCGCATTCTCTCCCACTGCTTCTGCTCCAGCCCAGCATTAAGCAACAAGCTTATGCTTGAAGAGAGTTTTTGTAATACAGAGGGTTAAGTCCTGCCGCTCGATGGCACACACACCAACAGGCGTCCCGCTCACTCCTCTCCATGCCACAGCATTTGTAATTCTCAAGACAGAGCACACGATTTTGAAACAGACCCCACCATCGCGCCTTCTGCCCTGCCGAGGTACATGAGCGATCTATACAATTTCCCTATTCCCAAGGCCATCAAGGGGTTAGAGCCACGTTAACTCCTCGACAGCTTCGGCAGCAAACACTGTGCTGCTGCAAATCCCTAAATCTGGCATGTCTGCCTAACTCAGTTGTATGACTCCAGCTTCCACCCAAAAGCAATGAACATGGTATTAGAAAATAAGAATATAATAGAAATCTGTTCAACGGTTATCAGTTAGAAATATTTATCATCTACTACAAAGGCATGCAATCTGTATGAGTATCATACTTAAACAACCAAGAGAGACATTACGATTCTTCAGCAGAATCTACCTTTACATCCTCACATTTTCAAGTATTTAAGCCACTGCAAAATGAAAACACTTAGTTTAGAGATGCACGATGGGCTGGATTTCTCAGGTTTCCCCACACACAGCTGTTTTTCATTTTAAGGAAGCACCTATGTTTTTACTAGAATAGCGTAAAATAACTGTATCAGTTGGAAGGTTGTTGCAAACAGCTCCTCCCTCCAAGTGCCACCGAAGAACAGGCTTTCCAGGGAGCGCTGCTGGGGGTCTGTCCAGCCCAAATCCAAAGCCTAACAGAATACACTTCAAAGGTTTCAAATATCAAGAAGTGTCACTTCTCAATAGATCAGGTCTGTGTGCAGCCTCCCCCCATTTTGATTCCATTTTTTCTCACAGGACAGTCAGGATACAGTACGACTGTGAAAAAACTCCTGGTAAAGCTGGTTAATGCTCAAACGAAGCCACGTGGCTCAGACGAATTTCTATCAAACGGCTCGCTGTAGGTAGTGCCTTTAGTCCAGAGGCGCACAGACCTGGCATTTTTGGATGTGTGCCTTGAGTCCTTTGTTTCTCGCTCCACAAGATGCACAGAAAAGCTGGGAACGCTCGCTATAACTGGAAAAGAGCTGCTAAATCCAAACGTTGTGGTTACTGCACCTGGGGATCTTTTTTGAAAAAGCCAAACTAGCTCTCTGTGGTTGTTTTCTCATATGGGAAATATTGAAAGATGCTTTAGCTGAAGAACCGGCCAGAAAGACTACAACGCACAATAATTATAAATATTGGTGAGTCTGTCCTCTAATAAGACCGAAATGAGAAAGGTTTCGCTATAGCGTCAGGGGAACAAACACAAGCGTGTGTCTGGAAGCCGGGCGGCTATGAGGAGACAAAGCTCATAAAGCTGCGATTCGCAGGCAGATTTCAGAACCCTGGGAGGTGAGCGACGGAAAAGCTGCTTCCCATTCACCAAAGAACTGTGAGGGGATCAGAAACCCTGAGCTTCCCGAGACATTCTTAAAGCAGATGAAATTCAGGGAACCACAGAAACCAAACCGAGGGAATAAGTTAAGAAGCCTTTCTCTGACTATTCTAAACAGTTACCGAGCAATTCAAACAAAAGCTTGGGCTCAAAGAAACGTCAACGCGTCCTTGCTGACATCTTACAAAGATGCCAGCGCCCGCATGAGGCCAGCGCTGAGAAACTGGAACGAGAAACAACGTCCCAAGTCAGAGAAGCTCCCGGGCTGACAGCACCCGAGCGCCCGGACCCGCTCCCCGGGGGCCGAGCGACCACCTGCCCCGCGGGAGGCTCGGCCGGGGCCGGGGGCTGGTTTCAGGGTTCCGATTTGAGCTGCGGGAGAAACGGGGCCGGTTCAGCGGCCACCCCCGGCAGGGCAGCTCCGGCCCGGCGGGACAGGCTGCAGGCCGCGGCGAGCGGGCTCTCCCGTTGCCGGGAGCCCAGGCCGCGGCCCCACAGCCCGCTGACAGGCTCCCGCCGCGGAGCCCCGCGGGACTCGGCAGCGCCCGGCACCCCCAACCCGGGCACCCCGGCCCGGCCCCGCGGCGCTCTCCGCGAGCGGCGGCCCGGGCCCAGGCACCGCTTCGCGCCCCGCCAGGCCCCGCTGCCCCTTCCCGCCGCGCCGCCCGCGCCCCCGGCCTGCTCCCGGCCCTGACACCGCCGCGGCCGCGCTTCCGCCCCGCCGCCTCTGTCACGCCCGCCGCCCGGTCCCCGCGGAGAGGCCCCGCCGGGCCCGCCCCGCCCTCACCTGCCGCCGCCGCCGCCGCCGCCGCCGCGCCCGCGCCGCGAGCGCGCGCAGGAGGGCGGGTCCGGCTCGGCGGGCCGGGGCGCGCGCGGGGCCGGGGCGCGGGGCGGGGGTCGCGCGCGGCGCGGGGACGCCCGGGACGGCAACGCAGGCCGCGCGCTCCGCCTCCCGCCGCGCCACGTGACCGCCCGCCCCGCGCGCGCCTGCGTCCGAGCGCGCGGAGCCGGCGAGGGGGGAGCGGCGTCCCCGCGCGTGCGGCTGGGCGGGGGCGGAGCGGGACCGGACCCGGTCAGAGCCCGCAGCCGGGGGAGCGGGACCGACCCCGCCCCGGAGGAGCGGCCGCACCGGCGGGGTCATCCCGGCTCCTCCGGGGAGCCCGCGGGAGGGACCGGCGGGTCCGGGGGCTCCCGGCAGGCCGGCGTCGGCCGGGGGGTCGGGCAGGGGGAGCCCGGGCACGGCCTGCGCGGAGCTGCGGGGCCGCACCCGCTGCCGACACCGAGTGAAGAGCATGTCCTGAATGGAGTGTGAGAAAAAGCGTAATTAAGGCCTTTATAGAAGAAAAGCGGGAAACAAGGTTTCTGGTTCGAAGGAGTTTAAATGTAGAGGAACTTCTCGTCTGAAGCTTTCGGACTTTATAAATACCGATGAGCTACAGTTTCTTTGGTCTGAGCGCCGGGGAGGTGGGGAGGAAGCCGGAGGTGAGCCGGTACGCACCCCGCGGGGCCGCGATGCTGCGCTTTCGTTAGCAGCCCGTTTATCTGGTTCCTGACCGGGCCTGCAGCCCCCAGGGCGATGCTGCCCCCTGACAACCACCGCCGCGCACGGGGTCCCGGCGGGGACGGCCCCACGGAGCAGCCTGCGGGACACACAGCCGCCCGCGGGACACACAGCCGCCTGCGGGACACACAGCCGCCCGCGGGACACACAGGACACACAGCCTCCCGCGGGACACACAGCCTCCCGCGGGACACACAGCAGCCTGCAGGACACACAGCCGCCCGCGGGACACACAGCCGCCCACGGGACACACAGCCTCCCGCGGGACACACAGCCTCCCGCGGGACACACAGCCTCCCGCGGGACACACAGCCGCCCGCGGGACACACAGCCGCCCGCGGGACACACAGGACACACAGCCACCCGGGGGACACACAGCAGCCTGTGGGACACACAGCCGCCCGCGGGACACACAGCAGCCCGCAGGACACACAGCCGCCCGCCTCTGCCGACAAACCTTCAGTACCATGAGAAATGCTAAATTAATTAAAAAACAGTGCGCTGCAGAAATGTCCGATATTCTTCCTGCCAGTCATGGCTTTAAGCAGGAAGCTGTTATCTGGCGGTGGTAAAGAAACAAAATGTGACAATTACTAATTCAGGCTAGTAAAAAAGTAAAAAGTTTGGGAAAAATCACACAATCATTTCAGTTGGAAGAGACTCCGAATCATCGAGTCCAACCACAACCCACCTCTAGCACTAAACCACGTCTCTAAGAACCCCATCCAAATGCCTTTTAAACCCCTGCAGGGCTGGTGACTCCAGCACTGCCCTGGGCAGCCTGTTCCAATGCCCCACAGCCCTTTGGGGAAGAAATTGTTCCTCACATCCAACCTCAACCTCCCCTGGCGCAACTTGAGGCCGTTTCCTCTGCTCCTGGCGCTTGTTCCTGGGGAGCAGAGCCCGACCCCCCTGGCTCCAAGCTCCTTTCAGGCAGTTCAGAGATCAGAAGGTCTCTCCTCAGCTCCTGTTCTCCAGCTGAACCCCCAGGTCCCTCAGCCGCTCCATCACACTTGTGCTCCAGCCCCTCACCAGCTCCGTTCCCTTCTCTGTGCTCTCTTTAGTCCCTCAATGTCCTTCTTGTAGTGAGGGGCCCAAAACTGACCCCAGGATTCAAGGTTTGGCCTCCCCAGTGCCCAGGACAGTGACACAATCACTTCTCTAGTCCTGCTGGCCACACTGTTCCTGATACAAGCCAGGATGCTGGTGGCCTTTTTGGCTCATGTTCAGCCGCTGTCACCAACACCCCCAGGTCCTTTTTCAGCTGCTCTTCCCCAACCTGGAACGTTCATGGGGTTGTTGTGACCCAAGTGCAGGACCCAGCACTTGGCCTTGTTGAACCTCAGACAATTGGCCTCAGTCCATCGATCCAGCCGGTTCAGGTCCCTCTGCAGAGCCTTCCCACCCTCCAGCACATCAACACTGCACCCAACTGGGTGCCATCTGCAAACTTACTGAGGGTGCACTCGATCCCCTCCTCCAGATCACTGATAAAGAGATTAAACAGACCTGGCCCCGGAACTGAGCCCTGGGGACACCACTCGTGACCGGCCACCAACTGGATTTGGCTCCGTTCACCACAACTCCTTGGTTGGCCCTCCAGCCAGTTCTTTATCCATCGCAGATACACCGTCCAGGAGATGCTGTGGGATATGGTGTCAAAGGCTTTACTGAAGTCTAAGTACACAACACCCACAGCCTTTCCCGCATCGACTGGGTGAAAGACTTTGGTCCTGCAGAAGTACGTGTGGTTAACGTTAGTAACGTTACTAACTCGAGTAGGTTCCGCTGGCTGCAGGAGGGTGCAGCGGGCCCGGGTGCTGCGCAGCCTGACATCGCCTTCGTGCACCTCACTGCAGGATAAATGCCGTGAAAAGAGGAAAACGTTTTGGTTTGCTTTTTTATTTTGCAAAACCCTTTAAATACGATAACCTCACATCTCATTTGTTACTACACCTCAGAACACAGAAAAATAAAATGAAATTGACATAAATCCATCAAAACCAAACAAAAAACAACAACAAATATACAAACCCAACCCAAGCGAACATCATGGTCTATTTTAGGAGACACTTCTCAACACGGCTGCGTTTAACTTCTTCCTCCTCCAGGCTGATCTTCCCCAAGAGGCTCATGCCCGTCCCACTGCGGTGCAGTCAGATCAGTGCTGCTTCCAGAAAATCCCTGTGGTGCTGCTGTCCTTGTCTTCTGCCCTTCAAGTTTTCTGCGTGCTTGTTTTTGTGTGTATGATCTACATTAAAACTGGGCACATCTCATATACCATAGCAAACCAGAACGAGCAGAACACTATTTTTCAATACATGAGTTTTCTGGAAGTACAATATCGAGGTGTCTCACTAAGATCTGCTCGGGCCATCCAAATGCTGTGACTTTCTGGTCTAGTCTTGAGAGGTACCACAGGGATAACCTTCCTGTGTCTAATCACACCTGGAGTTTGCAAACTTCCTTCGTCAGCAGCTCGGTGCCTCGTACGTGCGCTCAGCACCTGTAACACGCTGCTTCCCACGCTCTTCCGCAGGCTTCTGCTCACCGGTGGGAAAGACCAGAGCTGGCACAAATGCCACTTGATTAAAATTAATCCTCATTCTCTCAAAATAGCTTTGCCACCAGCGTAAGGATGTAAAGGGAACGTGGGGCTGAAGGGACACCAGGGTGACAGGACCGGCAGCTGGAGGAACCCGACGGGGGTTTGCCATCCTCCGTATTGCAGCTGGTGGAAGGCAGGCGGCTTGCTGGCCACCGCGCACGGCGGGAGACCGACCGGCGGCTGGCAGCGCTGAGACGGGAATAACGTGACGTGGGGAAACACGGGGCAGCGCAGTGCTCCCGCTGCGGCGCTACCGCTGGGGACGGTGCTCCAGGGTGAGGGTGTTGCACAGCCTGGAGCCGTGCTGTGTAACTGAAGCATTTCCAGACCTCCCTGGCCTCTGTACACCGTAACCAAGACAGCAGATTGTTCTCAGCTAGATCTGGCCCATCATTCTGTGTTTGTGGAGCCGCTCCATGAGCAGATCCTCATTTTGGTTTGTATTCCGAAGCTTTGCTGCAAAATAAGACACAAACTAATACAATATCACCTGCAGAACAGACACCACAGTGAGGAAGGAGAGCTACGTACAGCACAGAGATGGCTTCAATGATTGAGCTGCTTCAGTGTCCACAAATAGATCAGGGAAATGCATTTGAGATCACGACAATCAAGGCTGTGGTTATATTTACATGCATTTTCATATGACAGTATTTTCAAAGGAAATATATGATACAGAAAAAGTAAGTAAACTCATGAGCAGCTTCAGATTTTCCAAACTTAGATGTTATACAATGACCTGAACAAAGTAATTTCTCCTCTAATAACTGGTACGATGCTCACTTAGAAAGAACGAAGCATTGCAGTCACTACCAGTTTTTGATCTGGGGGTGTGGTGGGACGGGTGGGCAATTGGCTCCAGACGTGATAGATGGGGCGGCAGCACACAGGAGTCGTCCTCCCGTTCTGGGCTCCGAGCAGGCGCGGAGGTGAGAGCCGCCGGGTGGGCAGCCCGGCTGTGCTGGGGACGGTTCTGGTGGCTGAAGGTCCCGGCTGCCAAGGGGCTGTTGGCAAACAGGATTTTCCCGCAGGCAGCAGCGTCAGCTCTGCCAGGACAATCTGCAGCTGAAAGTGCTGTGGCCACTGGAGGGCCTGTCCTGGGCAGCGTGTTTCGCTGCTCCAGTGCTCCTGCTCCATCATCTGCTCCATCTGCTCCTGCTCCATCATCTGCTCCTCCTCCACCCGCCCTCCTGCCCTCCACACAGTGTTCCCGGTGCTGCTCTGAAAACCAGCTGTGCTCTCGGAGCGCTCCTCGCCCTGCCCAGGGTGCAGATACCCGCCACCGAAGTGCAGCAGATCTATCCAAACCCACTGTGATAAAGGCACCTGGGTGCTACAGGAGCAATTTCCATGCCACACGATTCTTTGCGAAACCTTACAAAATATTCAGTGGTTTTGGTGTGTTCATGACAGAGATGCAGGTTCCAGCTCACGGTGTTTGACTCCCCTTTCTCTCCAACAAATCAGTGTCCCGATCAGGCCGTGGAAGCTGGCTGAGTGTGTGAGCGGGTGGAAGGAGGCTCTGAGATGGTCCAGCCAGACACCCGGAGGGTCCAGATCCCCCACGGCAGCCACCGACCACCCGATGCTGAACAGGCCCTTTGGGATTTGCCACACCAGCCAAGGGACCCCTCGGACTGACCCTGGCAGAGCTGCAGCAGAGCTGTAGGACACGGGTCACCATCCCGGGAGAGCGGGGGTGACCCTGCAGCCCCGGCGCTGGCGGCGGTGGCCGCTCTGCCCTTGGCGGCCCCGCAGCCCCAGGCACAGAGTGGGGCCAGTGCTGGAGCTGCAGGAGCTGCTCACCGGAGCGCAGGGACACCCGGTGCCCAGGGCCGCTCCCGGGCTGCTCTCACGTGTGGCGACGGGGAATGATTCATACAGACACGGACAGAGACGCACAGAGTTCTCATTAGCAGCGAGAGCAGGACCAGGCAGAGCTGAGCTGACTTTTATTAACAGTTCTCAATTCATAGGTTTACAGATACGGGGCTGGACCAAGAGGTCAGACAGGATGTTTTTTCAAAAATGTTATTCCAAACACACCACGCTCGTGTTGTGTCTGTTTTCAGTCACGTTCCCGTGCATATCTTGTGGGTGGTGTTCCGACCCACTCATTCCCACAACCGGGCCCAACATTCACACATCATACATACGGGGGCGGTTTTCTGACCCAAGATACCATTCTCTCTGGCCTGGGCTACCACTCCTTACACTCATAAAAAACGTACTTGTTTATGATCTGTCCAAGGCCCTTTAGGTGGAACCGCATGTCCTGCGGTTCCCACACTCACACCTGTGCCGGGGGCAGTGGGGATCCCGGCGCTTCCCGTGCCTGTGTCGGGCGCTGTGCCCCACACCCCACACCCCACACCGGCAGTGGGACCACAACCCCGGCAGCAGCTGCCCCGGACACAGCAGCGGGAGCAGCGCCGGCTCCAGCCTCTCCCGCTGTCCAGGCACTGAACAGGACTGCGATGGAGCGCCCTCGGCCCCCGGCTGTGGGGCAGTGGCGCTCAGTCCTGCCTCACCCCTCCTGCAGGGTTTGACACACACGATCGGTGCTCGGTGCACACAGCGGTATCTACAGCTAGCGAGCACGGCTTGTCAACCGCCCTCATGAACGGCAACAGCCTTTGTGAGAGACGTCGATCGATTGAGCTAACACTGAGCGGCAGAGCCCGTCTCCAGCTTATCCCCACGCAAAACCCAGTGCGCAAACACGGGCAGAGACACGCTGATCACGTTCTAGATCATAATAGTCACATTTGACAAAGGCATCGCTTATTTATTTATTGATTCATGTTTTCGTTTGTGCCTTTAAAATTTCCTTATTGCTTTATCAGTTACTTTATATTTTGTACTCCATGTTCTGAGCTCCTCACCGATACTGTCATGTGCAAGTTTCAGGACAAATTCGCTTCAGAGCTGTTAGACATCTGCAATAGCTGGGTTGGAATCAATGCAGTTACTCTGCACACACCGGAATACGGCCCTTTATTTCACAATGTCCGTCTCACCTGCACAGAAGGAAACATCGGGTATGTCCTGGTACTGCACATTAAATTAACCAGATCTCATCACAACAGATGGACTCAAAGTATCGGAGACACTGGGCCAATTGGCAGATTAACGGTTTCCATATCGAATACATCTGTGCTGTACTTGATGCCATTTTTAAACAGAAAAAAAAGGGAAATAATTCAAATTGTTTTTACTTCTCTCAGCCACGACCTCAGGGGCCTCAGTCACATCTTCCAATTTTATTTTATTTTATTTTATTTTATTTTATTTTTGGTGACATGGGCGGTTTTCCAGCAGAGCCGTCAGGAACACGCTTTATCTCAAGATTCTGAATAACTGCTGTGAAATTGCACCTTAAGGTGTGCAAGTGCCCTTATGAATCAGGACCAGAATCCTGAACTCCCAAATGAATACACAGTTCCCAGCATCAGAAGTAAGTTGGCAAACTCATTTAATAAGGAGGAATTTAACCTTTCAAAGTGTTCTGTGACATTCCATGCAGAGTACTGAAGGAACAACGACTTGACCCCTTATTTTGCAGCTGTGCTCAGTAAAGCCCCGTGCCCGAGGGACGGATCCCTGCTGAACTGCACCCGAAAGCCCCAAGTTTCCAGCGGTGAGATTGAACACACAGAACCGCAGCCTGTCCTCCCTGTGAGAGCTGGGGCTCTGCTCCAAGACACGACAAGATTTAGGAACGCAGTGACTAACTAGTGCTGATGACAGGAAAGTAAATAATTCGATGTTCCTAGGGTGAATAAAGTCTCTTCTTGCCCTGCAGGCAGCGTGGTGGCGCAGAAGACAACGTCCCAAAGACAACGTCGTACTTCCCCCCGCTCTCAGCTGAGGCCACTGACACATTGCAACAGAAATACCGTCCCTGTTCCCGCCTGCCGGGCTCTGCTCACGGGCGCTGCGCTTCAGCATAAAAGCATCTCTGTCCTTCCTGGGCACAACCTGCAAGGCCCCGCATCAGGTGCCTTGAGATCCTCAGCTGGCAGGAACGATCAGTCCGATGATCTGCCGTAGCGCCCCGGCTGCCGCAAAATGTCCCGTGCGCTCCCCGTGTCAAACGGCAACGAGCGCTCGAAGGCGCGGTACAAACCGGTGGGTGTCAGCGGGTCCCTCGGGAGGAAGGCTGGGGTGACAGGTGTGATCATCAGATGAAAGACCAAGACAACCATCAGCAGACATACATACATGATATGTACAGTGGCCATAGATGCATTTGCTCTATGAAGGAAATAATAACAGTTTAAGCTGCAGAAAATTATCAGACTCCAGAGTTTTTTAGTGCCAGGTGTCTGTAAAACTTGCCAGTAAAAAGAGAAGGAAATGTTCAAATGTGGGCTGAGCGAAGTGATGCAGCTGTCAGATGTGGTATTATTTCTTCACTCTGTTTCAGACAAGAAATGCAGAAGTATGCTTATATTTTGTACTATGTGCTGTGGACAGAAAATTATCGCAGTAGTGTTCGGTTTGGTTTGTACCTTTTCTCTCACTCTCTTCAGCTTTTCCAACAGAGCCACCAGAATCAAAACAGGGAGTGAAAGCACAGGTGTGGATTTAGTAGGCAGCAAATCCCAAACCTCTCTGTGGGGATTAGGCGATTTGGGCTTTCAGAGCGGGCAGAGACACGGCAGTGTAAGGAAACCCTGAACCCACCCAAACCATTGATTTTCAGTCTGTGGTCTGTGGGTTTTTATAAATCTGGAGAGTACTGCTATGATATCTCCAAAGGTATCTCAGAAAATGAAGCCCGTTGCCACTAAGCTTAAACTTACCACGGAGGAGGCTGAACCTCTGTAAGAAAACTATCGGGGGGTCCACAAGTAGTTAGAGGTTGAAACCCACTGCTCTGGTTACAAAGTCAGGCTGGCAGCCAGTCAGGTGTGTCGTGACGTGAGAAAAGGAGCGAACGCAGGAGGCTGCACGCTGCTTAAAATCAGCTGGTCCATACGGCGCACGAAAGGACCCCCCAATACTCCAGATACAGGCAGCTACACACACTACATTAGGCTGAATTAATTATTGGCTTGCACAGGAGGCAAAGAATGACCTTGGGACAGACAAGGAGATGAAGATGATGGTAGCAGCAGCAGCTGTTTTTTCCTTTGCTAATGTTCCTGTTCACTAAAATTAAGATGCTGGCTAGAACTGGGCTTTTGAAAAGACTAAAAATATTAGCAAGACTCTGCCGAAAGAAACAAGTGTGCTCCCCGCGCTCCTCTAACAGGGACCGGGCTGCTCGCCATTCGAATCATTAAAAGATAAAAAAGATCAGAGTGCTGTGTTGGGCTGCGAACCCCTCTGGTGTCGTCCTGGTGGGGAGGGCAGAAAGTCCATCAGCGGGTGTGCAGGGCCCCGGCGGGAGGGCCGTGTCACAGCACGCACGGGACCCGCCAGCGTCCCGGCCCCCAGCGGGCACGCCACCGGCGAGCGGCTACGACACTGTGGCTCCGGCAGCATCCGCGCTCCTGGGGTCCTTCAGGCCAATGATGAAACTATTGGTTCTCCTGGCCCCGTGAACCAGGGAGAGCACTTTGACTTTGTCCACTTGATGGCCCCTGGCTACAAGAAATTCAATGTCTTCTTCAGAAAACTCACCTGTAGGGGTTTTAAAAGAGGAGTTTGTAACTGAAACCACTGCTGCCGCTCATGCCAAGCTCTGTCCTAGCCCTGCTGGGGTGTACGGTGCCATGGAAGGGCCTGCGGCCCCCGGGGTCCCAGCTGGGCCGAGCCCAGCGCCAGGACCAGCGCTGCCGCCGCTCAGAGCCGGGCAGAGGGAAACAAGGGGATCCAGGAGACGATTTACAGATGTAGAAGATCCTCCTCTTTGGAAAAATGGGGAAAATAATTTGTTGGCACCTACTGTAGTCATTCGGCTTACAGAACACCAGGCTGTTGCTGCTCTTAGGAGCTTAGGGACAAATGACAGTATCAACAGTTACGAGTGAAAATAAGATGCAAGGCAACTCAGAAGTAACAGTAGTAAAACAAGTTGTCAAATGACAAACTTTGTGATAAGCCTTCCAGGTTCCCCTTCATGCATTTCTCAATCTCCCAGCCATCCACCTGAGGCTGTTTGCTCTCCTGCCTTCATTTTGTTTATTTGGTGGTTTGTCATTTCTGTATGAAGTGCCTGAGGACACGAGCTGGGGATGCAGCCGGACAAACCAAGCAGGCACACAGAAATCCCACAGTTATTTAAGCTCTACACAGTGCAGATATATTGCATAGATCTTGTTGAAGCCAAATGTCCAACCCCCAAAATTATGACCTTTTGAAGTTTCAGATTTGTTTGAATTACATTCTAGTTTCCAAGCCTGTGGGTCACACTCCACAGGCATTCTTAGATTTTCCTCCAAAATGTGAAATCCTAGAAACTTTGGCTATTTTGTGTCAAATTTAAACCGAATTTCACTTATGGCTCACTCTGGTAAGGTATGGGGCTTTGTAAAAACACCAGCTAGACCAAGACTTGCAAGAACAAGGACAAGAGCCGGCAGTGCCGTGTGCAGAGGGTCAGCACGGATGCTGCGTTTCCAGCACTGTCAAGCTACAAGCCTTGCTGCAAGCCTTGTCTTCTCCCCGGCTGGTGGAGTTAAGAGACATGGACTGGAAGGTGAAAGAATATCATTCATGGCAGCGGTAATAAAGTGTATGCAGAGCTGGCAGCTTTCAGGACCTGTCTGGGTGAAGCTGTGGTTGCACTCTTGCTTATTTGGATGTCCTCAATGGTGTAATACCAGATCGCCAAAAGGTTTTAAGGACAGCAGGAGTGCTACCAGGAGGTGAGCGGGACAGAGGGAGGGGTGGGGAGAAGCAGCCCACGGAGTTTGGACAGGCAGTGTTGGAGGGGTCAGGGAACGTTCCCAAGCCACGAGGGAGAGGGCTCGGCGAGCGCTGCAAGCTCTGTGGACACCAGGCTGCTGCTTCTTGTCTTCCCCAAAACCCCCTGCGCCCCCTGGGGACCCTAGACCACGGTGAGCTGTGCGCTGCTGTCCCGCCCCCACAGCGGTGCGCCAGGAAACCCGTCTCCTTTTCTAAACACCCTGGAGTGGTTGGCTGCACAACTCCCAGTGTCCATACTCACTGTCAACCTGCAGGGTGTCAGTCTGAAGCTGTGGGTGAAGTCGACCAAGTGACAAACTTTCACTCAGATTCTTGTTAAATGTTAACACATTTACCAAAACCTGCAATAGAATAAAAGATCTTCAATAATTTAAAAAAGTAAAGAGAATAGGAGAAGCCAGCTTCTCGGGCATCCCTCTCGTTGGCGGCTTCAACATTTGCAGACGCGGCAGGCAAAGAAGATTCTGAACCATTCACCAAACAGCATGAACTAACGCAGGGTTTCACACGCACAAAGAGACCCCTGAAATACAGCCTGTACGCTGCTGGTGGAAAAGCGGTGCCTTCTCGGGGCTGCCTGGACTTCTCCTCACACAGCTCCTGCTAACTTAGGAGACTGGTGTGTCAGAACGTGATGTAATCTCTAAATACATGTTTGTTACAGCCAAAAGCTCAGCACAAGACTTCTCCAAACAAAGCATTAGGAAGCAATGGTTGGCTTTAGTTTTGCCCTGAATAATGCCTTCCAAAAGGTAAGGAAAATGGGAGCCAGCTTCACTTGTGCCTTTCTTTTTAGCAATCCATTGTTGAGCGTATAATCACGCTACATGCAAGTACTTCTCATTATCATAAATCATAAATTAGGAGGAGCTGCCCAATGTCTAGCACATGCTGACGAGGGAGGAGTTCATTTGGGAATGCGCTAAAAGGAGCATTTCATAGGGAAAAGCACTAAAGGGCTGCCAGTCTCTGAACACAAAATGCTCCTGTTTCCCTGATGATCCTTATGAAGAGCTTTGAACAGGTATTAGAATGACACAAAACCATTACACATTTTGCCAAGACGCTTTTCCTCTATAATTGTGAGTGGTGCAACCAGGAAAGGTACAAGAGAAGTAAATCGGTAGCTCTGAGAAATTTGAAAACCCAAATGTGTGGAGCTGGTGACATAAAAGACTGAACTGGTGATCCTGTGGCCACCAGTTCCAGCGCAGCCGGGGATGCTGGGAGGGGAAAGTCTGTGCTGGGGGGGACCCTGCTCAGCGCTGAGCCCAGCCGCGGCTCCGAGGGGCAGCACCGACCTGGACAATGCTGCTCAAGGCTTTGTCCCCGTTGTTTGCTCCCAGACAAAGGTACGTCCCGCACATCCCCTTGGACGGTCTCACGATGGTGGGCAGCAGGAAAGACAGGGGCCGTTTCCGAGGCTGGATGAGGTTTTGCTGCAGTTGAAGAACAGACACACCAAAGAATTTCAACAAGGTGCCTAAAGCTTTGCTGGTGCTCAGGTTGTGCAGGTTAACTTCTCACTCTTTAGGCTTCAGCCAGCAATGGCACTTGTGTAGTTTTACAAGGCTGACACCCTCACTGCTGCGATAACGCGCTCTGATGTTAACAGGATTGTCCCGTTTCACACCGTGGCTCTCATATATACAGAAGGTATATAGAGCCATTTGCCCACTGCTAAAGTATGAGCCCAGCAGAGTGGGATGGTTTTACAACACGAGGCAAGAAGAAGCAGCACAGCAGCACTGGAAGCCACCAGTACTGGTCTGTAATTGTTTCATCCAAAAACCTGAAGATTTTTTTTATGCTATCTTTTAATTTTAAACCTGCAGAGCATCAATTAATAAAGAGAGTCCTTAATTCAAGTCGAGAGAAAAGGACGGTTGCTCTAAAGTGCATCTGGACTGCAGGGGAAATAGCCAGCTAAGATGTGCAGTATTGTTTGATAAAACTGCATTATAATAATAACTGATACACATGAAGCCTTCTGTTCACTCTGTTTCAGTGGCTCATATAATAAAAAAATAGGAGCTTTCTACAGACTGTTGCATCTCAGTAATTAATAAGGTATTAAACAGCCTCCCTGTTGTGGAGATGAGAATAAAATTGAAAAAATATGGTGCAGACAGCTCAACGTCATCTCATGTCATTCATTACCGGTCTGGGAATGGAGTGGTTCGTTGTTTTGTTTTGCCAGGAGAAGTCCAACATCTGGCTGTTCAGGAGCACTCCGGAGCGTGTCATTATTCCACTGCCAAACGGACGGTTCAAAGAACTGAAAGAGGCACAAAGAAATCTCATTAAAATCCTCCCAGAGGCTCTTGTACACCTTGAGGCTTTCACAGCTCCAATTTTTTGTCCCATCTTGGCTTGACAGAGACTCCTCAGTAGCTCTTCAGGGCTGGTTAGATGTGAGGAAAGCCTCCATGTACTTAGGAGCAGCAACCACATGGGCGACAGCAGCTCTGTCCCTCCCTGTGTTTAAGGATTCCCCTCTACATGACGGATCAGTCTCCACGCCCCCATCAGTCCTCAAATTTGGCCATGACCTCTTCTCCAGGGAGCAGATTCAGGCCAGTCCAGACATGTTTCGCTGTGAGAGGTGTAGGATCGCACAGGGCAGAGCATTCCTCCACTCCCCCATCCCTCCTCTTGCAGGACTGAGACAGAGCAGCCCAGCTGCTCCAGCTCTGGTCCCCATCCCGTCCTGGTGAACCTGCCTTCTCTCCTGCTCCCACCCTACGAGTCCATCACGGGGGGAGGAAGTGAATCCTTTACCTTACAGCCGCCACAATGAAGTCATCGGGTCCCATGACAAGGACCTGGCTAGCAGCGGGGCCGCTCTCCACCGAGAAGTGAGGCACATGGAGATCGGACGAGAAGGACTGTGAGTCATTAATCAGCTGGCGCAGGGAATTAGCTTCTGATTTGCTTCAGCAGTGAGGGAGGGAAAGAGGAAAGAAAGCCATGAGCCTAGGAAGCCAAACAGCTCTTGGTCTCTCGTTGGGAGCACATCTATTGGCTACTGCCACGAGGATGGAGCCAGACTCTTCTTGGTGGCAAACAATGATAGGACAAGGGGTAAAGGGATCAAGCTGGAACACAAGAGGTTCCACTTAAATTTGAGAAAAAACTTCTTCTCAGTAGGGGTGACAGAGCCTGGCCCAGGCTGCCCAGGGAGGTTGTGGAGTCTCCTTCTCTGCAGACATTCCAACCCGCCTGGACACCTTCCTGTGTAACCTCATCTGGGTGTTCCTGCTCCATGGGGGGATTGGACTATATGATCTTTTGAGGTCCCTTCCAATCCCAAACATACTGTGATACTGTGATACTGGTGGCGTGCCCCTGAAACGGGGCTGGTGCTGAGGACAGGGAGCTGCTCCGGTTCCCGATGGAAGGAGACAGGCTGGCTCAGCCCGTGCAGAGCGGCAATGCCGCCGAGCTCTGGGCTCTGTGTGCTGTGGCGATCTCAGCCGCACCGAGACGGGCTGGCACCCCCTGGCTGAGGGCCTGTCCTCCAGCAGGAGGGCAAGTCAGGGACAGCCTGGGGCCACCAGCCACAGATTAACCTGGCTGGGCTGAAACCCCCACCTGGCCTCTCCCGCACGTCTGGGTGTCCTGCAGGGGCACTGAGCCCCAGGGTGGGGAAGGGAGAGCCAGAAATGTGCATGAACGGTCATGACCATGTGGATGGCTGCTTATATGACCTGCTGAGGAGGAGTATTTAGAAGGGTGAAAAAGCAGGAGGAATCCTGAAGATGAAGCTGGTTCCAGGAAGCCTCCACGTGAGGACATCCCACAACCCACCCCCAGAGCCCCCTGGTATCAGCTGTGATCCCTGTGGACAAGTGAGCCCTAGGAGGACACTGAAGTGTCCTCAGTAGGACAGAGACAGAAAAACCTCAGGTTTCCCTGGGCACTGAAAAGAGCAAATCCAGGAATGACATCCAAACCACACACCTTGCAACTGTCACCCAGGCGTTCCTGCTCCAGTAGGGGGATTGGACTAGATGATCTTTTGAGGTCCCTTCCAATCCCAAACATACTGTGATACTGTGATACTGTGATACCCGTCAGCCTCAGACCTACCTCACCATGTCTTCTGCAGCGTGAGTGATGGACACATCACCAGATGGGTCTCCCAGGTTGCTAGCTAGACTCAGGGCTATTTTTAATGTCTACATTGAACACACAAAGAAAGAAAGAAAGAAAGAAAGAAAGAAAAAGAAAGAAAGAAAGAAACACTTAGGTGGCTCTGGAAATACAACTTTTCATACTCCAAGGAGGAAGAGGTATCTGGTCTCCTGGCATGTTGGCTAAAGGCTATGAAGAAAAATGTTTAAAAGCCTGGTCCTGGAAACACCTCATGCAAAGGGCTGCCACACGTGGGTATGGGGACCAAAAGGGCATCAGTTTGTCTTGGCAAACTGTGTGTGTGGGAGCTGAGTGTCTCCAGCGCCGTGTGAACACGGTGGAACATCCCTGGCAGGGGCAGACCAGCTGGCTCGACCCAGCTCCGTGTTCCGGCTGCGCTGCCAGCTGGCAGATGGGGTCACCAGGATGCCACTCACTTTCTATTTCCATTCCTGAGTGGAGATTACGGCGAATCCCAGTGGGACAGGGGGTCCTGGGCTCACCGCTGCCCCACTGGCCCAGCACCACAGCTGAGCAGAACTGAGCTATTCTGCTCACCAGCTGCTACCCACGCTCCTAGTTCTAAGTCATCCAAAGTGCTCGAACAGAAAGTGTTAGTCCCAGCACACTTAAGGGAACGATGGTTTAAAAAGCGGGAAGGATCTGGTTTCTCATACATGCAGAATCCTGGCTAAGCCAGTCCGTTAAAAAGGGGGAAGGAAGATGCCATTTCAAGACAGTTTATCCAGCCGTGCACAGCCAGAGACAGCCACGAGGAGAAACGTGCTCCTCAGCCAAGCCAGTTTGTGCCCAGCAGAAACACACCAGACTTTCAGCTTGCAGGTTGTGCCATTTTCATCCAAGCTTCAAGGCAGTACTTTGTCCTGCAGGTAGGTAGCTAGATGTGACATCTCTTTTGATACGTGCCACATATCAACAACTTATCCAGAAGTGTCATAATTTATCTTCTGATGTACAGTGTAGAACATTATTAACTTCCGGAGAAGGTGGCATTTGCATGAAACCGTCTCCTGACCACCACACCATATGGAGGATGTACTCGGTGGCCATGGAGGAGCTCCACTGCAGCACACAGACCATGTCCACCCCACACCCTGGCCATGGCTGTCCCAGGCCTGGACTACCTGGTGCTGCCCTAGCACTGAATCTCAGCTGCGTGTTCAGCCGTGTGATCCCAGCTGTCCAGGGTTACACACCTTCGGAAGTCACGGCCCTGTATCTGGAGGTTGCTGCTCCTCAGCTGGGACATGATAACCAATGGGTAGAACTGTTGGCCTGGTGCAAATGCAGTGCAAACAGATTCATCTAAAGCTTCCTGAAGAGAGCTCAAAAATAACTTAGGTGAGTCAACCTTCTCTGCCTCTGCGCAGGCCTGTCAGCGTGTAACACCTCCAGTTGTTGCATTTTTTATGAGAGGCAACGACTTCCAAGCGCCCACTGTTCTGTCTGCTACAAGGACATGGTGAAATCCTTGCTTAAAGTCCCCAACTCCTAAAATCCAGTGGTGGGCCTGATAAGCATCTAAGAACATAACTCTGCTTACAGAGCAGGAACCTGAGCACTTGCTTGACTTCCTGGGAAGCTGTAATGTTTTGGTAGGGCTGACAGCCCTGAATACTGGAAAATCATGATCTGCACCACGGAGATCATGAGGTTGGCTACGTGTAAAGATTTTTTTAACATACAAAGCCTTGCGTCAGTTTTCCTTGTCATCGCCACACACAGGATTTTGCTGCCTGCCCTTGCAGTGCCCCAGCAGCACTCTGCTGTGTCCAGCGCCCCTGCAGCACAAGAGGTGGAGGAAAGAGATGGGATCACCCCCAGCTGCTGAGGGTCATTCTGAAGAGACGATTGCACACAAGACATGGGCAAAAGCCACAGATTTTTTTCTTCTGAAAAAGCTCTGCCTAAGAAAGAAAGAGCTCAGCGGAGCAGGAGGCTCCAGCACCTGCACCTACCTGAGGCAGCAGCACAGCTCAGATTTACACCTTAGCAGTCTATTTGCTCATTCTCCTCTTGGAATTACCTACAAACATTTTTGCACAACCAAGGAATAAATAAATAATTCTCTAGCAGCACAAGAAATTCATCCAAATATTGAACCCGTTCTTACCTCTGCCATCCAGTGCAAGACATTCCCCCTGGATACTTGACTGGTGATGTTAAAGCCCTCGAGGATGTTCAGTGCTGTGATCAGCGCAGGACCTGCATGTGGAGGTGGGGGACTGAAAACAAGATGACCTGTGAAGGGAAAAAGAGAGGAATAAAGCTGCTTTTGTCAGATACTGTCCAGTTATAACACTTTCCCATAAGCTAGTGTCCTTGAGGACAGGGACACCTTTCCACATTTATGGGGAAATAATGGAAAGCAACATTATTTGAAAAAGATTTCCTAAAACACTCCTGTTGTATCTTTCTTTTTCTTTATGATGAATGAAGGAAGCCCAAATAAGGACGGTTTTTTTACATCTGAAACTCAGTTCTTGTTGGTTGGCTAGCTGGTTTCTAAACTGCAGTAAGGAAGAATGGAGATAAAATGGGTCTGCAACATTACAGCTATAAGGAGAATAAATACAAGGTTTTCTAGAAGAGAATGACATTTTAGAAACTTTTTGCATAAAGTAAGTTTTTCTTCCTCGTAGGTCAACTATGGGAACAGCCTTCAGACATAGATGCTGGCCTATGGTCCAGCTTCTATCTAGACATTGTGTGATCATTTTGCATCTTTACATTCTAACACTATCAAAACACCAGTGGTCACTATGAAGGAAAACACAGGCCCAAAGTGCTGGAAACCCCCTGAATTGCTGACCATGCACCAGTGGCAGCGGGCAGGGCAGAACCTCTCCGGTAGACTTTGCTGCAGGTGCCTCAGTGCGGCTTTGACTTCCATTAAATGCTGTCACCGCCCCTTGCCAGGCGGAGCACATTTTAACTGGAGCTGCATGGCAATGGGTCAGGCGTTTACCTCGATAGACCGTGTGGATGGGACTCTCCACTGTGACGCTGTAATTGCTGAAGTCTTCCTCCACCAAGACCCCTCCGTAGTTCTGGACCTGTGCGGGAGAGCAAAGCAGCGCGCCCTGAGAACGCGGGGTCAAGGCTTTCCACGCTCCTCAGGTCAACACACATCGCGCTGTCAAACAAACCGAGATTCTTGAGCCAAGTGCCAGGTTCCTCAGGATGCCGCAGCGCCCTGTGCGTCCATGGCCCTGGTGGCCTCGCTCACCACCTCCAAAAGCTCACCCGCCCCAGGGTGCTCTGAAGACGTCCTGCCCACCCGTGACCGTGGGGACTGGCGCTGCCTCGCTGCCTCCTCTCCCCAGGGTAGCAAGGATGAGTATGTTAAAGGTTATGGAAGCATTTGAATGCTATCAGGATAAAAGATACATATGGATCCAGAACAGACCTAACAGGTCACTATCCCTAGAAATCTTTAGCAGTCAATTTCCACCCTATATTTAATTATTTCAGGTGACAGTGGGTCTGCTGTACCCTTGGTCTTTCTTTAAGACTCTGTTAAACGTACATTTTGCTGGCCTTGATAATTGTCATGAATACAGTAAAGATGGGAAATCCCCCCAGTGCAGCTCTTCTGTGCCTGAGTCACGATGGGGACGAGGCGGGACGATGGCAGCTGCGCTCTGCTGGCTGGCCATGGCGCAGGCAGCGCTCTCAGCCCGCATACAGGAGCACTGTGCCCACGGGGGAACTCTTTCCTTCCACCCAGGAGAAGCCACACAACCTGGTGAGAGGTTCTGCTGGGGTGAGTTGCTGCCATGAGCCCTCTGGATTTCCACCCCCAAAATGGGTAAGAACAAATAACCTGTGCATGCTCTGATTTCCAGGCTAGCCAGCTAACTCGGCAATAAAAATTCTTTGGCAGAAACAGATGAACCACTAGAGCAGAGAAGCTAATGCATGGCACGTTGTGGGGGGCATGTCAAACCACCCCAAAGCTGCAACAGAAGATGGAGCCCCTGCTTGGGATCCCTGTCCCCTTCCCAAGGTCCCGCAGAACAGGCCGGCTGAACCCCCGCTGAGGTGCGCAGGTCCATGCCAGGAGCTGCCCCCCCGAAACCCGGGAGAAGTGGAGGGGAGCGGGGCAGGAGGAGCCTGACGGCTCCGAAAGAGAAGCCCTGGTCTGCCACACGCCGCTGGCATCACCTCAGATTCCCCAGGGAAAACTGTTTTGCACCTGTGTCCTCCCATCACGGGATGGAAACAAAGGGTGGGGTGTTTTGGAGATTTACTTGATTTCACCACATTGACGCCCTCCCTTTGCTGGAACAATGAACACTCAGCCCTGCTCTGCAACCAAAGCTGGAATTATGCACTTGATCCCGGAGCTTGCCAGGGCCTTTGGTGTTGCAACTCCGGGCCTTGCTCCTCCAGTTTGTGCTTCCCCGCAGCAGCCCAGCCAGGGCAGCGGGTGATGAGGGCTCACCTGTGGAGATGCACAAGCTTGGGACTTGGCCTGTTCCTTGTTCTCCACCTCTGCTGTGGCCAAAATGAACCACAGGAGGAGATTTCCAAACACAGAGCTCACAAATGTCTCAGGCTCGAGCTGAATGAGCCCATTCCAGATTACCAACGGCGTGCTGAAGGTGCATCACTTGAACTGTATTGGTAGGGAAAAATAGTGCCACCAACGACCCTGACTGCAGCTAGACAGCAATAAGTTTGGGGTTTCTTTACCAGAAGAATTACTTTGTTTGTTGGTGCTATTTTTTCCAGAGCACCTCTAACAGCAGGAGTCAAACTAGGGCAACCCTAAGTGGGACCAATCCTGCCTGATCCTCTGCTCACAAGGCTCACAGTTTTATTTTTAAACCATCTTGCTGGAGTCTATATCTTACAGTCCCAATAACAACCAAAATTTGTGTTTAACAGTGGGGCACCTCTAGTTATGGGGAAAAAATACCAACACAGCCTAGAGGGGATCTTGAAATTGAGACGAGCCTTCAAAAAACCAGTCTGTCCTGGTCACAGAGGAAATGGAGGTTTCACTTCTGCAGGCTGTGGAAGTGACCTGTGTGGCACTTATACCACTGCAGTGACAGGGACAGGAAAGAAAAAGGAGGCTCCATGCCTTTGTCCCCATCGTTGTGCTGACACTCGGGTGTGCCTTATCTCCAGGTTGTCACCTCGGGCAGGTGACGTGGCAGGCGGCATCCGCAGCCCAAGCTGTGCCATGCTGTGTGGGCCAGAGACAGAGACAGACTCACCTCCGAGATCATCTCCTGGGTCAAGTTTCCGCTGTAGAAGGCTGAGACCCCTTCTGTCCCCACCAGCTCCAGGACGGCCGCGAGGTCCAGGCGCCTGACGAACATGCCCGGCAGCAAGGGCTGGCCGTCCGGCAGGAAGATCTCCCGAAATCTGTCTGAGCAGTTCAGGTCCTTCAGTTCACTTATGGCTTTGGCTGCGGGCGAGAGGGAGAGGGACATCCAGAGGAGCCAAGAATGCGCAGGGGACCTGGAGCCACTGTGTGTCTGATGGGGATGTTGGAGACTTGCTGCTGCCTCTTGCCCTAGTACAAAACTTGAGGGAGACTGAGGGGTGACTCATTCATGGGGATCAGTATGGAAAGGGTGAGTGTCAGGAGGATGGAGCCAGGCTCTTCTCAGTGACAACTAGTCAAGGGGCAATGGGTGCAAACTGGAACACAGGAGGTTCCACTTAAATGTGCGAAGAAACTTCTTCCTGGTGAGGGTGTCAGAGCCTGGCCCAGGCTGCCCAGGGAGGTTGTGGAGTCTCCTTCTGTGCAGACATTCCAACCCGCCTGGACACCTTCCTGTGTAACCTCATCTGGGTGTTCCTGCTCCATGGGGGGATTGCACTGGATGAGCTTTCCAGGGCCCTTCCACCCCTGACATTCTGGGATTCCGTGAGGCTGGGCCGTGCACCCCTGAGGACCAGGAAGGAACCCCAGAGGACCCTGTGCCGTTCCCTGGCTGGTCCTGGACTGCCCAGCGTGGGCTGCTCTGACCTGTCCCCGACCAGCCCTGGGAAAGGGCTCCAGCTCTGCTGCCACCACGCTCCCCATTGCAGTCTGTGGCTCACACGTTGCTCAGCTCCCACCACCACCCACCTCCACGTCCAAAGAGCCCTAATTTACTATGAATAATGATCTACATTCCCAGATGCCACATGCAATGGCTCCCCACCAGGTACTCACCCAAATCATGTGTGACATTAAACCCCTCCTGGGCGACTCCAGCCACAAGACCCAGCAGCTCGGACCACGGGAGTCTGCCAGAGGAGAAAGGACAAGGAGAAACGTGCCGTGCGCAGCAGGGCAGGGTGCTGGGGAGCCCACGCTGGGCTCAGCTCTGTGGTCAGGGGGCTTCTGAAAGACCAGGCTGTGGGCCAGCGGGGCCAAAGGGAGGACTGAGCTTTCAGTGGGTTGTTTCTTTTTAGCAGGACCATCATCAAATGCTCCATGATGGGCACAAGAGAGGAAGGTCGGCACAAGGACAGGGGAAGGGCCATCTCCGGAGCAAAATTTCAAGCCAGGCCCTGGCCTTGAGCAAATCATTCAGATTTCTCCATCCCTGTCCCATCAAGGACAGCCACACTTCTTAAGGTCCAGCTAAAGAGACAACGAAAGTGCAGACATGCATGAAAGTGTCCTGTGCCTGTTTCTAAAAGAACATTTATTTTCCATATTGTTAGCCAAAATTTTTCTTTGCAGAAAACCTGACCAAGCTTTTGTTAAATGAAGTACTGAAAAATGAACATATTTTTCAACACAAGCCTCCAAGCACCCCTTAGCTAATGGTTTTGACTGATGGCTGAGAAGGTGGTCTGACGGTGAGGGCCTGTGAGCTCCAGGTCCCCTGTGGGGACCCCGGGGCACGGTCTGTGCGGCACAAGGACGGCTCGCCTGTGCCCGCCTCGTCTCTTACCTCCCGTGTAACTGGTGAGCCTGGTGCAGTCCTTGTATCATGCCTGGCACCCCCACGAGCAGACCTGGCTGTACAATAGGAAGGACAAAAAGGGATTGCAAGTCAAGAAGATGCAAGTCACATTCACATGGTCTATAGGAGCGTGGAAGAAGTCTGGAGCAACACACTAAATTAGGGAATAAAAGGTTTTGAAAGGAATGAGGCAAATTCAATCCTGTTCTCAATCCAGTTTGGTCAGGAAAGATAACTCAGCAGAGCAACACGGGATCGTGCTCCCTCCTGCGGCCCTTGTTCTCCTGGCTCCCCAGGGACGTGGCCCTTTACTCCCCAGCCCTGCAGGCTCCAGGTGGTTTTGCGCTTCCAAAGAAGCATTTTCCCTGGACTCCACATGTCTGCAGGGCCCAGGATCTCCCTGGTGGTGGGAGAGGCCTCCTGCTGCTTCCCCGTGCCAGAGAGTTATGGGTAGAGGAGAGCTGGAGACATCAGCCAGCTGCAGCGCTGGAGGGGTCGGCATGGGACACCGCTGCTCACCTTGGTGTCCTTCTGCAGAACCTCGTCCAGCGGGATGCCCAGGGGAGCCATCTCACCGAAGTCGATCACCCAGCTCCTGTTCTTCCGGATGTCGTGGACCAGCATCACCCCCCCCCTGCAGCGAGATGGGGTCACAGCCGGCACAGCTGCCCCTGCAGCAGCCGCTGCCGTAAAGCCAGAACAAAGAGCACGGGTGCCACCGGGGCCGGGGCCAGCCCCAGCGTGACAGGGCCATCGTCACAGGTCCCCAGGCTCAGCAGTGACCCGGGGCTGGCCAGCAGTGCAGGGGAACGCTGCTGCCCTGCCCCAGAGAGCGGCTCAGGCCAACCAGGCAGCCCTGTGCTGAGCCTGCAGCGAGGCCGGAGCAGCCCCTGCCAGCCTGGCCAGAGGACCACTGGCTCTGTTCCACCGTCGGGCTGGGACTACCTGGGATTTTCTTTCTAATCTGAGCAGTTTTGCAACAAAACAGGGTTTTTGCTTACAACAGCAGCCTGTGGCACAGCCTGGAGAAGCTATCAGGTAACAGCGTTTTATGCAACGCTCCCGAAACCTCCCGGAGAGCAGCGCTCACGTGGATGCCACCCTGGGACAGAGTGTGAAGAGGCCACCTGTCACCAGGTGCTACCCCGGCTGCTGCCCCACACCCGGCTCCAGCCTCAGCCCGCTGCCACAGCCGGAGCAGCGCTCACGGAGGGCAGCTCTCAGTCTCTGAAAGAGATGGGACCGAGCCCAGTGTGCTCCCAGCTCCCAGCACACTCGCACAGGGGCTCGGCAGCCTGTGGTCACTTTTTCAACCCTCTTGAGCCTGAGGCTTGGGCTTTCCTGGCAGCCACTGCGGCAGACACAGCTTCTCCCTCCCTGGATGCCTCCATCCCTCACTGTCAACTGGACGCACATGAAGGGTCCCTGTCCCTGTGCAGATGTGGACACATCCACCGCCTGATGTCAGAGACCCAGTGCCACGTGCTGGGACATGGGCTACCAGGAGGCAAGTCTCAGCTGATGGGGAAACCATCTGCTTAAGAACAACCACAGAAAACATCACAGGGGAGAATGACCAACACTTACCCGCCGATCCCTGACGTGTGGGGGTTGACGATTCCTGCGCAGAGGGCCGAGGCGATGGCTGCGTCTACCGAGGAGCCCTGCTTGTTGAGCACCTCTATGCCCAGGGCCGTGCAGCGGGCAGCGTCTGTGACCACGGCACCGCGGTGGAAGATCTGCCGGACGAGGAGAGCGGTTCTGCCCAGGGAGGGGTGCTGGGGCCACCCAGATCTTCACCCAGCTCCCTGGACCTGAAGCCTGAGGCCACTGCCAAGGCTGTGGCTGATCTGCATTTCCAGGTGCCTCCAAAGGCAGGTGGGAGTAATATGTCCCTTGCCCCCCCAAGGCAGCAGTGGCCGCTCTGCATGTAGCCTTGGCCATCAGCTCAGCCGGCTTCCAACAGCAGAGGTGCTGTGCTGCTGGGCCATGTCTCACCCTGTCCTCCGCAACCCCAGAGCAATGGGTGACAGTGTGCTGTCCCTGCGCTGCACAACACGGTCACTGGAAACAGGAATACGGCTGCAAAGAATGCAGCACTGCCCAGCACCACAGCATGTTCTCATCCTGCCCTGGTGCCAGTGCCACCACTAATGCAGTCACAGGAGGTTATAAAAGGCTCATTTTAACCCTATGGTACAAATTGCAGCATCTCAGCACGAGCCAGCGTGGCTTTGGGAATCGTGAGGACAGAGGGGCGCGGGCAGGCTGGGGGCAGGACTGGCCCCTCCCGCAGAAGGGCTGCGTTGCACAGGCTCCCTCGGGCGCTGCACCCCCAGTGCTGTGTTCTGCGTGCCAGCGAGAGAGCAAAACATTTAAAAAAGCAAATCCCTTCCACGCGGACCTGCAGGCAGCTCTGCCTTCCGAGCAGCAGGCGGAGAAGGTGACGGTAACTACTGGCTGCCCCTTGGCCCTTCTCAGGCTGCAGCGCCTGGCAGGAGCTGTTCTGCAGGTACAACCCCACGGCCATGCTGCCTTTTCTCGGCAGTTTAGCACTGCAATGAGGGACAGATCAGCAGGACGTTTAGCTCTGTTTTCAGCTATTGCCCTGCTTGGTCCTGGATGGATCCTTCCAAAGGTGAGTCTGGGCATACAGATCCACAGACCTCTCTTCAAGTCGAGATACATGAAAGACTCCCACTGCTTAACTAAGGGTTGCTTTGCGAAAGCATTCACATCTGGCTCAAACCACAGCTGGAGACACAGCAGCGGGGGTGCCTGTTTCCTCCTGGCAGCACCCCAAAATCCGCCGGGCACAGCCACCCATGCCCTGACCGCGGTGCTGAGAGCCCAGCTCTCGAGTACAACCCCCAGCCACAGGGAAAAGCTTTCAAGACAATTTGGAGTGGAATCACAGAGACCCAGAACCCAGGGTCTCACTGACACCAGCCGGGGCTCACCAGCACTCACCCCACTAAACTGTGGGCAAAGTGGAAAGTTAGGGAGCTTCTCCTATTTTTGGGGCCAGAGCCCAACCCCAGAGGCACTGCTTCATCTTACCTGAGGGTCCCCAAAATAGATCTGCATGATCAGGGCCACCGTGACCCCCATGGCGAAGGTGAGGCAGGCGGTGATGATGACAGTCAGCCCGTCCTGCCGGCAGCTGCAGTCTCCAGAAAAAGGGTCCTTGCTGGTCTCCTGGAGAGGGGACACGTCCTGGCTGCCCATCTCTGACGAGGACGAGGGCAGGCGCTGGAGACGCGCAGACTTCAGGAAGGAGTCTGGGTCTTTGTGAGCAGCAGGGAGAAAACAAGTGTTAGTTATTGAGCAACACGGGGCTCTTATTGCAGTGTTTACCCAGCGCTAACGTTACGTCGTGCCCCGTCCAGCAAGGTTATTATCTTCCCTATTGATTCCAGCTCGATAGAGAATTTCTGGCTCAGACACTGCTCTGGGCTGCCTTATCAACCCCTTCCGCTAGCTCTAGTCAGCTCAAGCTGACTTCCCTGGAGATTAAGAAGGGTGAAAAAACCTGAATTTTTCTCCATTTCAGTCCATCCACCAGTCTTCAGTGACAGGCCCACAGTTACTGCTCCGTTTGGATGGGTTCTTAACACAGCACTGACTTGCAAACAGGTCTCTGAAATGCATCAGGGCTGAAGAAGAGGAAATTAAGATATTAAAATAAAAAATCCAGCAGCCTTATTGGGAACTACTCTTGAGCTAGAGCACCCGAGCAAGATAGAGGTGAAGCAAAACGTGTGGCCCGGGCACAAGAAACACCCCTACGGAAGCCGGCAAAGCGGGGCAGAGAGGAGCAAACCTGCGAACCAGAGGGCCTCGGGGCGTCCGCCCGCTCTGACGGCAGGATCAGCTCTGCTCTAATTTCTCGCTTCCTCCGGCTGACAGGGCCCACTGTGAAATCAAGCCGCTCGCCGAATGCCCAGCTCTGAGATGGCAAGTGCAGCGGGGCAGGGTTTTGCTGGGCGTCTGCCGGGTGGCAAACAGTGCGTGGCAGGATGAAAAGGTCTCTCTTTTGCTCTGAAAGATGCTTTGAACCTCTGCTCGCGCCAGCTCCTTTGCGGCGGGGCGGATGCCGCCCGAGCGCGCCCTGCCCGCGCGCGGAGCTGCTGCCGCAGCCCTGGGGACGTGCCCATCGCTGCCGGGCACCACAGGGGACACGCAGCTCACGCACCGGCCAGGGCTCCTGGATGAACGATTTCAGGGGCTGCTGGGAGCCAGCGGTGCTGCAGTGCCCTGTGCATCCATGCTGGGAAGAAGAGAAGAACCCAGTGGAAAAGACAAGATGAGAAGCTTGTCCCTCCACTCGGGGGATGTTTCCTGGGTTTGGGGTAAGGGACAAGGGCGTGAGCAGGATATCGTGCATCCCCCGTCACCCCACTCCATCTGCTCTGGTGGGCAGCACCTCCCTGGGGGCTGCAGCCCTGTCCTTGCCATGACATTAGCAAGACCTCCCGGGTGCAGCTGTCCTGGGGCCAGGCAGGGAGTCAGTTTTTCAGTGAATCAGGAGTAAACCCCCTGCAGCCAGGGAATCCCCTTTGGGTGAATTTAATCTCATTTATGCCGTGGTGATTTAAGAGCAGGACTGGGAAAGGCTCAGCTTTCCCTGCCCGCACCTGAGCATGCACGGAGCCCCTCCCTGGCACGTCTGGTCTGAGTGAGCTGGGAGAGACCTGGGAGGGGGTGATGGGCTGGCGTGTCCCTGCTGGAGGCCATAACTGCCCTGGCAGGGGATGCCACTGGGGAGCAATGTCACATACGGCTCCTGGCACCCCCCCAGTAGGGAACAGCCCCACCAGTGGGGAAACAGTGAGGAGTGAGCCGGGCTCCTCTGCACAGCCCCGCCAGGACACCATCACTCTGCTCTGCTCCCAGAGCGCTGGTGACAGGCCAGCCCAGCACGAGGGGACACGAACATCCAGAGAGCAACCAGGGGAGAGGACAGGCCACAGCTCTCCAGGGTGGCCTTGCCCACCCACACAGAAATCCCTTCGTTCTCCACCACAGACACCCCGCGTGGCATTGGGCAAGTCACTCAGTCTCTGTGACCCCTGGCACAGCGTGGGGAGAGCAGTGCCACAGCCTGGGGACGGGAGGGGCTGGAAGGGGTCAGTCGGGAGCACAGAGGGCAAGGACCAGCTCGAGAGGCCAACACACAAGTGACTGTCCCACCACCGACATCCATGCTTGAAAGAGAAGCCACCAAACACAACTTGGTTTCTGTGGGGGCTGTGAAGGAGACATGGCTCCAACAGGGGAACCAGGGTCACCTCAGCTCTGGAGCTGCTGCGGAGGGAACAGCAGAGACTGGAGCTGCTCACAAGCTCTGGCAGGTGCTGCAATGTGGGACCATTCAGTCCTTTCGGGGTCTGTCCCCAGCACCGACAGCACAACAGGGCTCCCTCCTTTCAATGAGATCTTCTGGGTGGTAGAAACCTAAGATCCTCGTTCCCCCCCTGCTGGTCTGGCAGATAACGCAGCATGCAGAAACAGCCGGATTTTGCAACACACATGCAGGGTCAGATGAGCGCGAGGTTCCACATGGCAGGAGGCAGCAGCTCCTCCAGCCGCCCCCCGCGCACACGCCGGGGAGCCTGAGACCCCGTGCCCAGCGGGGCGGCGGCACGGCCGAACTGCTCCAAACTGCTCGTGCTCTGCACGCCAGCCAAGAGGCCTCGTGCTTTCGGGAGAGCTGCTGCCCCGAAGCCGCGCACGACAGCTTCACCCCACCAGTGCGGGATGGCATGGGACAAGAGCGGCCGATGGGGACTGCACCCGGCGGTCACAGCGGGACGGGGCAGAGGACAAGGGCTCTGCTCAAACGCGGGGTTTTGGGGTCGGCAGGGCAGACGCCTGCTCACGGGATATGAAGCAGCCCCGGGGATGAAGGGCAACGTTCCTGGAGAAACACGGCATGAGGGAGAAGAAACGTTTCTCTGAACTACTGAGAAGGAAGCAGTCAATTAGAAACAAGCAAAGGGTTTTCTCAAGGATCAAAGGACCACCTGACTTTATTACCCCGCGCTGCTGGGGGAAGGGATCGCTAGCTCCGTGCCAACCCCCGGCACCTCCCGCTCCCCCCATGCCCGCGGCCCTGCAAGGTAACCGAGGGGCTGGGGACGGGGAGGAGCCTGGCGGGCCCCGCTCTCCGCGGGGGCCGGGAGAGCGAGCAGCGCCGGGGGCCGGTCTGGAGGGTGGGGGGGCTGAGGGGACCCCTGGCCGGGCGTGCCGGGGCCGCGGGCGGAGCGGGGCTCGGCGGGGCCGGGGACATGCTGCGCCGCGGGCGGGCTCGGCCGCCGCCCCTCACCCGTGTCCTGCTCGCCCAGGAACGCGTCCTCCTCCTTCCGGGCGCGGAGGCCGCTCTCGGCCGCGCCGCCCGCGTCCTCCTCGGGCAGCCGCGGGAAGCTGGTGATGCTCATGTAGTCCACGGGCGAGCCGGCGGCCAGGGCCCGCTGCCGGCCGCCCCCCGCCTCCGCCGCCACCGGCACCGCCATCGCCGTCGCTGCCGGAAGGGGCCGGGCCGGGGGCCGCTCGGCTCCTCCCCGCGGCGGGGCCGGGCCGGGGAGCGGCCGGTGCCGGAGCTCAGGGACGAGGGCGCTGCCGAGGCCGCGGCGGGCAAGCCGCCCCGGCCGCGGACGCTGCCCCACAGCCCGGGCGCTGGAGCGGACAGCAGGTCCGGGGGGCTGGGGCCGGCGGGGCCCGGCTCCGTGGCTCGGGGCGGCTGCAGCCGGTGACGCTCTGCGGGGCTGAGCTCGGCCCGGCTCCGCACGCTGGGTCAGAGCTGGTGGCCGGTGCGGAGGGACCAGCCCCGGCCTCCTCGGGCCAGCGGTCCCGGCTTCCCGGCCCGAGCCTCCGGGGCAGCTGGGTCGGACATTTCCCAGTCCTGCCTGCAGAAGGCTGAAAGTTTCCCGAGGGACGCGCGTGTGCTTTGTGTCGTTGCTTATTCAAGCCAGCCTCTCGCAAGGAGGCTCACACGCCGCCATTTCAGCTGTTGCCTTGGGAGCAAGGGGCGAGCGGCACGCAGGGGGACAGTGACACCACGACACTGGCGCAGAGCAGCCTGGCGTGTCCTTGCTCACAGCCAGCCTGGCCTTCCACTGTGAACCTGTGCGTAACCGCCTGCAGATGGGAGCTGAAGATCACCTGCAGCACCACAGGGTTTGGTTGGTGGCAGCGGGTGAACCTGGCCAGGCTCAGCCCTGGCTCCAGCACCAGCACCGGGGGCGGAAGGGGCTGAGGCTGCCAGCCAGCTCGGCTGGCACAGCCAGGGCAGAGCCCCAGCTGCGGCCGCAGAGTCAGCCGTGCTCGGGGCAACCCGGAGCTGTGGTTAACAACAGAGTTTTGATTGAAATGTGTACAGCGGGGAGGGCTGGTTTGCGTGGACATTTCTGAAATCAAACCAGCTGAAACGTTCCTTTTTTTACCCCTACACTTCTTTCAGAGATTGACCTAAAAAACACCAGTAAAATAACTGGAATCTGGGAAAGGTTGTTTCATTCTAGGCTGAACAAAACGCTTCAGGTTGGTACAAATCACTTTCCCCCACAAGGACACTGGCCTCTCTCTTTCAGGTTGGCCCGTGTGCTTGGCTGTTTGGCTGCCAGATCTGAAAAATCCACCCTCTGCTCTGATGTGTCCTGCCCATCTGTTGTTTTGGCAGACAGAGCGTGTTGAGTGCTGGGCTGTGTGGCTGGGGGGAGGTCACCTGGGAGGTGCGAGTCCCGTTTCCTCGTCCTCCAGCGAGCCAGCCAGTGCCTCCTGCTCTTCGCTGCGTGAGCAGCTCCACCAGCTCAGTGCTCATTAACGCGGGGAGATGCAAACCTTCCTGAGCCGTGGCAGCGCCAACGTTTCACTGGTGCTCTCCAGCAGCCTGAGGGCATAATGGACACTGCCAGGTAGTAACGAAATATTTGTGGGAGGGTAGTTGGGCTTTTACAAGCCAGTCTCAGCCTGCCCCATCTTCAGACATCTCTCCAGCCTTCACACCCCCAGCAGTTGGAGGTGGTCCCTTCCCCCCAAAGCAGCTCCTCCAAGGCCAGGAGCTCTGTGCACACTGTGTCCTCGTCCACTCGTTTGTCTGACAGAGTGTTAACATACATCCTTGAAATGAAACGCCCCAGGAAGTGTGGGCAGAGATGCTGCTGCCCCAGAAGATCACAGCAAACGCTGTCCCAGAAGGTCACAGCAAACGCTGTCCCCACTTGCCCAGTTGTTCATGAGACTTAACAGTGCTTGAAGACAAAGCTCTACGTCCCACTTCTTGGGTTTTCAAGACCCTGCTTGCTCCAGACCAACCCAGCCTCTACTACTCTCGTGTTTCTGACAAACCAAACCTGATCAGCTCTGTCACCTGTGGGCACCTGAGTCCCAGCGACTATGAGCGCAACCTTTGCAAGACTGGAAGTCAAGCTGGAAAAATGCAGAGCTGACACCTCCGCAGGGGGGACAGCCCGTGCTCCCAGCCCCAACAGTCACCACTTGCTTTGGAGACATCCTGAGCACTGTTAAAAATACGTGACATCCACGTTCCCTTGCTGGGCCGAACCCACAGGCGGCACATTCACATCAGGCTGCGTGCTCAGCCGTGGCTGCGGCAGAGCTGCCCCGCGGCGGGCAGGCGCGGTTGCCAAGGCACAAGATGTGCACCCTCCTCTAACACCCGTTAGCACATCTTTGCACCCGCACCATTTTTCCCTTTAACAAAAATAACTTGCAGTAATTTTTACCAGATATGACAAGGTGACCTGCTTAGTGGATGCGGGAAAGGCTGTGGGTGTTGTGTACTTAGACTTCAGTAAAGCCTTTGACACCATATCCCACAGCATCTCCTGGACGGTGTATCTGCGATGGATAAAGAACTGGCTGGAGGGCCAACCAAGGAGTTGTGGTGAACGGAGCCAAATCCAGTTGGTGGCCGGTCACGAGTGGTGTCCCCAGGGCTCAGTACTGGGGCCAGGTCTGTTTAATCTCTTTATCAGTGATCTGGAGGAGGGGATCGAGTGCACCCTCAGTAAGTTTGCAGATGGCACCCAGTTGGGTGCAGTGTTGATGTGCTGGAGGGTGGGAAGGCTCTGCAGAGGGACCTGAACCGGCTGGATCGATGGACTGAGGCCAATTGTCTGAGGTTCAACAAGGCCAAGTGCCGGGTCCTGCACTTGGGTCACAACAACCCCATGGACGCTGCAGCTGGGGAAGAGCAGCTGGAAAAGGACCTGGGGGTGTTGGTGACAGCGGCTGAACATGAGCCAGCGTGTGCCCAGGTGGCCAAAAAGGCCACCAGCATCCTGGCTTGTATCAGGAACAGTGTGGCCAGCAGGACCAGAGAAGTGATTGTGCCACTGTCCTGGGCACTGGGGAGGCCAAACCTTGAATCCTGGGGTCAGTTTTGGGCCCCTCACTACAAGAAGGACATTGAGGGACTAAAGAGAGCACAGAGAAGGGAACGGAGCTGGTGAGGGGCTGGAGCACAAGTGTGATGGAGCGGCTGAGGGACCTGGGGGGTTCAGCTGGAGAACAGGAGCTGAGGGGAGACCTTCTGATCTCTGAACTGCCTGAAAGGAGCTTGGAGCCAGGGGGGTCGGGCTCTGCTCCCCAGGAACAAGCGCCAGGAGCAGAGGAAACGGCCTCAAGTTGCACCAGGGGAGGTTGAGGTTGGATCTGGGAACAATTTCTTCCCCAAAGGGCTGTGGGGCATTGGAACAGGCTGCCCAGGGCAGTGCTGGAGTCACCAGCCCTGGAGGGGTTTAAGATGTGTAGATATGGTGCTTAGAGACATGGTTTAGTGGTGGACTTGGCAGGGCTAACGGTTGGACTTGATGATCTTAAGAGGTCTTTTCCAACCTAAATGATTCTATTATGCTTGAAGCCCAAGAAAGGCCACAAGGAATTTCTCTGCCAGTTCCACACCAGAATGCACTTGCTTCTCTCCTCATGAGGAGATTAGGCCAGGAAATATCTCTCTCTCCGTCCTGCCAGGGACAGTCTGCTTTTTGCTGAAAGCCACAGCGATGTTCCTCCCGGTGCAGCCAGCGGTGAGCCGCAGCAGCAGTACAGCCTCTGCCCTGCACCGCCACGCAGGCCCCATAAGGACACAGCCTCCTGGTGGAACTGTATCCCAGCAGCTGTGGCTCCTGCAGCTCAGCTCTCCTGTGCAGGAAAGACCTTTTCCTCCGTGAGTCGCTGCTCCATGGTAGCACAGATCCCATCAGCCGTTGGTTTAGCCCCCTCATCCCTCAAGGAGGGGAGAGTGCAGAGCAAGTATGCACACTGCGCCCATACCAAACCTGCTGAGGACGGAGCTGCCCGAGCCGTTCCCCTCACCGCAGTCCCTCTCCTGTCGGCTGCTGCTCTTCTCTCTTCCCAGCACGCAACCTCATGCTGTCTGCCAGACCATCCCTGTGTCAATCTCTCAAGTCTCTGCAAAATCCCACTTGTTTTTACAGTGCTCATCATTGTAAGATGCTCAGCTCCCTTCTATAGGCTGCCACATTTCCTTCTTAAACCTAATCTCATTTCTTTGGGGACAGACACCATAGCTTTAGTTCTCTTGGTGATCAGCAATGGGGATACCTGCTGCTAGCCACTGAGGCACCCCTTAAAACAGAAACCATAAGATATTAAACGCTTGCAGCTGAGTGACTACGATCACCAACTTCTTTACCAGGACGAGATCCAGAGACACAGTCTCCCACAGCATCCTCACAGCTAAGTTGAGGAGGTGTGGTCTGGACAATAGAGCAGTGAGGTGGGTTGCAAACTGGCTTAAGGAGAGAAGCCAGAGAGTGGTAGTCAGTGGTGCGGAGTCCAGTTGGATGCCAGTATCTAGTGGAGTGCCTCAGGGGTCAGTACTGGGGCCAATATTATTCAATATATTCATTACGATTTAGATGAGGGAATAGAGTGTACTATCAGCAAGTTTGCTGATGACACTAAGCTGGGAGGAGTGGCTGACACGCCAGAAGGCTGTGCTGCCATCCAGTGGGACCTGGACAGGCTGGAGAGTTGGGCGGGGAATAACCTGATGAAATTTAACAAGGACAAGTGTAGAGTCCTGCATCTGGGCAGGAACAACCCCAGGTTCCAGTATAGGTTGGGAAATTACATATTAGAGAGCAGTGTAGGGGAAAGGGACCTGGGGGTCCTGGGGACAGCAGGGTGACCATGAGCCAGCACTGGGCCCTTGTGGCCAGGAAGCCAATGGCATCCTCGGGTGTATTAGAAGCGGGGGGGTTAGTAGATCGAGAGAGGTCCTCCTTCCCCTCTACTCCACCCTGGTGAGACCACATCTGGAATATTGTGTCCAGTTCTGGGCCCCTCAGTTCCAGAAGGACAGGGAACTGCTGGAGAGGGTCCAGCGTAGGGCAACCAAGATGATTAAGGGAGTGGAGCATCTCCCTTATGAAGAAAGGCTGAGGGAGCTGGGGCTCTTTAGTTTGGAGAAGAGGAGACTAAGGGGGGACCTCATTAATGTTTATAAATATATAAAGGGTGAGTGCCATGAGGATGGAGCCAGGCTCTTCTCGGTGGCCAACAATGATAGGACAAGGGGTAATGGGATCAAGCTGGAACACAAGAGGTTCCGCTTAAATTTGAGAAAAAACTTCTTCTCAGTGAGGGTGACAGACACTGGCCCAGGCTGCCCAGGGGGGTTGTGGAGTCTCCTTCTCTGGAGACATTCCAACCCGCCTGGACATGTTCCTGTGCGACCTCACCTGGGTGTTCCTGCTCCAGCAGGGGGATTGGACTGGATGAGCTTTTGAGGTCCCTTCCAATCCCAAACATACTGTGATACTGTGATACTAGTGTCTCTCCCACATAGTCATGACCCTCAAAGGGGGATCCTCCTCAGCTTCCAGACGCGAGAACTGTAGAGAACTGCAAAGACCAAGAAACTCAGGTGGCGGGACTGCAGGCAAGCAAGGAATAAAGCCACAGGGCAGGTAAGCGAGTCCCCGGCTCTGCACCCTCTCACCCTGCAGGTTTTAGAGCCGGGCTGCAGGTCCTGCTCTGCCCCAGGCTCGGGGACTCCAGCGCAGCCGTGGCTCTGGCAGGATTGCGCGTCACAGGGCAGGGACAGCTGCTAAGCAGCAGAACAGCTTATGTAGAGGCAACACTTGGCTTAACCTGCTTAATCACCCATTAAAGCATGGATCTAAGCAGTACTACTTCCCCTTCCTACAGTGCAGGCCTGCCGCACGGGAGACCCGAGAACCCCAAAGAGCTGCTGGCTTAGATATTTACCAAAAATCGGACTCTTAAAGGAATTCCACACTTTTATAAAACTTCAAAGACCAGCGGACACAGAAGCTGCACAGTGGATTATCCAGGCGACATTTATTAGAGCATTTCATGTATACAATGATTTTACTGATGGCTGTGATGCAACAGATGCCAGTAGGAGAGGGTGACCTAGAACGAGCAGGCTATGCAATTCTTGTGGGGAAATTAATGCTTTCAGCTGAAAGCAGAGGATCAGACTAAAAAGCTGAGCAAGTTTGGGGCTGGGGAGGAGCAATTATGTAAGTTTTTGCTTGAGATCACTTACTTAAACTGGCAGGTCACAAGCAGCAGGTGTCTGCTATTGCACTCTTCCCTTGGCAGCCCAGGGTGTTTGTTCCACCAAGAACAGGCAGCATTTTCCCTGGTCAGAATGGAGACCTGCACCGGTGGGCGATTCTGGACCCCCAGCACAGCGCTTACAGACACAGATGTCTGGCTTCGCGTACTCACGCGTGAGAACAGGATGTTGAACTCCACCAGCGAGGATGCAACGCAGACGTTCAGCAAGAGCGCGCTAAACCTACCAACTCCTCACTATAAGGCAGCTTTAGGTCAGGACTTCTTGGGTGCCTGAGCTGTTGTTTAGAAAAGCAAGGACCACATGGCAACAGGACGACAAGGTCCTCCGACAAGAACAAGGACTGTGCGTGTTTCCCAAGAGCTATTTCTGAAATACATGTCCTTAAAAATACCTTAATGCAGAGACTCCCCCATTGATGCACAAAAAGGGCACGACTAAGGAGGAACTGAGCTATGAAGCGATCAACTCATAAAAAGCACCTCACAAACCAGAGGAAATGTACAATACATTGCCTGATTTGCAAGTTAGTAAATCTGTGTTTAAGATAATAGCTGCCTCAGTTGTGTCTTAATCTCCTGCAGTTATTAACGAGGAGCAGTTGAATTCAATAGCTTTAAAATAAAAAAAGAAATTAAATGCTTAACATTTAAAAGGCTGTATCTCCAGAATGACTGTCCTTCAGGACTACTGAGCTCTGAGGTACGTGCTGGTAACCTGGTCAGGCTAGCAGAATGCTGTGGAGTCTCTAAGCCTCTTGAACACCCCCCAAGTTAAACCTTCATTAACCAAAAGAATCACAATTCTTTCTAGTAAAGTTGCTTAAAAATCTGTCTTCAACAAAGACAAGTTAAAAATTCTGGTCAACAACTGATTTGCAAATAAAACGAAGAATATTAGAAATGGTACCAACACAGTCTGTTCAATCAAGTCGGATCTGATGAGTACAAAAACGCGCTAAGGACAGCCACTCAACGCGTATCCCAGCTGGCGCAGCGCCGGCCGCCCACGTCCCCTACAACTGCTTGGTCAGAACTGTTTGTCTGAAGGACAACAATGGAAGACAAGTCAGGATTTAATGACAGAATTCAGACAGAAGGGCACACATACATTAAATTAACAGATTCAACCTTCAGCACACAGGAGTTTGATAGAATTACTGGCTAGAGTCACAGAAAGTTCAAAATTTGAACAGTCTTGAACCACTGCCAAAAATTCCAATGGCTTTTTTAATAGTTCCAACAATTAACATTATATAAAACAGAGACGGGCTTCTCCAGCAGAAAAGTTGGGGCTCTTCCCGGTTCATCAGACCACTGGTACGGAAGGGAATGATGGGACTTCCCCGACCTTCCCACCAGTCCACTAAAGACTATGATTCATTAAAACCTCCTCAATTCACTGGTGACTGATTAAACAGGCAGAAGCTGCAGACCGTGTCAATCGTAGTGGATGGCAGTATAGAAGATTATCCAAACAACCTGTGGAAAGGAAGCAAAGGTTATTTTGAAGCCTCTGGAAGGTGGTTCAAACACAGAAAAGGAGCCCCATGCTTTGCTCTCAACAGGGGACTGAATTCCAGCTTGGAGATGGTCTCGGGGAGATGTTGGGATCACCGTGTGCCACCAGGCGGCATTCAGCTTGCTTTCCTTCTGGGGTGACTAGTCTCTCCACATTAAAATCCCACCACAGTCCCTCTAATGGTACAGAAACACCCCCAAATCACGCGCTGGGTGTATTCAGGGACTTGGGAGAGGGGAGTAAGGGATAAAACAAAGATCCCCAAACCGCCAGTTTGGGTGTAACGAGCTCTAGATGAAACTCCACCAGGATGCGTGGGACAGAGGATGGGAAGACATCAAAGTGGCAGATGCAGAAGAGTAGCTGCCTGTTCCTACATCCCTTCTTACAGAGAAATCCCTGGCATTAATACTGTATTTCATAGCCAGTAGCCATCAGATCTGGGGATTTTCTTGCCAAATCAACTTCAATTATTAGACGGTGTTAACACATCTCTCTTCTATCAGTGCACGACCTCACCTGCTTTTCCTCCAGGTCTTTTCCCTCACAAACACAATTCACTAATCAGCTTAGAGAAAGCAAGAGGCGTTACCAGAAACAGTGCAAAAGATGTCATGAATCCTTCCTTCGTTAGCTCCCACGTCCCGCCATACTCCTCCTCATCTATCTGCTGGAAGCTACTGAAGTAGAGGTACAGAACACCAGCATTGATCAGGCAGAATCTGGAAGAAAGAGATGAGGAACCGTCATGTCGGTGACACAGGGTACAGGTACCCAACACACCACGCTGCAACGCAGCAGTGAAACACCTTCCATCCGCAGCAGAGGGGAGCAAAGGGGAACCAGCTCCCGCAACACTCGGGGCCGCTCAGGCACTGCTTGAAGAGCAGCTCCAGGGCAGCTTGTGCACTCATTTGGCTAAAAGTGAGTTAGTTTTCTTCATGCAGTTAGAAACGTTTTCTTTCTCTTAGCTAGCACAGTCGTGGTTTGGATTTAGAGAACAACAAGATAACACCCTGCGACACAATTACTGCTTTTCTCCAAGTACCTTTGCAGCGGTTTTGAGCGGGAACAACGTCAGAGCTCACTGATATCTTGGTTGTTGTCTGGGAGCCAAGGACACTGAGCTCTGCCCACAGGTGTGGGAACGGGGACATGGGTGGGACAGACCTCGACTGACACCCAGACTGAGCAACGAGAATATTCCACACCATTAGCGTCAGCCTTCAGATTTAATGAGAGCTGGGTTTTCCAGCTGGGGAGAGCCATTCCAGTTCTGCTCTGTTTCGGGTGAGTTGTGTTCAGGAGTCGCTGCGTTTGGCTATTTGCCATTCCACCGTTCTGCAGTGGCCTCTGGGCCTTTCTGCCTTTTTCTCTCTGCCCTGGGATCGGCTGCACAGCACCAGGGCGTTCCCTCTCTTCCCGGCACTGGCTGCTTGGCACAGAGTTTGTGAGGAACTGCATTGAGTATCTTCTACATTCTATTGCCAGTTTAGCAGTAGAAGTATGTATGTATAAAGTAGTAGAAGTAGTATGTATAGAAGAAGTATGTATATAGTAATAGAAGTAGTACGTTTGTTTTATTTTATTAAACTGTTTTTATCTCAATCCACAAGTTTCTCCCTTCCCTTTCAATTCTCTCCCCTGTTTGGGGTGTTGGGGAGTGAGTGAGCAGCCGTTGTGGTTACATTGCCAGCTGGGATTAAACCACGACAGCCTGCCATAGCGTGCTGGGTTCGGACGGAGTTCACCTCACAAGGCACCACCTACTTGTAAGGCTCAATAGACCGTTGTCAACAGCTGGAAGTATCAGCAAATCAGCAAACCCTGCAGGTTTTCCTGTCCGCAGACCAGCAGCAGTCCTGCTTCCACACAGAATCCAATTGCCTTGTGCGTGCTGCTTGATTTTGAGGCTGCTAAGAGGGAAGACTGTTAGACTCTGTGCTCAGCGCCACATCCCTGTCAGCGTCCCATGACCAAAGGTAGCGGCTTAGGGACGAGGGCCAGAGAAGGCTCAATAGTGCCCTCAGAGCCACAGCGCGAGGGTTCGACCTGAGACAACTCTCAGCGCTCTGGTCCGTGCCAAGTTATGCTTCAGCGGAGAGAAAAAACGTGACCTCCCGGTTGTCCTCAGACACTTCTGGCTTTACCCACGGCGGCTGGGGGCTGGCACAGCCTGGGGAGCAACGGGTACGTCTCCTGGAAAGACGGCTGCGCGGGAAGGGCGATGCGGGAAGACACGCAGCTCGGTGACGGGCAGCAAGCGTGAGCAGCGTGCGACCGCAAACCACAGAGCAGCCACGCACACCGTTCCAGACGCTTTTAGTTCTTCCTCTGTACACCAGATCGATTTAATTTCTTAGTAACGTTTAGCACAGGAATTGGCTTAGGTACCTGAAGGGGCCTTGTGAATTAACAGGTGACTAAGTAAGCATAATTCTTGTCAGCTACTCCGCATCTGTTACTGGAAAAACTTGAGATTTCACTGTTTGCTTGTAGCTTGGTGTTTCTGTTGGAGCATCGCTGCTTTACGCCCTTTTTCCGTAGATTTCAAACCTTTTCTTATTTCTCTCTTACAGAGACTTGCTGCTACTCCCTCCACTTCCTCGCCGCAGGCAGGACACTCAGGAGGAGGGACAAGATGACAAGTTCGTTTTCCCTAAGAAAAGCTGTGAGGTTGTGAGCTTGACTAAGAGACCTTGATGAGGCAGAGACACTGGCAAACGGTGACTCCCCAGAACAGACGCAGTTCCTTCCCAGCCTGGTGTTCCAGGAGCAGGGCTGTGTTTTCCACCTCTGCTGAACCTCCAGAGGCTTCCGGGAACACGCCAGGGCCAAATACATTTTTGTTTTATAACTCCGAGTGCCCACTGCAGCCTTCGGACACCTGCGGAGAGGTGACCTGAATCTCATGCCGCGGTGAGGATCCAACGTGCCCGCGCCCGTCCAGGCGCCGCCTTCCCCGCAGCGGGAGTGCTGCCGACGCAGCCCGCGGCCAGCGGTGCTCTGAAGAAACCCTTTCTTTGCCGAAGAGATACTGCCTCTCTTGTCCACCAACAGAACCTCCTCTCTGAGGAGGGCTCCTGACTCAAAGACAAGGACTACGACCCTTCCCTTCTACGGGTCTCTCACTTCTTTGGTTGCCACACTAGGCACCATACTCAGAGCCCCTACTCACACGTGCAGGAACGGGCCACTTCACAAGTCAATTGAACCTTTTGTTCCCTTCTTCTACCCCTGCCCCCTCTAATAAAAGTAAATATTTTAAAAATAATAATAATTTTTAAAAGAATTAATGAGGCTGACGAGAAAGAGGTTGATGAAGATATGTTATGATTTGTATGAATTTCATGAGCAATAACAGTCTGGAATGCGACGCTGCTTTAAGACGCACAGCAGGGCCTGCGTCTGGGCAGCACTGTCCAGAGCACGACTTTAAAACAGACACCAAGCAAAGCCCAAATGTGGGAGAGTACATAGGACAGAAAAGGAAATAAACCTTACACTGCTATTCCCACGAATCCCTTCAGTGGAACTACTCCCCAGATGATTCCCAAAATAACTGCAATGATCTGCCGGAACCAGTAGATCACATCTAAAAACTCGTCCTGAGGAGATAAAGCACAAGAAAGATTTTGGCATTTACTATGTTTCTTTTTTTTAAAGCATCATACAATTAACAGTTGAAAAATTAGCACACCGCACACTTACTTTTCCATTCAGAGCATAAGATATTGTACTCAGAGCAGATGGAAGCAGCTTATGGCATCACACCCCCTGGGCTTCTCTGCTCCCAAATTCAATACATGGCTTTGTCCTCCAATGGGACAATTGCAGAGGCCAACAAGTATCTAGTCCCCTTGTTTACTAAAGATTCAGGTCTACAAAAATTCACTGGGTAAAAGTTTAAAGAGCTGTTTATGGCACACGCAGTGCCCCAGGTCCTCTCCCACCCAGTGCTCAGCCAACTCCAAACCACAAACTGTATCTCACACGTTGTGCCGGCACCTCTGCGTTCCTCCGGAGCAGCGGAGGCAGGCGCTCCTGTGCGCCCGTAGGGCCCACACGGCTGTAAGTCCCGCAGCTGCACAACGCTGACTCACGCTTTAAACAAAATTCACTTCCGCTCACATCTGTTTTTCCGCCCCCCCGAGGACAGGATTGCCCCAGCACACCCCAAACACCAACGGCCCTTGTGATTTTAACTGTAGGATGGGCAAAGTTGTTTGGCTCCACGTGGAAGACCAGAATCCATGTCAGATGAGGCCTCTCAGTCATTTTAGCCTTCAGTTCACATCCTGTTGCACTGTCATTGCTCCTCTCGCTAACTCCGAAATTCCTGCCCAGTTTGTCAGAGGGGCGCGAGGCTGAGTACAGGAGAGCTCCACCAGCTCTGCGAGCAACAGCAACTGATAAGAAAACAGTGACACAGACTCACGTCTGTCCCCCAGAGAACAGCAGGACGGCGTCCGCACCTTCTCCAAGCCGGCAAACTGGGGAGGAGACGCGGCGCTGCGCCACACACGGCGTGCCCGGCTGGGACACGGCGGGACCAAGGACCCCGTGCCTGCGCGCTGGGGGCAGCAGGAAGAGGCACACACAACAAAAGCCTCACTAGCGCTGAAACCACCGGGAAGCCTGTGGCTGACACGTTTTCACCCACACTTGGAAGGCTTGTGGCAAACACAAACCAAAGCTGAGCACACATGAAATTTTGTGGAAGCCAAATCTCCCGGTTCACTGGAAGCGGCGAGGTTCGGCGCGGCAAAGCAGACGCAAACAGCTGAACAACGGCGCAGGGCTGCTCCTCTGCAGGAACGCGCCGTGGCACCACACAAGCCCGTTCTTGCCGCTGCCCTTTCCCTTCGTGCCTGACAGGCCAGCTGGATCTGCAAATACATTTTTTCCCCAACTTAAGGTAGATTATATTTCTACTTTTATTTTCACTACACAAAGTAGGTTTTTATTTAATCTCGTAAGAGCTTAACCCAAAAGTCAAATGGGGTATCTTAATATAAATATGGCTTGTGTTTACTGTGGCTCTGTGCCCAGGTAGTAGAGAACTGGGTCTGCTGGAGGCTCCAGCACAGATGTGCCACATCTGTCTGCAGGAAGGGCTGGGAGGGCAGGTTCTGCGCACAGGGAAGGACACCTGGGGGTGACGGCTCTGCCGGCTCCAGGCTGGAGCTGCGCCGGCCCGGCCCCACCGCCACACTGTGGAACCCGGGGTGCAGCCGAGCCGGCACCCGCAGAGACTGCAGCAGAGACCGCGGCTCCGGGTGGGCCGTGCGGGGGATGGGCACAGGCCGCCCGCCCACCGGTCCTGCACAGAACCCCAGAGTGTCAGGGGTTGAAGGGCCCTGGAAAGCTCACCCAGTGCAACCCCCCATGGAGCAGGAACACCCAGATGAGGTTACACAGGAAGGTGTCCAGGCGGGTTGGAATGTCTGCACAGAAGGAGACTCCACAACCCCCTGGGCAGCCTGGGCCAGGCTCTGCCACCCTCACCAGGAACAAGTTTCTTCTCAGATTTAAGTGGAACCTCCTGTGTTCCAGTTTGCACCCATTGCCCCTTGTCCTGTCACTGGTTGTCACCGAGAAGAGCCTGGCTCCATCCTCCTGACACTCCCCCTTTCCATCTTGATCCCCAGGAATGAGTCCCCCCTCAGTCTCCTCTTGTCCAGCTCCAGAGCCCCAGCTCCCTCAGCCTTTCCTCACACAGGAGATGCTCCACTCCCTCCAGCATCTTGGTGGCTGCGCTGGACTCTCTGCAGCAGTTCCCTGTCCTGCTGGAGCTGAGGGGCCACAGCTGGACACACTAACCCTGCACAAGGGGTTAAAGCCCCAGCGGCCGCCGGCCGGCTCGGCGGGGAGGCTCAGCCCGCACTGTGCCGGCGCTGCCGTGTCCGTGCGGCCGCTCTGCCCCGCTTCGCTCCCACCGCGGCTCCGGCCGCTTGTCCCCGCCGAGCGCTCCGCGCCACGCCGCCCGCAGCCCGGGGACCGGCGGGTGAGGCGCCGGCACCGCCAGACGAGACATCCCCGGTCCGGTTCCGGTTCCGGTCCGGTCCGGTCCCGGTCCCGTGCGCACCTTGTCGTGCCAGGCCGCGTCGCTCCGCAGGGCCTTGCCCCACACCGACCCGCGCGCGCCGCCGTTGGCCACCGCGTGCTGCTGCGCGTGCGGCGGCTCCTCCCTGCGCCGCGCGCCGCTCATCCTCGCGCTCTCCCGCCCCGCTCCGGCCCGGAAGCGGCCTCCGCGGAGCGTCACCTGCCCGCGCCCCCGCTCCGCCAATCGCAGAGGCGTCGCGCGTCACACGTGACAAAGACAAGCGCCACTCCCTCTACGGCGGGGAAGAGGGACCAAGCTGAGGGGGGGAGGGGGAGCAGCTCGCGGGGCCCGGGGGCGGGGCTGGGGCGGGGGGCGGAGCCTGAGCCTGGGGAGGGCGGGGCGGGGCTCCACCGGGCTCCACCCCCTCCTGCCGCCGGAGCCCCGCGCGGCCTCTGCGCCCCGGGGGCACCGGCACCACCGGTATCACCGGTAACACCAGCACCACCGGTATCACCGGTAACACCAGCACCACCAGTATCACCGGCATCACCGGCATCACCGGCACCAGCGGCACCACCAGTAACACCAGCACCACCGGCACCAGCGGCACCACCGGTATCACCGATAACACCAGCACCACCGGCACCAGCGGCACCACCAGCACCACCGGTATCACCGGCATCACCAGCACCAGCGGCACCACCGGTAACACCAGCACCAGCGGCACCACCGGTATCACCGAAAACACCAGCACCACCGGCACCAGCGGCACCACCGGCACCACCGGTAACACCAGCACCACCGGTATCACCGGCATCGCCAGCACCACCGTCACCGCCTGCCGGCTCCTGGCGCCTCCGCAGCCCTGCGGGGCCCGGCGCTGCCGCCGCTGTTCTCACCGGAGGGGAGGCCGGGGAGGGCCCCCGGTGTGCGGGCGGCGGCCGGGCTGGCAGCGGCCGCGGGGAGAGAGAGGCCGATCCCGGCACCGCTGCATGAAGGGACACCCGGGGAAGGGCGGGCCCGCGGGACAGCAGCTCCCGTCTTGTCCTGGTGCGTTGGCGGGACAGGGGATGGGGACGGGGACAGAGGATGGGGACGGGGACTGCGACAGAGTCTGGGGACAGGGACAGGGGACAGCCCTTTGCCCCACACGCGCTGCAGCGTCGTGCTGAGCCACGCAAACAGAACGGCCGCACGGAGACCGGGGTTCCTGGGGCAGGTTCCCCTGTGCTGTGCCGAGGCCGCTTGGTTCTGTCGCGCTGCACCGCGCGTTGGAGACGCTCTGTCCGTCCTTCCTGCAGACAGACTGCAGGACGGGGTGCGTGGAGCAGGGCAGTTGTGCAGGGCACTACAGCTTGTTATCTCTGTTTATTCAAGCAGACTTTACAGCAGTCATACACCGTCTGCAGAAACGATGCTCTTGGAAGTGTATGCAAATAGAATAAGCACTGGAATACGTATGGAGTCCTAAAGATTTGACCTTTTTTTAATATTCTTGCCTTAAAAGAGCGATGGTATTCAACTTAAAACGTTTTTTTCCTCATGCAAAAAACATACTGGGAATTGCTTCTCCAGCCTGGGGTGTGCAGGGTGTTTGGTTGGGGTCAGTTCACTGTTGTGCTATCCAGGCTGAGCTTGTGTGGGCAGGGGGCAGGGGAGGGCCTGCGTTTGTGACAATAATGGCTGAATTCCCCCCATACGCCTGTGGGTCTAGGTCTCCCTTCTGGTGGTGGTGCGTGCCGAGCCCTGCACAGACACCTCGTGGGGAGCCCTTCTGTCCTCACCTGTGCACGTGGCCCCCAGCGCTGGCGCTTGGCGACGTTCACGGGTTCATTTCCCCGGGCCCAGGGTCCTGCTTTGCTTTCTGTTGCACGAACCAGCAAATGCACGATGTGCTGAGCATCTCGGGAGCGCGCCTGCTCTCTGCAGCAGTAAATACCCATACACCTCGCTTGTGATGGCAGCAGGAGCTGGGAAGCTGCAGGGCAGATGGGCCTGTGTGCACTGTGTGTGGCTGTCACCGAGGGGAGCAGGCAGGAGAGTCCTTGTCCCAGACCTCTGGTCATGTCCAGCTGAGGCCATGTAATTTAAACACAGATTATGCAAGATACTTTTGGACTTCAAAAGGCCCCTGAGCACATGCCCAACCACTAAGGCCTTTGCCACAAGCCAAAGGCTGGTCCAAGCCAATGGAGCCGTGTTGCACTGAAGGGGACATGCAGCAGGGGGTCATCGCTGTATCTCTGGCAGGACTTTGCCTCTGACACGCCCAGCATCGCGGGGCCCTTTGCAAAGGGTCCAGGCCTCGCGTGCCCTGGTTCCAGCCTGGCTCCCAGGGTGCTCTTCAGGCGCTTGGGGCGCGGCAGCCCCGTCCCTGCTCTGCGCCCTCTGTGACGCGGTGACGCGGCTGCTGAGCACGGGGGAAGCGCCAGCTGAGGGGCCCCGTGGCTGACCTCTTCCAGAGCTCCAGGCTGCATCCCCAGCTCCACGATCCTGCTCCAGGCCCCTTTGCAGGGGTGGAAGCACTTGCACAGTGACACGACCTCTGGATCAGCGAAATGATCTAAAATTCACATGCTAAAAAATCTCTGGCCTGTTTTACTCCATCTCCATTGCCTGATCCACTGCCCAGAGAGAAAAGCAAATTAAATTCGGGTTTGAAAGAACAAGGAGGAGACAGGAGAGATGCCAGAGGATGCCATGGGGGTACAGACAGGTCCCCAGTAACGCATGTGTGTTGGTAGGCTTGTGGAAGCAGGGCAGAGGATTACACGGGGAGCCTGGGCACAGGCGGGGGGAGGTGGGAAGGGCTGGGCTGGGCTCAAGGGTGAGCCCGAGGGGCTGCGCAGGGCAGCCCAGCAGCAGCCCCTTCTGTCTGCGCAGCCTCAGGGGCTGCAAAGAGTGCGAGGAGCTGCCGTGTCCGTCCTGCCCCCCCTTCCCCGCTTCCAGGGCCTGGGCTCGGGGAGGGGCTGGCGGGGGTCCTGCCCCCTGCCGGGCTGGGGACACCCTTGAGTCCGGGGTTTCCTCCAGCACAGGAAGCCCTGGGACCAGCCACGGGGTGGCAGCTCAGGCTGACTCGTGTGACTTGTTCTTTTTTTTCTTTCTTTTTCTTCTTTCCTTACATTTTTTTGTAAAAAGGCAAACCTTGGACCCCCGGCAGACCATGGGCACGGTGGATGCTCTGCGCTCTCCCTGCCTCTCCTCTGCCCCGCATGGCGCTCAGCGGTGGTTCTAACCCCATCTCCACACTTGGCTGCTCCTGACTCCCCCCAGCACAGCCTGTGCTTTGGGGGTGTGGGCAGGACACCTGCCCCAGCCGAGGCCGAATGAGCGCTGTGCCTTCCCCTTTCCCTGGAGGAGGAAATGCCCGGCAGGTTTCTTCAAGCAGCACGGGAGCAGGACTAGGATGTCACCAACTCTGGCGGGCTGTTGGCAGAGCAGGTCGCTGGTCTTCTGAGCCAGTGGGAACAAAATCTGCGCCCGGGGCAGGTCTGGCCGGGCTGCTGGAGGCCATGGCCAATGCTTTTGCACCAGTGCTGAAACTGTTTTATTTTTTCATTAACAGTTGTTTGTAGTGATGCCCCACAGGACACCAGCAGCTGAAGATTAATTTATGTCATGCTCATTTCCGCTCTTCACCTGTGTTGCTGCGAGTGCAGCATGCTCCATGCTGTCCCCTCGGCACCCTTCTGCCATGCTGGGAAGTGGCCAAGGGGGACAGCAGAGTATGGTCCTTGTCCTTGAGCTCCCACGTCTCTCTGGTCAGCGACAGAGCCACTGGCAGAGCAGTCCTGCCCCAGCTCCTTGCTCTAGGGTTGGCCAAATCCCTCTCAGAAACGCTCCTGGTGTCTCCGTCTCCCACTTGCCTGCTCCTCTGCAGGCTGAATTCTACCTCCAGTGTTGTGGGGTCCTCCAAACCAAAGACAAATTCCCCCGGTACGATGTCTGCGGAGGGCTCCCACAGGGAGCTCCTTTGGCTGGGATGTGGTGCGGGGTTGGTGCTGGAAAGGAAACACGAGCAAGACACGCTGCCCTGGAGAGGCGACCCCAGGGCCGGCGAGGGGCAGGAGCTCCCAACCCTGCGCCTTGGGGCTCCAGACCCCCGCTCGTGAATGGGCCGAGTCCCTGGCTGTTCTCCACACCACTTCGAGGGGCTGTTCAACCACGTCCTTTTGGGGCGCACAGCCCAGCAGAGGCAGGGCTCAGAACAACCGGCTGGTCTTTCTGGCCACCATTCCCTTGCTAGCGTGGTCCCACTGGACCATGGGGAGAAGCTTTCAGTCAGCTGTGGTGCAGCCTTTGAGGTGCCTGCAAAGCTTCTCTGTGTCACCCGAACGGGCTGCTGGTCCACAGGCAGCTCCACGCCAGAGCTGCTCCAGCACGCCCAGGGTGCGCGTCCAGGGTGCGCGTCCAGGGTGCGCCCAGGTCCATGTCACCCGCGGGCCCCTGGCTGCTGTCATCCGTGGGTGCCCACAGCCCCGCAGAGCGCGGCGGGCCCCTGTGTCACCAGCCTGGGGGTGCAGGGACGTCCACGGAGACGCCGGGACACGCGGGTTCCCAGCCCCGCGGGTGCCACCCCGAGCTGCGCATCTCCCCGCGGGAAGGCGGGCACGCGTGGGCCGCCCCCGCCGCCCTTTCGTCTATATAAGGCCGGGATCACCGTCCCGCGGCCCCACGGCCCCGGCCCCGCCGCATTCTTCTGCCTTGTATGGGCCGCGCCGGGCCGGGCTGCACCGCCCCGGCCCCCCCCGCCCCGGGCCCCGCTGCCCGCCCGCCCCGCTAGGGCCGCGCCGCGGGCCGGGCCCCGGCAGAGCAGCGCCCGCCGCCCCGCAGTTGCCCCGCTCCGGTCCAGGTGAGGCGGCTTCGCCGGGGACCCGGCCCCGCCGCTCCCCGCCCCGCCGGACGGGCCAGGAACCTGGCGGCCACGGGTAGCGCCCGGCACGGCAGGGAGCGGGACAGCCACGGCGGGCCGGGAGGGACCGGGCGGGATGCAGCCGGGGCAGCCCCGGCGGACCGGGCGGGACGCAGCCGGGGTAACTCCGGCGGACCGGGCGGGATGGAGCCGGGGTAACTCCGGCGGACCGGGCGGGACGCAGCCGGGGCAGCCCCGGCGGACCGGGCGGGATGGAGCCGGGGTAACTCCGGTGGACCGGGCGGGATGCAGCCGGGGTAACTCCGGCGGACCGGGCGGGATGCAGCCGGGGCAGCCCCGGCGGACCGGGCGGGATGGAGCCGGGGTAACTCCGGTGGACCGGGCGGGATGCAGCCGGGGCAGCCCCGGCGGACCGGGCGGGATGGAGCCGGGGTAACTCCGGTGGACCGGGCGGGATGCAGCCGCGGCAGCTCGGAGGGGAGGCGGCAGGACGGGAAGGGAGAGCGGGAAGGAGCAGCTCCCGGCCGCTCCCCCGCACTGGCTCAAGCCCAGGGAGGGGACGATGCAGCGGCTGGAGAAGCCCCTCTGGTCCCCTCCGGCCGCGCAGGAGCCGCTCTGCGGGGCCCGGCAGGGATGTCCCAGCTAGGGGACGTGAGGATCGGTCTTAAGCAAAGCTCTTAATAACTCTTTGCAACACCTGGAGCTGAGACATCCCAGTTTCTCCCCGGATGGCAGTGCTGCAAGAGCAGATCCCGCTGCTTGCGGCTTCACCTGCCTCCTGGTTTGTGAGAGCTGTTCCTATCTGGAACATCTGCTTTTTCCCCAAAATCTTTTTGCTGGTGGCCAGAGCCAAGGTGCAGATGCTTGTGTGATGCTCCAGTGATCTTCCCAGTGACCTGTGAGCAACTTCAGGCAATGAACTGCTGTAAGGCAGAAAAGCTTTATTTAGCTCATTTCCCTCAGCCTTGAACACAGAGGAACTTTGTGTTTTGTTTAGCTATGCCGATGAAAACTTGAGGTCCTCTTGGCTCCTTTCCCTGCATGCCCTTTTGGTACAAAATGTTATGATAGTGATAAAAGCCAGGGAGGCTCTAAAACATGGATGTGTAGCAGAGGACGGCAGCGGCAGCAGCATTCTTTGGAGTGGAACATCCCCAAGTGTCAACAGCCACCACTGCTGACCAAAGATGGTTGGGTTTCTTCAGTCACTTGAATGTTTTTCCTCTCATCGCTGACAGGCTCCGTGCGGCTGTAGGAGGAGTTTGCGGTCACCTCCCCCTCTGAGGCGCTGCGGCCAGATTCCCCCACCGAGGTGAGACCCTTAATTCTCCTGGGATATACCAAACCCAGTCCAGGGCATGTTATTCTAGTGGTCTGAGGCCACAAAGACCTTCTGCCCACGGTCTTGTTTCCCACCCTCCCTGGGCACCAGAAGGGTGCTGAATCTTTTGTGTGGTGATGGTGTCTGTGCATGGTCTTCTCATGGTGGCCTCGGAAGCTGAGCTTTGGAAAGATTTGCATGTGCCATATGGGTGTGGTGAGGTCCTTGTCCCCTAAACTCAGGGGGAAGGAGCTAGCCCAGAAACTGCCTGCCGAAACTTGCAGTTGAGCCCCACAGCTGCACACGGGCCTTGCCGTGAGCGCAGGGCAGGCTGGGATGAACGCTCTGCGCATGTGGCTCTGGCTCCCTGATGCTGCTCTGCTCCTTCCTGTCTACACATGAAGCCCGTTCGCTGTCTCCAGTGCTGGTGGCTGCGGCTGGTCTGGGGTCACAGCCCAGGGCTCGCGTTCTGCTTTCCTCTTGCCTCCAAACTTCCTTTCCCACATCCATCTCTAATAAAGCCAAAAAAGGAGCAGAACATCAGCCTGCCTCCCTTCCTCCAGTGCCGAGCCGGACAGGGGCCGTTCCCGCGGCTCCCGGTGCCTGTGGCCGGCAGTGTGGCTCCCCCGGACACCTTGGCAGCGGGGACAGAGCCCAGCAATGCCACCTCCCACGGGCATCCTGAGCAAGGCTGTGCTGGAGGAAAGGGAATGTTTAACAACAGATTAGGCAGGAAAGATCAGCGGCCCACTCCTCTAGCATACAACAACCTGGTCTGTGTGTCCTGCTGGCTCCAGAGGTGGGATGTCTGCTCCTGGGCAGTCCTGGTGCTGGGAGAGGTGCCCAGCAGACAGATAAAGTGTTGCGGGTGGAAGGATGCTGGCCCACAGCCCCTGTGCGGGTGTGGGATGCTGCAGGGCATCATCCGTGCTGGCCCCCGTGCCACCCTGGGAGAGGAGATGGGAACTGCTGCCTGTGCTGGACTAACACCCCCTGCACTGCCATAACGTTGAGGTGTGGCTGGCCGGGTGTTGTGGTGGGACAGTGCTTGCCCGTTACTAACACGGCTGTGTTGTGGCTTGCTGGTAATAGCAACTCATTTTGGGAAGAGCCATTGCGCAGAGGTTTAACCACAGTCCCTCCAAGGGGCTGTCGTTCACCCTGCGGGGGTGTCCTCTGGGACAGCCCGGGCTGTTTGGATCGCTCTTTTCCTACCCTCACCAAAAGCATCCAGCAGATGCACATCATGTGTCTCGCTGCTGGGATCGTGTGGCAGGGAGGAGCTGGCTGTGAGCAGGCGGTGATGTCTGGCTGTGCTGGGACTGCAGGGCAGCCCTGCGCCGTGCCGGAGCCTCGGCAGCACTTTCAGAGGTGGCTCCTGTGGTTGCATCGCCAGCTTCCAAGGAGCCGCCTTTGGGAAACCCTTAGCAGCATATCCCAAGTGTTATCAAGGAGGAAGCACATGGCAGTTTATTTTTCTGATAACTGTGGGCCTTTGCTCTTTCTCTTTGAAACAACTTCTTTTACTAACTAATGAACCTTTGAAGCCGTCCCCGTGGTCCCTGGGGTCTGAGTCCCAGGTGAGGAAGGCACAAGCCTTGTGGTGCAGGAGGCAGGGAGATCATCTTGGCAGGAGTGGTGGCAGAAGGATGAGGGAATAAGGGGAGCTGGTGAAGGGGCAAGTGTGGTGATGGGATTGGCACACGGCTTCCGTGCTGGGCTGGCTGCGGCCTCACCCCAGCACCGACCTCCCTGGCTCTGCTGCCTGAGGTCAGCAGCCCCTGGGCAGGGACAGGGCTTTCAGCAGGGGTGGCGGGAGCAGGACAGGTCTCTGTGGGTTTCCTTCTTGCCAAGGAGGAAGCCGGTGGTTTGGTGGCTGCACCAACCGGCTCAGCAGAGTCCACTCCAGCATGCAGGGCATCATGGCTGGGCATTTCCTCAAACGGGCTGAGCATCAGGTTTTTGGGAATCCCAGAAAGCACAGGCTGGAAGACCAAGGCAGAGCAGCCGTCGAGCCCTTGTGCAGAGCACAGATTGCCCCAGTCGAATCAGGACTCAAATCACTCCTGTCTCATGCAGGGGCACCTTTCCCTGCACTGACCCCAAAAATTCTCTTCCCGAGTCCCAGCCAGCCCAAGAGGATCTGCTAACAGCAGAAACAGAATGATTAGGAGATGACCAGGCTGAACTGGACCTTGGGACCAAGCAACTTTCTGGGGCATATTTTGGATCAAACAGCAAAACCATATGCTGTCAAAATCACACTTAATCCCCGTAACAAGAACCATCTCTCTGGAGAGGGTGCCAAGCTGCGCTTTCTGCTGCTGGTCACAGCTGGGGCAGGGTAAATATTTGGATAATATTAATTCATGTGGTGAGAGCAAAACTCCTGCTTGTTTCTCTAGTCTTCTGGTAATAATTCTGCTAATAACTCAGCATGTTTTGAAAACTCAGCCCAGTGCCGTGGGGCAGCGGCAGAGCTTTTGTTGCTGGCTCTGGCCTGGCACAGCGCAGCTGTGGTGCTCGGCCGAGCCTCCCCAGGCCGAGCCTCCCCAGGCCGAGCCTCCCCAGGCCGAGCCTCCCCAGGCCTGGCTGCGGCTCGGGGCCAGCGGTGCATGTAGGGGGCCGGCAGGGCCTGCAGAAAGAGGCTGATCCGTCGCAAAGAGCTTCACGGTGCAGCCGTGCTGAAGGAAGCAGGGGGGGCTGAGATCTCCTGCCCACCCAGCCATCCTGCTGCCGTGACAAATGCCTCTTTCCTGGGGGACACTGGGGAAGAACTGCACATCTGGGGGGTGCCGGGGTGATTTGGTGACTGTCGGTAGGCACTGGGGCCACACAAGGGAGGAGATGTGGGCAGCGCTGTGTCCATCCCAGCCCTGCAGCCACTGGGGCTCATGTGGAATGAGGAGGGGACTGTGTGGGGGACATGAAGCACCTCCCCTGCAGACGAAGGCCCTGGCTGGGGCTCAGAGGGTGATGCCAGGCTCTCTGGTGTGGTGCAATGCTGCCACAGTGGGATGGGGGCGGGCGTAGGGGTGGGAGAAGAGTCCCCAGGCCCCTCTGAGCTTGACTGGGCACCGTGGTGCCAGCGAGCCCTGCAGGCACTGTCACCATAGCTGGGATGTGGCGCTCACCACAGCCCCTAGAATGTCCCTCTAGTGCAGCCCAGATGAGCCCGGGGACCAGGCTGGTGGCCACTCCAGCTCCCCCCTCTGCAGCCCCTTGGAAAACGTGAGGGAAAGAGCTGGCAAGCAGGTCTGGCGCGGGCAGGGCTGGCGGGAGCCGTGCAGGTGTGAAAGGCTTTTTGCTCCAGCCTCGGACAAGCCAGCGCTGGGGCCCCGCTAGGAGGGGTGCTCCCCTGCGGTGCCCTGGGTGTCAGCATTAAGGACCCAGCCGGGGAGCGGATCCCCGAGCGGCATGCCCAGGGCGGCCGGGCCAGTGGGCACAGCTGCTGGCACACAGCTCACTGCTGTTGTTGCTTTGTGCTGCTTCACGCAGCATGGTGCGGCTTCTTAACGGCTGCGTGTCCACCAAAGGCAGGAATGCAGGCGGCCCTGCTGCCTGCCGTGGCAGGGGACATGGGGGAACAGGGTAGTAATGCTCTGCTCTTCCCCCGAACAATTAATTCATAATACATTAACACAGAATCATAGGATGTCCTGAGTTGGAAGGGACCCACAAGGATTGTCAAGGCCAAATTAATTTAACTTTGCCCCCCTAGCTGTTCCCCATGCCAGGTGCTGACTCAGATAGGGAAACTGAGGCATGGGGCTGCACATGAGGGGGAAATGGCCGCAGTAGACACATGAAGGCTCTGAGCAGCATCTCTCCCTTGGGCTGACCCCACCCCAGACCTCCCCGTGGGGCTGTGCTGAGCTGGCAGCTGCCACCTTCGCTCTGCCAGGCATCTTTGCTGGTGTCTTGCTGAGTAATGCTGGCCAGGATTCCACTGGGAGAGGTCTGAGCATCCTTATCTCACGTAATGTTGGTGGTCACACGGGGGTGCTGAGCACCCCATACAGATCCTGTTTGGGTGCCCAGCACCCATGGTGCAGGATGTATTAAATTCCAACTGCATCCCTCAGCCTGGCAGCATGGGGGGATGACACCAAACCACTGCTCGGAGGCTGTGGAGGGGCTCAGGTACCATCTCGCTGCTGGGCATGGGCTCCCTGCTCCAGCCTGGCTCTGCTGGGTGCTCGCCAGCACGGGCTGGGGGCAGGAACACCCCTTTGGGAGATCAGGTTTTCCTGCTGCGGTATTGCCCTGGTGGTATCGGGGGTCCATGTGCTCTCTTTGCCCTTCACTATGGGACATACATTGCCCCAGCCATGTCCCCAAAGGTGTGCCCATCCACAGCTGCCCCCCCTCTTTGCTCCCCCGGGCTGCCGCCTTCTCCTGGCATTCATTACCTGTAACAACAGCACCAGTCCCGGGCTCCCCGTGCTCCCGGCATTACTCAGCTGCTGTGCCCCCGCCCCGCAGGGCTCTGCAGCCCCCAAGCGGTCCCTGACCCCCTTTCCCACCGCTTCGGGGCCCTTCCCGTGGGCTCCCCGGGCAGAGCGGGGAGGGACGCGGCCTTTGGCCCGGCGGGGGGGGGAGGTGGGATGGAGGGAGCGGGCCGGAGGGGGAAGGGAGGCGGTGGTATGTGAGGAATGTGCCCGGGGCAGATAACCCCTTCCCGCTGGGTGCTGCCCATGGCCCGGGGACGGGCTGCGGCTGCCTTGGGCAGCGGAATGGAGGGTGTGCAGGGACACCCATTGCTGGGGGGAGCCCTGCCGGGGGCAGGGGCTATGGCTGAGCTCTGCCCAAAATGCCGAGGCACCTGTCCCCATGGGCCCCCGGGACTGGCGGAGTGGGGGAGACCTGGGTGCTGGCCTGGGCATCTCTCCCTGTGCCTGGGGTGCAAAGGGGATGGGCGGCAAGCGAGTTTGGGGAGCCCTGTCTGCAGCCGGTAGGGACAGCCCTGGGCAAGGGGTGCCAGTGAGTGCTTGTGACTTCCCAAGGGACTCGTTAGAGCCTGAATGTCACCTGTCCCCACGTACAACTCTGTGGCCACCTTGTCTCATTGTTGCCAAACTGTGTGAGTGGCAGGGCAACGGAGGCATGGGAGGATGTGCCAGGAGTTGTGTGTCCTTGCCTCTGCTCCAGCCTCCCCTGCTCTGCCTGTCGCCAGCCCCCTGACACCCCTGCCTGCTGCCCGGCCCCCAGGTACCACCCCAGCCGCCAAGATGTCCAGCAAACGTGCCAAAGCCAAGACCACCAAGAAGCGTCCCCAGCGCGCCACCTCCAATGTCTTTGCCATGTTCGACCAGTCGCAGATCCAGGAGTTCAAGGAAGCCTTCAACATGATTGATCAGAACCGTGACGGCTTCATTGACAAGGAAGATCTGCATGACATGCTGGCTTCTCTCGGTGAGCAGAGCCTCCCCTCGTGCCTCCACGTGTCCTTCAGCCCCTCTGCCCTCAACACCTCCTTGGCAAGTGGGGAGAGCTGCTGGGTCACCTAGTGCCTCACACCCAGCGGTGGAGACCAGCTTTGGTGGGGTGCTGTTGGGGCACAGCCCTCCTGCTTTGGGCCAGCCTGATGCTGGCTGTGAAACCTGGGGCAGATTTCTCTGCTGGCACCAGCTGACCGCACAAGGTGTGTTTGTGGAGGTACCCAAGGGCAGCAGCCTGATGTGCTGCTTTTACAGCCATGCTCACTAGAAGTGAAGAGACCCTTGGGGCCGGAGAAGCTTTGCTCTAGGAGCAACCACCAGCTGCAGCCATTGAGTATCTGAGTGGTCTCACCCCAGAATATCACCTGGGGTTGTACCCTGTGGGACAAAGCTCCTGTTGCTCCCAGCCAGGGTGACAGAAGAGGCAGGTCCCTGTGCTGGCATGATACCTTGACCAGTTGAGACTTGCAGCTCTGGCTGTATCCCGCACCCTAAGCCCCTTCTTCACTGCAGGCCATGGTTTCCACCTCCCGCTCCCCGTGGTGCCTCCATGGTGCTTTCGGAGGTCTGTCAATGATTGACCTGGCAGCCAAACCTGTTCTGGAGGTCCTGCCTGGCCCTGGGAGGGACCTCCTCGCTCCCTGAGAGCAGCAGCTCTGGGAGCAGAAAGGGGCTGGGTGCTGGGGCACCTCAGCAGCGGAGCTTAAACCATTGCTGGTGCATCCATGGCAGGAACAGTGCTGCGGACATCAGCAGCATGAGGCTCACATGGGGACATTGCTGCCCCTCTCCTTGTCGGGGGGCAGGGTGTCAGCTGCCACAGGAATGGGGAAAAGCTGGGGGGTTAGTTCCTGGTGACCCCCAGACGAATTCCCTCATCTCCCTCAAGGCTGAGCCTGGCAGAGCTTGCTTCCAAGTGGCCTGGGGCATGGATTAAAGCACGGGGAGAGCTGCTGAGGGGCCAGCGCCAGGCACTGTGGAAACCCCCTTCCCTTGTTTGTGGGGTGGGTGAACACGTGCCAGCAAATTAATTTGCAATTAAAAAAACTCAGCCAGCTGAATACGTGGGCTGGCATTGGGGATGGGTCCTGTGGGGGGACAGGGCATGAACACACACCTCCACCTGTGTCTGGCAGGGAAGAACCCCACGGACGAGTATCTGGAGGGCATGATGAGTGAAGCACCAGGGCCCATCAACTTCACCATGTTCCTCACCATGTTCGGGGAGAAGCTGAACGGCACCGACCCAGAGGACGTCATCCGCAATGCCTTCGCCTGCTTCGACGAGGAGGCGTCAGGTCAGGTGCTGCCTGCTCTGCCTTTCGGGCAGCCAGGACGAGGGCTGGGCCAGATCCTTGGGGACAGTCCCCAGGCAGCTCCAGAGCAGGACAGCTGGCCAGGGGTACCTTTGGGAGAGACAGGGAAGGTCCTGCCACTCAGCCCTCCTGTGCTGTCTCCTGCTAACGCCACCCCACCCTGTCCCCACAGGCTTCATTCATGAGGACCATCTGCGTGAGCTGCTGACCACCATGGGAGACAGATTCACTGACGAGGAGGTGGATGAGATGTACCGGGAGGCACCCATCGACAAGAAGGGCAACTTCAACTATGTGGAGTTCACCCGCATCCTGAAGCACGGGGCCAAGGACAAGGACGATTAGAGCCCGGGGCTGCCCATCCCCTCTGCCTCTCCCTGCGCACACCCCTGCCCCTCGGCCCCCCTTGCTGCCCCACAGCAGCTCCCCCATGGGAAACACCTCCCAGGACCGTCACCCCACATCGGGTCACGCTTGGAGGGGAAGTGCTGCCATCGCTTCACCACTGTGTGCCCATCCACCAGTCCCAGACCTCCCCTCCCATCGCCTCTCCCACCCACAGGCTCGCCCCAGTGGGACCCCCAGCCTGGCTGTGACCCCCCCCAGCAGCAGCTGGCCCCCTCAAAGCCACCATGCCACCAGTCCCTGGGGCCAGGGTGAGCATCCAGGTGAGCGCTGCCCCGTGGGGTTTTGGCTGGCTCGGGCCCAAACGAGACCTGTCTCAGGGCCACAGCACAGAGAGAAAGCACCTCTCCCCCTCCTCCCACACTCCCCTTGTTTATCAAAGAAAACCCACTTTGTTTCCTCCTCCCTGACTGTTTTATGGCTTTAGAGCCTGTGATCTGAGGGATCTGGGAAGCCGAAGCGGTGCATAAAACCTGATGGGTGTGATACAGAGGTGTGCTGTGTGCGACTCCCTCGCGGACCCGTGCCGTGCCGTACCACGCCATGCCGTGCCGCGGCCTGCTGTCTGACTGCCTGGTGGGTCTGAGGGGTGGTTTGGGCACCATGTTTCCCCACCTCGCTGCCGTTGCCAGCCGGGGCTCCTTCCAGCTGAGGAGCCTTCTTTTGAAAATCACTCCAAACCTGCAGAAAATCAGCTTGAGCATCATTTTCTGATCCCATGGTGATGGGATGAGGGTTCTGCTTGGCCCCTGCGTCAGGGTGGGCTGACTGAGATACACTTGGCAAGTGCTGGCCACACTTCCCCCATCAGCTGGTTCGGGGTCTCGGGGGCTCCACCACCCTTTTGCGTCACCCTGAGGGGGCAGAGGTGCAGGTATGAGACAGGGAGGGTGAGAAATGGAGGGGGGGGTTGTCCCCTTGGTTTGGCTATTTATCACCACCTGAATAAGGGTGTGTGGGTGCAGGTGGGCTCCCACCTTGCAAAGCTGCTATCTTAAGTGCTGCTTGAAGTCATCTCGTCTCTCTGCCCTGGAAGGATGACTTTCCTGCATTTCTTTATTTAAAATGGCGGAAAACGTGATGCAAACCCACAGAAGCTGGTGAGGGCACAGTGCATGCCAGAGATGCTCCCAGCGCACTGGAAAAGCTCGGACGAGGGCTGCGGGGCTCCATGGTGCGTGCTGCTGGGATCAGCGGGGTCGCCAGCCCCGTCCCTGCGCAGGGACCTGCCAGGCCGCAGGAGATGCCCTCATGGGGAGATGACCCACGGTTGAAAAGCTTCTCCTTGGTTCTCAGTGCTTCTGTTTGCAAGTGCTACCAACACAAGGAAAGATTAACTGAATTATCAGGGATACAGAGACATGAAAGGCTGAACATGTACTTTCCAGTGAGCTCCCAGGGCCATGGCTCATGCCTTGCAGCAACAGCCCCAAACCAGCCCACCTCCAGGCTCGCAGATGCCGTGTTCCTTCCCTAATTCCATGCCCTACCAGGGAGAAACCTACAGGTCTCTCACTTCCAGAGCAAAGCCCAAGGCCTGAAGGCTGCTGGAGGGCAGGATGCTTTCTGAAAAGTCCCTTTCACCGGGACTCACATAAAAGTGACTGTCTCACAGACATCACTTTGGGGCAGAGGGGCCGATGCTGGAGATACACCGAGTGGTGTGGGAAAGGACCTCCAGCTTCAGCAAGGCCTCAGCCACGCTGTGGGCAAACCGTCTTCTGGAGACGGCTGCATCCAGGAGCGAAATTCAGCCCCGCTGGCCCCAAAGGATCAGCTTGTGTGACCAGCCCAGGTTCTCCCAGTGTCGGCAGGGGGATGGACTCGGTGTCTGGTCACCGCCAGCTGCGGACACTGCTGGCTCCGAGCAAAGAGACACCAGAGGCTCCAGCATGGGGCTCTCAGAAACACCGTCTCAAGCAGCTGCTAAAGCTGCTGTGTCTGAGCTGCTCCTGCACCGGCATGGCTGGGCTTACACCACCAGGCTCGCAGGAGAGGGTGTCCCACAACCCTGATGCCGACAAAGAAGAGGAACTTTGCTAGGTATACTGAGGTACATAGGAGAAGAGTAAATCTGGCCCTTGCAAAGGGGAGTCCTGCCTCCCCCACCTCCTGGAGCTCTTTACAGGTGGAGCACGAAGTTATTTGGGCAGCAGAGATGGGGCTGTCTTGCAGGACTTCAGAGGCTGAGTGAAACCCACCAAAATGCAGGCGCAGTAGTAGGTGGGTCGATGGAAAGTGAAGCACGTGGGGAAGATCATCACCGACTTCACAGGTGAGACCACAGGCTCCAAGTGCTCCAAAACACCCCAAAGAAAGGTCAGAGCTCAGTGGCTACGAAAATCAAGAAAAAAAAAAGGGGAGAAAGAAAATCACATGCTAGGAATTACTAGGAAAAGAAAGGAGATTAAAAGGGAGAGCACTGTTCAGCCATTGCCTAGGTCCCTTTAGGTCCCTTTACGGCCCATGCCTTGAATATAAAAAAGAGCCAAAGTGGAAGTGGAAGCATCCTGAGAAGAGCAACTGGGAGGTTTGGCAGCATGGACCAGCGTCCCCCCGAGGACACCCCGCGCAGGGTGAACCCTCTGGCCTGGTAAGGGGAGCGGGGTGGCAGCGTGGGGACAGTGCTGCTTCCCGCCCCTCCTCGGGCTGCCCACGGGTGTTACCAGACACGCAGGAACCACGTCTGGCTCAGGGCGTCTGGGGCCAGGAGCATCACACCCTCGGGCTCTGTTCTTGTCCTCTTTTGGCACCTGCTTCTAGCCATGGTGGGAGATGGGACCCCAGAAGACATACCAGTTAGTCCAGCAATGGTCAGAGCCCTTTCTACGCTTCATTATTTCTTCTCAGTCCTGGTACTAACTGAGCCCAGTCCCCTGTTTTTGCTCAGCTGTCGGTTTCCCAGCTTTCCCAGCAGTACAGAGGCTGGAGAGCAACCTTTCCAGTCACATTGGCTCGCATCATCCATCAGCTGGTGCTCTTGGAAAGCCCCTGGTGCTACCAACACAAGCAGGTGGGGCAGTTCTCCTGTGCTATCAAACACGCATTCCCCATAAAGACTTCATCCATTTTGGTCAACCCCTTAATCCAAGGAGGGAGAAAGAAACATCAGCAACCCCCCAACTATTTGCACCGATGTGAACCTCATGAAGTTCAACCAGGCCAGCTGCAAGGTCCTGCATTCCCAGTACCAGCTCAGGCTGGGGGATGGATGGGTTGAGAGCAGCCCTGCGGAGAAGGACAAATTGATTGGGAGCTGGCAATGTGCGCTTGCAGCCTGGAAAGCCAAGTGTGTCCTGGGCTGCATCAGAAGAACCGTGGCCAGCAGGCTGACCTGTCTTGACTCGGTGATTTCTAAGGTGTTAGCATCAAAATAAAACTAGATGTTTAATTTCAGAAGTGTGTGCGTGGGGTGGGGTGGCGGGATGGGGTGCGAGAGAGCACCAAATTAAGAAAATAACTGTCCTTTTACTTCAATCTAAAAGAGCTGTTCCCAGTGAAAAAGTGTTTCCTGATGTTCAGGGGGACCTTGCTGTGTTCCAGTTTGTGCCCGTGGCCTCTGGTCCCGTCCCTGGGCACCACTGGAAGGGCCTGGCTCTGTCCTGTCCGCACCCTCCCTCCAGCATCTCCACACCGACGGGATCTCCCTGAGCCTGCTCTGCTCCAGTGAACAGTCCCGGCTCTCTCAGCCTCTCACAGCAGAGACGCTCCAGTCCCTGCATCATCTCCATGGCCCTTCACGGGACTCTCTCCAGTATGTCCTGTCTCTCTTGTACTGGGGAGCCCAGCACCCCAGGGCTGCCTCCCCAGAGCTGAGCAGAGGAGAAGGATCCGCTCCCTGGCCCCGCTGGGACTGATGCAGCCCAGGATGCCATTGCCATACTTGGCTACAAGGGCACCTCATTGGCTCATGGTCAACTTGTGCCCACCAGGCCCCCAGGACCTTTCCTACCAAGCTGCTTCCCAGCTGGGCAGCCCCTGGCACATCCTGGTGCCTGGGACTGACCCTCCCTGTGAGCAGGACTTTGCATTTCTCCTTGATGAACTTCATGAGGTTCCTGCTAGCCTGTTTCTTCAGCTCTTGCTCCTGATCCTACATGCAGCCTGGCCAGGGGCCCAGGAGCTGCCCTGGCTGCTCCGAGTGGCAGCTCCTGTTGTGTCAGCTCTCCCCATGGAATTATTCCCTTCCCTTAACCTGAACAAGAACTGTCTGTGCAGCCCAGAGAGGCTTCCTCCAAACCCTGACCCAAGAGTGCCACTCTCCAGAGCTGTGAGCTCCACCCTGATGCCCCCAGAGCATTGCTTTTTCATGTCAAATTACACAGGTTATGGGAATATCAGAGAGGCAAAGGATATGGCAGTACTTGCTGAAAGAGGGTCTGCTCCTACCCTATGGTCTCGGGAAGGGCATGGCTGCTGCATGGGAAGGGGCAGGAGGAGATGGAGGGGCTGTGGTGCCCAAGTGTGGGGCTCCAGTGCTGGAGCTGAGCAGAATCACACGGTGCTGGAGGTGGTGGAGCAGCTGGTGCTGCAGCTGAGCCCGACACCACGGGGCCGTGGCACCAACAGCTGGGCACTGGGTGTTGCAGTGCTGCTAGTTCCCAGTCGGTGCCCAGCTGGCACACACCAGCCCTTACCGACGGCACCATAGTGCAACCATTGGTCTCTTCAGCAAGGAGGCAGCGATTGCTTTTAAACCTTTAAATCTGCATTTAAATCTCTGCAGGAGATGGGTGAAGCTCACCAGCCCGAGGCTCCCACTCCACCCTGCACAGGGGACAGACAAACCCAGTTATCGCTTCCCTCCTAATGCTGCCATGACTCCAGCCACCGTGCCTTGGCTTTTGCGGAGCAAAGGCAGGCTGTTCACCAGTAGAAAAGCCCTGTTAGCAGCACTCCCAGCACCAGTGCTGCTGGGGGAATCCCAGTCTGCGGGAGTCCAGTGGCCCTGAGCGGGCAGCAGGACCTTGGCGGCTGGAGAGCCAGAGCCAGGCCCCCGGGCCAGGGCTGTAGCGAACAGCTGGCACAGCTGATGACAAATCCCATTTTCCTTGCTAAAAGTCCAGATTCAATATCAGAGGGAGGGCAAAGGGTGGAGGGAGCTGTACCTGGGACACCTCTCGGAGGCTGCCTGGGTTTTCCAGCATCCCCCTTCAGGCTCTTGCTGGCTGATTGTTTTTCAAATTGCTGAAGTTTAATAGTATTGTCATGTCAATGGGCCTGGCCAGACTTTGCAGGGCCGGCTGGGGGGACTCAGCCTGGACAAGCCCTTAGCAAGAGGCAGAGCCCCTGCCGTGGCCCCTGGCCCCACAAAGCGCCCAGTTCCCCATCAGCTGCAGCTCCCTGGCTCCTGTTCCAGGCTGCGTTTGTCCAGGGATTTTGGATCCCCAAGATGCTGTGCTCTGGCATCCAGTTGGATTTTTCCGATGCTGCTTCTACATGGCCTGTATCTGCAGCCCAGGGAGTGCAGGAGGGCTCATGGCCTAACCCTGGGCAGGTAGTTGAGCCCAGGCACCATTTCCTAGATGTGTCAATTAGGCAGAAGACTAATACAGCCTTTGTCAAAGGGTGGGAGCAAAACCATACTGTTCAGATGGACAGTTCTGCCCGGGCACGGTGGCTGACACAGACCATGGGGACTCTGGCGTCACCCACCAGGAGCAGGCTGGGTGCCTGGGCAGGGAGCAGAGCAGGCAGGAGCACCCCTGGTGTGAGGGGGCTGCCTGGGCCAGGGGATGCACCGTGCACTGGCACAAACTTGCAGCAGACAGGATTTGCACCCAGGGCTGACTCCACACCTCATTTGTGGTTCACCAGCCCACACTGCATTTGCATTAATGCAGCAATAGCAATTTGTGGGTACAGTTTCACTTAGGACGTTGAAGGTTTAGCAGCAACTAAAATACTTTAAGGAATTCTCCTGTTGGTTTCGTTTAATTGTTTATTGCACCACACAGTCTGCTTTTCACAGACCAAAAACCTACCATAGAAGTTTTTTTTGCAGCCTTTCTCAATACCCGAATGGATTCCCATCTTTCTCCCTGCAAGCAGAAAAGAGGGGAAGAAGGGGAGCTGCAGCACAGCTTGCAAATGTGATGGAGCCTGAGAGGGCAGAGCGGCCCCAAGGCCGGCTTCTGTGCCAGGTGCCATCAGACGCAAACGGCAAATGAGCTCTGCGTAGAGAAAGATGGAGCAGGACCCGGTGACCCTTGGGGCTGCTGGGCCCCACGAGCACATAGGTCCCGCACGCTGTGCTCGGCTCGGCAAGGATGAGCACAGGCGTCTCCAAGAGGGGGGATGGACATGCCAACGAGGACATCCACAAGAGAAGCATCTCTCTGCTGGCAGCCCTCTGGGCTGGCTGCTGCATGGGGTCATCTTGACTTCCCACGGCAGCACCTTCTCCATGGCAGGAGCTGGAAGGGATCAGCCTGTGTTTCTCACTGCGTCGCCCACACAGCCCAGAGGGTGCCTGACCCATGGGATGTGGCACCACTGCTCAGAGCAGCTCGTCTCTGTGGGTCCCACCGATGAAGGGCATCATGCCAGGGTGGACACGATGGATGTGTTCCCTTCTGGGCTTGGCATTGCTCACCTGCTTGTCCTGAGTGTCTGGCAGAGGGTGAAGGTGTGACCCAGCCCCACATTGCAGAAAGGCACAGAGCACACAGTGGGGAAATCCTGCAGGACCCACATCCTGGACCAGCAGCATGCCTGCATTTAAACGGAGTGATTTGGTCTCCAGAACTCAGAAGGTCACCTTAGGCTCTGCTATTGCAGTGGAGAGGCAGACGGCGAGCGGTGGCAGGCCAGTAAGGTCTCCAAAGAGCCTGGCCTGTTGTCAGTGGACACGGCAAAGGTACCACCAGGTGCCTCCTAGGTCACCACAGTTGCTTTGAAACACCTTCTGCTGCCATGGGAGCAGTGGTGGCCTGAGGTCCCTGGGGCTGTCACCCACACTCACCCCAGCAGCTCCTGTCCCCAGGCCTGACCCTGCAACCAGTGCCTGCCTGTTCACTGCCCACAGCCACCAGTGACCCCTTGGTGCTCAGACACAGGGTTCAGTCTTAATATGGCCTGGGGCAAGGAGCTTGTGCATGTCCCAGGGTGGGTGCTCATGGATGGGTGCCCCGGGTGGATGTCACTGGGTGGGTGTTCCTGTGCAGGTGTCCCTGAGTGGGGGTCCCTGGGTGGGTCCTCCTGAGTGGATGTCCCTGTGCAGCTGTCCCTGGGTGGGAATCCTTTGGTGGGTGCCCCTGGGTGGGTCCTCCTGTGCGGCTGTCCCTGAGTGGGTGTCGCTGGGTGGGTGGCTGTGCGTGGGTGAACATGAGCGTCCCTTTACGGGTGCCCCTGTTGGGGTGCGGGATGCAGCTCCGCTCGGCGGGAGCTACCGCGACACTTCTGCAGCCTCTGCAGCCCCCGCAGCCCGGGGCTCCCTCCCGACGGGCACCGTGTCCGAGCGGGGGTGGCGGTGCCGCCAGGTAGCGGCCCGGGGCTCGGCGGGGCGGGGGCTCCGCTGCCCGGTGCCGCGGCGGTGACAGCCGGGGGCGGGCGGGCCGGGGCCGGGGGCGGGGGGCCCGGCCGAGTTCCTGCCTCCTCGGGAACAAAGGGAACTCTGTCTCGGCATCTGTCACCGCCGCCCACCCAAAACTTTTCGCTGCGCCTCGGCCGCCCGCCCCGCCGCCGCGGGAGGGTCCCGCCGCACCCCCGGCACCAGCGGTGGCGGCGCGACCCCGGCGCGGCCCATGCAAGGGCCGAGGCGGCGGCGGCGGCGGCCCGGGGGTAAGAGCGCAGCCGGGGCGGGCGGCAAACATGGAGTCCCGGCCGGGCCGGGAGCGCGGGGCGGCGCGGAGCCGAGAGCGGCCCCGCCGCCTTTGTGCTGCCGGGCCGGGAGCCGCCCCCGCCGCGAAAAGTTTGTGGGAGTCGCGGGTGGGCGCGCTCGGGTGGGTTTTGTTCCTTTTCCGCGTCGTTTCTAACTCGGCCGTTGTTGTTTGTTTGGTGGGGGCTATTTTGGGGCCGGTTTCTGCCGTTTGCGGGGGTGCGGGATTTGGGGCCGTGGGCGAGCTTCCAACTTCTCTTTCTTTCTCCTTCTCGTCCCCGGGCGGCGGGGGGGCGCTGGGGCTCGGGCTCGCCGCTTCCCCGGCTTTGTGTCCGCGGCGGGAGCGGCCCCGGCGCCGCGCTACCTGTTGCGGGCGGGGGGCGGCGGGTCCGGCCCGGTCCGCACCGCCGAGCCCCCGGCCCGTGACAGCGGCGCGGGGAAGTCGCCCCCCGCCTCCATCCCCGCCGCACAATGACCCCGCGTGGTTCCTTGTGCCCGAAGCAACTCCGACTAGCCAGCCCCGGCCTTTTCTCCCACTGAGATTTGTGGGTTTTTGGTCTTTTTTTGTTTTCGCCCAAAATGCTTGCACTTTTCTTGCCCGCTGCGACTGTCCCCCCAGCACCCCTCTGGCGTGTGGCCCCCCCAGCACCCCGCTGGCGTGTGGGGGCTCCTGCCCGTGCTGTCCCCGCAGAGCACCGGCGAGCTGGGGTGGGCTGTTGTCTCGGCCGGTGTCTGTAACTTCTTCCCCGGGGGGGCCTCTGCCCCTGGATTTCCCCCCCAGCCGGATGAGGAGGGGGTGAGCCGCCCTCCACCTTGGAGGCATCAGGGGGTCTGTGGCTGCATCCCCCCCGTGCTCCCCTGGCCGGGACTCTGCCTGATGCCCGCTCTTTGGTTCCACCTTGCCAGGCTTTAACCAGGAGAGATCTGCAGGCAGCTCCACCATGTCGGATAGCGACCTCGGGGAGGACGACAGCGCCACATCCCCAGACCCCTCACAGTCCAACAAGAGGAAGAGAAGGGGCAATCTGCCCAAGGAGTCCGTGAAGATCCTGCGGGACTGGCTGTACGAGCACCGCTTCAATGCCTACCCCTCGGAGCAGGAGAAGCTCAGCCTGTCGGGGCAGACCAGCCTCTCTGTGCTGCAGGTAGGAGCCAGACCCCCACATGCTGGGGACACCGCTGAGTCCTCTGCCATGGTGTTTTGGATGGGCCAGACCAGGAGAACCCCACTGAAGATCCCAGAGGACTTGGCACACTGATACCACTTGCCTCTGAAAGGCAGCAAGGAGGCAGGGAGGGGATGCAGGGAAGCAAAGGCACCTGCATGTGGGCAGCCCCTTTTTGGCAGAAATCTGTGCCCTGGGGGCCCATCTCTTGGCAGTGCTGGAGCAGAGCTTTTTGGTTGGCCAGAAAATGGAGCAACTTGGATAGGGACAAACTGAACACCACCTTATCATTAGGAAAAGCTGCCACAGGTGGGAGGGATTCAGGGTGTGCTGCTTTGTCCTATTGCCCTAGACACCCCCCAGGAAAGGGGCCAGGACCACCCCTCTGCACACAGAGCTGGGCAGGGGCAACTGTCCCATGACAGAAAAAGCCACTTGGGCTGGGCTTTGGCCCTGGGTGGGCCATTAGCAGCACTAAGTACTGGCTGGCCCAGCTGGCCCCAGTTTCACCAGTTGCATTAAGGGGCAGCCAGCTGAAGGCTCCGGGGCTGGGGTGGCTCTGGTTGTGAGTGGATGTTTTCCAGGTGCTGTGCCAGGTCTGCAGCCAGGAGCCCTGGCTCGCCGTGGGGGTGGGCAGCGTTCTTCCTTGCAGCTTTGGCTTTCACCGTGCCTGCAGCTGCCTGTCCCTTTGATCCAGGTGATGCCAGCAGCCTCCCACAGGGGATCCCTGTGTGCCCAGAACCCTGTCCCTCATTTCCCAGCCTGGCAGGCTGGGAGATGAATGGGGGTTTCGCTGTTCTCTTGTTCTGGTGGCACCACGCGGTGGAAAGCAGCTCTGTGTGCAGAGGAGCAGGCAAGGCCCAGTGGGTTTGCAGCTGAGCTCCTCTCCTTGGGGCTTCCTCTGCACCCCTGGCTCCTTTCCCTGCGGCTCAGCGCAGTTCTGGCCAGCTGTGCCAGCGGCAGCCCAGACACCGGTGTGTGGCAGTGCCTGCCTGCCTTCCCTTTTCCTGACCAGCAAGGCAAACTTTAATCTTAATGTATTTATTTAAATACTGGCTGTGCAAAAGATGTGTATGTGGGCAGCTGCTCTGCAGGGAGGCTGGTGGTCCTGGCGGGGCTTGAGTCAGAGTGCTGGGGGCTCAGCAATGGGTTTGGGGCTGTGGGAATCTGGTCTTATCCTTGACCGAGGTTGGCACGGCGGTGCCTGGCGTGGGGGCTCACAGCAGTGGGACCAGCAGGTGCCCCGGCCCTCTGTGCCCTGAGCTCTGTGGGACCGAGGAGGGTGCTCCAGGCACATGGGCTTGTGCCGAGGTGTGGCCGTGCCACATGCTGCTGTTGTCTGTCCCGTGGGACCCCCTGCAGCCCACGTGTGCCTGGGGCGGAGGCTGCCCTGTAGCCCCCAGGCAGGGCGTCCCAGCCCGGTGGCACTTCCCAGGGCCAGCTGAAAGCTGTCACTGGGGTTTCTGTCAGTCTGAGGTGACGTGACAGGACGTCATGGGGGCTGCTCCATCTGATGAGGAGAAACATGTTGGGTTGGATGTGTGGAACAAGCTCCATGGGAAGGCTGGAGTGGCTCAGTCCATTGGTGCTGATCTGACCCCTCCAGGTGCTTCTTCACAGCACGAACACCCCTGGGTTTATTATGGTTTATTTGTGCGTCCCCCTGCCCAGTCCGGTGTCCAGGGAGCTGGAGCCCAGCTCTGGGTCTCCAGGGGCAGCGGGGAGCCGTGTGTCTCCCTTGCAGAAAGCGGGGAGGTCAGGAAGCGGTGCCTGCTGCTGGCGAGGCCTCCCGGAGAACAGCAGGCCTGCAGGCCCGTGCCCGCTGCGGGGATGGGCTTTTCCTCCTGCAGGGGATGGATGCCCGTGGTGCGGTGGGGACAGACGCAGCCCAGAGTGACGGTCCAGTGTGCACTGCTGGTGCGGCCAAGAAATGGCTGTGTTTAAAAAACATAAGCTGCTTGCTGCAAAGCTGAGGTGTATCCAGCCCCAGGCAGCGCTGTGCAGCAGCAGTGTGTGTGCCCATCTTCCTGCCCTGTTCTCCAGAGGGAGCTGGATGCTGGAAGGAGTGTGGTAGGATTTTTGGGGGGCTTCTCAGTGCTGCAGGGTTGGTTCGGCTTTTTGTCGGGAGTCCAGCCCTGTCGTTGGGGGTTTTCTGCAGTGAAAGGCTGTGGAATCGTAAGATCATGTGAGGGGGACCTGGCTGAGGCTTGCAAGGGAGGAGAGTGTTTGGAAGGGAAAAGGGGGTGAGACTGGTGAATTTGAGGGTGTTAAATGCCAAATATTGTCTTAAAGACAAAAACAGGACAACTGAGATCTTGCCATGAAGCTGTAGTAAGTTCTCTCTTCCCAAGGGAAATATTTTATGTAGCTGTTGATTTGGGAAAGATCAGTTATTTTTTTCCTCTGATTTATTATCTTCTAATTGTTTTCTAGGAAGAAGGCAGTTATTTTAACGTAGCATTTTTATGTAAAGATGAAGAAACAATACAAGGCTGAGACTGAATACATGGCCGCTGTGTTTCTGAAGGGCAGAGCTCTGCCTCTTTGGCGTGCAGGTGCTGGAAGAGCCGTTAAGCTGGCTGTGACCTGGCGCAGGGCAGGAGGCCCGGGAAGGTGTCGGTGTGCTGTCGCCATCCTGGCCGTGCCGTCGGGGGTGGGGGCTGCAGCTCTGTGAGCTGATGGTTTTTGGGGTTTCCCGTCCATGCTGCTGTCCTGCCGTCTGTCTGCTCCGGGCAGCCTCAGCGCGGCCATCCGGGCTGGCACTGGGTCAGCGTGTGGGGCACGGCCGGGCACGCCGACCTCTGGGGTCGGTTGCCTGGAGAAGGGAAAACTGCCCCCTAGACCCCGGACCCGCCTGAGGCCGCGGGGCTCCAGGCTGGTTGTGTGCAACGCCCGGCCTGTCTGGGGGATGGCAGGAGCGCCGGGAGGGTGCTGGCAGCTGCGCCCCGTGTTACCTGCGTGTGGCCGGGCACAGGCAGTTGCTGGGACTATGGGGCTGTGCTGGGGGGAGAGTGCAGAACCCGGCTCCGTGCAGCCTTGCTCTGGGTCGTGGGGCGCCAGAGCTGCCCGGGCTGTTTGTCCCATGCAGTGGCGTGGGGTGCATGGCAGTGCCATGGGGCTGACACCCGCGCACGGTCCCTGGCAGGGTGGGCTGGGGGGCTGGTGGGAGCGTTGCACTGTGGGCGGCCAGGCTGGGGTGCAGGAGGAAGGGGCTGCCCCGGGCAGGCGGTGCCAGGCAGGAAGCAGCCGGCGCTGGGGTTTCCGTGGGGGCCAGGCAGCCCCTGCCAGGAGCAGCTCTGCCTCTCCGGAGCCCCACGGGAAGGGGCGCGGGGCTGAGGGGAGCCGTGTGGTGGCTGGGATGTGTGGTGGCTGCTTGTTGGGTCCGATGGGGCTTCTGCTGGCTTGGCTGCTGCCCCTGGCTGGTGCTGTGCCTGTGGGGCACCCCAGGCTGACAGTTCTCACCCCTCTCTCCTCCCAGATCTGCAACTGGTTCATCAACGCCAGGCGGCGGCTGCTCCCCGACATGCTGCGCAAGGATGGGAAGGACCCCAACCAGTTCACCATCTCCCGCCGAGGGGGCAAAGCTGGCGAGGTGGCCCTGCCGCGGGGGGCTGCTGCTGGCTCCGGGGTGCTGGTGGTACCTCCTGTGACGGCCCCGGGGGCCTCCAAGGTACTGTCAATGTCTGTGTGCCCACAGGTACTGTGCCACCCCGCGCAGGCGCTGGGCAGCAACCTGACGGTGCTGAGCACCCGCAGCCCTGAGCGGGAGAAGCCCCCCAGCTTGCAGCCGGCGGAGCTGGACCCTGTCCCCAAAGTGCCACCGGGTGCCGCCGGCAGCACTGTCACCTTGCTGGCCCGGGCCGAGGCGGCCAGCCCCACCAGTGGACTCTTCAACACGCCGCCCCCCACGCCCCCCGAGCTCTTTGGTGACGACTTCAGCAGCTTCCAGCTGCTAGTGGAGGTGGCCCTGCAGAAGGCGGCCGAGCTGGAGTCGCAGCGGCAGGGCGGGCAGCTGCCCCGCTCGCCCCAGACTGAGCGCCCCGGGGCCTCCCTCTCCAAATAACCCCCAGGGTGCGTCCTCCAGGGGTCCTGGCCCTCCGCTCTCGTGCCCCCGTCTGCCTGCACCCCCTGACCGGCTCCCGGGAGCTCCGGGCTCTGTCACCACAGGGAGAGGAAGGACTGTCCCCTCCCGCTGTCCTCGCTGGGAGGTGCCCCTGCTGCCCCGGCTGCCAGGACCGTGCCCTGGGGGGAACGCAGCACGGAAAAGACCTTTGCAGCTTCACTGGCCTCTCCCTGCAACTGACGGTCCCTGTGGAACAACCCTTGGAAAACCTGCTGATTTCTTTTTCTCTCTCCTGTAAACAAGGGTTCGGCCAACACTTCAGGGAGAGAAAGAGAGATTTTTTTTTTTTAATTTTTTTTTTAGTTGGTGTCTGTTTTAAGGACTATGGATGAAAGCTTTTTCTCCCAAGCATCTGATCTCTTCTCCCTGACCTTTTCTTTTTCTCCTTTATGTGTGGAGACCCTCTCTTGTACGTTACGCTGGCCAGGAGCCCTGTCTTGCCCACGGGAGCCCTGCCTTGCCCACGGGAGGGTGAAGGACAGATGAACTGGAAACCTGAATTCTGTGGCATTTGTTCACACGGAAAACGCGGGACCCTCCTCTCCCGCCTTAGGGTGTTACATGTGCTGCCAGTAGCAATCTCTATGGTGCTGTTTAGCAATTTTTTGTTGAACCATTTTCCCTTTACTTGTGATTTATTATATGATTTTTTTTCCTTTGATAAGCATTTCCACAACTTCCCCGTGTTTCTCTCGAGTTCCCGCCGAACACGTGCACGTTGTGTCCGGAGCAGAGGGTGCGCTGTGGGGCGCGGACGGCAGGCGGCTGCGGGGGCGGATGCAAAGCCTCAGACTGTGAAATTTTTTATCCAGTTTCTTTGTGTTTTTTTTTTTTTTCTTTTATCTTTAAAAAAAAAAAAAAAGAGAAAAAAAGCTTGGGAAGAGGTGTGTTGTAGGCACGGGCGTGCGTGTTCCTCTGGCAGCCTGCGGATGGCCGTTCCTGGAAAGCAGCGTTGTCTCCTCAGCCAAGTGGGAACGCAGGGAGTCCTGCTGCTCCCTGTCCCCTCCCTGCAGCTCTTGCTCCAGGGCTGGCGGGGCTGTGGCTGCTTGTGTGGTGCTGGGGACCTCTAGTGACAAGCTGGTGTCTGCTGGGAGGTGGCCGGTCCCCCCCAGCCCGGCCTGGGGTGGTGTTTGGGCTGTCACCGCGAGCCTGGCACTGTGCTGGTCCTGGGACTGAGATGTTGCTGTTCCACTGTAAAATGTAAGTTAAATAGCGATACGTACGCACCTATGTTATCTATCCTCAGAAACACTAATCCTAGGTAATTAGCCTGATTATTAAGTTGCATGACTAGAGATAATAATGGCCGCAGGATCTGGTGCTGTGCAGTGGTTGGAACCAGCGGTGCTGGGGGAGCAGTGCTGCGGAATGATGGAGCCTGGAAAGGGAAGACACTGAATTTTGGGGACTAGTGTTTCTCCCCAGCCCTTTTCTTCTTCTCGAGAGAAGGGGAGAGGAGCTCCCGGTGCCAGCGGGGCTGCGGGACGGTTTGCCAATGGTGTGTGCTTGGCCGGGCGTCCCTGTGCAGTGATGGCTCCAGCTCCGGCGCTGCCCGGCTGGGCGGGGGGCACCACGTTGGATGGATGCTCATTGTGGGGCTGGGAACATCCCTTCCTCATCTCCCCCAGCTCCGTTTCATGTCCAGCCTTTGCCCCCTGCCTCGTTTCTGGGGAAAACCATGAATTGTAGGATTCCTTCCCTTATTTCTAGGTAGCCTTTCCCCCGCTGCCCCCCCGCAGCTCTGTTTCCTCCCCCAGGGCAGGGAGGGGCCTTTTAGCCTCCTTCCCTTATTTTGCCCCAGTCAAGCCAAAGCGGATCGGCCGGGGCAGAGTGCCGCTGTGCCTGTGCCGGGGACAGCGGGGCCACCCTGGGGACGGACCAGAAGGAGTGGGGAGGGCAGGGATAATTGGATTGAAATTTATGGAGCAAGAAACTACTGTAAATACCTTTTTATTTGTTCTGTTGTCAAATAAAAGTTTTTTTAGTTTTGTGTGGTGTGTAGTGTTTTTTTATCCTGTGTCATTTGTGGGTGGATGCTTGCTCCTCCCTCGCCTCCAGCCCCCGCTCCTGACACTCAGCCAAAGCAGCTTACGAGCTCTAAGGAGCGTTGCTGGGTGTGGGAAAAGCGGGGCAGTACCTGGCACAGGCCGGCACGTACCCGCCGTCCTTCGGTCTGTTCCGTGCTTGCTTCCCACAGTGTTTGACCCCCGAGCTGGGGAACCAGAAAGCGCTTGGCAGCAGCGGAGGGCTGAGGCATTTGTGTCTTCCCTCCTCCTGCCCAGCGCTGGGGGTGAGAGCAGCACTGCTGCCCCTTGGCAGAGAAGAGCAGCGATGTGGGGGCTCCCCTGCCCGGAACCCCGTGAGGGGTTGACAGAGCTGCCCGGAGCAGCAGCCCCTGCCAGCCTGGCTGTGCCGCGAGACAGGGCCGTGCCGGCTCCTGCGCTGGCTCCGGCACACGCGAGTGAGCTTGTGAGTACTTCATCTGCTGGTGTCTTCCATGGCCGTCACTTCAGGGCTGCAGTGCCTGTGCCTCCCTTGAGAGGGACCCTGCTCTCTGCTGGAGCGGGATGGTGCCAGTTCAAGCCCTTCGCAGCCCTCTCAGCCCGGGTTCCTGTGGTGCAGGGTGACTCCAGGGGCTCTGCACCCCCAGCCCGGGGCTGTGGAAGGATGGAGGCCCCTGCCTTCCAGCCAGGCCTCGCTCCTGCAGCTCCGGGAAAGCCCCTGGGGAGCTCTGGTGACAGGAACAGCAACAGGGCGTCCTCCATCCTTGTCAGGCTGCTGGTGCTTTCTGCTCATGATGAGGAATTCTGTGGCCAAGCAGGCCTGGGACAGCCACCATCCACTTGTGCTGGGCACTGGGGAGGCCAAACCTTGAATCCTGGGGTCAGTTTTGGGGCCCTCACACCAATAAAGCCCTTGAGGTGCTGGAGCGAGTGGAGAGAAGGGAATGGAGCTGGTGAGGGGCTGGAGCACAATGTGATGGAGCGGCTGAGGGACCTGGGGGGTTCAGCTGGAGAACAGGAGCTGAGGGGAGACCTTCTGATCTCTGAACTGCCTGAAAGGAGCTTGGAGCCAGGGGGGTCGGGCTCTGCTCCCCAGGAACAAGCGCCAGGAGCAGAGGAAACGGCCTCAAGTTGCGCCAGGGGAGGTTGAGGTTGGATGTGGGAACAATTTCTTCCCCAAAGGGCTGTGGGGCATTGGAACAGGCTGCCCAGGGCAGTGCTGGAGTCACCAGCCCTGGAGGGCTGGACAGACGGACATGAGGTTCTCAGGACAGGAGGCAGAGCCAGGGGTGGGGGAGCGGTTGGACTGATGATCTTGAGGGGCCTTGCCAACCAAAATGATTGTATGAATGTGGGCTGGGGCACACGGGACAGCTGGAGCACGAGGTATGGCTGGGGCTGCCAGCCCAGGTGGGTAAAACAGCCGCTGCCCCAACGCTGTCCTGAGCTGCAGAGGTGCCTTTGCCCTGGCAGGCGCTGGGGAACCCCAGGCAGGTCAGGCAGAGCCTCAGGGCGCTGACTGACCCCCATGGGGAAGGGGCCTCCAGCCCCAGCAGGCTCTGGTACAACCCCCACGGGGCCATGGACACGTCCCACACGCACAGGGGCAGCCCCAGCGGGGGGAGCACCCTCACCCCCCATTCCCAGCCCTGCAGCCATCCCCCCGCCCTGTGCTCTCCCCCGGCCACATGCAGACATCCCACTGAGCACAGAAAAGCCTTGTTAACATGACACTTTCATGCCTGTGCTACAACCAGCACTGCCCTGAACATCCCCACGAGGGTAGAGCAGCTGCATCCCCAATCGCTGGGGCAAGGAGGCAGCACAGGGTGCCAGCCGAGCCCCAAAACCAGCGCAAATGGAAGGCACCAGAGCAACTGGAAGGCAAAGTTATGTGTCACAAGGGCCTTTGAGCCCCCAGGGACATGTTGGTCAATGGCAGCGCAAACCATGGCCCCCTGGTTCCCGCTGTGCTCCGCGGACCGCGCAGTGCAGGGCTGCTCCGCAGGGCACAGGCCGCGCTGGTGCCCCCGGCTCAGTGCCGCCCGGGCTGCTGCACGTGGGCAAAGGGCACTGAGCGCTGCCACCGGAGCGCGGTGGACACGGAGCTGGCACTCATGGCATTCGCGAGAAAATCGGCAGCGGCTCATCCAGCCAGGACTCGCAGCTGCTGCAGCGCAGCCCAGGGCACACGCCACGGCCACGGCCTCGGCCACGGCCCCACGCGGCTCCCGGGGCCCTGCCCGGCCGGGCCTGGGGGCGGCTCAGCACAACCAGGGCCGGAGGCGCCGGGCACGGGCTGCCCTGTAACCCCAGGGCTGGCGCCCCGGGCGCGGGCGGGTCCCTCCGGCCACGCCCTCACACCCCTGGGGGCTGCGGGGGCGGGGCTCCCGTCAGCCCCGCCCCATCCCAGCAGCCTCAGCAGCTATTTGCCCCAGAAGTCACATGGTCTGTTGTAATTGGCTGGCAGGACCAGCCATCCCACCTCCTGGTTTACCGGGAAGTACATTTGACACAGCAGACACCCCCCTCCCTGAGGGCAGCCATTTTGTTTCAGCCACCATTTTATGGCAGGGAGCAGCCATTTTGTTAAACGTCACGCAGCTCTGTGATTGGCTGACAGCACTTGCTTGGCACCATCATAGTCATGTGTTCTCAGGCAACTCCGTGATTGGCTACCTGCATCCTTCGGACCCAGTAATGTCCAGATATAAAAACACAGACATTTATATACAATGTGTGCATATACAGAATTATCTAAATAAAGGTGTGTACAAGTATGTGTAAATACATATTTTCCACTTGCATTATTCTATACTTCTATACTTCTGTATTTCTTTTAAAATATATACGTACATTCATAAAGCTGTAGAGATGAACTATATACAGCCCATGGTATAAAATAGATCCAGCGGGGGCAGGGCTGGCTGGGAGGGAACAGTCCTGCCAGCCAATCACCACAGGCCATGTGAGCAGAGGAGGGTGTGGCTCCCTGAGCACGTGCTGGGGGGGCGGGGCCTCCCGGTCTCCTGTCTGCAGTGCCTGGCCCCATGGCCGAGGCAGCGCCAGGACCAGCCCGTTGTGGAGCCGCCGCGGCCACCAGCGCGGAGAGCGCAGCGGGGCGCTGCCGGCAGCTCTGCGCCCAGCCCGCCGTCGCCGTGCCGCTGGCCTCGCTGCTGCCGGCTGTGCTTCTGCATGGCGGCACGGCCACCACGGCCCCCGCTGCCCGGCGCCCGGCTGGCTGGGGCTGGAAAACAGCCCAGGGGCTGAGGATCGGCTGGGAACTGGGGAACAGGGGCTGCTGCCCACGGGCCACCAGCCCCAGGGAAAGCGGCCTCCCCCGCCAGCACCCGGCAGCAGCCTCAGCTGCTTAGAACAAGAAATTCAAGCTATAAAAACCAACCAACCAACCCACCCACCCACCCACCTTTCCTTGCTGTTCAATTTCAATGCTGGACATTTCTAAAACTGTGTCTTTACAGCTCTCCCCAAAAACCTAAGAGTGCAATCTAGCGTCCGCACCCACAATGCTGAATTTGAGGCACCGTACAGCCACGCTTTGATAGAAACCTGATTCCAAGTCTGAGAGTTCAGGGCAGGTGGGCGGCGATCTCAGACAACACCGGACAGCAGAGAACGCTCACTCAGACATCTTTCAGGGTTCCACTTTTATTTAGTTTTTGCCTTCTGGATCACCAACACCCTCGCTGAAACGTCTGTGGGCTTCTACCCCCACCCCATGAAAGCGGTGCACAGTCTCCCACCTCGTTCCATCACGTGAAGAAAAAAACTGCCCAGCACCGGGGCCAAATGCTTATTTTAAGGGGGTGGCAAAGAACTCAGTGGTGGCAGCTCCGGCTGCAAGGAGCCAGACTGAAAAGGAGACCTACAAAGGGAAAAATGGGCTAAAAAATATTTAGCAATCCTTCCTCTACCCGGAGAGCAGGGAGATAAGGAAAAAAATAGTCATCTGATTACACACAGGGTATATATTTTTACACACACTTTTACACACATCTAGATATAGTACATGTAAAAATATATGCTATACATATGCCCATTCTCACCAAGGTGCTTTTAGTACACCATCTGCACTGTGTGTATGGGCATGTATACGTGTGTATGAATTAAATGTACAGGTACTACTAAGTGTATATGTGCATATGTACACATACATACAGGCAGGCAGCCTACCACCAGCTACCTGTGCCTTCCTCTTTGTACAAAACGCAGTCCTCCCACCCCAGAACACCTTTACACTCTCCCCAGCCCACTTTGAAACAGGTCCCTCAGTGCAGCAGCTTCTTTCTCAACACGCAATTCAAGGAAGTTAATTTGGTACAGGGAAGAGGAGGAAAACCCAAGTTCAGAACGTGTGGACGGTGCCCCGGCTGCCGTGTGGCCCCGAGGCCCCGCTGCCCGCCGGCCCGGCCCGGCCCGGCCCCTCTGCCACATTATTGCACGTTTGCTTCTGGGCTGCGATTCAACAACTGCGCGTTACATTCCACAGACCCTGTCGCCCTCTCGCTTCAGCAGAACAGAGAATACAAACCCGCGGCGCCCCGTCCCCGCCCTCCCAGCTCCCCCCACCCCAACCGCCCCATCCAACGGAAAACAAATAAAAACCCAAGAGAGGCTGCTTGCTAGCAGAGTGCAACAGTAGCACACACTGAGTGGGTGTTCTCTGCGGGAGCTCTGTGGAGGAGAGGTTATTTCTAACACAGTAAATAAAGCCATGCAGAGGTGGGGTAGAAAGGGAGCAGAAGGGAGAAAAAAATAAAGGATGAGAAGGAAGAACAGAAGTGAGGAAGAGGAAGAACACAGCATGGCGAGTGCTCGAGGCTTCATGTTTTCTTGTCCTCTTCTTGTAAACAAGCTAATAATTCTCGTTAGATAGAACAAGTAAAAAGACTGAAGTTCCAAGTCGAGGGGCTGGAGTTTCCGGGAGTCTGTCCGGTCCGTCAGTGACACCACAGCCAGGGAGACAACGAGGGCTATTTTTTTCTTTTTTTTGTTTGCTTTTTTTTTTAAAATCTTCATTACTTAAAGCTGAGAGAAAAAAAGCCAACTCGGGAGCCCTTTTCAAGGATGGCTCATTGTCTCTAGACTTAATAAATCACACTAGTTTAAGAGAACCTTTTTTTTTCCTTTTTAATGACTTATAAAAAGCACACGGTTCCTTCGTCTGCCCCTTTGCTCAAAGGCGGGTCTGTGCCTCGGGCACGTAGATCTCGATGCTGTCCGCGCTCTCCGTGGCCGAGTTCTGCCGGACGGAGGCGGCACGCTTGGCTGCCATGAGGCGCTTGCGAGCTTCCTGGCGCTGCTTGTCTGAATCGGAGGCTTTGTCCCGGTTCAGCTGGGACTTGGACTTGGCCGGCTTCTTTGGCACTGGAGGGGGTGGTTTCTTCTCTTCCTTTAGGGAGACAGTAAGGAAAAACCCAAACATAAAATAAAAATGCACATACAGAAGCGATCTCCCTCATATGGTGGGGACTCTTATGGCGTGAGGGGCTAGGCAACGAGATCAAGTGTCAGGTGAAAGGAGCGGGAGCAGTTCTTGAGCAAGACACTCACTAAAACCAGCTTTCCCAATTTCTCGAAACGTGCCATTTTGCACACCATGGTGCAGAGGTTCTCTGTGAAGTGGCCTAGAGTCTGCAGACCACGTCTGGCCCAGCCACAGGCAGCACCAAGACTGAACTCCATCTGGAACTGCAACATTTTAAAATGCCGCTCAGTCATAGTCCTCTTCTTCCTGCCCTCACGTCCAGCCAGGCCCAGAGACACAGCCTGGCCTCTGTTTGCAAGATATTCCAGTAGGTATTTTTAATACTACTCAGACACCAGGAATACTTAAAGCCTACAGCGCTTGTAACACTAGAGGCAGCCGTATCACTGCCTTAAGCATCCACCGCTCTTCGCTGTGGTCTCTCTCCATCGTAACACTCTTTCCCCTTGTACAAAATTGTTCCTACTATAAGGAATGGTCTCGGTGCATTGAAAGGTGGTGAGATTACACCGCACAAGTGCAAGACGGCAGAATCCCTAAAGATCTTCTGTTTGCAGACAGAAATAGACCTCAGCTACCCAAAATGTCTGTGAGGGGCTCTGGCCACTCTCCACTGCCCCACGCTCACCTTTCTCTCCGGTGTCTCTGCCAACTGCCAGCTATTGGCTTTCAGGTGGTACAGCTCATCAAACTTCATGCTGATGTCTTCAATGGACAACTGCAGGAGATCCCAAAACCCAGCGAGGTCCTGGGCTGTGGGTCTGGGGTTGGCATTAGGGTTCTAGAATGGAAAGCATAAAGAAAACCTTTCAGAAGGAACAGAATATCTCCTCCTGACAGGCAGAGCAGTCTGCACAGCTTACGTGTTCACCCTTCTGAGTCTGCCCGCCCAACAACTGAAACATCAAGAACCCACAGAAGACACCAGCCCTAATGCAGACTAAATGCCATCACTTATAGTCAAAACCATTTCTGCAAAGATCGTGAAGCAGAGGTCCTGGCTCCATTTCTCCTGTAACAGACACTCTCTGTAGCAGAAGCAATAGCTCCCTTTCTCCCAAAGCTTCCCCAGCGAACACCCGTCCCACAGCAGTACCTTCCATCGAAGGTCCCAGCGCGTGATTCAGAGCTGGAATACTGGTTTCTGGCACAGAGATCTTGATTTCAGGGTGGGTAATAATGGAAATGGACACAACATGATGCAAAGCACCACAGTGACGCCTGGCATGCCCGTGTACAGCAAGCCAAAGAAGCTGATACAGCTTTCACAAGCAAAACTACTTTGCGACATCCTCCCCGAACAATCTGAAAGTATCAGTATTTCCCAGGCTAGCTTGAAAAATTTTACATAGCTTAAGTTTCTCCAAAGACCAGAATCTTCCCAGCTCTGAGGTATCCGAACTGCCATCGTAGGTCTGGATTGTCTCAGGAAAGCCTGGGATCAGGTCTGAGCACCTCGGCACGGGGGGCAGAGCCCAGCGCTCAGAGGGCGCTGACACCCCCAGCCGCGCGCAGCGCTGCGCTGTACAGCCCCCCCCGCCTCCTCCTCCTCCTCCTCCTCGAGTTTCTCCAAGCTTTATTCTTCCCTCAAGTGAAGGGGACTCCACCTCTGAGGAAGTTTGCAAAACCCACACCATGGTAAAGCCTGAGGGAAAAACAAAACACAGACTCCCACCCACGGCCATGCTGGCCCCGTTCAGCTCTCAGCACGGGCGACCCTCGCACTGCCTCTGCAGAGATCAGACTTAGGGCTTTGCGACCAACGAGAGGCAATCCTGTCACGACAGTTTTACCATCCACATAATCTACGTGCAAAGCAAGTGTGTTTGGAGAAGAACAACAGACTATTCAAACATTTCCCCCAATTTGGGAAAACCTTGGTGGTTCACCTTAAAAGCCATTTAGAAGCAACAGGAAAGAGGTAGTTTCCAGGACAAAAGCTGGTAGCCCATGGCTTGGCCAAGTGCACTCTCTGCTGGGCTGAGAACTGGCTGGAGGGCCGGGCCCAGAGAGTGCTGGTGAATGGGGCTGCATCCAGCTGGCGGCCAGGCACTAGTGGTGTCCCCAGGGGTCAGTGTTGGGTCCAGTCCTGTTTAACATCTTTATTGATGATTTAGATGAGGGGATTGAGACCATCATCAGCAAGTTTGCTGATGACACCAAGTTGGGAGGGAGTGTCGACCTGCTGGAAGGCAGGAGGGCTCTGCAGAGGGATCTGGATAGACTGGAAAAATGGGCCGATTCCAATGGGATGAAGTTCAACAAGGCCAAGTGGCGGGTGCTGCACTTTGGTCACAACAACCCCCTGCAGCGCTACAGGCTGGGCACAGAGTGGCTGGAGAGCAGTCAGACAGAAAGGGACCTGGGTGACTAATGGACAGGAAGCTCAACATGAGCCAACAGTGTGCCCGGGTGGCCAAGAAGGCCAATGGTGTCCTGTCCTGTATCCAAACCAGCGTGGTCAGCAGGACAAGGGCAGTGACCCTTCCCCTGTGCTCTGCATTGGTGAGGCCACACCTGGAGTGTTGTGTTCAGTTCTGGGCCCCTCAGCTCAGGAAAGAGATTGAAGTGCTGGAGCGGGTCCAGAGAAGAGCAACACGACTGGGGAAGGGACTTGAACACAAGACCCATGGGGAGAGGCTGAGGGAGCTGGGCTTGTTTAGTCTGGAGAAGAGGAGGCTTAGAGCTGAGCTCAGCACTCTCTAGAACTACCTGAAGGGCAGTTCTAGCCAGGTGGGGATTGGGCTCTTCTCCCAGGCATCAGCAATAGGACAAGGGGGCATGGGCTTCAACTCTGCCAGGGGAAATTGAGGCTGGAGATTAGAAAGCAATTCTGTGCAGAGAGAGTGGTCAGGATTGGAATGGCTGCCCAGGGAGGTGCTGGACTCACCGGCCCTGGAGGTTTTTAAACTGAGATTGGACATGGCACTTAGTGCCATGATCTAGTAAACGGACTGGAGTTGGACCAAGGGCTGGACTGGATGATCTCTGAGGTCTTTTCCAACTCAGTCCATTCTGTGATTCTGTGACACATAGTATGGCCAGTTGACAATTCAGACCCAGAGAGACACTCCAGCGTATTCAGCATGCCCTGACCAGCAGGTCAAGGAAATTCCCCTGTGCTCATGTGAGCAGCAAAAGGAATTGCAAACATTCATCCTTGAGCAGAGCACAGCCCCAGATCTGCCTGTTCAGAAGGGAGGTTGAGGAGATAGCTGCAGTTTTAAATCAGCATCCATCCGCCACAGCTGGTGCTCAGCCTGGAGCCTACACCACGTTGGCTTTGCTTTCGCAGTGACGGTAGCCCATGAATACCCCATCATGTTCTGTTGAAACACACACATCCACCTTCCAAAAACCAGGAGAAATAGACCCAGACTCACCAAATTTTGTTCACAGAGGCCGTGGAATTGCTGGAACTTTTGTGACATTAGTAACTGTGCACTGCCCACTGCGCTCAGGACTTTTCCTAAGACTACAGGGGAGAAAAAAGGACAGACCTCAGTTGGACAGACAATTAAATGCAGCAATGAACTTCAGTGTTTCTGGAGAAAAAAAACCACTCTCGATGCATTATGAGTTTCAGAGATCCTCAAGGAAGTAACTGCTCTCAGGGAAAGATGTACTGAAACTATAATCTGTCTTTGCCATCTCTTTTTGCTGCCTCTAGAGCAGGTCAAAAGCAGGCCAGACTGAGAACGTCACACCAGAGTCTGCAGAAAGTGCCTTCGGCCCATCAGACAAGCCACCAGCACCATCTCAGCGAGCAGATCACAACCTGCCCCTCCACTCATGCATGAGGTGAAGGTGACAAGGGGCTGAGGAACAGTCTCCAGCCTCCGCTTACCACAAGGGATCCAAACACTGGCAGGCTACAGCTTTTAGTACCCAGGGCTTGGTGCTGCTCTTGGTGGGCTTTCCAAGAGGTCTCTGAGTATGGCAACGCTGCTCTGCTCATTAGTGGAAAACCACTGTATGGGCTTTTCCAAAGGCAGGGTTGAGACCCACAGTGCAACCGCACCAAGAGCAGGGATGAACGGATTCTCCTTTCCCCCCTGGCGTGCGGCTGCTCCCAGGGAATCGGTTCTGAATGGTTCTAGATCTTGGAGGGACAAGTGTAAGCTGGGCTGTCTCCATACCCACCAAGTTCCCTGTCACAGAATCTACCAGGAGATTGCTGTGAGAGGCCACCGATGTAACACTACACTGGTCTTGGTGTCTGTCCTTGCCAGAGCACTCTTGCCACGGGCAAAGCGAGCTCGTCCCGGGGCAGGGAGAGCCCTGGTGCTGCCCGTCCCACTCGGCAGCCAGCACAGCAACCGAGTGCAACAGGACTGGAGATCAGCGCCCCCACCCCCCAGCACTGACAATGGGCTGTAACTGAACCTCCCCATTATTTCACCTTCCTCAGGTATCAAAACAATAGAAATGAACCAGACTCAGAGATCCTGCCCTCTGCAGCCCAGTCACCCACTTCTGTCACTACGTATGCGCCACGGGCATCATTTTCACTGCAGGAAGCACAGGTTTTGCCAGCTCATTTGAAAATAATGAAACAAGCCCAACTGGGAATAAACCCGATAAAATCAAGCGGCCTTGTGTTCCCTGTGCTTTTGGTGTATTTAGCACCAATTCAGTGAAGCTTTCCCATATGAAGAAACCTTCTCTTTGCTGTGAAAACAAGTCCACCAATTCAACAGATAGAGCAAGCTCAGAAGTCATGTTCATTCGGCCCCGCTGCCAATCAAATGTTCCCTGCCTGCCTGAGTACAATGGATTAGGCAGGGAGAAATATCCCACAGCCTCCCTGAAAGCAAGTCTTTTAATCTTTTAGCGGTTTTGAATGGTCAGAAGCTGCACCATCCCCTGAAAGTCTTCTGTGCTGCATGACGGCGTTGTTTCTTACCCCACATGCTAGAGGAAGTTACCTTATCCTTCCCAAAGAAAACAAAAGCATGTTCCTTGTCCCATACTCATTTCCATGTCCACCCTTACTCTGCGGGCTGTCAGTGATTTCACTGCACAGAGCTGATCCAGTACTCAGTTACAGCTCTTTCTGAAGGGAGGAGCTGTTAGGCCGCTCCACTCTCGCACCCAGGGGCTGACAACATCTACCTTCTTCAGAGAGATTGTTCTCTTTGGTCTCCTGGTCCATCTGACGGCACCAGCCTTCTAACCGCTCCGTCTCCGCCTGCAGCAGCTTCAGGAACCAGTACCCGTCCCGCCGGCAGGCTCCTGGCTGCGCGGGTTCTGATGGCGAGGTGGAGGACGTCTCAAGCCAGGGGTCAGGAGGAGGGAGAGAGGAAGGCTCCAGGGCTGGGTCATTGTTTTCTCCATAGGAGAGGTTTCTCTTAATCTGTGAGGGCTTGGCTGGTTGCCTGGTAGTGGCATCAACACCAACGGAGTTGTTGTGTTGGGGGCACTCAGCAAGGCTTCTCTCAGATGATTTACAGCTAGAGTTATTATGTTCCTGTGTGTCAGAGTCTGTGTCCTGTTTGGAGGACATGCTGCGAGAGTGGCTGTTTCTAGAGAGATCAAAAGCAACATTCAATAGCAGAACTCAACCTGGCGGCCCCGCACGCTGCCAGTGAAATGCATTTGTTTGTTACGCTGCGGCTGAGCCTCAGCCCGCCCGCCCTGCCCCTCCTCACACAAACACTCACCGCACACTCACACACACAAAATTATAAGGTTGCCTGCGTACTGCGATACGCCATTCAGCAGAGAGGACTGACGCTCGTCTACAAGCACATCTTGTACTTTTTTTCTTTAAATTTCACACTCCCATTGATTTGGCGGTTTACAGAACACGTGCTTTTTGCAGCAGGTGTGTGCTATGGAGAAAGAGCTCTCCATGGGCCCCCATTCAACACCGCTCGTATTGGAACAAAGAAGGGGAGGAGGCCTAAGCAAAAGTGGGGGAAGTGCAATTTAAAGGAAAGGAAACCGCAGAAGCTCGTGTCTTTCACTTACCGCCACTCGTCCTCTACCTGCACCCCGATGGACTGGAATTTGGTGGCTGGTGGAGGAGGCTCCTCTTTTGCCACTGGCTGGAGGCAGTCAACCTTATCAAACAAAAAAATGCAGACAAAAACAGACACAAGAACTTGCTGCTTGAATTCACGTCAGTAGACCAGGAGCGCTGCACGCACACAGCACGCTCACACCACACGCCAACAGGAGCAGGTCGCAGGACCACGTCCCGCAGGGATCTGCTCTGCCACCCACCGCTGCCCGCCCGGCTGTGACAACGGGAAGGGCTGCGTGACCCCGAGGGACCCCCTGCACACGGGCACAGGCCAAGAGATCCGAGAGAGGGCAGCGACCTGATTAAAACTGACAGCGAAGCCCGGCTGCCTCTCGCCCAGGGATCGACGCCCCCCATAGCTCTGGATAAGAGGGTTAGAAGGTTTTAGGAACGAAATCCAGGTGCTGGGCAGGTGGCTTGGGAACCAGCACAGAAAAGGCAAGTTCTCTTGCCTTGCTGCCCTTTTGTCACGCCTTTTGCCCCTCTAGCCCAGCACTCAGCCATCTGCATCGGGGAAACGTGTCTACAAGCAGAGCGTACAATTGCAGATGACTTAAATTTCGCTGAATGAAGCATGGATTTACACTACCAATTGGTTCTCATTTGACTATATAATCAACAGCTCATTTCCATCAATTTCCACAGTTAAACACTTCCAGCAAGGGAAGTGGCAGCTCGCAGGCCAGAGTGACAGCAAGGCGCTGCTCCCTGCTGCCGGCAGCCCGGGGACCGTGGCGCCGCAGCGGCCCAGGCCGCACGGGCACCCAGGAGAGGGCCCGGCTCCCAGAAAAGAGTTGTCCCTAGACCAGTGGTGAGAAGGGAACGCCTTGAAGTAACACACGGTGGAGAGGCTCAGCACAGGCAGCCCAGCAGCAAAAGGCCTCTTCAGATGGACTCGCCCAGTTAACACGGTCCCACTGCTTTATGAAACATTTTAATTTGGTATTAAAAACTTAGTCTTTTCTGGTCTGTTATGGAAAGCTCCTACTGTATTCAACCCTGGGAACACAGGAGGTTAGTTTGACAAGGCAGGGAGCTTCTCTTGCTATTCTAAGTGAGTTTGGATGCACACCCAGTCACACAAAATGCACGCGCTAAATATATGGGTTAAGGACATCCCTTACAACAAAGGAGAACAAAGTATTCCATACTTGTATTCCTATAGACGACAGCTTTCTTTTGGGGACGTTCTCCACTTTAGGCTCTTCACTAGTCAGAGTCCCTTTGTCACTTTTCAAAGTTGCATTTTTCTGGGGTAACTCTGGGGTCTCTCCTGCTGCAGTCACGACGCTTCCCCTCGTCACGCTGGGTGTCCTGGTGCTGTCCAAGCTGTCTGAGGAATTGCTGAGTCCCGACTGGCTGGTCACCTCGCTCTTGTGGTCCTGGCTGTCCAGGTAGGTGTCCTGCGCAGATTCAGTGCTGCTCTGCACAGTGACAGAGATGAACGGCTTTGATGTGGTCCGAGGTGGGACAGGAGGTGGAGTCTTTTTATATGCCACTAGGCATGATGAACCTGCAGTTATGGAGGTGTGAAGAATGGAGAACGCAGAAGACAGATTGGGGAGAGAGAGATACAGTAAAAGAGAAAGAAAAAGCAGGTCAGTCACAACATCCAAGAGAAGCCTCCAAGCAGAAGCTGGAGGCAGAAGTGCAGGAACAGCCCACAGCCAGCAGCTCACACTGGTAACCCAAACCAAAGCACACGGGGAAGCGGAAGGCAGAGCCAGAGCTAGCTTGCAAAAGAAGTCAAAAGGAATACCATGATGTGTGAAAGGCTGGAAATGGAGCAGAGGTACAGAAAAGCCTCCCAAGAACGCTACAGGGTTTTGCAGGTGTAGGCTTCTACGTTGGGGAAATTTTCTTTGGCTAAACCCTACGTTTTATTGTCCTAGTACAGCCAAGTGTCTCAGCTCTTTGTCCCGTCAGTTGACAAGTTTCAGTGTCTGGACCAGAGTGGTGTTTTTTCCTATAAAAATGGAAAGAAGCCATAAAGTTTGTTAGATGCTGATGGTAGGGATGAACGTTTGTGAAGTTCCTTTAAAAACCTAGCTGCTACGCATTAGAGGAAAATACATTATCTGGATGCAACAGCCCAAGAGTGGCGAGACCGCCACTGCTGCTCCATGTCCCCAGACAGACCAGCAGCGAGGCCGGAGATGTCTGCAGCAGGCACACGGAGCACACGTACCCACTACAGGTATGGATCTGCATGTTGCTGCCAACACAGATCACAGAAGAGCACCCACACAGCACCAACGGCCTCATCCTGCTCCTGCCTCTGGCTTGATAGGATGGAAAGTCCATTAGTGAAAATACACGCGGAAGGCGCGCCCTGCAGCCGCTGTCCTGGGGCACTCGGCCTGCCCAGCTCCTGGCCCCGGACACACAAACCCCAGGCCGAGGTCCCACTGCAGCTGCTGCCGAGACAGGACAGACTGTGCTGGGCAGGGCACAGCCAGACAACACACTGACCGGCCAGCTGCCTACACGAGACTCACCCCTTCCCTTTTATGGCCTCACCCCTCTATTTCCCCATTCTTATTCCTCCCCAAGGCACCAAAACCCCTTTCTTGTCCCACCTTTGGTCGCTCCCCCTAAAATTTACATGTCCTGTAAACCACTCAGGACAGCCTGAGACCACCACTGCCGTGTCTTCAGCCGGGAGAGGAACTTACTGCGCACTTTAAAAAACACCTACAATCATTTCCTAAAAGGCCAGATGGAAGCGCTTCACCTTGTGAAGTTTTTACACACCAAAACAGCTACACACGTACTTTAGCCAATACTTACTCAGTCATGTAAACAGCGTGCAACTGCACCACAAGCTCCTCGCCGATAGGTGACTAGAAGGGCACTGCTGTCACTTCCCACCCCGCGGTCCCACCCTTCCCACGCAGAGTGGAAGCCCCTACACCCAGGGCAGCAGCAGGACCTGCTACAGATGCTCAAACAGCATCAGCTCAGAAGCAGTTAGCATCTCCAAGCAAGTCAAGCTCACCACTGGGATGCCCATTTCAGAGGTACCAGATTAGATGGCACCGCTCCTGCAAGCGCAGGCTGAACAGCATCACAGAGCTTGACCACTGCCCACGGGCACTGCTTCACAGGACCTGGTTCATGGTGCAGATGTACAAACTGCCGGCACAGCCGGAGGCACGGAGGTGCTATCGGAACAGTCCCTGCGCAATCGCTCCCTCTCTTTCCCCACGTTCTCCGCTGGACATCGCCAAAACCCTCCTTAAAACTTGCCTTGTTACAGATGTTTGCCTGCTCTGCCCTTACAGCAGAAACCTTGTCGACACGTACCCAGCACAGAGCACGGCGTGCTACACAGGTAGAGCGCTCCTGACACCAGCACAGCCACGAGCGCTCTGCCCCGGCACACAACTCAGCGGCTGTGCAGCTGAGCGGCCTCGGGGGCGCGTGCTGAAACAGCACATCTGCCAGCAACACGGGCTCAGGACGAGGAAACCTTCAACCCCAGCCGTGCACCAGGGAGCACAGAGCAGCCCAAGGCCCCATCGCTGCCCCCAGCGGAGCCGCACAGGCACTGGGGGCCGGAGGAGTTGGCAGGCAGAGGGGAACCACCCGCACCCCATGGATGAGGGGTGTCCACAGCCGCTCTGCCAGGGCTGTCTGACCAGACACCAACACCTCAAACAGCTACAGCAATTTCTAGGCCAAGTCTTATGCCCAGTCCTGTAAGGCCCGTCCCAACCAAGCAGCACAGAAGCAACCACAGAAGTACCCCTGATCAGCTGTGGCTACACCACCAAAACACAGGACACCCACACCGCCTCCCATTACCGTACTGGGGGGACAGCAGCTGTTAACCTGGGACAAGCAAGAGCCACCCAAACTGGCAGTAGGAGAAAATCTCTCCGTATGTCTGCCCAGGTAAATACCGTCTCTCCTCCCTGCAAGCGGGCTCTGTCCTTCCCCAGGGAGAGGGCCCAGAACGGGCACTGCCCGGGTCCCCAGCACCGGGCCTCTGTGACCTCGTCCCGCCGGAGCTGCGGTGGTTCTGCCGCTGTGTTTACCACAAACACAGCTCAGGTTTCCCAGCTGCTGTTTACACCCACAGGGCTGTAATGTAATTGGGGAAAGTAAATCAATTGTGATCTGACATTGAACATTGCAACCAGGCAAAACAAAGGGAGGGCAGCACATCAGCACAGGAAGGCAGCAGAGTTTCCTGGGGAAATCAGTGGTGTCAATAAGCTAGATCCAAATTAATCCTTCCACCTACCAACAGACACTGTGAATACTGTTTGTGCTGCTTTACAAACGGGGAAACTGCAGCGTCCCCTTGTCTTGTTTCTGGGGATCCCTTCATGCTATCTGGCTCAACTGAAGAGCATCACAGATTTTGCTCTAAGGAACCACACAGTACCGACAAAAAATGCCCCTGTTGATATACATGTGGTCAAAGAGTTGACTATGTGAGCTATAAAAACAAGTTTATGGCTTTAAGAAACACTGCAAATGAAAGAAACAAAAAAGACTACAGCCTTGAAGAACTGAGGATGCTTTGATTAGTTCAACTGCAAAGAAACCCCACTGACACCTCCTGCAACCATAAAACAGGGATTTATGAGTGTGGCAAACCCAGAAACCAATCACACCTTACCTACAATGGGTTTCAAAAGCAAAAGTCAGAGTAAGCCCATCTAGAACAGTGTGGCCTTCTCCCTCAACACAACTCTGGACTAAGCTTCAGTGGCGTTTTTGCACCTGTGGGAAGAGACAAGATATCGAGGAAGCCAAGAGCGTCTCAGTATTTCTGTAGGGAAGATGCGTCACTGGACCAACCGAGCCGGCAGCACGTCCTCGCGGCTCTGAGGTCAGTCCCACCAGTTCGGAACGTTCCAGTTGCCGAGTTACCCTCTAACAAAAGGCTACAGCTCAACAGGGTACGAACCTGCTCTTGCGCTGCTGCAGGTCATAACCTATTGCATTTTGAAAATCAACTTGTGCTATCATATCGGATTACAATCCACGTGGGCACTGGAGCAGGTACACATATTATTTATTCTGCTAAGTTTGCTTGTGAACATCAGCCACGCTCCAAAAAGGTATAGAAGAACAAGAAAATGTGGAAGTTTTCCTTAAGCTTCCAGCTTTGCAGCTCTAACTCTTCCTGCTCGTGGGATCTTCTAAGGCTTATTTAAGCAAGCTGCTAGAATTCACAACTGCACTGTGGATGATTGATTTTTTTGGGGGGGAGATGTCTGTTTATAGCCTCCCTAGCCTAATTATTTTTAGAAAGCAGCATGTTTCCAAGTTAGTACCTTCCACATGACATTACCTGCTGCTCTCGGGAGCTTGTGCGACACCCCCTCGCAGCGCCGGGCGCAGGCGCTGTGTTCTGACCCCAAGCAGCCGGGCACTGTGATCCCGAGATCCTCCGCCTCTCCTGCCAGAGAGCAGGGGGTTGCTTCGGGAGACCACGTGTAGGAGCCAGAAAAGAACGTTAAATCCAGCACTGCCTTAAGAGGCTCCTGTTCAAATGCCATCAGGCTACACTTACCTGCCCAGCACCTGGCAGCACGGCCAAGATCACAGAAAGGTATTTGGCTTTAAATTTAAATATCATAATTGCCCTCAAGTGTGCATCTAGAGTGAAGTGCCCAGTTATTTTCTTGCTATTGCTGATTCAGTGCAGCCTGGTGATAGTTCTAATCACTCCAGTGACTCCAAGGACCTACTCAAGCCACCCTCGCTGTTGTTAAATGATCTCAGAGACTCCGCGGCACAGTCAGTTGTGCAGACAAGTTCCACCGCCCTCACACGTACCAGCACAGCTCCGACTGCTCTCGCTTTCTGCTCCGCACACCCCCTTCCTCCATGGGAAGACCTGAAGAAATGACCTCATTTCCTCATGCATAAAGCAACATGCTCTGAAATAATCTCTCCCACTACTAGACAAGGTAATTTGTCTTTTAAATGAAACAACCCAGTAATCTTGCAGAAAATGAGAACCACCATCCCTGCATCATCCCCTCAGAGATTTCAGTCACATGCCTTTGGGCTTGTGTTTGCCACAGGGTCTCGCATATGGAAGGAGCTGCATTGAGAGGCAGTTTTCTACAGCAAAGGGAACTGGAACCGCTGCATTCCAAGCAGCCTGGCCTCTGATTTTCATCAGCTCGAAGAACACTTCAGGGCTGAAACCATAATGAGCTGCAGGATGTTTTATTTGTAGAGAGTCCAAGTAAAAATGGTCCCCAGTTACAAGTGCTACTGAAGACAATACACATCTTTATTGAGTTCACAGCAATCACTTCAGACCTTACTTTTCTGCTAAAACAAGATGTTCCTAGCCTTTACAGCCATGGCCACAGCACGCAGGCCTCCTCAAACCTGTATTTGTCTTGTACAGAAGCTGTTTGGGTATTCTGCACATTCAAGGTCAAGACACCACTATCAGTTACAGGCACAGACGAGAAACCTACCCAAACTTTATTAGTCAACAGGAAAATACTTTCATCTAGACAAAATAGGGAATCCGCGTGAAGACACCATCTTTAAAGAATGACTGTCTTTAGAGTGCTAGAGCAGTTTTAAAAGTTGAACACTGGCTAAACAAAACCACACTCCTCGAAAGCAAATGTGACTGCATTTGTTTAAAGGGACTGTGGAAATGCTATGAATACCTATTCCCTGAAATGCCTGCACACTAATGCACAGCATGGGGAATACACAGGAGGAGTTAGAAACCTGTGTTAGAGCAGGAGATTATGACCTGGTGGCAATTACAGAGACATGGTGGGACAGCACACGTGACTGGAGTGTGGGCATGGATGGCTGTGTCCTCCTCAGGAAAGACAGGCCAGCCAGGCACGGGGGTGGAGTTGCTCTTTATGTGAGAGAGCAACTACAATGTATTGAGTATTGCCCAGGCACGGCTGAGGAGTGAGTTGAGAGTCTGGGGGTGAAAGTCAAGGGGCAGGCTGGCAGGGGTGATACTGGTGTGGGTGGGTGTCTGTTACAGGCCACCAGATCAAGGTCAGGAAGCTGATGAGGCCTCTACAGGCAGCTGAGAGCGGCCTCACACTCACAGGCCCTGGTTGTGGTGGGGATTTGAACTTCCCTGCTGTTTGCTGGAAGGACCATTCAGCCAGCCAGGCACAGTCCAGGAGGTTCCTCCAGTGCCTTGATGAGAACTTCCTCATGCAGATGGTGGAGGAGCCCACCACGAGAGGAGCTGCTGGAGCTCATCCTCACTAACAAGGAGGGGCTGGTCGAAGCGGTAAAGGTTGAGGGCTGCCTGGGTTGTAGTGACCATGACATGGTGGAGTTCAGGATCTTGTGCGGCAGGAACAGAACAGCAAGCAGAATTGCAACCCTGGACTTCAGCAGGGCCAACTTTGGCCTTTTCAGGCAATTGCTGGGGGAAACCCCATGGGCAAGGCTGCTTGAAGGTAAAGGGGCCCAAGATAGTTGGTTAGTGTTCAGGGACTGTGTCTACTGGGCACAAGATCAGAGCATCCCGACACGTAGGAAGTCAAGGAAGGGAGCCAGGAGACCTGCGTGGTTAAACAGGAACTGCTGGGCAAGCTCAGGTGGAAGAGGAGAGTTGATAGATCGTGGAAGGAGGGGCTGGCCACTTGGGGAGAATATAAGGCTGCTGTCAGGGGATGAAGGGAGGCAACTTGGAAAGCTAAGGCCTCCTTAGAATTAAAGCTGGCACGAGGGGTCAAGGACAACAGGAAGAGCTTTTTCAAATACGTGGCAGATAAAACGAACACCAGAGGCAATGGAGGCCCACTGATGAACGAGGTGGGAGCCCTGGCAACAGAAGATACAGAGAAGGTAGAGTTACTGAATGGTTCTTTGTCTCTGTCTGCTCTGCCGGAGGCTGTCCTGAGGAGCCCCGCACTGCTGAGGCCCCAGACAAAGGCAGGAACGTGCAAGAATTTGCCTTGGTTGATGAGGACTGGGTGAAGGAACAATTAGGCAATCTGAACATCCACAAATCCACGGGTCCAGATGGGATGCACCCGCGGGTGCTAAGGGAGCTGGCTGATGTCTTTGCTGGACCGCTCTCCATCATCTTTGCCAAGTCTTGGGAGACGGGAGAGGTGCCTGAGGACTGGAGGAAAGCTAACGTCACTCCAGTCTTCAAAAAGGGCAAGAAGGAATACCCGGGTAATTATAGCCCGGTCAGCCTCACCTCGATACCTGGGAGAGTAATGGAACAGCTTATCCTTGGTGCCATCCCAAGGCATATCAGGGATAAGATTGTCATTAGGGGCAGTCAACATGGCTTCACCAAGGGGAAGTCACGCTTGCCCAATCTCATAGCCTTTTATGAAGATATAGGGAGGTGGATAGATGATGGCGGGTCAGTGGATGTGGTCTACCTTGACTTCAGTAAAGCATTTGACACAGTCTCCCACAGCATCCTCGCTGCTAAACTGAAGGAGTGCGGTCTGGATGATCGGGTAGTGAGGTGAACAGCGAACTGGCTGAAGGGAAGAAGCCAGAGAGTCGTGGTCAATGGGGCAGAGTCCAGTTGAGGCCAGTATGCAGTGCAGTGCCTCAGGGGTCGGTGCTGGGGCCAGTACTGTTCAATATATTCATCAATGACTTGGATGAGGGACTAGAGTGCACTATCAGCAAGTTTGTTGGTGACACCAAGCTGGCAGGAGTGGTGACACTGGAAGCTGTGCTGCCATCAGAGACCTGGACAGGCTGGAGAGCTGGGCGGGGAAACATTGAATGAAATAGAACAAGGGCAAGTGCAGAGTCTTGAATCTGGGCAGGAGCAACCCCAGGTTCCAGTGTAAGTTGGGGAATGATCCATTAGAGAGCAGTGTAGGGGAAAGGGACCTGGGGGTCCTGGGGACAGCAGGGTGACCATGAGCCAGCACTGTGCCCTTGTGGCCAGGAAGCCAATGGTACCTGGGGTGGGTTAGAAGGGGGTGGTCAGTAGGTCAGAGAGGTTCTCCTGCCCCTCTGCTCTGCCCTGGGGAGACCACACCTGGAATCTTGTGTCCAGTTGTGGCCCCTCAGTTCCAGCAGGACAGGGAACTGCTGGAGAGAGTCCAGCGCAGCCACCAAGATGCTGAAGGGAGTGGAGCATCTCCCGTGTGAGGAAAGGCTGAGGGAGCTGGGGCTCTGGAGCTGGACAAGAGGAGACTGAGGGGGGACTCATTCCTGGGGATCAAGATGGAAAGGGGGAGTGTCAGGAGGACGGAGCCAGGCTCTTCTGGGTGACAACCAGTGACAGGACAAGGGGCAATGGGTGCAAACTGGAACACAGGAGGTTCCACTGAAAGAGGAGAAGAAACTTGTTTGGGGTGAGGGTGGCAGAGCCTGGCCCAGGCTGCCCAGGGGGGTTGTGGAGTCTCCTTCTGTGCAGACATTCCAACCCGCCTGGACACCTTCCTGTGTAACCTCATCTGGGTGTTCCTCCAGCAGAAAAATGGGACTGGATTTTTCAAAGTCCCTTCCAACCCCCGATGCTCTGTCATTCTGTGATGATGGTTTAACACTTCACCAGCTCCCCACAGCCCTTGGCTTTGTTTATGATCCCCGATGCTTGCTTATCATCACTATACCTGCTGTTTCCTTGTAACCACGGAGCCAACGCACAAGCCAGGTTGTGCTGGTAAGTCAGACAGAACACACTCTTGGTGCTCCTCCCAGGCACCAGCGCTGGGGGAAAAGCACCATGACGTCGACATTGCAGCCCTGCTCACACCCAGCCACACAACAGCCCAGCTCCCGCTCCAGACATCCACATCACCTGCAGTACTTCTGTAGGAGGTCAGTGGAGAAATTCGACCTTACATATCCCTTGTTATTGCCCTACTCATCCTCAGCTTTGCACCCCAACACAGCTCAGCAGGTAGAGCAGCAAGCCCCGCAGCCTGCTCGGGCACAGCTGGACTGACAGCTGGGACAAGGGGCCACTGCCACACCACTGCCCACGGGCTGCTGCTGCTTCCACACAACCGGCTGAAGACAAACACTTGTTTCCAGGGCAGAGAACGAGGCCTTGGGCTCTCTGCCACCATCCCTCTCCAGAGGCAATGGGGCACCCCTTCACACCAGCTTGCCAGATTCCAGCCAGAAGCAAGAACATCGCAGCAACATGAGGGAGCGCAGAGCGGCCGTGCTGGGGGCAGGGGGCCTGAGCACAGACCAAGGAGAGGTGAGGGCCAGCAGGCTCAGCTCTCCCACTGAAGCAGCTTGGGCTCATAGCCTGAGACCCCACCAAGCTGCAGCTCCTTCTCTACCAGCAGCTATGGAAGGCAACCTGACCTCACTGGGAGTTGTAACCAGGTCACTCTTCCTGAGCCACACAGCTGTGGGAAGCAGCTATTTCCACTTGAAGTGAACAGCATCAACTCACAGGTGAGATATGCACACAGATGAGGTGCCCTTACTAATGAGTACCATTCTTCCCACACAGGCACACTGGCTTCTCCTGGGACAACCCACCATCCACCCCCTGCTTGATCCACGCTCCAGATCCCTGTTGGCACAGCCTGTACCAGGTCTATAGACTACACTTCAGGTACCTGGCATTTCCTTGCAGAAAGAACAAAAATCACCTCTTGGCTTCCAGAGAAACACCCGCTTCCCTAAAGCCCCACTACAATCCAGCCAGAGGAGCTAACGCAGCTGCCTTCTCCTCACCACCAAGCAGCAAGTGCTTCCATGTTTGCAAGGGCTACAGTATTAAACAAAGCCCTGTGCAAATTTGCCTCCCGGCTGGGAAACCACCTGCAAGTGCTGGTCAAGCAAGCACAGAGCTGTTAAAGATTTGTCACCTGTTGCTCCCATTCAGGTTCAGTACCCGGCTTGGTCACAGCACTCTTGCAGATCTCTACAGCTATGCAGGCAGGACACTATTCATCACCTGTTAAGAAATAAGGGACTGCCCTGCACTTGCTCAACCACTGCCAAGTACAGCTAAGTTCCTGCATATTATGAAAACAAATGAACTAGGCATATCTGCGGGAAAAGGACCCCAAGCTCAAGTCTCAAACGTTACAGTCGAAGTGCAGCCCCAATGCAAACACAGAAGCAAAGGGATCTCCCTGAATATCAGCTGTGTGTTTTTAGACTAACAGTACAGCTTTCATCCAGAAATACACCACAAGGCACTCTGCACAACCATCTGTGCTCCCTGGTCACTCATGACTGAGATGCCTCCGGGGTGAACTGCGGCGTTAGTTACAGCACGGATCGCTGTGCTGGGCAGGCAAGGCGGGCAGCACAGACACTCGGGATCACGCCAGATCAACAGCCACTTCCGGCTGGAGAAATAGCCCCTGTACCTTGCGGGGAGCAGAAACATTTAACAAGTGAAGGCAAGGCTGAGAGGGCTGTGACCTCTTAACATGAGGGACTTTGGATTTGAGTTTCCTGGAGATGTTCTGATTTAGAATTCACAGCCATGTTTGAGCAGAGAAATAATAAAGCACTAATACACTGAAAACTATTACACTGGGGTGGCAGGGTAGCTTGCCTTTTTTTTTTTTAAAAAGCCACTTGTAGAAGGTCACAAATTTAAAGGAGGCACAAAGCATCAGATGACACCACCCAAGAATGCTGTGGTTTAAAAATACAGTATCTCACACTGCTGGCCTTCTGGCCCATTTGGTCATCTCCCCCTTTAGCACGGACTGCCCCAGCAGGGTTAGTGACAGTGAGAACACAACAGATGCTACAGAGAACGCGGCCACAGACACTCCCAAACCCATCTGCAGCAGCTATTACTGAGGCTTCCATCTGTATTAGAGATGTAATTTCTCCCCACAGTGACTTCCAGCACAGGTTTTGAAGCAAGCTGGAACAGTGACAGGCAACTCCATCCTGCTCCGCAGATGCACAGCCAGCAAGCTGTCCGTCTGTCCTATGGGACTCGGGCACATCTCCAGCCCAGCTAGCACAGGGCAGTAGCTTAAGGGAACATTCCCTTCCTCTCCCTGCCCATCATTCAATCCATTGACAAGAACAGATCTCCAAAACCAGCCGTCCTGCCTCAGGAAGTTACTAGGAAGAGTTGCAGGAGAAGCAGAACTGCAGCGCTGACAGGGTGGGGGTGCCCGACCCCCAGGGACAGGGCCCCTCGCTGCCCATGCAGTGGTGGCACACACATTGTTCCACAAGGAGGATGAAGCGAAGGGAATGGTCCCTCAGTTCAGCACTCCTTTGTGCTGTACTGGAAGTCAGGTTGTGCTTATCCCCTCAGCAGCCTCACTAATGAGGGCTAACACTTAATACACCAAGACATGTGAAGCAGCACAGCTAAAGCAAACCCAGAGCCCCAGGCTCTGCTCCTGCAGTCTCCCCCAGGAGCAGGCTCCGGGGCACAGACCGGCCCTGCCAGCCGGCCTCACACAGCCTGGGCGGCAGAGGAACCAACCCATTCCTGCCACTGCCCCATTGACACAGCTGCCCCAGCACAACCAGGGCTGCAGAGCCACAAACCCGCCCAGCCCACTTCCATGAGCCCACACAGGCAGGGCTGAAGACAGAGCTGCCTCCTCCCCGTGACCACACGTAACCATTCCCCAGCCAAATCCCCGGCCACGCAGCAGCCCTGCGGCACGGACGGCAAGCAGAGGCTATCAGAGGCTATCAGAAGTGCCAGCATAATCCCATCCCCATGGCAAGTTCTTACAAGTGTGGAAAGCTCCCACTGACAGGAGTTCAGCTTGGCTTTAAAGCCACTCCCAGATACACCATTTCTTCCTGTTTGCCTTTGTCCAGGCGATGCAGAAATAGCAGGTGAGCTGGATACGGATGGAGCCAAGGAGCCCCTGTACCAGGCTGGCAGCAGACCTGGCAGGACTCGTTGCACACCCAGCAGCGTGTTTGCCTCACGGATGCACAGTCAGCTCCCCTGAGCCCCCTCCTTGCCTCGGGTTCCGTTCACTCTCACCGCACCACGCTGGCTCTGAGCCCGGTGGGTCAGGAAGCTGGAGCTCCTGGCTGCACTGGCCCAGCAAGGGCCCCTGGGGCAGGGCTGGCTGGGGGAGCCCGAGGCCTTTCTGTGCACGCAGCAACACTCCCAGGGAAGCTACGCTGCTGCTTTTCCCAGCCATGGGAAGGCAGGGAAGCACTGCCAACACCATGCCTACGCACCCAGGCCACACAGCAGCTTCTCTCCAGAGGGTCATCAGGAAGCAGCCGAGCTCTGAGCCATCCGCGCCACAGAGGCAGAGGATGTCTAGACAGCAGACATTCCCATCAGACCCTGCCATTGGGACAGGACACATGGACTTCCCTGCAAGCAGTGCCAGACCTCACATCTGACAAGAGCAAGTGAGACTTGGCAGACTGGAGCACACGCCACCTCACCGAGCCCAGACAGGGCAGCAGAGCAGGTCTGCAGCTCAGCAGGCGCTGCTCGCGGGGCTCCGCGAGACACCAGGACCCCGCCAGCATACGGACCACAGCCAAAAGCTCCTCAGACAGGGAGATAAGCTGCACTGAAAGGTGCTGCCACAACAGGAGAGCAACAACCCTTTTTGCTAATGCACTAAATCATCATCCACTTTACAGCCCTGGCCCCGGGAGCTGTGCCCGCAGCAGTCTCTCCAGATGTGGCAAATGAAGCTCAGCCGGCAGCAGCAGCCCCAGCACAGGGATTGTCAGTGCAGCAGCACAAACGCAGCGCTCGCGGCGGCTCCAGCACCACCAGCCAGGAGATGAGAGAGACAAGACTGATCTGCCAGTAGGACGGCAGAGAGAAAAAGCAACTGAATATCTCTGGAATGCAAGTCTCTAGATAGTATTTGTCCCAAATATCACTTCTTGCAGGCCCCATTCCTCCTTGCTTTTAAACAGATACTGTGTCAGTCTCAAAAAATGACTTCTTCCCTAAGGAGCTGGGGAGCCCATCACTGCTGAGCACACCCTGAAGCTCTCATTGCAGGCCAGCTCTGGCTCTGCAGTCCCGAGGGTCTGTATTGGAAAGGCCTTGTGAAGAGCAAGAAACGCACAGAACATCCAAGACCGTGGACAACTTGCAGAGAGGCACTGAGGGGAGCACTGTCTGAACTGGCTGCCACAGTATTACTGTCACACAACAGAGATGAGTCTCTGTCCTCCTCTCCCTGTTTAACGTCACTCTTTCTGCAAGTTTAGCTTAGGACCATGGCAGCACACACATGAATTTAGGGCACAAATGCAAACCAAACTTGAAGCCGCCAGCGTTGCTGGGTTGCAGGCTGCCCTCTGCCTTCCCACCGGGGTCGCGAACCTGCTGCTGCTCTGCAAAGCGGCAGCTGCACAGACCAGGGCTTAGAGGAGACACTAATGTAAGGAGTGACTGAGAATCCTCCATTTATGCACTACTATATCCACTTCTAAGTGCACTGAGGGTATTAGCATTAATCTTCAAAGTATTTAGGAATGCTAGCTTAATTAGGCAGGTCTTATTAGTTTTTCTCCAAGCTAGCAGTTTCTAGAATATCCTGCAGAAGTAAGTTCCACCAGCTAATTATGCACTGCATAAAACATCCTTTCCATTTGCCACCACTTCGTGCAACGCCACATCACTCAGCAGATGGCACATGCAGATGCTTTTAAATCGCTTCTCTGTCGCTGCAGAAGTTCAGGGAATCTTAACACACCTCCTCAAAGTCGCACCAGCCAAAAGCCATATGGCTAGAAAGCACACAGCGCCCCTTGGTGAGCCACATCTGTTCTTGTCTATGTCAAAGCACAACAGCTCAAACTTACTATTTTTAGGATATGCTGACCACTCAAGCACAAAAATCAAGTCATTCCCAAACATTTGCTATATGTCAAAGGAGATGAATTGCAAGCTTTCAATGTACAGGCAGTAAGCTGCATCTTGAACAAAAAAAGTACAACCACCCAACTTGCTCACCCCTCAGAACGGGGAGTTGTCCATCTAGCACAGTACAAACGGCAGCTTCTCCGCAGGAACTGCCCACATAGCTCCTTTCAGCTCAGTGACCATCCTCTGAGACCACCAGTAACCCACCCCACTTTTTGTCCAGGACCTTTTTGCAGCTGCAGGACCCACAAAGAGCTCCAGGATCACAGCATCACACTTCAGTGTTTAGGGCAGCTTTAGCACCCACTGGCGCTAGTTTGACCCGCGGTGCCGGGGGAACAGCGGGAGGGTGTTGTAAAAGCTGCACAGTTGCTGACACGGTATCGGCACGTTCCCACCAACACGCAGCCGTGGAAGCAGCGTGGATGGTTACCATTATTTTAAGTGTCCCATTTGAACACTGTTCACATAAGAGCCGGCCAAGAGGGTGCTGAAAATGCTGGTGGCAGCCAGCAGGCTGTCAACGCAGCCCGATAACAGAACAGGCTGCGCCGGAGGCTGCAACAGCCGAGTTCCCCCAGTATAAACAGGGCTCCTTGGGGACTGCTACATCCCCAGGAACAGAAGCAGCCAGAGATTCCCTAGCCTACCCAGAAGATCTACAAATTGCCACCACCACTCCTGAAAAACCTCAAGGCCAGAGAAGAATTAATTTCTCCATCACTTTATTCAGCATTAAGATTTTAATCACAGTTTTTGGTTACTCTATCCCAAATTTTACCTGATTAAGGGAAGGAATTGCTGGCATCTGCTATTCTTACTTGCTCACAGGATGAGATTGCAGCTGTTTTAGGCAAGGGCAAGCATTCAGCAATGCCACCAGGAGGAGAGATGGTTTTGCCAGAACATTATGAAATCCCCCCAGCCCCAGATGACTAGAAATTCTTTGTAAGCTAAAAACAAACCACACCCTGCACCACAGGGCCAGGGAAAGCACATGTGTCAGCAGCAGAGACAACAACGCAACGCGGGCTCAGCGCCGGGAGACGGCACCAGGCTGAACACAGCGCCCCACGCTCACCCAGCCCATGGAAAACACCCGACGCTTCGCCAGGACCGCCTGTCTCCTTCGACACTTGCTGCCGGGCAGCCAGCACCCGAGATTTACATCTTCAAAGCTACAATCATCAAGATGTTTGAATAGTTAGATTCAATTGAAGCTATTTCCTCCCTTAAGTATGTACAAACCAAGATGTGGCAACGTTATGCTAATAGTGAAGAATCAAAGTCAAAATCGCTGGGAAACTTCTGTCTGCTGAGGCACAGGACAAGCTTTGCATGTTAGAGAGCTATTCCATATTCTAATTCACAAGTTAACATGGCATTAGTTATAAAGATTAAAAAATAACCCACATGAACAAAGACAGGAAAGGCTGTGGCAGGCTGCTCCCCCTCTTTGTTAGCCAAGTTTGCCAGGGGTTAACTGCGGCACCAACCAGAACAGGCAGCGCCGCAAGGCCCTGGTGTGAGCTGAAGAGGCAAGGCAAGTCCTTAGAGCCAGAGCAGGCAATTCACAAAGTATTCCAACCCTCTAATCCTTCGGGTAGGGTACTAGAAAGTGCTTGAAAGTATAGTTGTTATCTTGCTTGGATTTCCCAGTGCTCCCGTGTGAACTAACCTATGTGTACCGCAAAGCTGAGCTGACTCTTCTTCCTAAGCACAGAGAGGAACCGTAGAGAAACAGTCGCGTACGTCCCAGTGACGCTGCTCACATTGTTCTCCCACAGGCCAAGAGTCCTCAGCTTTGATTTCTTAAGAATTTCAAATATCACAAGCACTTACAGAACAATGGTCCCTTCTCCCACCCTCCCAAGGGAAAGGGTACCCGGAGCAAAGCCGGCGCTTTCTGGAACGCGTCACTTTGGGAATCAGGCAGGCCATTCGACAACGGAGCCGCCGTGCAGGCGCCAGCTCCGAAAAGAACGGGCAGAGCAACACCCACGTGTGAACTGAGTGTCTCCTCCAAGCACATCTGAGGCTCCGCTACCCGTGACCAAAACAGCTCGAAGTCACTAACAAGTCTTCATCTTTACAGCTCAGTTCGCTCTCACTGGAGGCTCCAACACACCAAGTTCCTGGTTCACAGTCTTAAAGAATCCCTGTAATCTTTCAAGTTAAGAGCCCAGACCACCACTTGCAGCCATAAACATGGGTAGCAGAAGGTCTGGATTCATGTGTGCGGTACCTGTTCGCCCACATCCACATTCATCTGGCCCTCCAGCCTGCAGAACCTGCTAGAAAGGCACTTTGAAGATTTAAAGACTAATAACCAGAAAAGGGACACAAGAGAGGCGAGTGAAGAGCTCTGCCACATCCATTTACAGATTCAGCCTCTAGGACACAAAACTAAAGGCAGTCTTCGTTACGCTGCTTACGCCACTTTGTCTGCCACGGCGCTCAGGACCTACTCCTCTCCGTCTGCTGCCCTGAGTTCTGTATTTGACGCTGCGGCTCCCTGGCCTGCCAGAAGGGTTAGCAGTAAACCCAGTCCCCGGCAAAAGCACTGAATGTCACCGGAGCATCCCCTGCCGCGTTCGGGAACCTGCTCAACTGCACAACTGACCACTTTATTTTCCTGCCTTGAAAGCTACGTGCCAGAAAACCTCTTGGCTTCATTTTCCATCTTGTTTATATTTATTCCTGTTTCCAAATGAGTGACCTTCTCTCCCTCTGCGCCTTCCAACTTAACAATTGCATAGCTCCAGCTACAAATAAACACCATCCAAATCAAACGCAGGAATCCTGCAGTTGTTCTGCACGATATTCCAAAAAACGCCCTCCCAAGGCTTCACCTGTAAACACCAAATACCAGCAAGCAAGTGAAGCAGAACTTTCGGTACCGGCACTTGTGCATTTCCTGATCCATTGCACAACACTAAGCAGAAACTGTTGGAAGGAGGTAACAACCACTGATTTGGAGTGGCTTGAGGAAGGTGACGAGAATGATCAAGTCAGACTGTTTTGAAGTTACTCCAGCAAGAGACAGGTCAGCGGAGCTGGTTTTGGAGGAAGTCGCTCCTTGCTGAAGCCCAGCTACCCGACCTTCCTGAAAACAGCGCCCACTGGATCTCCCAGGGCCGGATGAGCCCCCAGGAGACGCTGCTGAAAGCCACCCCACCCCAGCTGATCTTCAGTCCAAAGAGTTGCAAGCATGTCCTGAGCAGACTTTCCACAGCAGCTTGTTTAGCAGCAGAGAAGGGCCCTGCAGAAGCCGCTCCGCAACGCTGCCTCCGCCTGTCCAGCTTTCCCTGCTGTGTACAACAGATTCACAGTGCTGCCCCGGGCACCTGCGCTCCGAGCAGCAGCACAAACATCAGGGAGGTTTTGAGACTGCAAAGCCCCTGCTCCAAAAAAGCACAGTAGACTTTAGTCAATTATAGCGTAACCTCAACAGTAACTAAAGCAGTGCCATGGAAAACATGCAAGGTCTACTGAACTCTTAGTCTGACATAAAACATCAGTGAAGTACCAAGACTCACGTAACAGCTACAGTGGAAAGGCCTTGAGTCTCCTATCAGGAGCTTGCCAAGCCTAAAGTCCTGTAAAGGAAATTACGAGGCTTTTTGCTAGAGGTCTTCAGAGTCGCAATCCTGCCTTTGGAGAACACGATCAGAGGTTTCACCCAGGCGGTGTCAGGACTGTCACCAACCCTGTCCCTGACCACCTTTTCCCATCGCCCCCACCCAAAGCCCGAGCATTCCGGCAGCCGTTAAGCACAGAGGTGCAGACAACTCCAAATCATCCAGGCCCATAAGCTCTTCCCACAAGGGCAGGATAAAGCAAACAAGCCCAAACTGCTCCTTGCAGGTGCTTCCTCACACAACCAAGGACAACCTGGTTTTGGAGAGAACCAGCTTGGTCTCTCCAAATGGCTCCTGGGAGTACGGAGCCGACCTCGCAGCGGTGTCTGGAGGTGGCCTGACCTCGCTCCCACGCGTTCACCAAGGTGAGTGTGATTTCACCAGCTCCTAGTGAAAAATCCCACCTCTATACTACTCTGAAAATTCCAGCCAAGACAGACACTTTGAAGACTGCCCAAGGCTGGAGTTACTTCTCCACTTGGCCATCTCCCCACACTTGGCCAGGGAACAATTCCAGGCTTGGAATGACTTACTGCATTCGGGCAGCCACTCCTTGTCACGCCAGTTGTCCACCAGCAAGACCAGCTGTAGGATGAAATGCACAGTACCAGCAGCTCACCCTTCTGATGAAATGCCAGTCTCTCCATGCAGTGCTTTCCAGGGCCGTCACCAAGCCCACCTTTGCTGTGTTTAGCTCAAAGCCATGGCTGGGCACAGAGCACAGACTGGCACCATGCCAGCTACTCAGGGGTTAGTCCAGCAAGTGCCTTCACCTTAAACAGCCTTGCAAAACAAGAACCACTAGACAAAAATAACCAAACCGTGATCATGGAGACGTAAACCTAGAGCAGCATTTAATTTGTGGGGTGCAGTACGGTTGTAATCAAGATCTTACGCAGCAGCAGGTCTCCAGCTATCTGCTCCAGTGGCTCATATGCCAGAAGGAGCCTCCATCAGCGAGAGGAGGAGTATGGCAGGATACACCAGGAAACGGTGTGTCCAAGAGGGACACAGCTGGGAGGGGAGCTGCTCTGCCCTCAGCACTGCAGTCCAGCCCACAGCCAAGCACACGCTGCGCTGGTCCCAGCATCGCCCGGAAGGGGACAGTGCGCCGGGGGGCTTGGGGGCACTCCTGACGTCTGACACCAGACTGGGAAACCTTATCCTTTCCATGTCTTCCTAGAAAGCACTTCTGAGGAAACATTCAGGTTGCTCATGTACCAGAGCCACACTTTCAGACAAAGAGATGCCCAGTCAACTTTATTGGATCTAGGCTATGCCAGAAGGGTTAAGACTGGCTGAAGATACTTCATAATCATAGCAAGCAAGTAAACACCACAGAGGTCCATCCCTCAGGAGCACAAAGCTGCTCGGCAGTCTCAGCCCGAGTTTAGATGAAGGTCAGTGCGCTGGATGATCCTTCCAGAGGTCTCCTCTGCACAGCTTCTGGCAGCCGGGCCGGACGAACACCGAGCCTGCTGTCGGCAAGAGGAGGACACAGCACAGAGAACTGCTGCCAAGGAGCTGAAAGAAAGGAGAGCTGAAGCTGCTCCCATTACAGCACAGGTGAATGGAGACCTGGAGTACATGCTGCAAAATTCATTTTCCTCCTCAGTATACCTACAGAAGCAGCTATGTTCTCAGCGCTGTCACTACACAACAGGCAAGGGGAAAATCTCCTTTATCCCTTAACCTTTCAAAGGCCAACACCAAACAGAAGTGCGTTTGAATAGCCCTGTGGCAAATGAAGAGGTTGGACAACACCAAGTGCCTTTAACTTTCAAGCATTTGGTTTCTGTTGTGTTCCAGTCACACAGATCTAGCAAAGAGCTGGAAGCTCCTGTTTGCTCCAGCTCCAACCGCACATCAGTGCCTGGTCAGAGGGGGCTGGCGGGTTCCCAGAAACGAGCGGGGCCCGAAGGGCTGCTGCCCACGGGGGCAGGGCTGCCGCGAGCACCTGCCGCCCCGGGAGCGGCCGGGACAGCCCTTCCTATGCAAGAACCATTCCCCAGGTGCAGGGTTAGTGTCCTCTGCATGATCGGACCAAGAACGGATCCTGTCTTCAGACAGAGATGGAAAGCTGCTCTGTTTCTATTACTGCCCCAGACATCCACAAGACACAGGATGCCCATGAGACGACAGCGGACAAGCTTCTCACCAACAAGCCACAGTCCTGAGGTGATGAAAACAACTTCACATTAAAGCAGTGATAGGGAAATAGTCCAACTCCCTTTCAGCAATAGATTCAGTTCTTCTATTTTTCTAACTGTAACCAAGATGCACAGGGCAGCTGAGGAAACAAAACAGTAACAAGTTATTTTGGATACTGTTTTGCAAACAAACGCATGGGCAGTTATCTAAGTGCAGGAACATTGCTATGAGCAGGCTCCGGGGGGGAGCAGAGCGCTCACAGGTTCTGCAGCTGCAGGCGCTGAGCAGCTCCCACCATCTCCATCAGGAACCTTCTGTGACTCTACAACATCAGCAGCTTGTGCTGGAACAATTCGTGAAGTGCCATCTCCCTTAGGTACCACGGGACTATCCCCTCCTACTCTAGACACTAACATGGACACCACCACAAGGACAGTTAGAGGAGGTATTCTACAGCTAACTGTTAATTACATTAATTGTCAAGAGATCTGACTCAACTGCTCTAGAGCCTGGTGCAAGCTGGGCCCCCTGCTCCCCGTAGCGGGGATGTCTTATCCTTGGGGAAAGGGTGTAACAAAAGCAGTGCGTCACCTCACACGCAGCAGGCCAGGCTGACACAATTACAGCAGGACAGCCTCCTGATTTCGGTATGACCTGTCTGCCCTGGCAGGCTTCACACCGGGGAGTCGGTGCTCAGAGTGCTTTAAAAAGTCGCATACAGCTCTCTCCAGAACCAAGAAGCAAGACATGAAAACAAGCACTTTGAGCAACACTAATGGTAGGGTCTTCTGCACAAGTTAACATAAACATCCACGTGTACGAGATCCACGAACAGAAGACCGCGATCAACACCTGAGATCAAAGGAAACACTGGACATAGAAGCACAGTACGAGACGGGCAGCGGAGAGAATATTAACTCAGTCAAACTGTGCTCACCTCTCCCCACTGTGACACGAGTGCCACAGCAACAGAGCCAAGGGACAGCCGGGGAGCTCAGAGCCGAGGACGGAAAGGGCGGGACACAGAGCCAGAGCCCTTCTCCCCCCTGACCCGCCAGGGCTCCCCGGCTCCCCCCGCACCGGCTGCTGAGCTCGGCTGCTCACACAGCAGCACCGGATCAGGGCTCATTGACATCCACCTGACCAAGCGGAGGACGGGAGACCCACATAGTTTGTGGTTTCTCTAAGTCTGGAAGCCAAGCACGTGGCAATTTGCAGTACAAATATTAGTGCTCTGTTCAATTAAGCACCACCTTTCCCAAGAGCCAGGATCACATCTCACTAAAACACAGCACACACTCCAAAGCCGCTGTCCCACAGGACAGGTCTCAACAGCACAGTCTTGAGTGGCAGCCCTAGAAGTGCTCCCTGTTCAAAATTAGGGCAGATGGTTCAAAGGCTATGGCAAGACGGAAGGAAATGCCTAGATCCAGCCCTTTCAGGTGTTCTGAATGAGCTGGTACATTTTGCACAACAGCAGCACTACACCCAAGCTCTGCAGACACTCGGGTGCACACACAATTTCAGCAAACAGTCAAGAACGCGTTGGGGAGTTGAGTACCACCATCAAATCTAAAACAGCCCTCCAGTTTATTGCCTTAAGGACTCCAGCCTGATCTTTCTCTTTGCTTTCCTCTGCAGTGATTTGGAAGTACAAGCAGGATTGCAGGGAAATTTTAACGCAGTAGCATTCACACAATCACTGGAAGCCTGGTGGTACAGATTGCTACCGTTTCCATTGGAGAGCTACACTGCAGGGTGTTCCGGCCTGTGCCTGTCGGGCAGAGCTCTGGAGCAGCCCTCCTCCCTTCCACACACCGCGCTGAGCACAGAGGCAAGCACAACAGCGTTTGAAGCTATAGATGGGTCCCAGTGAGCAAACCATCCCGCAGTTACCAGAGAACGCTCTCAGGAATCTGACTAACAAGAGCACTGCCTTATTCAGCGTCCCCTGCCAGAACAAACGCGTTTACCTTAGGCTTTGGTGCTTCAAAACACTGAAGTTGTCTGACACTTCCTTTAGGTTTCACATATACATTGTACATATTAGTTTCTGTCGGGTAGGCACGTGTGCAAGCAATGCACTGCGAACAGCAATGGTGTTAAGTAATTGCTTCTCAAGTTCCAAAGCCGCCAGCGCGGTGACCAGACTCCACCCGCCATGTCCCGCTGTGCTTTAGAGTGTCCAGCCCCTTGGCAGAGCCAGGCTGACCTGTCGGCTCCAGCGAACAAAAACTGAAGCCAAGAGCAAAACAGGCAAAACCCAAACTCTGGAGGGAAAACATGCTTCAAAAAAAATCCAAACCCACAACTAAGCATAAGTTCCGCTACAGGAGGATGACCCAGCTGCCCTCCTTGCCGTCCCCTGCACTCACCGCTCTGAATGCTGCAGACATCGAGCAGCCTGACAAGGTGAGCAACAAGCACTTGCTGCCTCCCAAGGCAAGAGATACAACCACAACCCACAAACCGTTCAGCAACCGCGCTCCAAGGAGCGCATGCAGAGCTGCAATCACAGCACTTGGACTCGGTCACGTCCAGCACCTTTGAGAACAGCGGCCCAGCTGTTCATGCCTTGGTACCTGTCAGGCTACCAAGTACCAATTCAGATGGGTTATTAAGCATCCTGCTTCCTAGATGTATTTACCAATACTTCAAAAATTAGACCTCCTATTCAGAGACTCCTTACTAAGGAAACCCAACTGGCGTGTTTTCTCAGTAAGACTTCACCATAGGGTCAACTAAGAAAGTTATCCATAAATCTTACCCATAAGAGGAAAAAGGAACTCTATTTTTTAGACATTTGAACGTGCAGAAACTGTGCAGAGAGACCAGAGTTCCCATATGCACAAGTTCCACTGCAGAACATGCAACGATCCCCCTTCAGCAGATGCTGCTGGACTATTTCCTTCCTACATTTGTGACGGTAGCTATGTGAAAACCCTTCCTCTGACCTTCAACACTTAGAGATGCAGGAAAACAGCAACCAAAGGACCACTCCACAGAGCTGAGAACAGCAGTCGGTGCTTCCCAGCAAGAGACTCCACTGACAGCCCAGTCACCCTGCGCACTGGGCCCCGAGGCGTCACACCAGACAAACTCCAAGCCAACGCAGCCATAGGCAGCCGCACTCGTTCCAGAGCAGTGCTGAACTGGGCTGAACAGGCTCAGGGAACCTCGGGACAAGAGGCCACTTGAACAGCATCCACTGCCCCTTCAAATAAGAACGGTTGTTAGTAACTTGAAGCCAAGAGCGTGGATGGAGGAGACAGAACATACGACCACGGGTCTGCCCGTGTCACAGCACAGCGTGCACAGGCACTTCCTACACCAGCGCAGACCAGCTCCCTCCTGCAGGCATTCCCCCTCCCTTAAACCCTCAAAGGACTTGGAAAACCTGGGCAAGGGCTTAAGCACAAGTTGTGGCTTCTGGGGACACTTAGTGCAGCAGGTCAGGCTCCCGCTGCGGCCAGGTAGGCAGGTTTTTCACAAGCCATTTGCAAACTTGCAATCCTGCAAACAGGATTAAGCACCAGCCAGTTAACACTTTTCACATTAAATTGACAGCTCAACTTTCAGCACCAGGAATTCAGATCAAGAAATGCATCTGACACTATTATTCCCTTCTATCTTTCAAATTTCTCAGTGTTGCACAAACCACAGTGCAGCAAGTCTGCCCAAAATATGCAAATATCACTGACACAGAAGTGATTCACATCCTTGAAATGTGTCACTAGTGGCTAGACAAGGAGACCTTTAACCCTCGAAGCAGCCAAGGGCCACCCTTGTCCAGCGTTGTGTTTGCCCCGCAGCGCTCAGCCGCGCGGAGGGAGCCCAGGCAGTTGCCCTCACTGAGGTACTTCTCTGCTGAGGGGTTAGAAAAGAATACACGAGACTTAAAAAGCAAATAATACATTTTTCTTTAAAGCAAAGGGAAAGCCTTATTTTTCACCACCCACTGACCAGCAGTCACCAAGATGTGAAGAGACACCAATAAAAAAGTCCCACTCTATCATTCTGAACATGAGGCTTCCAGACATTCTTAAGTAACTTCACTTTTAGTTGTGCCACCTGCCAGCCCTGCGCTACCTGCCTTTGTCTAGAACAGCTTGCTCTGAGCACAAATCCGTATTCTACTGACCTCCATTGCTGGGTGATGTGTGCAGGAGCTCCGTTTACCTCTGAACAAGGATACACGGCCATTGTTGCTACAGGATCAGGCGGCTCTAGTTTCAAAGTCCTTATCAGAGATCACACAAGACAACTTGATTTTCATCTCCAGGTCCTGGCTTGCAGCATGCAATCTGTTGACTTACAATCTGAACAAGCACTTGATGTCACAACCCTTAAACTGCTGCTGAAAGAATGCCTGAAACTACAGTGCTGGAGAGATGCCCTGACAAACCTGCACCAGTTCTCACCACCGGATCTTCCAGGCAGAAATGCCATTTCCCTTAACATCTCAGGGAAGTTTCACAGAGTTATTCGGCAAATTTTTTTAGTTCCCACTCACTCTTGCCTTTTAAGTTTGGACACTGCTTACAATCCTGTCAGTGACAGTGTTCTACACAGACATCTTTTAAAACTCGTCTGAATGACAGGTATGTGCCCTTATGCCAGAATTTCAGAGAACTCAGTACAATGCCTCATTAATCTGCAGGAAATTAGGTTTTATGGTTGTGTTCCCACCCTCAAGCACACAGCCTACCTCGGGCTAGCACCTCAGCTTTTCCTTCTGCAAGTGCATCAGTTAGAGATGCCACCACGGCAACCTGAGGAGTTCAGGAAACCCGCAAGTACTGCAGAAGGGGTTTGGTGGGCGCAGGGGCCACCATCCAGTTCAACCGCAAGGCTGAAGCGCCCGCGCTGAAGCCCAGGGTGCGGCCGCGCAGGTGGGAGCGGGTGCGGAGCGGCAGGGCGCGCTGGTGCTCGGGCACTCGCAGAGCTGCGACTGGAGGGTCTCTGCTCCCCCTCTGCACCGCGCTGCGCTGCCCTTCCCGCTGCTTTCCAACAGCGGCCAGCGGAGAACAAAGCAGAAAGCAGGAGATGCACAGAGACGCGTCACTCACAACAGCTGCTGCTGTTCCAGAGCTGGGTGACCCCGTTCCTCACCAGCAAGAGTCACCCGCTAGAAGAACAAGGCAAGGAGAGGAGCATCCAGGCTCCCCCAACCACCACTGGCATAAGAACAGAGCAACCAAGAATAGCAGATCGTGGACTCATCCACAGAACCATCCCCTGTTAACCCCCTGGGGCACAAACAAGTCCGGGGGACGGGGAACCCCATGTAGAGTCTTACTCTGAAAGAATAAGCCATTTCACAGCAACTTTTTGGGGTTAACTGCGTTTAGACAAGCCCATGAGTAAGGACAGGACTAGTTTCCTTCTAGGAAGCAATCCACTCATAGCCTTTAATGGAAATCTCCAAATACTTTGGAATTAGCTGTTTTGCTGTCTTAAGGGAAACTTCATCTTACCCTTCCCATAGATGAGGTAGTTTTCTACACACTGAAAATGGAAAGCATGCTAAAAATACAGCTAAACTTAAAAGCCACACAATTTGTAGATGAGCTTTTAACTTTTTAACAGAATGATATCTGTCTGCAAACTGTAGTACTAAACATTTTCACTCTTAAACATTTTCGCATCTATTTTCTCCTCTATAGTAACTAGAGTGTTGGAAGTCAGAGTCAAGTAGCCTTGGTGTGGGTTGCTCTACAGCCCTTGTAGCAACCAGGACAGATGTGACCAACAGCAGAAGAGAACCAAAGCATTTCCTACCCTCTACGGCTTTTAACCAATGTTGGTTAAAAAGCAGGTTTAAGCATCTTTGGCCAGACAGCTAGTCATCTTAAGATCAACAGCACTGCAAATTAACTTGATTCAAATGTAACTGGCCTTCCAGTCACATTTTCCTCCTAAACAGGACACTCACCAAGGGTTCCGAGGAACAGACAAGGTGAAAAGCAATCTTCATGTTACGAGCTGCTCCAGCCTTTCATCTCAAATACCCAGCAATTCAGAAAATAAATGAGAGAAAGAAGAAGAGTCTGTCAGCAGAACTGCTAAAGTTTTAATCCTTTCAGGAAAACAGCCAGAAATTTCTCTCACACTGAAAAAGCCAACTTGTTTCAGCTTTCACATTACATGAAATTTTATCCCTTTTGTCTGAATACAAGGCTGCTTAAAACAAGCAAAGCACAAGGGAGAAGATGTACTATTGTGCTTGCCAAGCCCTGACAGATGACAGCCCAGAGCAGCCCAAGTCAAACCAAGCAGGTGTGGCAGCAGAGCCCCCCGGTCTCAGCCCAGGGCTCCGGACACACCACACACAGGGAAGACCAGCACGTCCCCCCCGGTATCAGAGTAACGCAAACAGAAAGTTACAGATAACACTCTTGTGATAGCTATGACAAAGCCCCCTTATCAAAAAGGACAAATGACTGGAAAGCATCAGGTACCTGTTTGCCAGGTCAGGCAGTGAAGACCATCCTGCCTGCCGTTAATCAAGGGGAGATTAGTTAATAATTGAGTAGGCTGTCACAGCTCAAGACACAGTACCAAGTACACTGTGCCACACTCTCAGCCAGACCCCTTACCAGAAAAGGCATAAAGCTGAGAACGCACGGAAAAGATCACAGAGGGCAGAACACACTCACATAACAGTCTCTGCAGCGACAAGTCACAGCAATTCAGGAAATAAGAAGAAAGTTCCCAGCATTTTGGCAAAGAGCAAAATTAAGCCATGAAGGAAGCCCAGTTCTCTGCTACATTACCATCTCCACTGAGCTCACACACGAGGGCATACAAGTCAAATCCTGTTGGCTTCCATGATCTCATCACACAGCTCTCAGCAGCCACAGCTACCCCGTTATGTGCCTAAGTATTCCCACCGTGCAAACGGGCATCTCCGAAAGGCAAGAGACCCCAAAAAGTTCCTCAAACCGCCTCCCTAGTAGTACAACAGCTCTTTTGACTGACGCCAGGGCCGGCGAGACAAGCTCAGCATACCTGCTACCCAGCCACAAGCAATGCCAAGCCCAGCACGCTGTGACTGGAATGCAGCCTAGTGGGTACTTGAGGTTTTAGTATCAGAAATGTTTGTTAACATGGCTCAAGTGAAGCAGCGCAGCAATACTGGGAGACTTTGGGCATCCTGCCATCCATTTATTTTAAGTAAGTGAGCTCAGCAACAGACATGGCAATAAAGGCAGTTTCAAGAAAGTGGTTATATTACACCTCTTGCCATCACTACTGAAGCAACAGCCTTAAAATCACAGCTGTAATTCAGGCTCATGTAGAAGCTCTGAATCTTACCTGAAACTACTGAGCTGTTCTGTTTTCTCCTCCCAGCTGTTGATTACTGGGGTGGATGGGATGAGGGGGAACATTACCAACTGCCTCCCAGCCACGTTTCAGTGATGCCATAGCTTGCAACATCATGATTGTCTCCATGGTGACACAGCAACACAACTGAATCCGAACAGGAGGAAGCCAATTAGGACAAGAAAGCTCTTTTGTGGTTGGAACCATAGTAATGGACAGAAATAAAAGAAGTTGTTGTAGAAAGTACATCATTCCAACACTAAAAACCTTGCTTTTAGTTTGCCAGGTGACCATAAAACCCCCAAATCACAGCTAAGTATAAAAAAGCCCTTCCAGACTGGAAAACCCATGATATCATTAGCTCCCCTCCCAGCTCGGAAGAACACCGAGCACAGCTTGCATCAGAGAGCATGTTTTTCCTCTCCCCTCATGTCAAGTTCTCCCTTCCCTCCCCACCCACACGCTCAGAAGGCTCCTCAGCCCATCTCGCTCAAGCAAACCCTCCCAAGTGCCTTTCAACTTGCCACAGTTCGCATGCACGCGCGTGTGGGGGGAACACACAAAGAAACCACCCCGAGGCCTCCCATCCATAGTGACTCATGCCAGCCAAGATTCCGCCTTCAAGGATGAAGCACACTCAGGATTTGAAAGAGATGTGAACAAGACCTGGAGCCTCTCAGTATCGACATCGTGTTGTTTTCAACCTCCAAACCAATGAGACACACAGGAGCACACTCCGCTAGCCTAAGTTAAATTGTTCCAGTGCTGTTGGTGGCACGTCAAGCTACATCTGACTCTGACTGATCCCCGCTCTACAGTGCATGTTCACCAGGAAGCACTTGCTGCAGTCCCACAGACAGGCAACTGCTCATGGGGCCAGGAGCAACACAAAGCCAGCAGGAGGCCCCCACGAGGAGCAGCTGTTTAGACCGTACCACAATCAGGCTTTAAGCCTTAGGCACCTCCACTTTGTCTATAGATCCAGCTCATTAAATACTAGCTACATTCAGGAGTACATTTACAGCATTTTTCTTTTCTCAAGCAAGCCTAACTGCTGCAGCAGTCCACGCATAAGCTTAGGGTACGCTTTTCAAGAAGGCGAGCTTGGAGGTGTACATACACCACAGCAGAAACTCCGGCTAGCTGGCGTGTGGAGCGCCGCACCCAGCACAGCAGCTCGAGCGCGGTTCCTGAGCGTGCCCACGACTGCCGGCCAGCGCCGCAGCGAGCAGACCTGTCCTGCGCCCCTCCGGCAACTCCACGGGCGGCACATCGCTCTGGGCAGGGGAGGCGCAGCACATGGGCCCCTAGCACGGGCTTGGGGAGGCTGGGCAGCAATCGGGTGTTTTGTGACTAAAACTCTAAGTGAGCCAGCTTAAAACTGATGCTGAAAAGCATCACACCATAAGAATTAGCATAAAATATATTTAACAGGTACCCTCAACAACTGCAACACAGTTCTCAGTCATAATCCAGCCAAGTGAGAGGCTTTGTGCACAACACTTTTACCAGCTCCTACCTCATTCTGGTAGAGTTATTTCACAGGACTCGAGTTAATGCCTTAACAGTGACCAGAGTTCCTGCTAGGATTCACTCATCCATTAAAAACAAGGCATCCTGTGGCACACTTCAGAGAGATGGGACAACGGGACTTCTTGAACCGTTGTCATCCATGAAGACAGTTGGTTTACACAGCAGATGCACACAAGACAGCACTGGATCTGCTCCAGTTCTCACAAGCCCTTCAAAAAGACTCTAGTTCATTCTTTAGTTCATTCCGGCCTCAGCATTCCTGGTATGTGAACTTGTTCACCTAGAACTGCAATCCCATCCACCTGCTGTCTGAACACACACCATCACCATCACCATAGCGCACTGGCTAACAGAGCGAGAGCCAGGAGAGAGCAGAAAGTGCGATAAAGTACAAACCAGGCCTTGCAGCACTGGAAAAACACACTAGCTACAGAAGGGAAAGAAACCTGAGAGATGCAGAAATTATGACTTTGGAAATAACCAGCCTCTAAAGTTATTTTTAGAGCTATTACCCCAGCACCCAACATATTCAGAGCCCTTGAAAGAAAATAATCAAAGGTACACACACAAGTAGCAGTGCCAGAAGAAAGCAGTCAGTGCTTCAAAGCCCAGTGCTGTCACAGCACCAGCAGCCTGAAAGGCTGGCCCAGTTCTGTCCTTCGATTTGAAGCAGCCTCATCAGTCTTTGCTCTGCTTCGCTCCAGCGCCGCGAGCTGGGAGCGGCGCCACACCAGCGTGGGGCACGGCCAGGCTGCTCGGGCAGGGCCGAGCACAGCGCTTTAGAGGGGAGCAGACACACAGGCACTTTCAGCCTTGCTTCTTAAACCCCGTGATTGCTCAACACCCAAGATGACAGGTTAGGAGGAGCTTCTCCACCGCCCCGCGGCCCAGGCACCTCCCAGCAGCCCGGGCGGCGGGGGAACTCACGGGCGCACCGGCAGGGCTGCGGTCCCGGGCGGGGGCTCCGGGCGCTGCCGCGGCCCCGCTCACACCGGCCCGGAGGGGCTGCGGGGCCGGCGCAAGCGCTCAGAGCTCGTCTCGCTAGCTCAAGAAACGGCGGAGGGCGGGCTGCCCGCGCTCAGCGCTGCCGGGGCAGGCGGCCCCGCACGGCCCGGCCGCTCACCCGCCCTACGGCTGCTGCGAAGAGCGGCGGCCGCAAAGCGCGGGCGGCGCGGGCCGGGGCCTCGGGGCCGCCATCCGCCGGGCTCCCCACCGCCCCGCGCTGCCCGGGCCAGGGCAGAACCGGCCGTGCTGGAGCCGCAGCACCGAGTCACCCCAAAGGCTTCCGCAGGCGCGGCACAGGCCGCCTCTGATTTACGCAGCCGTGAAAACCCGCTGTGAGGCGCTCCACAGGCTCCGGGCACCCCCGGGCCAGGGACGGCTCCTGTTCGCGGCCCCGCCGCTCGCACTCGAGAGGCGCCGCCTCCCTTCCCAGCTCCCAGCCTGCAGATTTCTTCAGTCCCGATGCCACATCGACATTGTCCCTGAAGCACCACAAAGACGCACTGAAGCATCACACAGCTGAACAGCCAGAAATCCGGGATACCTCCCAGCCCACGGCCACGCAGTGACCGGGGGTCACGGCACACACGCACATCACAAGCACGGCCGTGCGCACAGCTCGCACGCTGACAGAACAGCGTTGGTGTCAGCGGTTAACGAGCAAGACAACTGAAGACAGATACCCATACGAGCTTTTTGTTCCCCTGCCCCCACAGACCCGGCTTCCACCCATCAGCCTGAGTCAGTGTTCGATTCGAGCAAGAACGGCTCCTGAGAGAGCAGGGCTGCACCAGCCGGCTTGGGCAGCCTCTGCTTAGCAACCCAGAGCGTTTTGCAGCACTCATCTCCCGTAAGCACGTTAACAGAGCAGCGATAAAAGCTAATGTGCAGCATAATACCACTATTAGCAGCGGCAGCCTCCAGAATGCCCTAGAAGATTGCAGGGTGACAGTGAGATGCAGACACGCGAGTGCGGTGTGAAGAGCAAAGGCCAAGAGCAGCGGTGCCACGGCCAAGGCGACGCGCTGCTGGTGAGCACATCTCTGCTTCCCAGCACCCAGCATTTCCCTGCTCAAGGCACTGCTTGCGGCAGACTGCGAACTTGATGGTCGCTGAAACTCAATCCTTTCAAATCAAAGCAGCTATTTTGTCCAAGACCAGAGCTCAGGAGGTGCAAGCACTGTCCAACACCCTTTTATTTCCAAGGGAAGAGAATAAGCATCTGTTTGGGCACTGGGAAAAGTTATCCAGCTCTGTTCTACTAGCACCTATCACCCCAAATCCACCTTCCCTCCTGGAAAATCCCAGTCCACGCTATACAAGGCTGAGCATTACACTAGCTCCACAGTGCCAAGTATCTTGCTTTGCTCACAGTAGCAGCACTAAGCCAAAATTCCCAGCCCAGGACTGCTGCCGGAGTGGCAGGTCAGACAAGAAAGCCCTGGTAGCTGTTCAATAGAGCGCACCAAAACCTGGAAAAGTTCCTGGACAGAAATGTCATGACTCAGGACCCCATGTTTGGGCCAAGCTGAGCGACTGAGAAAAGCCCCAGGACTCAAACAAGGAAAAGACGACCTCCCAACAAAACAGTTACTCTAGTGGGCTTACAAGAGACAAGGGAGAGCAGCTCTGCAATAGCCTGCTGGCTCGCAAACTGCCTCAACACGCTGTTCTGCACAAGAGCAGCGCTGACCGCGCTGGCAGGGCTCCCAACAAGGGCCTTCGGAAGAGGGGCTGGGACCCTTGGGGACAACCCTACCGCAGCCTTTGGGACACCTTCTCTAGCTTCAGACACAGGCGTCTTATACCTACGGCCTACGAGGGGTGTAATATCCATGTTTTAACTTTCCCATTTTAACTTTCAATTTAATGCAGCTGTAGATACACCCACCTTGGGTAGGAAGTTTTGGGCTTGGAGATCCCTCTTGAACATAGCGAATGCCCTGCTGGCACTCTGGTCTGTTAGATCCTCAACCACCCCCAGAATAGAAACGAGACAATTTCTAGAAGCTTGAATACTTTTATGACAACAACTTGCAATAAAAATTCCTTTTTATCAACTCTTAAATAGCTTTTCAGCTTTCATCAAGTATCACCATGCACTATGACAGCGCATCAGTAGAAAGGCATACGAAACTCCTAATCTTCACTTTAATTCCAGCTCTGACAGACCTGCACCACAAGTGAGAATTTACCTTTGAAACGTTCACCACTCAAGTTTCTTTGCCAGATTCAAACTGGAGAGACAACACAGTTGTTTCAGCTTTGATCTCTTAGAACTGGGTTCAGAAGAAAAGATCATGACAGTGAAACCTGGGTGTCTTAATGCAGAGTCCCAAATAAGATACACAAAACTGACAGTCAACATGTCCTTGATGTAAGTACTAGCACTAATGTTTAAAATTAATGCATCCTTACACCGTCCCACTTCCGAGCGCTGCTGTCTGACGCAGCAAGCCACAGCCTGTCTCAGGCGGGTCCCTTTATAAAGAAACTGTTTTCATTTTCTTGGTGTTGCCAGAGGAGCTGACAAACAACCCCCAGAGACCCTGTACAGCAGCGAGAATAAATAACCACGCTCCTGCGTGTGCTGTCTGCTAAGGCAAAGCAGCAGTGGGCAGGCTGCAGTACTCATGGATCAGAGTACTCGGGTAAGTTTCTCGCACCCCGGTACGTGTGTGCGCCCCTCTGTGCCTTTACCGGCTGTTGTTCCTCTTGCCCACCGCTTCTCCAGGCGACAGAAGGCTTAGTGTACCCATCTGCACCACAACGCCAGCAATTCATTAATTTTGCAAGACAAATTGAAGTGGACAGAATTTCCACTCATCATTAACTAGCCCATCTGCAAATAGTTTAACTTCCCCTTGTTTAAAGGCAGCTTATGTCAAACACCCTGGTGTCATCCTGTCCCCCACTCCTCCCTCTCTCCAGGTGACAGGCTGGCTTAGACCGGGAGAGAAGGGGAGGATAAACCTATGCTTTTGTGAGCTGTTCCGGAGGGACGCGGATTCACTGCTCTCATCCCCAAGCCCGACTACATCCTTCACAGGACTGCAGCCAACAGCGTGAATTCTAATCGCCTTTCAAAGCGAACGGCAATCATACTTAGTATTGCTCCCCTCCCTTTAAGTCTGCTCTGATAGGAAACACACCGACTACTTTTCACTGCAGAAATTAAAGTGGATATTTCTTGAACAAAGCCACCCGCCTGTACAGCCTTAATCCTTCCAGCTCACATATGTTACTGTAACTTGCACTGCACTGAATCCAATTATGCATCCTCAATCCATTAAAAAATATTTGAGGCTGTTGCGCAGGTCGCACAGAGCAAAAGTATCAGCTGAGGAGACAAAAACAAGCCCTGCTGCAGCATGGCTTTGCAGCTTTACTTCCGCAGGCAGGCACGTAGCGTATTATTAGGAAAATTAAGTGTCACAGAGTGCCTTTTACAGGGTCTAGCAAATAGTTCACTCCAAACTACTTGAGTCTGGACTCAAACAACAGGAAAATCAATACAGGTGACAAGAACTGACATACAGTTATTTGTAAGCGTCTGGCAGTTATTAGTTATCCATTAAAAGCTTTTAAAATTATATTGCTCTGGCAGCACGCACAGCTAAGAATGAGCTCACGGAACAGCAGGTCTCCCATGCGTTACACATTAGGCTGGAGCAGCAGCTGAATAACCTTGAGCTAAGCAGTCAGAAGTGTCTACAAATCTAAACTGCATGCACAGATTAAGCAACCGAGTATCCAACTGACTCAGACACAGCTGCAAAGCGAAACACAAGCTCTCCCCACAGCTGACAATATTTGCCCTGTCAGCTACTGGGACACCAGCTACACCCGATCAAGTTCCAGAAAGGTACCTGTTGGCCTCGCAGTGCTCCCTGGTTTACCAAATCCCACCAGATTCTCAGTATTCTCCAAAGAGTCAATCCACATCACAGAAATCAAGTTCTTCCATCATCACCTTTGCTGACAAGGATCAGGCAGGGGCTGCACAGGGTCCTGCCCTTTCAAAACTGGCACACTGCATAATAGTTACACCCAAGAGCCAAGTTACAGATCCCGGGGCCCCCAGCTACACCAAAAACTCTTACACTGCCACTGCAGAAGAGGAATAGAAATAGCAAGATATAGACACAAAACCAAACATGAGCTTTCAGGTTTTCCATGACTGCAACACGTCAGATAAATTCTGCAGATAATCTTCTTCTGAATATCCGTGTATAACACTGCAGAGCACACACACTAAGTTATCTCAGAGACAAGCAGGCCAGGTTCCATCACTAGTTCGGTTTACTTTTCTCCACTCATTCAAGGATGTGTAAACTCCTGTTGGAAAAGCAGTTACCAGCTAAGTGATTTGGACCCTCTGGAGTGAAGTCTGCCAACTTACATGAGTTGGCAATCTGGCTTGTTATCATCCCACATGATCGGGGTTTATTTTAGGATCCAATGCCACATGCTGTGGGATTTTTTTTCTTCTTTCTCGCCCACCCCCCAGTAACAAGTCACAGCCCACGATTCAGAGATTGTAATTCCATTCCCGTCTCAAACACACATTTCCTGCACAACCTGGGGTCAAGGTCTGTACTTTTGCAGAATAAGTAATATTAGTCCTATCAACAGCATCCTAAAAATAAGCCTCTTTTTTGAGCCTCTTAAAGACCGGAAGGGAAATTGAGAACTACATTTACTTACTGCTCAAAACCAACTGTAACACCCCGCTGTCCAGCACACGGGCACCTGAGCTACACCTGCAGTCAAACGCAGAGCATTCAGCCTGGGCCCTCAGACAGGGCAGGGCGGCTCAACGCTGGGCTGCAACACCAGGCGGCTTCGGCCAGGACCTGTTCTCCCAGGCTAAAATAAAGAGGCTTTTCAAAGCCCGTGCTGGCCGGGAGGTGCCAGCTTGCTGCGCTGCTAGATGTCAGCCCTCCGCAGCAACGGGTGCTGGAGCTTCGTGCCTCACCCAGACAATACCCTTTTCTCCTCCAAGGGAAGAAGAATCCAAACACCACCTTCAAAGAAGAGTCAGTGTTTCCTGGGGGAGAACACGTTTAGTGCGGCACCAGCTCATTTGCTCCAGCACACAGGGACTCATTAAAGGCCTTAAGCACCGGCCTGGGCACCCAGCCTGACCCGCCACGACCCCGCTTCACTCCGGAGGGACGGGGCCAGCGGGGCCCAGCGCTGCCGGGCCCCCCCCCCCCCGCGGGCAGCCCCGGGGCGGCAGCAGGACCAGCAGCTCCGGGCACAGCTCCCTCCGCCCGCCCCAGCGCAGCGGCCGCGGAGCCCCACGCGGCGAAGGCGGCATGCGTGGCGGGATGGGGCAGCCCCCCAGCCCGGGACGAGCGCGGAGGCAGCAGGAGGCCGCCCCACGCAGCTCCCCCACGGAGGGTCAGACGCGCGTGGGAAGCGGAAGCGCCACCTGCGATCCCGGCGGGGCGGCGGGCCCGGCAAGCGGCGGCGGCAGCAGGCAGGGCGCGGCACCCCCGCCACGGAGCCATGCAGGGCCCGGCCCGGCCCCCCGCCCGCCCGCCGCGCCCCGGGCAGTCACTCACATTGCTTGAGGAGCTCCAGACACAAAGCCATGGGAGACACAAAGGAGGGGCGGAGGGGACCGGAGAGACAGAGGGGCGCGGGGCGGGGGCGCTCGGCCTGGGCCCCGCGGAGGGGAGGACGGGCCGTGCCCGGCAGGAGAAGGAGGAGGACGGGCCGCGGGCTGGGGCCGCGCCGGCTGCTCCTGCGGCCGCGAGGAGGGAGGAGACGCGCAGAGGCCGCCACCGCACTCACCGCGCCCGCCCGCCGCTCCGGCTGCGCGCTGCGGGCGGGGCCGCGCCTTAAACCCCCGCCCGCCCCGCGCGTCACCGCCCCGCCCCGCGCAGGCGCGGCCCCGCCCGCCCCGCCCGCAGCCCCGGTCGGTCGCCGGGAACAAGGCGGCCGGGGGCGTCCTGAGCGTTAGCCGTGACCCCGCGTCCCGCCCGCCGCAGACGCGAAGCGGGCACAGGAACGGGGACGGCCGCTGCTGTTCCCGCACGGGAACTGCTGCGGGGGCAGCCCCGTGCGTGGCGGCAGCGGGGGAGCCGCACGCTGCTGAACAAAGCGGGCGCCTCTCCCAGCCCCAGGCGGGAGCTTTGTCTCCTTGTCATGGCCGCGGGAGCCACAGTGACACTTTCTCCAGCACGGCCCCGCCTGGCGCCCACGCACCAAGTGGGTTTGGTTGAAAGAATTCCCGCCCCCCCCGCCGCAGCCGCCACTGCCCCGGCACCGTGCGCCGGTGGGACCCCAGGCTGGGCGGTGGGAGCGGGCGCTGCCGGGGATCGCTGCCGGGGATCGCTGCCGGATCACTCCGGCCAGAGCACGGTGCTAGCAGGGGAAATGGAAAAGAGGGGAAGTGGATGTTTCCCTGGGTGGGTGTTTCCTGCTTGTCACAGGTTTGCCAGCTGAGCTCCATCCTGATGGGCACAGGGAGATGGAACTAAGCCTCACTTCAGCGGGTGCTGCTGCTGTGCTTGGTGCCAGTGTCTTCTGCCTGAGCAGCATGAATGTGGGGAGGGGAGCAAGGCTGGTACAGCCTGCGGGCTGCAGGGAGAGCCTGCCTGGGCAGAGCCATGCCAGGTCTGGCAGCCCGGGCACAGATGTGCTGGAGCAGCATCTGGCTCCAGCCCTCTGAGCCTCCCTGAGACACCCGGAGCTGAACGTGACGATCACCCTGACTCTGTGAGGCCAGGGCCACGCTGTGCTGTTGTCTGATGTGAGACGAGCAGTGGGTGCCCGCAGACCCAGCGTGGTGCTGCCACTGCTACTGGTGCTGCCGGCAGAGTGCTTGGCCTGGGGCAGGGCTTGTGACTTTGCAGGTAGCGGTGTTGCCGTGTGGCTCCTGCCAGGAATACATGTGCCACCCCAACCACTTGTTGTTACCATCAGGCCTTGGATACTCTTATTTATTGTTGACTCACTGGGTTCACGGCATTCAGGAGAGAAGGGCTGGTCTCCAGCAAGGGGAGATCAAAGCGCCTTGGGGAGTCACTGCACTGAGCTCACACACTGCTGGTTCCGGCAGGCTGAGACACCATCACCCTTGGTGTTCAGCGATGGAATCGCTGTGGATTTACGGCTTCTGCTCTTGGAAACAGAGCAGGAAAGTGGGGCTGAAGAAGCATCTCAACAGAGTCACCCCTGAGACTTGGGACCTGCAGCTCAGGGCCCCTGCCCTCTGCTGCCTACCAACGAAAACAAGAAAATTGGTTTCAGTTTAACTGCTTCCAGGCTTGGGAGTGACGCACAGCTTCAGACCCCGAGACCCTCATCCACATGGGCTGTGAGTGGCTCTGCAAAGCTCTGAGCCGATCTCTTCCCGAACCCTCAGAAATACCCATGTCATGGCTCCACAGAAGGAAAAACTAATGGAAAAAACAGGAAGGAGAAGAAAAGCAACCCCAGAACAAGAGAAACACGCACAAAGAAATCCTCATTTGCCTGTGCTGTCTGAAAACCTGCGAATGCCCAGGCCTGGCTGCATGGGCTTTCTAAACCTCGTCCGGTCCTGCTATCCTGGGACACGTGTGTGTCTTAGCTAAGACTGTTGTTGGTCACTGCTGGGCTGCTCCAGTGACAGCACAAGCCCCGTGGCCACAGAGGGAGATGCAGAGAGGTGCTGAGCATCGCCAGCAGCAGGGACAACAGCAGGATCTGTGATTGCCTGGCACCAGGGCAGCTCTGTGCCCACCCAGTTCACATGGATGGCAGCAGGGCCAGCGTGCTGGGATGCTACCTCAGCCTAAGAGGAGATCCGAGGTGTCTGGTGTACCTGGCACGTTGCCCTCCAACAAACGCAGCCTCATGGTCAGAGCACTACACCGTGCATGGGCTCCCTGCTGCAGCTCTCACACAGGCTCTGAGCAAGCTAATGCACCCTTAGTGCTTCGGTCTCCTTCTCTCCCATTAAGACAGCTCTGCTGACTCCCTTTCCTGCCATCAAATCTGGTGAAAGCAAGGAAGAAGGAGTTGGCTTTCTGACCGTATTACCAAAGGAAAACGCTGGCAGCTGCCCTCTCTTGGGAGAAGGCAGGCTCGGCCAGGACCTCGGAGCCATACTCGCTTCCTAGTATTAGGCTGCTTTCACCTCCCCTGCTTGTGTCAGCACAGCATCACATGTGGGCTGCAGTTCCCCCCTTCCTGGGGTCTGCACAAGGATATTTCCACGCGACTCAAACCCCTTGCAGTTGTTCCTGCCTGCCAGACGAACACATGCACACAGCACACAGCAGACAGAGAGTTTGCTGTGCTGGATGCTGCCTGTAGCAGAGCTGAAACCTGGCAGCAAAGAGCATCAAGTGCAGCTTTGCTGAGGCAGAAGGACAGAGAGGTTTTGGGTTTGGCAGTGGAGCTGGAGAGCGGCACTGTACCCACAGCACTGGCTTCCTGGGGAAAAGGGAGTACTGTTCGGGCACAGGGCTTGGTAGTGGAGTTTCCATAATAACAAGGAAAAGATTAGAGGTGGAAAACGAACAGGTGAATGTGGAAAGCAACAGTTGTCATAAATTTCTTTCTGTCCTACAGTCATATGAATAGATCATGGAACATCTTTATCTGCCTTTTTTTCCCTTACAAACACTGATGGAGCATGCAACAGCAATCTTTCCCTGGCGCGCACACACACTCTCTCTCTCTAATCCCTTTCCTGCTGGTATGTCAGAGAAAGCTATTTCTGGAACATGAAATCTAGGTCAAAAGAAAGAGAAAATCTGAAGGGAATGATAACAGTCTCTCTCCTCAAAGGCTGCATGGGGTCAGCTCTGCCTGATATGATTAGCAAAGGGGCCGCAGTGGTGCTTTACTCCTGAGCTGTGGCCGCTCATGCACAGGCTGAACAATATGTCCTGGCCTGGTTTGGATTTTCCTTTCCCTTCACACCACTATGTTTTCCCCACAAAGAAGAGAAGGCCATGACAGCTGAGGGAGGAAAAGAGCAGAACTTGGCTTCCTACCCAGAGACTAGGTAGTCACTGTGCAGAGGAGGAGGAGGAGGAGGAAGGGTGGCTGTACTCATTCCTCACAAGTCAGAACTATGTGACTTTCTCAGAAGCTGTGAAAACTTGTCCCGCGTGAACCCGCCCTTGGGGATTTGGTCAGCACGACGCTGCTTTGTGCTGTGACACTGCATGGAGGTGTGCAGGCACTTTGTCTCCCCTCCGCTGAGCCCAACTACGGTCCCCCTGCAAAAGCATCAGTGTCAGGGGACCGGGCTGGGATCTGCCTTCTCCTGGGGCTGGACAGGGTTCCCAGCACAGCAATGGGCCTGAGAGCCGTCTCTCTAATTTAGTGATGAAAAGAAAAAAAAAAGACAATACAAAGGCAGAAAGCAGGTTGGAGGCAGAAGAGTGGCTGTACTGTCATGGTGTCGGGGAGTATCTCTCCCAGGTGCTCTTGTGCCCAGCCTGGGCTTGGCAGATCTCTGGTATATGGATGGGCATGAGGTATGTGCAGCCCTGGCAGTTGTTTATGGGAGGGCTGGTGGCACTCAAGGATAAGCCTTACGCTTGGCTCTGGTTGGGATCACGATTGGGCTGGCCTGAAGGGCTGGACTTTCTCAAGCTCCTTCTGCTCCAGGTGCTGTGGTTCCCATGCTGGGCCGGGCCGGGCCTGCAGCCAGAGCTGCCATCACAGGGGCAGCAGACGGGGAGAGATGGAGCGTCACTGCCCTCCGGAGCTCACCGTCCCAGGGACATCTTAACTGTTGGTAAGACAGGTCAACAGAGACAGCCCACTCCTGGAGGAGGAGGCAAAGCTGGGTTCCCTGGCCTCCCTGGAAGAGATTTGAGCACAGGATGAGCTGGGCATCTGTTTTTTTCTGGGAACAGGCTGCTGAATCCCAGGGCAGGATGCTTGAGCAAGGGTGATGTTGCCAGACGGTGCAGGGAGGACTGGGAAGAGCTTGAGTAGGACCTGGCTTGGTGTGAGCTTTCCCTGCTGTCACTGGTTGCTGGGCGGAGGCTGGGCTGGGGTTTTGCACTGGGGATTCTCACCTCCTTGTGCTGTGCTTTTCCCACCTCTGCTTTCCTGTTTCCCCTGGACATCAAATATTCAGCTCTGTATTTTAAGCAGCCTGTTAAGCAAGCAATTCCCAGTGCTGCCTCTAATAAGAAGGAGCTGAGGCTGGGGAGCCCTTTGTAATGCTCAGGAGCCGGCCTGGCTGTCGGCTAAATGCCTGGCAATTAGATGAATAGGTTTCACTGGGGCTTTTGAGTCTCCAGCTTCACAGGGCACAAAGCTTTGTTTAAGGCTGATCAAGGGCAGCTCATCATCTGTTTTGCTGGCTGTCAAATTGGAGCTAATTGCCTTGCAATGCGCGAGTGGCGCAGGGCTCGTCCGAGGTGTGACAGCTGTCAAGACCCTCCCACCGGGCCCTGCTCCTCACAGACCCGAGACTGGCAGTCCTGGTGAGACCGAGCTCACTGCAGCTCCTCATGCCGTCAGCTGGTGGCTGAACACCCTCGCTTTCGACTCCCCTGCTGTTCTCAAAGAACGGGAACCCCGTGTCAGCCACAGCATTGCTGCTGCTGGTGCCTCTTCAGGAGGTGTCCCTACAGACAATCCCTGTCTGAGGGACCCAGCATGTGATGGGGACAGTTCCTCTGGGCTGGTGCATGGAACCCTGCTGGTGCAGGGGCATGTTCATGGGAAGGGAGCAGGTGAGGGGTCTCAATTTCACCCCAGAGCCCTGTGTGGAGCAGAGGCCATGAGCGAGCATTAAGCCTGCAGACAATGGTGCAGCCACTTCTCTCTCTTGGTCCGGACTGATGCCGGGAAGCTGAGAGGTACCAATCTGCTACTCGGTAGGCCCCTCTCATACAACACCAACCAATTAAAGCCTCAGTGCTGCACATTCGCAGGTTGAACTGAGCTCAGGTGGCTGATTAAAGGTGTGACTGCCACCCAGATATGCCTCCTGCCTTCCCCATCGTGCACACACACAAACACAGATGCTCCTCTCTGCTCCCCACCCCCTCCATCAAAAAGGTTTCCCTCCCCAAGCCCCAGCAGCCAATGCAAAGGGCTGGAGAATGTTCTGGAAATCAGCAGGTCTCTGCTGGGTCATGTCAGAGAGAGGTGTCAACCAGTCATTTTGAAACCCTCTTCTGTGCTACGCCTGCTGTTGCTTCCCGGTGTCAGCCTGGATTTGCAGCAGCACTGAGCTCAGCATCGGCCATACTGCCACCAAGGAGCAGGATGGGCAGGTGGAGAATGGGGCAAGCTGTGGCGGGGAGAGCGTGGGACAGAAGCAGAGCAGGGAGGGTGGCAGGATGGGGCTCAGCGAGGAGCCTGTCCCTCCCAGTGAATCTCTTCCAGGCCCTGCCTCGTCCTGTGAATTTTGACTGTGATGGCCCTGGAGTGTAGACTGCTGCAGGGAGACACAAGGGCATGGGTGGGTGGGAAGGCCTGGAGCTGGCTGCGAAGGCTGCTGGTGTTCCCCTTCCTGCATCCCCCTCTGCCCTCTGCTGGGATGCAGCTCTGCCCTGACTCCCCCCAACAGCCCACTCCTGCATCCCGGCAGCTTCTCCCAGGGCACATACAGCGAGGCTGCTCTGAAACCCCCCAGAGCTCTGTGGTTCTGTGCTCATGCCCAGAGCAGCCTGCCCTGCTGGACCTGACCTTGGTGTCCCTGTGGGTGACAGGGCTTGCTGTCTGCCTCCACATGGCCGGCAGCACTGTACAACGCTGGTGAGATCCTCAGCTCCTCCTGTCCACTCTGGTGTCTGCCTGGCATGACGTCCAGGCACCGCCATGTCCAGGAGCACCAAGGCATCACCTTTTCTAACCAGGTCCCAAAACCATTCCGGGCTGGGACCCCTCAGTCCCTTCCACCCTGTGTCACAGCTGAGCCTCACCCAGAGCGCCAGGGCTATTGCGGAGCTGAGAGGGATACAGGCTGCCTTGAAGAAGATGATGCAAAAGTGATGCAGATCAAGTGACTTGAAGCATTATAGAAAGGTAACAGGTTTCTCTTCTGGCAAGAGCCTGCCAAATCTCCAGAGCCTGTTCTCACCCCCCAGCACCCTGGGTGGGCCTCGCACCAGCCGAAATGCTGCAGTGAGAGCAGAGCTGCTCCCCACACAGCTGAACCTGCTGGCTCTGCTCAGGCCTTCAGGATCCGTTTGCAGAAGCAGCACCTCCAGAGCAATGCTCCTCCCTGCCACCTGCAGCCCTCGCACGTGTTTTCCAGCACAGGTTCAGATCACTGGAGAGTGGAGCCCCTGCTGCAGATTGTGCTTCGGTAAAGGCAGCCACAGGTGGAGCCTGGCTGTACCAAACCTGTGCCCAGGCCCGGCGGTGCTATTCTCTCCAGCGTGGAGCCAGCACCGGCTCATTTTTGAATGAGACAGAAAACCAGCTCTCTTTCCTCCTGGGCTTTCCCAGCGCTGTGAGGTCTGGGCAGCCCTTGCTGTCCCCTGCTGTCTTGAGCCGGTGACCCCAGAATCCTGGTAAAACTACATCCTGGGGCATAGCAATCGCCTTCTTTGCCTCCCAGCCGGGTGCCGAATGCATGGGGCGTTCAGTGGAGCTTTCTCCGGCAGCGCTGCAGGTGGGCATGGTGGCCCTGCCGGGCAGCACGGGCAGCCCTGGCCCATCCCAGAGCTGCTGGGTGCTCCAGCTGCTGGGGAAGGGAGGGCTTGGCATGCAGGAGAGCCAGCTCTGGCCAGGCGTTTGGTAAAGAGACCGGCTCTGCCGCGATGCTGGGAGCTGCCTCCTGGGAGAGACGGCCTGGCTGGTGCGGAACACCAGCTGAACAGGGCTGCCCCACCCTACTCAGGGGAATGGCGCCAGTCCTGACTCACATCAGAGGGAGAGGCCAGGCTATTGTCCAGTACAGTAATTACTAATCAAAAGAGAAAGGCCTGAAATTAGTAATGCCTGCATCCAGCACCAGGCAGGGCATCAGGAGCTGCATATAATGCTGCTGATCACTCAGTGCCTCGAGGCGGCAGGGTGCTGGGCTCTGGGGCTTGGGAAGGCCCATTGGTGCCTTGAAACTTGGAGCAAGACCTGTTTTTACCCCACAGCAGGGATGTTGGGATCTCTAGTCTATGTACATCTGCTGGAGGGGGGCAAATAGAACTCGATGCATTAGATACCCATGCGGCTGCTGCAATTCTGCCTCTGGAAAGAAAGCAGTTGGAGCCAGGCCAGCCAAGGGATGAACTCCCATCATCTCACTGTCAGAAGGTTTTGAAAGATTTGTCTCTAAGCAGCAGCCCGAGGGCTGGGTGTGCCAGGGTGATGCTGTCCGCCTGTTACCTCTTCTGTCCTGTCTGCAGGAGAAGGGACTGGGATGCGAGTGCTGTGAGCCCAACACTTATCACCGCTCTGCCTTTGTGGGGAGCTGGGCTGTGGCCTGGATGGTGCAGAAGCTGCTGGTGAGCCCCGTGTTCGGCTCAGCGCTGCCTGGGCTGCTGCCCAGCTCCAGGCTGGCCAGGTCCTGCCCTCGCTGGCTGCTGCTCAGGGCCCTGGCTGGGCAGTGTCACACCTGCCTGTGACTGCTGGGCAAAGTCACAAACCCTGTGGATCTGGAGGGGGCAAATTCACATCATTCACCTTTTCTCCCAGATCCGATCTCCCAGACCTGTTTCCAGGAGTCCTGCCCTGTGCACAAACATGCAAAGAAGTCCATGGTGAACTCCAAAGCCTTGTCACGTCTCCATCACAGAGGGATGGAGGCAGATGCCTTTTGTCCTCCCCGCTCCTGTCAGCCCCTATTTCTGCCTCTGGCTGAAGGGGCTACAGAGATCAGAATATGCTCTGGAGAAACTGGTGCAAAGTCCCTGACAGACGTGTTCCTGAGAGAGGTCAAACCTGTCAACTGTAGCCTGGACTGCGGTAAGAAGAGATGCATAGTGGAGAGGAGGAAGATGGAAGCTGTTGATAGTGTAGGGCAGCAGGGCTGCTTGTCTGTGCTGCAGGTTCCTGCTGCGCCCGCAGCCCCGCAGGACTTCAGGCAGAGAGGGCAGCCAGTGCTCCTGGGCAAGGTGGGCATCCTGTGGGGTACTCCCTGCTCAGGCTTGCGTTTGCTTGACCGAGCAAAGACTTTGAGCTCTCCTGTACCTTTGCAGGCTGCATCAGTCCAGCCAGACCCCAGCAACAAGAGCCTGTCTGCCATTTCTGCACCCATATCTGGAGATCCAGCTCTAGCCGCCCTCGCGGCACACCTGGCGGCTGGCCTCCCTCTCCAGCATAGAGCAAACACCCGTGAGCCCACAAAACTCTTGGACAACCGTGGCTGGAGGTACAAGTATCTAAGCCCAGGGCCTCACGTCCTTGACACCTGCCAGGCGGTTGGCAGCAGCATCCCCCATCCCCACAGGCCTCGTGCCCCTTCCCCTCGCGCCGCGTGCCGCTGCACTCACTGCTGTTGGTGGGCAGGGTCCTGCTGCCGCTGAGGCTGCCGGCTGGTGGGGGGGAGATGGAGCGGACGGAGCCCGTGTCCTCTTCCTGGGAGCAGCCCGCCTGGATGGCTCGGAGGTAGCTGTGGCTCCGGGAGCGAAAGTAGCTGGGCAGAGGCAGGTCCAGCACCTCTGCGGCAGCTGACTCAGCCTCGCTGTAGGTAGGGTCGCAGACGGCCTCGTACTGCTCGCCCAGCTCCGGCTCAGGGGCCTGTGTGGAAAAGGAGCAGAACCAGTCACCCCCTGCCCACCACAGCTCCATCTCTTCCCTCCTGCTCCTTTCCCGCAGCCGCCCTGCTGCCGCTCCAGCCTGGTCCTGCTTATGGCAGACGAGACCTGGAGGTGCAGAGGTCTGTGCTGAGAGAGAGGGAAGAGGGGACCCTCCTTGGAGGCCAGAGGGTCCCTGCTATGGAGCAGGACAGACTTATCACCACAGTGCCTGTGAAACATGCCCCAGCCTCTGATGGAGAGGCCGAGAGTGCATGAGGCTAAAATCCCCGTCAAGCCTCTGACAGGTCCCCTTGCCCACCAGCCTCAGCTGTGAGACCCTGCCAGGACAGGTGTGCTCCTCAGTGTGGCCACATGGCCTGGCCCTGCAGTGGGTGCAGTGTGGAGAGAGAAGTGGGACAGTGTGGGTGAGGAGACAGCCTCCGCGCTGGACTGGGCACAGGCTGCCTGGACTGGTTCTGGGTGGCACCATCAGGAGCCGGTCCTAGCCTCACCCGCGGTGAGGACCAGGGGCGGGCTCGGCAGCAGGCGTGGTGAGGTGTGAGGTGTGAGGTGTGAGGTGTGAGGTGTGAGGTGTGAGGTGTGAGGTGTGAGGTGTGAGGTGTGAGCTGAGCAGGGGCAGCTTCGCTCCCGCTTCTCCTGCTGCCGCCACCTCCCTCCCACCCCTGCTTCCCGGCAGCAGCAGCTGCTCTAACTTGGGCTCAGGAAAGGCTCATACAGGCTAAACCAGAGACAGCCTACACCAGAACATTTTGAAATACAGATGAAAGATGCCAAGATTAGTCTTGTTGCCCACTTCCATCTCTTGTGGCCCTTTCTTTGGGCTCAAGGACAGTGTTTCTGTCCAGAATTGAGATCTGAGATCCACAAGGTTTGGCTCAAAAAGTTATTCTATTTTCTGCCTAAAGCTGATGGTCCCTAACGCCCTGCCAGGGCCAGGGGAGCCAAGCTCTCCAGCTGCTGTGCAGTGCCCTGGTCGGAAGTGCTGCCTCCTCCTCCTCCTCCTCCTGCACCGGTCCGGTGCGCGGGCTGACCCACGGCCTTGCCTCGCACCCTGCCATGGGAGTCCAGGCTGACCCGAGAAAGCTCTGTGAGGAAGGAAGAGGGAAACACCAGCGGGACGGTACCTGCTCTCCATGAGTAAATATCTGAGGGATAAGTGAGGGGGGTCCAAAGATCTGGAAGAAAGAGTTGGATAAGGTTAAAGGCCAAGAGCAGGGGAGCCCCTCACACAGACAGCCATTGCACAGGGACCAAGGACAAGGGGAGGGCATGGCCCATCCGCCGGGGCCAGCGCTGCTGACACTTCAGTACAAACTTCAGAGGTCATAAGATGCCAAGCAAGATGCCGCACAGGCCCTCAGACAGCGGCACAAACACAGAACGGCAAAGCTCCACGGGACACCTCCCAGACGAAGAGAAGCTGCTGATGCATTCAGCCTGTTGTATGCACCATATATCAATATATATACACAGGGCACACTTAGGACACATAGTGTTGGGACACCCCTCGGCACACGTGAGTTGCCTGTGGCTGCTGGACAAGGGCTGGTGTGGCTCCCAGGTGGCAGCTCTGCAAAGCCCCCAGCATTGGCCAGCACCTCGCGGCATGGCCAGGAGCGGCGACGGGCCCCACAGCCCGCAGAGCCGGGCAGGATGGGCAGTCTGAACGCTCCACATCCCGGAAACTGTCCTTCACCCTGGGGTGTTGGGCTGCCCACCTCACTGTCGTATCCTTTGTCCCCGCAACAGGAAGAAGCCTTCTCTCCTTAGCAAACCACAGCACACACTCGGCATAGGGCAGAGGCCCAACAGACACTGCACAGCCTGTGGGGGGAATGCCACCTCCTCCTCCTCTGCATCCCTGCTCTGCACGGCACACCCACCCGCTGAGCTCTGCCCTGTGTGAGCTGCCCAAGATGACACATCTTAGGTGATGAAAACATCTTAGATGAAACATCTTAGGAAGAATCCAGGTTTAACATGTACCCGGGGGAAGAGGCTTGGCCCTGGGGCTGGGTCCAGGCCTTCTCCACAGGGCACAGCTCACTGTGTGGCTAAGCGGTGTTGGGGACCACCGGCTGGCTCTCTCTGGCCACTGGTCCCCTTGGTGTGACAGGTGGACACTGACATGTACACCTGGTGAACTTCCAGAGGTTTGCAAGGTGGATGTCAGCTGGGACAAAACTAAGTGGAGTGGACTTGTCTTTCAGAGATGGGGATGTTTCTGTGTGGGAGGACACTAAGGTCTTGTTGTACACACAAGGAAGGTGTTGGAGGGCACACAAAAGTGAGGGCAGGGAGGAATGGCCTCTGACACTGGATGAAAGGTCAGGTCAGACCTGCCAGAGGATCAGACCAGCACACACTGGTGGCTGTACCAGCTCCATCCTGGATCAACAGATATGCAGTTCGTGGGAGGCCTCTAAATCCCAACCCAGCTGCAACTGAACTATTATCTGGAGGAAAGCAGGTAGAATGCACATGATGATGGCAGCCCCACGCGTGAGCGGGTGCTGTGGCAGTTGACATGTCCCCAGCATCACAGTGCTACTGGTCCGAGTCTTGGTATTTGCCTGGCACATTGTGGGCTGCTCAGACTCTCCAGCTCCAGCTTCTGATGTCTTCATGGAGGTGCTGCACTCAGCCGTTAAATGGCAGTTTAGACAAGGAGAGACCACAGGCTCAGCCCACCAATTGTCTTCGTGCAGAGACCTGGCTTCAGACATGGATTTACACGCAAAGGACAGGAAAGTGACGGTCCTGACCCCTTCTCTGTGCAATGAGACACCCAGCACATTGCTGCTGATATACAAGGAACGAGACTGACCACAAGGAACATGTACACCTGTGAGCAATGCCCTGTGCCCTTCCCCAGAGCTCTCCATCAATGGCTCCAACACTCTGTGACAGCAGGATGGGGTTGGAGAGGCTGGGCTGGGACAGAGGAGGGCTCAGAGCCCCACACACCTGCAGAGGAACAGCTGCAATGCCGCTCACCCTCCTCCATGCTCTGGTTTGCGTTGCCCATCTTGCTGCTTTTGCCCCTGCCTTGCACTGCCGCTCTGGGTCATCGCACAGTCAGAGCGGAGCAGCTCAGAAGGGGCACGTGCGTGCATGTGTTCCCATGCAGACACGTGTGAACAGAGAGGGGACAAGACAGAGGCCCATGGCAACAGCGAAAAGGCTGGGTGAAGCTTGTGGAGCCATTGCTGGTGGGGACCTTCACCTGGGCACCAAAAGGACAGGCCCCCCGAGGTGAGATAAGCACACAGGACCTCTGCAAAGGCCTCATCCTGGCATGGGATATTTGCTGGCCTGTGAGGCAGCTGCTTATAGCCACCCATGTCCCGAGCCACTCCAGAGTAATCCCAAGGGGAGCCAGAGTGTGGGACAAGGTGTTAAACCCAGCTTGCACTAACGGCACCCCAGAGGTTTGGGTCGGGGCATGAGCCCACGCTGTGGTAGGGGTTTTGCACCCACCATCAGCACCTCACTGGCATCCTTGGCTTTACCCTTCCCTTGGGGATGAGGATGATCCAAGGGAGACATCCCCAGCTAGATGCCAGGACAGTCTCCTGAATTCCAGTCACCTTGTTCTTGGGTCCAGTCTGCTGCATGAGGGACAAAGTCCTCAGAGCTAAGCAGGGTTACTGTCCCCAGTGACCTTCTGCAGGGTCCCAGGCTGGAAGCCACCATCACCACAGGTGCGGTTGGCCCGGGCTCTGTACCCACCCAGTGGGTGTGAGGAGCTTGCAACAGGAGCGAGCAGCCTTGCGGGTGGCTTCTGGGTGGTGACACAGTGGGGTCTTGTTCTCAGAGCAACCCTGAGTTTCACCCATCACTGTGACGCATCGCTCTGGGCCACCATACCCCTGCCCTGGCACAGAGACTCCAGCTGCACCAGCAGTGCGGAGAGAAGGCAAAGCCAGAGGAACGGGGGTCTCACATGAATCAGAATTAAGGAGCTGGTCTTGAGACTTTGGTAAAGCTGCCAGAGAAGAGCATGTGCAATTCCTGGAGCACCGTCAGAGTCTTATTTTGAAGTGGGAAAAAGATGTTCCTCCCTCCCCTCAGCAGGCCTCCTTTCTCCCTGGGCCATGCTGGTGCTGCGGGGCTCAGCACTCCCCCGGCTCACCTGGTTGATGCAACTCGACTCGTTGACACTCTCGGAGATCTGATTGTATTCTTCCTCCCAGGTTGGGAACTTTGGAGGTAGGAGGATCTCGACAGAGTCCAGGCGGTCCAGGCTCCTGCCAGCAGAGAGAGAGGGTGTGAGGGGTGAGGGGTGTCCCCACGGCACGGGGGGCTGTGCTGGAGCTGCCGCCCTGCCAGACCACCCCTGCCTGCGGCACCCCTGCCAGGCACCGGCACATGTGACAGCATGGAGACGGTGCTGGGCACCAAGTCCGCCACTCGGCCCCTGTTGCTGCTTTTTCTCACCTTGCTGGCCCCTGGCCTGAGCAACCAAGTCTGGCACATGGGTGAAGGTTTGTGGGGTGCAGGGGAAGGTGAGGGGACAAGATCTCGGGTCCTGCTGCCCCCAGGAATACAGTGCAGTTTCCAGGTTAGTCCAGCTGAACCCCAGTGAGGACAAGGGATCCACACCAGCTGTCAGAGGCACAGCCTTGGTGACAGACCAGCTCTTGCACAGGCTGATGCTGGGGTCTGGGATCAGGGAAACACTCTATTCACCATCTGGACTGGTGGGAAAGGGGTGAGGTGTGGGGTGAAAAATGACTTTTAAATGGTATTTTGTGGACTTGGCAACTGGAAACATCTGCAGGATTTTTTAATTATTATTATTTGTGTAGAAGAACCCAAGAGTTTATCTGGAAGAAGTTAAGGCAGACCCAAACCTGAATGACAGTGCTGCAGGAGTGGGAGACGGCTGGTATTTCCAGCAGCAGCCTCCGCAGCAGGAGAAGAGCAGGGCTGTCACTGAGCCTGACCCAGCCAAGACCAGAGCCACGGTCTCTGCTGACACCCAGGTGCACAGGGGCTGGGAAAGATGTGGGAACGATGGGAAGGATGTGGGAGGAAGAGGAGGGATGTAGGAAAGGTGGGGTGGCCCCATTCTTCCATTCCACCATGAGACCCTGTGTGAAGGAGTCCTTGTCACAGATGAGGTGGGGCATGGTTCAGTACACGATTAGCCACATCAGCCCAGGCGAGCTGTGGGGACTCTCCCTCTTGAATCGCACACAATTCCTGCAGAGGACCCTTGAGGTGCCGCTTCCCAGGCATCCAGCAGGGCCATGGGCGCAGAGGTCTGTCCTTCACCAGCCCAGGGGACAGTGAAGCTGAGGGCAGAGAGCATCCCAGCTGGGCAGGAACCCTGTGCAGAGTGTTGACCTCCAGGAAGGACCGTGGCACCTCCTGAATCTCCATTGCAGGATGTGATGAGGACAGCTGAGCAGCCAAGTACAGCGTTGCACCCCAAGTCCTGGGCTGTGTCGATTGCCTTGGTTCCCTCAGCCTGAGTGGGTTTGCTACGTGAGCTCACCGTGCACCCATGGTGTGAGTCGGTTGTGTCCTGGGGCAGGCCGTGGCCCTGCCAGCCTCCCTGTGCCCACCCCACTGGGCTTCACCCTGATCACCCTCACACCTGTCTGTGGGGAAAGAGAGTCACAGGGCAGGCAACAGCCTTTGGAAGGGCAGGGACCCTTTCACAGGGACGGATCCTGTCTCACTCCTCTGTGCCTGCCTCTGGCTCAGGCTGCAGCTCTCCCTGCAGTCCCTCCTGTCCCTCCTGTCCCACACCACGGGTCCGGCCAAGCAGACCGAGGACCTTGGCGAGGGGTGGCACAGGGCTGTGCCAGGGCACAGTGCGCCACTGCTGTCCCGGGGCTGTGCCGGGCTGGCGGGAACCCCAGGGAGGCTCCGCGGCACCCAAACGTGTCCCCTAAGCTTCCTGGTGCGGGGGCGAAGCGCAGGGCCGGTCGGCAGATGGCGGCCGTGCTCAGGCTGCGGCCGCCCCGCGTCCCCGCTGGAGCTGCGAGCCCCTTCCCGCCAGCGACCCCCGCTGGGGACCGAGCTCTCGCCGCCACGGCCGCGCCCAGCCCCGCGCTGCCCAGACCCCCCTGCCCGCGCAGCTCGGCCGGCTCTGCCCCCGCTCGAACACCCTCCCGTCCTCAGAGCTGCCTGTCCTTGGGCTCCCATGGACCCCGGCAGCCCCGGTGCGGTCATAGCCTGATGGAGGTGACCTGGATGGACAATGAGCCCAAGACCAGACCAACGTCAGCCTCCCAGCTTGGGTATTTTGCATCAGAGATGCCTGGACCCAACTTTACTCCCCCTGAAGTGGATGCAAAGGCAGGGAACAAGGATGGATTCAGAGCCAGCATTTCCAGGGCTCCCCACAGTTAATTTTGTCACTGTCCCTCAGTAGAAAACAGCATCTGGTCTTTGGTCTGAAGCCACCATGAGTGGTCTCCACACTGTCTGCTGCACACTCACTTCCTTCTGGCTCTGCTGAACGTCAGCAGTTCATCCGCAGTGGCTCCTGCCTCCTCCTGCCCCTTTGTGCTGCGCCTGAGCCACAGAGTCCAAAACACTGTCAGCCTTTTACAGCCCCTGGGTGCCTTGTCCCGGAAAGCAGAGCAGCTGGTGAGGACACTGCACAGTGTCACCTCCTGTAAGGTGGTCCACACAGACCCTGTCCTTCCAGGACCAGCCTCTTGCCCAGAAAGCTTTTGCTGTGTTTGCCTTGCTCTGCCATCTATCTGGCTGGAGCCACGGTGGGCCTTCTTCCCTCAATACCTGATCCCAGACCTTTTAACTCTCCTAGCCTCAGGGTATCATCCAGCCTAATGTGCCAACACTTTCTGGCTGGTCCCAGAGTCCCTGGGACACCTGTGAACAAAGCAGATGGCACAGTCCCAGCAGCCTGTGGGCTGCATGCCAAGTGTCCTCAGCCATGAGCATCTCCCACATCTAAATAGCATCATGGGGCTGGGATCTCAGAGGAGTGGATGCTTAGAGGGGAAATCCACACAGCTCCATCAAAGAGGTGCCCTCACCAGCACTGGGAGGACAGGGACCTGGCGCAGGCTACTAACACCAGGGCTATTTGGAGCCACCAGGATGGAAAGATCTCTCCGTTCCTCTGCCATATCTTCTTCTGTCCTGCTTCTCTGCTCATCTGCCTGCTCCATGGGCAGTCTGAGCTGGTCTGCAAGAACCCTGCTGGGCTCTGTTCCCCAGGTGGGGTTTTCATGTGGGTGCTGCTGGCTGGACCCCAAGGACTGTCCTGTGGTGGCCCCTGGGAACTTGTGGAGAGCTCCTGGAGGAGCTCCAGTGTTACCTTTGGGTGGTGCTCTGCTCACTCAGGGACTGTTGGGTGGCCTTGAGGTAACTCTGCCTCCGAGCTGCGGTTTTCGGGGATGGTTTGGGGCTGGTTTCTGAGTCTTCACTATCATCATCCCCCATGGCTTTGATGTAACTCCCGCTCCGCATGCGCCGGCACGGGATCTCACTGTCTTTGTCCCGAGACAGCGTGTTGTTCCACTCCCCCTGAGGCACCTGCAAGAGTAAGGGGAGCATGAACAGATGTCAGGGGTCATGAGGACTTGGGGGACTAGTGGCAAGGACAACTGTTGAACCCTCAGCTGGAGTGTGGATGGAATGGGCAATGCAATTCCTTTCTGACCCTCCCTTACCAGTTCATGCCAGGCAGCCTTGCGTGTGATTGCCTGTTTTAGCACATCTACCCGCAGCCATTTGCCCCAGCACCACTGCAGACCACCTTCACACCGGACCATGCTTACACAGTCGATACAAGCTGCACAATGCCAGACATAACGGGGAGGGAAGAATCTCACCGGGTTTGCACTGGGCATTGGGACAGGCGTGGCACACACTTGTTCAACACAGAGCCCACACTCATTTAATGTAAAGTGCATATGTTTCTCAGGTCAGGGCAATTAAGAGCTGTTGTAGACCAGACCTATGGATCTGAGCCCAGACCGTCACTAGGTCCAATACCCTTTAAGGTTTCTGAGTTGAATGTCACTCTAAGTGGCTGAAATTAATTTCTGAAGCCAAGCCAGACCCTCACAAGTCCCTCTAGAGCAGCTTGGGCACACAGACCTTGTGCTGGCCTCTCTGCACAGAGATGCGTAGCATCTTGTGCAAGAAAAACACTTCTGACTTCGCTGAGATAACAACTCTGTGATTAATTTAAAGCACACATTGTGTCTCATTCCCTCATTAGAGATTGGCAAGCTGATGTTTCTACTGAAGCACTGAGCAACTGAAGTAACCAACACCACAGCCTGCCCAGCCTGTGAAGGGTTTGTGTAGGTGATCGGAGGCAGAGCCAACGTGCTCGGCCAGCAGCAGAGCCAGCCATCAGCCCAGGACTGATCAGGACAACAGCCACACATGGTGTGGGACAGGCCAGGTGAAAAATGGGGCAACATGGGTTGCCAGGAGAAAGCCTTGGTTTGGTGGCTGGCTTGGTTTGTAGCTGGCCTGTGACCCACCCTTGATCTGAGGAGAAGTGGTCAAGGAGAAGCAGGGGTAGATGTGAGGAATGCAGCAATGTGCAAACCATGTAGGCACTGGGACGGCCTGAGGCTCCCCAGTCTGCTGTGGGAATCAGGCTGGTTGGGGAGCAGCAAAGGGTCTTGTGCTGAGCGCAGCTCGTGCTGCCAAGAGCATCCATGGTGACTCCGCTGGATGGAGCTGTTGGATTTGCCCAGCTGCCCAGGACACGGTGGGACTAACCAGTGCTTTGGGGATACACAGAGCTGTGTTGCAGCTCCCTGCGATGAGCCAGAACCATTAAGTGCTGCATGGTTCTGGTTCCCCTCCTTGTTCACAGCAGGCACGTTCTGTGGGAGCCAGAGCCAGCCTGAGGGTGGTATCTGCTGCTGCTGGGGTGCAACACCTTCAGATGAGCTTCAAATCTGCAGCTGGTGACTTCTTGTTCTCCTGAGAGGGACCGGGCTGTGCCAGGTGCAGACTCAATCCACATGCATCAGCTTAGCTTACTCCCAGGGCTTTATTCTCCCACAGGAGCCAGGGTCCAGCCCATGTCCTGCCAGCCTGCTGTTCGCTGTGTGTGTTCAGAAGGCAAGGGGTGACCCCAGCGCTATGTGGAGCAGAACCCAGACAGCCTGTGGGACCGCTCTGGTGATGGGGCTCCTGTCATGACGTGCGCCCATAAGCCAGGACCCGTATTGCTGGGGGACACAGAACAGAAAGTCAGAGACAGGCGTTGCCTGTTGTGAGATCCAGGTGGGTGACTGATGTGGAGCAGGTCTCACACGTGAGACATAAACCTGGCCAGGCCTCCCTGGACCCACTGTTGCTGCAGGTTTTCCCAGGTCTTTCCACTCTGCCTCCTGCAAGCTTTATGCTTGGCAATGGCTTTCGGGCTGGCTGCTTGCAAGGCTGCCTGGCTCAGGAGCTACTGGTTGTTTTCTGGCAGGTTCCTGCACAAGGAAGAGCAGAGAGCCCTTTCTCTGCTGGGTGTGAGTGCCCCCTCTGCCCCAGCCCATCTGCCTGCACTGGGTGGCCCTGGAGGGACCTTGCTGGCTCCATCTGAGTCCTGTCATCCCACAGGTCACTGAGGTGGCTGCCTCTGACCTTTCCTAAAGGAGACATAAGCCCTGAAAAGCACTTTTATACCCATTGCCTTGGCATCAGGTCTGACTTGAGACTGCATTTTGCTGCCTGCCTTCTCCTCAGGAAGCGTCACAGCTGCCTGCCTGAAAGGGTCCTGGGCCAGCGCGGGGCTGGGGCGAGGGGCAGACAGAGCTGGTGTCTGCAGCCCTTGGAGAAGGAGGCGAGAGCTTGCCAGCAGCCAGGCAGACCAAACAGGGGCCAGGGGACTGCACAGACATCCCCTATGCAGTGGCAAGTGCTGCATTTTGTGGGGCAGTGAGAGGTGCTGGACTCAGCCCAGCAAGCCCAAGGGCAGAGGGAGCACTCAGAGCCCCGGCTCTTGTGGCTGCTCTGCTGCTGCTGGAGGGCAAGGGTGCAGGCTGCTTAGCTCTGCCTGGGCTTGTGCATCTGTCTCCTGGCCTTGGACACTCCCAGCTACAGGCAAAGCATCACAAATACAGTGTTTTCAGTTTGTCTCTGCTGGGGCAGCTTGTCTACAGGAGCATGAGCCAAGCGTCCCTCAGCACTGCCTGCCCTGTACAGACCCTGTCCCTTTCCTAGGGACAGCCTCCACCAGTTTTCTGTCACATTACAGCAGCCCACTGGTCTTAACTGAGATGCCTTATTTCTCCTTTCCCTTCCTCTACTTTGTGCCTTGGCAAGGCAGCAAGAAACAAAGGTGCTCACAAGGTGCTCCACATTCCAGTTTAGCAGGATCAAGGGAAGGAAGATGTTTGGCAGGACACCCTTCAAATCTGGTGCCCCAGCCGGAAGCGTGTCCTGCCTCTGGCTGCATACAAAATCCACAGGGACTCCCATGGCTCTTGCTCCTGTGGGACAGAAGGCAGGACAAGTGTGTCAAAAGTGCCACACCTGAAAAGACAAGTAAGTGCCCTTGGGGTCTTCGAAAGCAATGCAGGTACTTGAGGCGCTGTTCAGGATCCTCCAGGATGCTTCTCTGCACCTTTAGGCACCTGAGGATGTGAGGAGCCTGTCCCACAGTCTCTGAAGCTCTGTGATGGGGCTGAAGAGCCAGGAGCACCTCCTGTTATCAGGGGACAGTCCTCAACAGTGGCCAGTGCAGCACCTCGATGGCAGTAACTTTCCTGGCAGCTGAGACCCTAGCAGCTGAGAGACCCTTTGTATTACAGAAAGTGGAAATGAGGCCTGCCTTGTGTTGCACCTGGGCTGGCACAGGGAAGATCAGGAGGCTCCTCAAAGGCTGTGTGAGCTTTGCTGCTCTTTGTGCTGCTCTCCCAGATATAGGCTTGGTTCTGCCCATGGTGGTTTGATTGGTGTGAAAGAGGTGGGAGCAAGAGGATGCCCAGGTTGAGTGGGTGGCTGCTGGCACAGAGAACTTGGGGATCCACCCTGCCCAGTGGCTGCACAGGAGGGGAGGAGTGGATGGCAGAGATGCTCTGCCAGGCTTCAGGATGCGGATCCTCTTCTTTGCCCAGGCTCGGTTCGTGTGGTGCTCTGTGGTGCAGACATGTGGGATCCAGGCGCATGCCTGTCCCTGGGAGCTGGGCTCCACTGGCACCAACCTGCCACAATCCTGCACGTTGCAAAGAAGCAGTGCCTTCTGTCTCTTCTGCTCTGTCATGAGCTGAGCGTGGAGGGAAAAGGAAAGAAGGGGCCACACAGAGGTTTCCTCCTACCTTAATTCTATCTGGGGCATTCCCCAGTCACCTGGAGCATTAACAGAGGGAACAGGGTGGGGAAGGAGGAAACTCCAATCCTGGGTTCTAGGCAGGGGTGAAAGAGCTACACTGCTCCCATTGCTTCGGTGAGGTCTGGAGGAAGACAGGCTTGCAGAGCAAACAGGATTTCCATTCGCACCAGTGCCAGCTCTGACATGCAGCCCAGCCCCGGCACACACAGACATGCACACACACGAAGGCACCGCGGTGTGCAGGGATGCACGCGCCATGCAGCCAGGCTCCAACGCACACACTGAGCCCGATGCGCGTTCACCACCGCTCCCTCCAGCGCCGCATCCCTCATGGTGTCCTGAGGGCTGTGTGTGGTCTCAGGCACGTTCTCAAGAAAGAACGCTGGAGCCCAGGCTGCCTACGGGCCCCACCTGTCCTTTTGGCAAGGCACCCTTCGGGAAGGACCTGGGCTGGGTTTCCTGCCCCATGGGAGCTCTGTAGGGCTGGTGTGAGGGCAGCAAGCATCTGCAGAGTAGTTGTCACTGGATGGGCCACCCACTCTGGATTATGAATTTATTTAGGGAGCTACTGGGCTTAAGGAAACTTCAGTGTGATCTGACTGTGATGGGGTTGGGGAGGCTAAACTGGATGATGCACCAGGCTAATGGTGCTTGTGATACGACACTATCCCCTAAGGGCCCTGACACTGCCCGTCTTTTCAGTGTGGTCTCGCTATCCATGGACATGGGTCTGAGTCTGTGTCTGGGGCAGAAATGCCCCTCAGCTTTGCCTCCTGTTCAGCCCCTGTCTGGGGCATCTCTCACTCCAAGGGGCTTCTTGGCCATTGGGGTCCTGACGCCTCAGCCTCTTCCCTTGTACCAGCAGCTATACATGGGGCCCATGAGGAAGGCAGAACAGGTGACAGGGAGCACAGCCTCACTCCCTGGGGACGGGGCCTTAAGGACAGGGCCTTGGGGACTGCTCCTGAGAAACGCTCTACCCTGCCAGGACAGGGCTGAACCTGGAGCTGGGTGATTGCCCACTCTCTGCTTCAATGTCTGGGTCTGGGGATATATCTTGGAAATATCATATGGCCCCTCAATAGTCCCTAGTGAATCCCAAGACTACCCAGCGCCTGCAAATGGGTCAGGGGGACTTGAGCAGCCTTAGGGGCTTCCTCCATCCTGGAAGGCTGGGGCTCCCGTTTGTCCTCATCCCACTCCTACCTTTCCTCATGTCAGGGGGCACAGGGGCACAGGGACCCACAGGGCACTTCTGCTCTGCAGCAGCCCCATCCACTGTGGGGCAGGGCCCGTGTGCTCCCCCAGGCAGAGGCACATGGTCCCTCACCATGGCACAAGCAGGAGGAGTGGGTGGCAGGGAACGTGTGGCCTTGCAGAAGGATGGTTTCCATGCAGCGGGCTCCAGAGGTAACTTCTCCATTGCCAGCATAGTCCCCTTCCCGTGCCAAGGAGGTGTCTGGATACAATTGCCCCATCCTGCCCTGAGCCCTGTGCCCTGCTCTCTGGGGCTCACACCTGGGGCAAGGTCAGCCTGAGCATCTGTGACCCGTCATCTTGTGAGGACTCCAAACATCATGTTTTCTGGACTGGGTGCTTGGGGTCTTGGCTTTGCTGGTGAGATGCTGCTGGCTGCAGGGGTTGCCCTGGCTCTCAGAATGCCTGTCACACTCTGGTGTCCCCAGGGCCCCTCCAGCCATGCAGACAGCGGCTGCCAGCTGCTCCCTACCCAGGCTGCTCCTGCTCCAGGTCTGGAGGTGCTGGCTGCTGACCCCGCCTGGTGGTCCCAGGAGGGTCAGGGCAGGGAAGGAGCTGAGCAAAAGCTTCCCCTCAAAACAAGATCCCTACCTGGCCGCTGCCTGCGTCGGTCGGCACAGGGCTGAGGGGCTGGTCCCACCGCCGCGGGGGCTCGCTCGGCTGCAGCAGGGCGGCACCCGTGTCCTCCCAGCCGAGCGGTGGGGCTGCCCAGCTGCTGGCCGGGCTCACTCCACCCAGCTGTGCCCACAGCCCTCCGTCAGGCTGTCGAGAAACGGAGGCTCATTACAAGGGTGGGGAATGGCGAGCAGGGCAGACTCGTACCCCCGGCCATGGCCAAACCCGGGTGGTGAGGGGCTGGGGTGCTGCATTCAGCACCTGGGCTGCCTCTGCTGGGCTCTGCTGCTGCACCCAGAGGGGGAAAGGGGGTGGATATTTGGACTGCAGCTCTTTAACTTCCTAACACTTCAGTGAAAGGAAGGGGGCAAAGAAAAAGAAACCAGGCCAAGAACATTATTTTCTGATGATGTTCCTGATGCAATAAGTCCCTCTGAAATTTGATTTGCAGCTGTGGCCAGCCAGGTATTAGAAGCAGAGTGTGCTTCAATAATTCATTGCTCTTTAAAGCCTCTGAGTCTGCTGGCCGCAGCCAGGGGAACCCATGACAGCTTTACATTAAAAAGAATGCTGGAGATTCACATACACAGGCCAGTTCCCTTCTCCCCCCATCCAGGCCTGGCTTATTTATCTTCATTCCTCTCTCCAGGGCACAACCAGTTTTATGTTCCTCAAGCACCACTTTTTGAAACCGCCACGGTGACCAGTGACAGAGGGGTTCAAACCAGCACTAGCCATGCAGGCTTCTAGCATGCAAGTGGGGTGGCTGGCGCTGCCCCCCCGGCCCCACAGCCCTGCCCCACGGGCAGGTGAGCAGCAAAGGCAGCCATGCCCCGCAGGGCTGCGGGTCCTACCAGTGCTCCAGGGAAGCTCTGCAGAGCTGGGCTTACTGGGCACGCCGGCACATCCTTGTGATGCGTGGATATAAGGGGTTAAGCATCAGTTATTACTGGTGACCTTCAGCCTGTGGGATGGCAGCGGTGCTTGGCCAGTGGCGATACGAGCCATGGCCCCTCGGCATACCCATCTGCCTGGGCACCGAGTGGAAACAGCTACATGTGGGCAGCTTTGTGCCTGGCTGCCCCAGGGCCCACCCACCACAGCATCTGCAGGGTCTGGGTGGGCAGTGGGTTTGTGCTGGGGTCCCGCAGCAAACGGGGATCCCAGCAGAGGGTGCCAAGACTGCAGGGGGCATATCACCTCCTCTCCACGCTGCTGTGGTCCAGCACATGGGCTGGGAGGTCCTGGAGCAGCGCTGCAGGTGGGGAGCTGGACCCCATCAGCATCGGTGTCCCCACAGGTGTGGTAGTCTGTCCCCAGGGCCTTGGTGAATTCAACTCCCCCAGCCCTCTCCTGGAAATGGGACTTGAGATGGCAGCTGAACCATCTGGAGCTGTTTGAGAAGGTCTACTGGGCAACAGGGCGCCTACTGAGAGGTTGTCACCTGTCCTGCACTGTCCCTGCATGAAGCAAGCAATAAACCCCCCCCTGCTGCACCCACCTGCAGGTACTGGTAAGCCAAGTCTTGGTGGCAGGACTTGGATTTAAGCAAGGCTTTGTCGATCGTGGCAGAGGCCTTCTGGCATACTTCCCGGGCATGGCTGAGTGTCAGTGTTGACCAGGAGCCCCTTTTAATGTAGTTGGAGTCATTGTTGATGGGGATATTGGTGCAAGGGGTGACCTTGAGGTCATTATTGCTCTTGGAGGATTTCAGCATGTGCTCGCTGATGGTGTTGTAAGCATGCATGAAATATTTCGGCTGGCTGTGGTCGGGCTGCCGGCCCAGTGTCATGAGGCCCATGGGATTACGGTAGCTGCAGGTATCGCTGTCTAAGTTGTCATCTGAGCTCCACCAGCCTGATATGTTTGATCTGGTCCTGCGCTTGGGCTCGGAGGTCTTCGCTCTGTCTTTGCTCTTGCTCCTCCGGTTTTGCTTGGGGTCATCTGCCCCCTTCTTGCTGTTCACGTTGCCTTTGGTGGGGCCCTCCAGAGACTGGGACTTGGCAAATAGCTTCTGGACAGAGTGGACAAGGTGCCGGATGCGCCCAGGGCTCTCGCTCCGGTGCTTCGCATCGCTCCTCTGAAACTGAAGGGTGCTGAAGCCATCTCTGTGGATGGGCAGCTGCTTCTCAAACTGGTCAAGGAGGTTTGCAGGCAGGCGGTTGATTTTAGTGGCTTGGGCATGGCTTGGAAAAGGGTTGTCATCTGGGACCTCGAAGTGAGAGTTGTAATGGATGCGGGGGAACGTGCTGCTGTTGGAGATCTGGTTGTTGAGTGGCAGGAGGCAGTCGCCATGGAGGGTATTCTGTGCCGGGAATCGGGGGTCCATGGCGAAGGAGTCGGTGGGGCTGAGGAGATAAGGGTTCCTGTCCTGGGGGGCATAAAGAGAGTCTTGAGGGGAGTCCAAGTTATCGGAGAGGTGGCGGCTTCTGTTATCTCCTAAGCCCTTCATGGTCCCAGTGTTTCCTAGAGCATTGCTCAGGGATGGTGCAGCAGAGCCCTTGCAGAAGCCCCGACCCTGATTCCCTGCAGACTTCCCAGCACCTGCAGGAAGAGGAGAGAGGCTCAGACCCTGCCGAGAACCTCCTTGGCAGCCCACGCCTCACCCGGGCATCCTTGCAAGGACTGTCACAGCTCTAAAAGCAAATGCCACCAAGGTTAAGGGACAAAGGACAGAAGCAGGATGGGAAGGAGATGGCATGGCAGGAGGAGAGAGGCAAGGACGTCAGACCAGGGGGTACAGGAGGGGAAGGGATTCATTCTTTCTAGCTGCAGTTTAAGTGCTTCTGTGTCTCAGTGCTCAACCACAGGATGCTTAAATAATGCTGCTGCTATTTGTCTGGTCTCTGCACATGTTTATTTAATAGAGTCTCTTCCACAGACAGTGTAACAAAGGCCAGCAGGGACGCTTCCAACAAATCACTGCTTCTGTCCAATTTGTTCAGGGGGCTGGAGAAAAACCTGCTGTCAAACACTGTACTCAGGCCCTGCCTGAGCCAAGGGAAATCTGGAGCCGAGCGTCCCGTCTCCTACATGATGCTTTGTGTTTCTGGTTACTGTATCTTGGAAGGGGGCTGACAGCCCTGCTCCATGTGTTGTGTGCAGCTGTGCTAATGTGATATGATGTCAAATGTCTCCTCTCCAATAAGCACCCCAGTTTATGGCATGTTTTACCCCAGAGGAAATCGTTTCAGTAGCTACTATGAGATCACAGGTGTTTCTGAACTCTCAGAGCCTAACCTGAGAAGCTGTTTGCTGCTCAGCTGATCTGTCCTGCTTTGCTGCATTGCTTCTGGGGAAGCGGTGTCACCCCCTGAGCCTGGCCGTGTCCCCCGCTATGGTCCCCCTGTGGCACAGCGAGGGGCTGAGGCTGCTCAGCGGGTACAGGCTCCCTGCGGGGCGGTGGAGGGGGCAGCCGGACACGGGGGGTCCCCGTGCAGCAGGGGAGCTCCTCACCAAAGGTTTCTCCAGTGCACTCATCCCTATCCTGCTTGGCTTGGAGGGATCCTCACCTGCATCGGGTCATACAGGGAAAAAAGACAGACTTTTTTTTATTTTCAATGATCATATAGATTACTTATGTTGATCAATCAATGTGTTGATTTTCCATGCTTAAAACCTATGTGAAATCATGTAGTGTATAAAGTAACTCTTATTTCATTTTACCTTTTAGTTTAGTGCCCTATTTCCTTTTCATTTTAGTTTGAGTGCAGCTTGAAGGCAGCTGCAAACACTAAAACTTCTTATGGGTGTAAAAATCTGGAGAACTGGCATCCCAGGCTACTTCTGCAAAATCCAGGGCCCCAAAATATGTACACACAGCTGAATGTCTGCTCCTTGGTAAGACAAAGGGGCTGATCTTGGAGCTCGGATGACAGGGCTGTGTGCAGAAGAGCCATTTTCCAACACTAGGCCAATTCAATGTTGCCTAACATGGATCTGGCAGGAGAAATAGTGCCTGGACCCTCAGGGCCTCTGGTGGGTTTGTTATAAAGAAACCCATCATTTGGTTATTCTTAGAGAACAAGTTGGATAACAGTGTGTCCCTGTGAGAAGCAGAGCTGGTAGTCTGGGCTCCTGGGTTCTCCCTGTTCAGCCACAAACCTGACTCTGGTCTCCCCGAGGACCCTGTCCCCCCACAAACAGTCTGGCCAGCAAAAGCAGCTGGAACTGAACTGGTGTGGGGAGCAGGGTCAGCAATCACTGGCAGAAAAAAGAGATTCACAGACTCGTTTTCCATCCTCACGGAGGGAAGAAGATATTAATAATGAAAAACAGCTCATGATGTTTGGGAGCACAAAAAAAAGAAGTGCACGGTATTCCACGGCTTGATGGGTTTTAAAAAGTCTCCGTCTAACTGTTGCTCCCAGCTGGTTGGCAAAGCAAAGCCTGTCTTTTTGCAGCAGTGGTTTGCAGGCAGCAGGTGAGCACAGCCTGGGATCCCCTTCCCACTTCGACATGGACACTCCTGCTCCTCTGCAAATCCTGCTCCCGGGGCCCTGCCAGCCCCGCGGTGAACCCAGCCGAGAGCACGTGTGGATGTAGCCGGCTGCCCCAGCACCCACGTGAGCCTGCGTGGCTCTTGTCCCCAGGGGATCCTGTGGCCCCACACAACGATTGCTCTGTCCCATCCCACTTCTCCTGAAACCCACCTGGAGAAGATGTCCCACCCCATGCGGTGGGTTCTCTCGAGCTGCTGCTGACCTGGGCCCTGCAGCTGGTCTGGCTGCCTTCACCTACAACCCAAACCCAGCCATGTGGCCTGGGCTTTGGTGGTGTGGGAGAGGCAATGTGGCCCTCACACCTCTTCACCACATGGACAGTGCCCAGGCATTTTGGAGATGAGGACTTGGCTGTTATCCTGGCCTGGGCTGACGGAACTTTGATACTAAACCTACTCTTCCTGCCAAAACACCCAATGCAACATTAGCCTTGACTGGTGTCCAGCTGCTCACGGTCCGTGCAGGTGCCACCCTTTTCCTGTTGTGCTCTTCGGCACCTCTTGACCTTCCTCCCCAGCCCCTGGTGCTCACCCTGCTTTGCCTGCTGCACCCTCTGTGAGCTGCTTTCTCTTTAAGACAGATTAAACTGTTTTCATTGCATTTCAATTACCCTCTACAATCCTTGGCACTTCCTTGAGAAGTGGGTTTAGGAAAGGAAAAGCCAAGCAAGCCTCTTCCCCACCATCTTTTTAATTTGGAAGGATGAAAAAGCTTGAAATTAAATCTCCCAACTCTGTGACCCTGCAGCTCTCAAACTGGACAAGGGCTGTCTTCCAGGACTGCTGCCTGGTGCCCCTGCTGTGTCCCCCCACCCCAGGTCAAGCACCACAGCAAGGAGGGAGACAGTCCCCGACCACAGAGAGGGCACCCAGAGTGTTTGGCAGGAGAAGACCCTGGTTAGCAGATGGTCACAGCAGGGGCTGCCAGGGCATTGAGAGGATGCGTCCAGGGAAAGGGGCTGCTTTTGCTGCATGGCCCCATTACCTTCCTCCCCCTCAGCTTGTGTTTTTTCAGGATTGCCCTTCCTCTTCCCTTCCTCTTGCTGTCACTTGGAGGTCTCTGAGGTGCAGCAGATAACCTGACCTGATTTGTGGCAGTTTTGTGTGTCCCAAACCACCCTGAACCCCAGGGGGTGTCAGGTTCCTCTGGGGCACAGTCAGCAACGGCAGCACTGGAGCTGCCTCTTCGCAGGCTCAGACTGGCTGCATTGAATTCACGCACAGCAGCAGCTCCTGCAAAACACATCTGCAGCTCCAGACACCAAGCAGTGTATGAAATCTCAAATCATGCAGGAGGTGATAGCTTTGCCTGGAGAAGTTTCCTGCTCAGCAGGGAGTCCTCTCCTTCCCTGGCTGGGCGCTGCCAATATTTCCCTGCTGTAGGACCCACAGCTGCTGCGCTCGTTTGCTGTGAGTGGGAGATGGGGCTGGTCCGGGGACTGATGAAGCTGGTGGGAGGTGGTTCACTCCACTTAACAATAACTGAATCACATCATCATTGTGAGCTGAAAACCCTTGGTTTTTATAAGAGATGCTTCAATGACTGCAAATATTTGCTTTTCTGTCTCTTCATAACAGCAAAGCGATGAGGCTGGCCTGGACTCTGGGCAGAGCAGGAGATAACTGAAGGGAACTTGATGGAGGAGACAGCTGCAATGCAGTGTATATGCTAGCAAAGCAATGATTTCCTGTCTGTCTGTCCTGTCATTGCTCTCCCGTGCCTGACCAGTTGTCCTGGTTTTGTTAAATACAAGACGAGTTTCTCTTTTAGTGAATTTTTCTTTCAGCTAAGTTCTTCTAAGTAACTGCACTTTTATGAAGTTGGATACATGTTTTGGTAGACATAGCAATGGAATGCAAGGTCGCTGATAAGGATGCACGTCCCGTACGTGAGAGGGACAAGGAGGAGCAAACTGAACAGGTGACTAAAGCTGACCAACTTAGTATTCCGTCCCATACACATGATACTTTGTATAAAAGTGGGCAATCACAAGGGTCTTGTTCCTCTTCGACTATGGCTGGCATCTGGGGAGGACCCCGCAAGTCGTCCCTGCAAGCTAAGGCCAGTGACAGACCCTGCATCCCTGAATCCAGTTCTGGTTTACTGCAGAGTCCAGCCCAGGACTTCTGGGTGCCTGCCCTGCAGCTGCTGGAGCAGCGGCACTCAGCTGCCAGGAAATTCAAGATTGGGTTTGTATATTTTGTGTTATTTTCTCTATTTTATTAGTAGCATTAGTAAAACTTTTTAAACTTTTTTCCAACTTGCAAGTTTGTCTGTCCTTTTCGCCTATCACCTCTCCTGTGGGTTGTGCATGTGTGCTTGTATGCTATCAGCAGTGGTGTGCAAGGTGGAGACCCAGGTATGGGGGATCACGCTGCCATGCCAGGCACTGGAGGTGGTCAAGAGGAAGGTCAGACCAGCCTCTGCAGCTCTCACGGCCTGAGGGGCCACAGTCTGCCTGCGGGGGCTCCTGGAGAAACCAGGGCTGTTTTCACCTCCCACGGCCAGTCATGGGTGCAGGCTCTGTGCTGCCTCCCTCTTTTTTGCCGTTGGCACACGTCTTCCATGCGAGAAGTCCATGTTCCCTCCCTGGCTGCCCTCCTCTGCAAACACAGCTGTGGCTGCCCTGACTGAGTGGCACCTTCATCCAGAAATGGGCACTTGAAGAACTCTTATTTCTTCCCCAAATCAAAGCTCAAATCAAAGTATCATTCCTCCTTTCCCTTGCTTCCCTCTCCTCTCTGCCTCCCCCTCACAGCTTAGCCATAGATTTCCTGCTGTTCCCACCAGCAGAGCTTTCCAACAGCTTCTTAGTTTGTTCCCTGTGGAAACATCAAAGCTGTTGCCCCCATGCTGCATGCCAGCCTGGGGGCCTTCATCCTTGCTAAATGGAAGAACCTACCACCTCCTGGGAGAGCCTGGGTCTCTCAACCTCTGTCACATCTCATCTAACACACATAATGCACCACAAAATCACTGCACCTGTGCAAAACATTGGGCACCAACAGCCAGACCTCGGTCCAGGTGGTGCCAGCAAGAAGCCAGAGACCCTCTCACCAGGCTTCTTGTCTGGCATTTGTATAACAATCACAGACTTGTTTAGGTTGGAATGCATCTCTTGAGATCACAACTTTCGAAGGAGGGTTCACCTGAACAGAACTGGTTAGGGAGGGACACGTACTACTGAGGCAGGGCTGGCCATGAAGGGTCATTCAGGTGCGGCTCAGGAGAAGAAGGGAGAAGCATCAGGAGAAGCAGCAGCCTGTAAAATGGGACTGCTCAGGACACAGATCCCCTAGGAGGAAAAAACCGCCTGTTGTGGTGGGGCTGCAGGCACCCTTTGGAGTCAGCTGGTCCTGCCCTCTGCTGATCAGCTCTTCCAGGGCCCTGCATACCATAATCTCCCACGTAAAGCTCAGCCCAGCCATCCAAGCTGGCTGCAAACACATGGGTGGCTTTTATATATAGAAACCTAGCAGCGTGCTAATAACTAGCTAGATAAGGAAGAAATTATTCGCAATGTGCAGAAGAAAAAATGACTCCCCTCACCCTTCCACAAGAAGCTTAAAAAATTGTATGCTGTGGTGTAGGTGACGTCGATCTGCCTACACGCATGAATTCAAATGTTCCCTGAATTAGCAGGAACACTTCATGTGGCATTCAGAGAGGGGGGCCGCTGGCTTCCAGGGCGTTGCATTAATGATGATTCAAAGAGTTCAGCATCTAATCACAGGGGATAAAAATAGCCGGCTTCTACTTAGAACAATTCATTATACAACAGACCTTCCTTCAGCCTCCTTCTGCCTCTCACTTCTCTCTGGGAAGTTTCCCAGTGCTGCCGGGCAGCTTCATCCCAGGGACAGTGTGGGTACCGAGGTCTGAGCAGCCAACGCTGCCCATCCAGGGATGCTGAGGGAGATTAATCCAGGGTTAATATCACTGAGAAGTGTGATAGCACCACCGGGAGAACCGAGGCACACCGCCCTTTGCCTCTCACTCACTGTCCAGCAAGGGAGGGGAGACAGGGGCTTCCAGAGAGTCTTGTGTCTCGTCCAAGTGAGATATGTCCTTAGGAGATGGGTGAATTGCTTTACAAGGGCCACTCTGCCTGAAGGTAACCCCATAGGCTCTCCCAGCCCACCTACAAATCCAGCTTCCATGCAGCTAACTCTAGATGAAGCAAATCTCAGTGTAGGCCACGTGGGCGTATGAGCTCAAGAAAATCTGCAGCACTGATTTCTCGATATTACTGACTCCTATGCTTCCGGTGGGATGATTTTCTCACATCTCATTGCACATCTGAATTTGGTTTGTGCCTTTTTTATGAGGAATCTGCGCACAGCTCCCGAGGCCCCATGGGAGTTCAATGTTGCCCTGCAGCCCTGGAGCTGGAAGACCCCGTGCTCTCCCGCTTGTTCTTCAGGCAAAGGGATATCTCTGCTGGGACTGCCGGCCGACACCCTCTGAGGTGATGGGGAGGGACAGGATCTGACTGGAGCCATCCCAAAACAGACCAAGAATGATTTTTCTTACTCTAGGTATTGTTTGTTTGTTTTTCATATCACAGACACTGATTTTCACAGCATTTGGTTGTGCTGCTACCAAAACAAAACCAAAGATTTACTTTAGACATTGACTAAGCTGGAGGAGCAGATGGACCTTTGAGAGAGACAGAGAACTTATTTTCATGCAAATGTCACTGGTAATATAATCAACTGTCAAGGGAACAAAACCTCAGAAACTTTGCAACCTATTTGTCTGTCCCTAAATAGAAATTTCTCAAAGTTCTCCAGAAGATGGAATCTGCTCTGAAGAAGGAAATGCAAAGCATTAAGTAGGTCAAATGAGACAAATGAAGGCAAGACAAGCAAGAGAGAGTTTTCAGGAAGAAAACAGGAGAGCTGATGAGATGGAATGGAAGAACCAGGGCAGTGAGCAAGGGTCACTGTCTTTAGAAACCCACCTGCAGTCTCCACCCTCCTACAGGGCACATGCTGGTGACAACATGGTGCATGTTTCAGCTTGTCTGAAAGAGCAGCTAATGAGACCTTTTGGGACCAAAACTGAATTGTTCTGGTAAGTGCTGCCCAAGAAGCCTGGAGGGTTGTGTATTTGCAAAGCTCTCTGTGGAGCAAGGAGAGGATGAAAAGCACTTAACACAGCTGCTCTTGACCTTACTTATGCCGTGACTCCCAAGGATGTTGTCCACACTTGCACTGAAAACTTGTGACTCAGAAGAAGACAGGCCACTCTGCTCGGCCTGCCCCAGACTGCCAGCCAGATCCTCCTGTCTCACTGTGCTGCCAGAGAGAGCAGCAGCCCCAGAACTGGGTACCAAGGGTCAAGCAGATGAGGAGAAGGTGAGGACAGCCGCAGGGTAGGGACAGGCTTCTTGCCCTGGATGTTTGTGGCACAGTAGTAACAGGGTGCTCCGAATGGTGATGGCTGTTGCTGCTGTGCCGGCAGGTATCTGAAGCTTTGCAAGTACGTTGCTTTGCCCCAGGGCTGAAGTTTCTGTTGCCTAAATGTCCAGATGAAGCGAGGTGGGGCCCTGCATGTGTTTGGGATGCAGGATGGAGATGCTCTTGAGCAGGAGATTTGTTCAGTGCCTGAGACAAAGCAGCTCATGTTGCCTGAGGGCAAGGGGAATCAGGTGGGGAAAAACCAGGAGCTCCCTCTGCCATTTTTTCCAGAGAACAGCCTGAAACTCGTCTGCAGCCTCCTGTGTGCTCAGAGCTGCAGGAACACTTCCTTTGTCTCAAACTAGGTCAGCGCGGAGGCATGACGTTACTATAGCAATCGGTATTAGATTTCATAACTTTATTTTAGTGATGGGCGTGTTGCAGGATTCACTACTAGATGGAGGGAGTGTTGTCATTGAAACACCCTCTCCAGCTCCCCTTCCCCAGCCTCCCTCTCCCTCCTTCTCTGCTGACCCTCCTACCACAAGCACACAGCAGTGTCTGTCCCTCCCTGTCCCTCTCTTGGGCTGTCTCTGAACAGTCCCAAAGTCAGCCCTGGGCCATACTGTACCTTTCACAGCTTGATGGGCTTGGGGACTAGGCTAGATTCAGCATCCTGTGCACCTCGCGTCCCTCTGGGCTCCAGAGCTGTCCCTCATGAAGACCTGCCAGGCAGAGAGAAAAGGGAAAATGTCCTCAGGTAACAAGGAGCAGAGTGGTGCCTTCCTTCCAAATGTCCCGGCCCATAACCCTGATGCTGTAAAGACACAGAAACTCTGACACCAGGGCTGTCTTCATTAAGTCCTGTCAAAGGCACAAGGCAAACATGAGAAAGCATCCTATGGAAAGAGGCAGATGCAATACCCATGGGAGGGGGCAAAGGTGTGGAAGTGGGTCCCATGTCCCTCTGTGTTGCCTGTGGACTGAAAGGATGGAATGGAAATCAGCTAGGTGGGGAGGGAACGTGCAAAACGCCTGGGCTCCTTGCTCAGGGGCACAGGGCTGGGACAAGCCCCTTTGTGGGAATGCACTCCTCGACTTTCCTTCCCTTGCTTCTTTGTCATGAAAAAATCCCTCAAGGAATCCCCTTGCTGCCCATGGTTATGTCTTCATCCCTTGGCAATGCCAGGGGCTTATTGTCCTGAGTAGGATGGTTCTGTAACCCTCTGTGCCTCATCTTCTGTTCACTTTGTTCTGAGTCCTGGGAGAACAGAGTCTGGTAAGGCAGGAAGGACAATTCACGCTGTAAAACCCCTGACCAGGGTGGCAGATGGCAGCCAATTACCTTTGGTGTGTCCTAGCTATACACCTGCCAAAATCTATGTCTGTCACCTGCCAATGCTGCTCATAAAACTTCTGCTTGAGCAGTCCATAGTGTAAATCTCTTCCATTTGGTCAATAGGTGCTACTGTATTGCAGCTAAAATGTTGTGCTTCTTTCTTCATTATCATTCACCATCAGCTACACTGCAAACAACTGAAGAAAATGCTCCCTGTATGAGAAGTAAAATAAATAAATATGGGGAAAAACTCATGTTTCTTAATGTCCGCAAAATCCTACACATCACAACAGAGAACACAGTCTGAATAATTTTATCAGTGAGATTACGTGTTATTAGGGGTTTACATCAATCGATTTCCAAGGCAGGCTGTGTGTATGTGTGCATGCTTTCTCTTCTGCACTGAGAAGGTGCAGGCATGGTCTGGGACAATCCAGAGAACTCAGCCTTTCAGTGCTCAGAAGCAAGAGACGGTAATGGCGTGGTAACTCGAGGTGAGGAGTTGCCCTTCCTATGATGGTATCTTTTTCATTCCTAATTGAACAAATGAGGCCATGAGGGTCTTGAGAAGGCCTGCCTGGGGGCCTTTAAAATAAACAAACCCCGGTTTCTTGACTGGGAGGATGTATGGAAGGCTGTGACAAGGATAGAAATCTCGCCAGTTTTTCAAGAAAAGCTGGACTGAGTGGTGGGTTTGACTCCCTCCCTCTCTTGTGAAGCAGAGGAAGACCAAACCAGTGCCCTGGTGCCAGTGACCAGACAGCAACTCTGTCCGCAGGGAGGTGGGCTCTGCGGTTCCCACGAGACCCCGCTCTCTCGCCCAGCAGAAGGGGTTTCTCCCCAGTTAACTCCTGTCTGGAGGGGATCCGTACAGACATGCCCGGTGCAATGCATGCCTGGGTTGTGCCAGAGGCACCATGTTTCACAGAATCATAGAATAATTTTGGTTGTAAGAGATCCTTAAGATCAAGTCCAACCATAACCTAACTCTACCAGTAAACCTTGTCCCTAAGAACCTAATCTATGCATCTTTTAAACCCCTCCAGGGATGGTGACTCCAGCACTGCCCTGGGCAGCCTGTTCCAATGCCCCACAGCCCTTTGGGGAAGAAATTGTTCCCCAGATCCAACCTCAGCCTCCCCTGGCACAACTTGAGGCCGTTTCCTCTGCTCCTGGCGCTTGTTCCTGGGGAGCAGAGCCCGACCCCCCTGGCTCCAAGCTCCTTTCAGGCAGTTCAGAGATCAGAAGGTCTCCCCTCAGCTCCTGTTCTCCAGCTGAACCCCCCAGGTCCCTCAGCCGCTCCCATCACACTTGTGCTCCAGCCCCTCACCAGCTCCGTTCCCTTCTCTGTGCTCTCTTTAGTCCCTCAATGTCCTTCTTATGGTGATGGGCCCAAAACTGACCCCAGGATTCGAAGTTTGGCCTCCCCAGTGCCCAGCACAGGGATGGTTACTGCCATGGACCTGCTGGCCACACTGTTCTTGATGCACACGGTGCTGGTGGCCTTTTTGGCCACCTGGACACACGCTTGCTCATGTTCAGGCACTGCCACCAACACCCCCAGGTCCTTTTCCAGCTGCTCTTCCCCAACCTGGAACGTTCATGGTGTTGTTGTGACCCAAGTGCAGGACCCAGCACTTGTCCTTGTTGAACTTCACGCAGTTGGCCCCAGCCCATTGATCCAGCCGGTTCACGTCCCTCTGCAGAGACTCACAAACACGCTCAACAGCCCTTCTTATAATCTGTCCCAAGGAAGCAAAGACTAGATAGATGGACAGAAACGGTGCACGTAGAGAGCAAGAGGACTTGGTGTTCGAGATGCATTCAGAGACTCTCATGGTGGATATCCCAACAGACAGAGGAATAGAACACCTGGAAATATCAGAAAATAGTCCTCCTAAGTCCAGTACAAACTCTCTTCACTTTCCCACTAACTCTGTACCACTTAAACTCAATAATGCAGAGGAAATGGTTAAAGGAAAGGCACACACCCTGGGAAAGCCAAGCAGGAGACAGCGGGTTTTTAGACAGAGCGTCACATATGTCCCCAGAGCCCACCTGTCCTCTACACCAATACACTTGTTTTTGAGTTTCTTGCTGCTGATGGGTACTCAGCTGTGAAAACCAGAGACAGACACTCCACCCGGGAGCTACAGCAAACATGCTTCTACCTCACCAAGGAGGCCTCTGTTTTGGAGGAATCAGCTCTTGAAGACAAGGGACAATTCCACATCCCAAACTCAGACATTTCTGAGCTCAGAGATGTCAATGAGGTTGCAAGTTGCTACCGATTGGCCAGTGCTCCCAGCACTGAACATAGCACTGTGTGAATGTGATAAGACTACGTATGATGAGTCTGGGTGCTGCAAATGGCCATGCAGCAGTAATTGTGTTGACACAATCCAACCCTTTCACGGCTCCCTCCACATGAAAAGTGAATTCCAGCTACTACTGAGTTGAATTAGGTTTGAGCCAAAAATCCAGACATGTAGAGCCTGCAACAGCCAATATCCAGCTTGTGCTACCTATAGCCATCCATAGCAACAGTATCCAACTACCCTGTGTCCACCAGCAAAGTTATTGCTCTCCTGCTCTAATGTCACCAGTACTGTTATGAAAGGTGACAGTACCTCATTAATGTTCAACACAGAAGTAACCAGCATCTGCTAGCAATGCTCTCAGCACCTCTCCTGGCTGCACAAGTATTCACCACAGTGCACAGCGTCCTGTGTCACCGCCAGTAGCTACTTGTGCTGCAAGTGTACTACCACTGCCCATGATGCTTGTGTCTGTCACCAGCACTCTCATGGAATCCCAGAGTACATCTAGGAACGGTGCCCATCCTGCCCCTGGGCACAGTGTGACTCTGAGGGGTGGGAGGAGCAGTGCCTGGGCTCCAGGCCTCCGCTCACCCAGCAGAGTTCTCAAAATAAAAGATGGCATTGAAGCTCTGGAGGAAGAAACATTTTTGTCTGTAATACTGCTTTTGTCTTTGCATGCTGCTGTTGCGCTGAGAAAGCAGGGCTATAATTACCTTTAATTAATATCAGCAGCAATGCCCCAAGGAAATGCAAATGAACAATTACGCCACCAGCACAATTACGTTACGTTAACTACCAGCGATCCGCATCCATCATCCCCCTCTTTTTCCTATTCTCAGGAGCAGCTCGCTCACGTCATGGCTGCTGCATGGAGGGGCTGGGATTGAAGATGACGTGTGGAAGGACACACACTGCTGCCAGAGGTGGTGCAGCCTCAGGCAAGTGGTTTGCAGACTGAGGGGAATGGTGGGGAGCAGGAGGCACGTTGGGGTCCCCGAGCTTCCAGGCAATGAAAGCCCAGGATGCTCGAGGAAGCTGCCGAGGGTCCTTCCAAGGCAGTGTGCACGCCCCCACGCTGCTGTTTGCTTGGGCCTGTCCTGCTGATCAGCTGATCTCCCCTCCCTGCATGATTCAAGACACTTGGGGTTACCTAGGGCCTCGGACGCTCTGCAGCCAAACCTCGCTGGAGAACCAGCTCATGGTTATTGTTCCTGAGTCTTGGTCTAGCAGAGCAGGGCCACAACCTGCCCCTCTGTAGCTCATGTAGTTCTGTTGGCCTTGATGTGTGGCTGAAGAGGACCTTGGAGAGCCTAATCTAAAATTCGTGATCCCTGGCATTGCCACCTCAGAGATGACTGTACAGAAGTGACAGAAAGGTACAACTGAATAAAGGATCCTATTGCCTGCTGGGGTCTCCAGACGAAGCTGATGAGGGTTTCAGTCATGACCGAGCTGTTGAAAGCACAGCCTGCTTGCATGGCAGTACAACACGAAGGGTGGGATGGTCTTTCCATTCCAGCCAGAGACTACTGTGGCCAGGCTGGCGTGGCCACAACCTGAGCAGAGCAAGGCAAGCAGAGCAGTCATTGTAGGCGTTCCTGGGAACATTTTGATGGTACTGGATTTAATTTTTGAGAAAATACCATGAAATGTCACAGGCTCAAAAAGCAGCGTTTTGGGCTGGGTCTGTGTGAGAAAGAGAGGTCCCTCCCTGGCCGGTCCCTCACCTCCTGTTGCAGGGACTTTGGCTCTCCTCCAGACTTGGTAGAGCCTCGGCAACTTGCCCATGTGTGCTTCTTGTTAAACCTGAGAAGAAACGGAGTCCTTGTGTCAGCAAAGTGACCTGCCTGTGCTTCTCTGTTTTGCAGCTGGCCCCATGTAGGATCCAAAACTCTGATACGGGACATGTGAGGCCAAGTGAAGATGCTGTGAACACAGCAGAGACACTCGCGGGGACGGAGGGGATGAGCAGGTCCTGCACAGGGGCAGTAAGAAATGGGTGAAGAGCACAGCCAGGCGTGCAGACTCCCAGTGGTGGCAAGGGCTATTGAAAATGCAACATTCCTCTTCTCTTGCTATCATCCCTAACTTCAGTTCCTTTTAATACTTAGACTTAGAGACAGCAAGTTCAGCATAGTTATTACAAACCTCTGGCCTGCTCTCCTTTATGAAATTGGCCATAGCATCATTCTTTGCAAATCCAACAGCAGCAATATTGAAAATAAATATATGTGTGTTCTTGTAGCTCTAATCCCATAACCATTTCTCTGGATAAAAGAAATACATTGAGCTCCTTTGGGTTTCCCAGAAAGAATTACATTTTGTATGAAGGATGCTTGGGGCCTGATTTAAGTGTTATCACTGCCTCACATTCAAGAAAGAAAAAAAGGACGCTGTGAAGAAAGTGGAGAGCACAGGTGAGATATGGTTGTTCATAAGTGAATAGATTTGTAGCCAGTATCAAGATTCTTCTGAAGGAGGTATGAATGGAAAAATATGTCTGTGAAATCACCAGAGGAAACAATCGAGCAAAGGTGGGAAGAATGGCAAAATCCTGCCGAACCATGAGGAACATGTTCCCCTCTCCAAGCCCAGAAACCTGGTGCTCTGCAGAAGTCCCCACACAGGTGACTTGTCGGTAGAAGAGTTGTGTTTGAGTCATGGGAGGAGGGAAGCAAGGTTACAGCACATTCCACATGCTGTTTCTCTCCTGCTCTCCCAACAGGAAGGTATTCTGAACAGAAAGACAGCGCACACTGATCTTGCCTAAGATTTATGGAAGTTGAGGCTGAGGCACCCATCATGACCACTGGCTCTTAGAGGGTGTGAAAGACTGAACCAAAACCCACATCATTGTCAATCAAGAGGAACCTCAGAGACACAGTGAGGACCTGACAGTAGTGCTCTTCTAATTTTGTAAACAAGTGAACCTGGCAAGACCTCTTGGACATAAACCTTGGAGCTTGCAAGTACATGAAGGAGAAACTCTTCAGAGGGAATGAGTTTGAGTCACTGAAATCTGTTTCATTTGAAAGAAACACCACCGTCACTTCTTGTAAGATCCTATATTTGCTTATTTAATTTACTAAATAAAGACACAGACAACTAGGATCTACTCTGCCCATCTTGAGACTGAAGCTTGGGCAGGCCAGCAGCACCAGAGAGAGAGGAGGGGACATAATTCCCTGTGGGTGGAGGTTACCAATTCTTAGCACGGGAACAGCAGAAAACATCTCTCAGGTTTCTGGTGGAGGAAAGGGAGATGGAGCTTGGTGGAGCAGAACTGAGCCTCTCTGGCCTGTGCAGTGAGATAATCACGGCCACAGTGACACCCAGCAGGGAAGAGAGATGTTCTTCCTAAGGGATCCGTCTGTCCCTCCCCCAGGCCCAGATGTGCTGGGTGTCCACGAGGCTGGGTAGTCTATAATTGCTGCGAAGGGATTCACTAATCTGCACTAACGACGCACCCCACTGGCAAAGAGCTCCTGGGCGTGGGGAGGGCAGTGGTGGGGCAGGGCATGCAGGAGGCTCTGCTGGGACGCCTGCCGGACGCTGAGAGGAGAAGAACCCTGCGCGGCACCCAGCTGGCAGTGTGGGGTGTGAGCTGGCCGGGTCCCATGCTGTGCAGTGGTCCAGGAGATGCTGGACAACTTCTGAGGGCACGAGGAGCAAGGAGGGTGCAGGACAGACCCAGTAGGATATGAAACAATGAAGAAGAATGGCAAGTAGGAGGGACTGAAGAGCTCTCATTAGTGTGTGACATAATGATGTTGAGAATAAAATTGGTCCAGACAACAACGACTTGAAGAGAAATTCTTTAATTGCCTTCACACCATTGGTAGGGAGCCTGGATAATGCACTCTGCTCACGTATGGACACGAATTTCGACCTAGTTGTGCTCCCAAAATCTGGCTAGGAGCATCACATAATTGGAGTGTTAAAATCAGCAAATGTTAAAATCAACACCTTTAGGGAGGAATGAGGGAGCAAAGAGGGACATTGAATGTCATGGCAGGCAAGGTCAACTTTTTGAGTCATATCTAACTGTAAAGCTTACAGATCTGTGTCCTAGCAGAGGAAGCAGAAGATGGAAAATGTATGGGACCTTCCACAACCCACCAGATCATCCCAGTAAGCCTGGCAGCCTGCTCTGCAAACGTCTTTGTGATGTGCATGGAAAAGAGCTTGTCTTGTTACAAGGGACTTATCTGGAGAGACTTGTGCTGAGAACTGTATCCTAGTATGACCCCAAGGTGGACTTGAGGGACATGGTGGCTAAACAGCTGGACATCTGTAAAAAAATGATGGCTAAAATAAGACTCTGCCACCATCAGAGAAAGACATTACAAGAGAAGCAGGGCCTGTGTTTGGCACAGACAGTATCTTACTAGAAAAGAGGGTCCTTTTCTGGCAGCTTGATATCTGGGAGGGTGTTGATAAACTGGAGATGGTTTAGAGAAGAGCCACAAGGACTGCACGGTGCGGCTCTCACTGGGGAACACCAAGGACACAAGCAATTTAACTGCAGACCACCAGCCCCTAAAAGGCTGACACGAGAGGGCTTTTCAGCACTGCACCCAAGACCCCAACTGCATCCAGAGGCAGGCAGCTGAAGATGGTTCAGTCTAGACCACAAGCAAAGAGAGGTTTTATTTTTAACAAACAAGAGCATTTGGCCATTAAAAGGACCATGGTCTGCTGAGCGTAGCAGTGCATTCTCCATCATGGACAAAAGTTCAAGTCACCTGAGACATTTTTCCCAAGATGTTTAGTTGAAATGCAGTTCTGAGACCTGAAGGATATACAAATTCAGATATTTCTTTCTCAGTTGCTATTACCTTTCCAAAAGTGACTGTATTCCTGTTTTGGGGCACTGCAATAAATGGGTGACTTACACAAGTTCAGGGCCTCTGATTTCATGCTTACATCTTCCACGAGACAGACCAGATTGATTGCATTTTTTTTCTTAAAAATAGCACTGCGAGTACCACAACGCATAACAGCATCAGATGGCCAAGTCATCCTGGTACCACTCAGCTCCACAGACAGGAGGGGGCGAATGCCAGACCCTCTGCTGGGCCAGGTGAGGCAGTGGGAAGCTCCCTGGCTCCAGCTGGGTGCTGTGGAGAGGTCTGCAATCCCCTGCTCTGTGGTCCTAGGGTGGCCTCCCTGCTTTGAGCAGCAGACAGCAGCGTGGGAGAAAGTCTGTGGCGGGCTGGGAATCGCGTGGGTGCGGGCACAGCTCGGCTCGGGGAGCTGCGCCTGCCCAGCCTGTGGGGTCCTGCCTGGGAACCTGGCGTGGAACACAGACAGGCCACTGCTCCAGGTGACCGCTGCTGGCCTGTCCATCCTGCAGACAGCACCTCAATGCCGGTAGGAGGTTCCCTGCCTTTCTCATGTGGTGAATGCTTTCCCATGACAGTTTCCACCCTTCCTGTAGTTTTTTCCTCCCCTAAAGCCTGAGCTGATGCCAGGAGACTGTCTGACCCTAAGGGAGAACGTTGCTGGTGTCTGGCACCCAGACATCACCTCTTCCAAGAAGCTCTACATTCCTTCCTAGCTACCCCCAACTGACCCAGGAGAAAGGTGTGAACGCTGCCAGCAAGGAAAACAAGCAGCTGTTTCCAGCCTCTTGCTGATGGACCAGGCTGCGAAAGGGATCTGCCTGAGGTGCTTACCAGTGCAGCAGGACCAGGCTTGAGCCAGGGGAGGGAGGATGAGGTGAAACCTCGCTGGGGGCTGCAGGGCGGGCGTGCGGCAGCACAGACTTGCTGGCTGCAGCCCAAGCCCAGGCAGGACACAGGCTGCAGTGATGGCGGTGCAACTGGAAGGGGTTTTCCAAGAAGGTTATGCATGACTGTGGAAAAAGACAGAGGTACTTTGGTAAAAGCCAAAGAAGAGCAGATTCCCCTGTACCTACAGCTGCAATTACATTCAGCCATGACTTGGCACATGCTCACTGTCTCTTCTGGCTATTATTTTAACCTTCGGCCAATCATGCAAAGCCAGAGGACACAGGTTTGATCACACGGGTGGGATAGCCGGCCAGAGCTGAAATGTGGCTACACAGTAAAGATAAGGACAGAGGAGCTGGCTTGTAGCCACCTCCTCTGCTGCCCAGCCTGTTCCCAGCCTGTGGCTCTGCAGTGTCTGTTCTTGCTGCGCTTCTCACCCAGGGAACCGAGGAGCCTGTTCCTGGATGGGGCTTGAAGGGATTCGCTGTTGCAAAGTGTCCGTGTCTTGACCACACTCAGGAAGCCCCATGTGAGGAATATCTCCTCTTCTGTGGCAGACAAGACCTGAAGAATTGGTCCTTGCCACTGCTCCTTGCTCTCCCGCCCTGACACTGCTTGTCTGCTCAAGCTAATGAGATAAAGAGCAGCATCTCTCTCTGAGACTGGACACAACCTGATATGGCACTCAGAATCTTAGCAAAAAGTCCCTAAACCAGGTCTGCCACACAACCACTCAATTCAGAAAGCCCCACACTTGTGTAGCTCCTGCTCAGAAGCCCTGACCCTTGTCCTCTCACTGGCTCTGGCTACCCACTGTGCCGTTGAGTACTCTGGCAGAGCTCCTGGCACGACATCTGGGATAATCTGCACCGGGTAACTGAGTGCCACTGAGGCAGAGACACTTGGCCCTTCCTGAGGCAGGTCTGTTCTGCACTTCTCACCTGAGCCCCGCTCCAACGTGGCCACTAGCTGCATCTTTGCAAGGGGTGGAAAAGATTAAGTACATTGAGAAGCCATCTGTGGCAAAGACAAGAAAGGGCAGCCTATACTGGCGCTAGAAGAGAACAGCCAGCCCAGAAAGAGAGGGGCAAGTGTGCGTGCACACACCCCCTGCGTGGGGTGCTGCTGGGGCCGCGTGGCTGGGACAGCGTCGTGCTGCGTTGGCCCAGCCAGGCCCGCGGCACCGGCTGCGCTGCACTGCCCGCTGTCACCGACAGACACCGACCGGCACTGCCCCACAGGGCATGGCTTTGCTGTGGCTCCCTGGGACGCACTGGGCTGGTGGCTGCAGGTTTGTGCTGGGTGAGGGGGTGTGCTGCACTGATCAGGGCTGCCCCACGTGCTGGCCGCTGCTGAGCAGCCGTGTCCTCTCTGTGGTATGGAGGATGCTGTTGCTCTGATAGCAGGAGGAGCTCTGCAGGTGCCTGCCTTTAACAAGATAGGTAATTCCCTTTCAGTCCTTTAATCAGGCACTTTTAATCAGTATGCCAATTGCTTTTTTCCTTAGCAAACAGCTCTTTCAATAATGTTTTTTGCTGCATCTGCTAGGTTGGGAAAACACTGTTCCCAGAAGGGGCCATGTCTTAGTTCTTTGGCAAGAGGTTCCCACCATGGAGGCTGTAGGACTGTGCATGGTGTAGGTCCCGCTCATCCCTGGCCCACCCTGGGGATGAGCACCCAACAGAGAAGCCACTTGCTGCTCTCAGACTTCTGGATGCCTGTGAAATAGGTGGTAACCCCAACCCAAGGTGACTATTTTCCTGGCTCTAGAAGTCTTTAGCCACAACTGGCTGTTGCCTTGCTGAAGCTGTGCATCTTCTCACACACTGGAACTGGAGAAGCAGCTGTGCCCTCATTGGTGGCTCCTGCCTGGCTTTGCAGTTCACCTCCCAGGCTGCCTGAGCCGGTCAGCACGACTTTCAGACTGCTCTGAGCAGCATGCAGAGGTAACGGAGAACCCCATAAGCCCCAGGAAGGATTATGTGCTTGCTGCCAGGATGGGGGCATTCCTGGAGATGCCCCATGCTTGTGGTATCCTGGACATTGGATTTTCCAGAGGAGAAAGTATTCCACCTCGATCGCTTCCTGTGATGCTTTGTCCTTGTGTTAGGGAGAAGAGTAACCAAAGCAGCAGTTGCCTGCTTTGGGGTGTGCACTGTTTCCCAGATCTCAGCCCCATGAGGCCCTTTTTATTTCTTCCCATGCAAAGTTTCTGGGCCAGGACATAGTGCTGCTGCTCAGTCATGAATCTCCTGCCACTGTGCAGCTGCCGTGGGTGAGACGGGCTGAGCACCATCCCACAGCATGGGCATGACCGAGTGAAGGCGTTCCTGCCTCCAGCACTGACCTGCCGCCTACATGCTCCCTGAATGCTGTTGCCCGTTGCAATAAAACCAGTGCTGCACTCTTAGAAGTCACTAAATTCTCCAACTACAGTTCCTTTGACATGTCTATGAAGGTGGTTTTGTCACCTCTGCTCAGACCTAATATCCTGCAACATTCTGGGGCAGCGACGGAACTGGGAAGCACGAAGCCCAGATACAAGGTCTGGTTCCAAGCAATATCAATACATTGGGTGAAGGGAATGAATCCTACCAAATACTGTGAGAATCATTTACTTGCCACCTGCATTTCAGGTGAAGCCAAAGCCCTGTGTCCAAACACATCCTGGCTGGTAGACATTTTGAGGCACACAGAGGTGTAGGATCCAGCCTAGAGGAAGGGAGGCTGCAATGCAACCTAGATAGAACTATTGAAAATAAAATAGGAGTGGCAGTGAAATATGTGTTTCATGACAGGGAGAACAAAAGAGTTTGTGGTGAGTGGTAGAGTAGGCTCAAGTTTCATCCTGTCAGAAAGATGGTGTTGAGCTAGGGACAAGGTGATGAAGGACATTGTGTCCCAGGCCATACTCCTTTGCTGTGCCGCGGGTGCCTGGGGCAGGGACAAGAATCAGGCAGCTTCAGGACAGGGCAGCAGCCAGAAGAAGAGCAGGTTGCTCTGGATGAGGCTGTTTCCACACAGCTCTGCTGTGGTCCTGCACAACCAGGCTCTTCTCCATGCAAACATCTGAGCCATGACCTCCACATACCCGTGCCAGGACTGGGATGAGGCTCCAGCCCTTTTCTTCATAGCGTGGGCACAGCTGAGCTGGGTTCGAGGTCCACCTCGCATAGAGCCGCTCCGGAGGAGCAGATGAGACAGGTTCTTCCTTTCCCTGGTGAGTGCCACCCTGTCCACGGCAGCTTTGAGAAGGGAAGGTGACACTGCAGATGCTACAGCTCCCAAAGACCAGAGAGGGGAGATGTATACACAGACATTTTTCAGTTTCTGGATAAACTTAGGAAAGAATTGCTTCTTTCAGACTTTACTGCAATTAAATTTTTGTTTGTTTTTCTCAAGGAATTGGCATAAGAAATTCTTTTGGGATAAGAATGACCATTTTTGGGGGTCTATAATAAAATACTTTGGTTGGGGTTCTTTAAACCATTCAATCTTTTTGTTTAAAAATATTGCTCTTTCTTTAAAATATACCAAATCAGCGCTTCCAGATTGAAAACCAAGATGTTTTTGCTTAGCAGGCACCAAAATAGAAATAGATCACAGAATCACACAGAATCCCAGAATGCCAGGGGTTGAAGGGCCCTGGAAAGCTCATGCAGTGCAATCCCCCCATGGAGCAGGAACACCCAGATGAGGTTACACAGGAAGGTGTCCAGGCGGGTTGGAATGTCTGCAGAGAAGGAGACTCCACAACCCCCCTGGGCAGCCTGGGCCAGGCTCTGCCACCCTCACCAGGAACAAGTTTCTTCTCAAATTTAAGTGGAACCTCCTGTGTTCCAGTTTGCACCCATTGCCCCTTGTCCTGTCACTGGTTGTCACCAGAAGAGCCTGGCTCCATCCTCCTGACACTCCCCCTTTCCATCTTGTTCCCCATGAATGAGTCCCCCCTCAGTCTCCTCTTGTCCAGCTCCAGAGCCCCAGCTCCCTCAGCCTTTCCTCACGCGGGAGATGCTCCACTCCCTTCAGCATCTTGGTGGCTGCGCTGGACTCTCTGCAGCAGTTCCCTGTCCTGCTGGAACTGAGGGGCCACAGCTGGACACAATATTCCAGGTGTGGTCTCCCCAGGGCAGAGCAGAGGGGCAGGAGAACCTCTCTCGACCTGCTAACCACCCCCGTTTTGCTACAAGATGCTCCAAAAATTTTCTTCTTTTTCATGTGAGGCTTTGAGCCCACCCCAATGCCATATCTACCCAAAGGATCACACATCACCATTGCATGGTCCCTCTCACGGAGACATAGTGGTGTCCTCAGCTGCAGAGGCTTGCTCCCTCCATGACCCACAAGCAGATATTTCTATGGTGCCTTGGACTGTGCACTTGGGGGCTGGTGATTCTACGTCACTGAGCCCCAGATTCAATGCAAATACCCAGGCACTCCTTCCCCACCTCATCTCCATGTCACTGAACTCCTGAGATCATCCTACATCCATATTCAACATCCACCTATTGGGGCAGGCACTGCCAACCCTGAACCTGAAGTTTTGCTTTCATTTTTATTTGAATAAGGTAGATGCGCAAGCCTCAGCCTGCAGGTCGTGCGGGTGTGCTCTGCCGCTGCCCGGGGAGCGCTGCCGTCCCCCACCCCCGCTCCGGCCGGGGAAGCTGAGGGGGCTGCAGCTGCTTCCCTTTTCCTGGCCCAGGGTGGGATGTCCAGGCTGGCCCCGCTTCCCGTGAGTCACCGGCAAATCTCAGCTTCCTTCTGCAGGGCCCTGGAAGCAGAGCCCTAATTACAGGGCAAGACTAGCGGAAACAAGCTTATTATTTACAAGGCTAATGAAAATTAATCATGCCTCCTCCTCCCTTTCTTGTGGGAACAGTCATCTTAAAGAAAGCAGATTATAAAAGCATTATGGGCGACTGCTGTGCTGGTTTTTGGCACTAACCAGGAGATTGTGTGGGGGCTGTGGCTTTTGTTTGCAGGTGACCTGAAACTCAAGGGTTAAGAGCACCTAAAAGTAAAGTGCTGATTGTTCTCCCCACTCCCAGTCCAGGCCTCCCCTCTTCTGCTGGCCCAGGTTGCTGGTGGAGATGGGGAGCAGATGGAGTCTGTGCCCCAGCACTGAGCCAGACGGGCTGTACAGCCCTTTGGTGCTTTTCCAGGCAGCTGCCGCTTCTGCCCATGCCTGGATCCCTTTGGCATAATCTGTCTTCTTGCAAACAGGGAGCCGTGTGGGGCACAGGGCTGGTCCCACCGCAGGGGCTCAGCACCCATCCTGCCCAGGAGACGCGAGTTCCCCAGGGTGGCCCAGCAGAGCGCAGTTAGCCCCACGCAGGCAAGCGGATCTCCCGAGTCAGGTGACTCCACGTTTCAGCTGCTGAGCAATGCGCTGATGGAGACTAAGACTGTGTGCAAAGCCAGATGGAGGAACACATGTGAAGGAGTAATTCGTGTTGCAATGGTCTGGATAAACAGAGCATCCTGTACCAACTGGAGCCACTGGTTCTAGAGTGAGTACTGCTGGCCTCTTCTGCAGTAAAACAGTGAACCTTGTCAAGTGCAAAAGGCATTACCCTCACTCAAACCATCACCATCACTCAGGGGAAGCTGAGGCGTAGGATAGGGAAGGGCAGTCATGGAGACAGGGAGAGACCTTCAGTCGTTTGAACTCTGCCAAGTGCCACCTCCTGTCGTCCCCACTGTGGAAAGAGCTCCCAGGGATGAAGCGTCGCATGCCCTAAGTGCTGAGCTGAGCCCAGAGCTGCTCTATCTGCCCTCCATGCTCACCACATTCCCCCTTTTCCAGGCTTAAAGATCTCCATACCCATGAGCAGCCTCCCTCTTCCTGGGGCTGTGCTGGCTGCGAGTGGCAGGAAGGTGAGGAAGAGGCACTGGGAGGCCACCCCAGACCACCCCTGCCAGCTTCAGGGCTGATCGCCTGGACGAGGATCTGGGAGGAAGATGAGGACCAGGCTCCAGAGCCAGGCTGAAGAGAAGCTTCCTGCTTGGCCTGTCCAGGCAGCCCCAGGAGAGTGCTGTGTGGAGCCTGCCCCATAGCTTCTGCAGGCTACCACGATAATTAACTGCTGCTTTGGAGAAGACAGGAAACAAGCAGGAGGTCAATTTTCAATTTCCCAGATGTGTATAACCAGTTTCTAGCAGGCAGTCTGAAAATAAATCTCCATCAGCCTAGTTACCACTTAATTAACATAACTAGCAACAACATGTATTCCCCAGCCCAGACAAAGCCAGAGCTCATCCACTATTGATGTACAACAAGACGGAGCCAGGGCTGGGGCATGGCTGGTGGTAATTCTCTAGCCTGAAATGTCAGTCCTGCTGCCCAACATGCTGGAGTTGTCCTGCTCAGGCAGGGAAGCGCTGCCTCAGCTTCCCTTGTATGGCTCCAGGTCTGGGATGGCTGCTGTGATCTTCCACAGAGCTGGCTGCTTTGGGGGGCAGTTGGCATGAATGACTAAAAGAAAATGGGTGAAACAACCGGAGTTTGTTTATTTTCTGCACAGTTTGGAATAAAGAAGAAAAGAGGGCCCTGTGAGTGCAACACTTTCTTGTGCTATCGCTCTGCACAAGAAAATCCCACTCTTTCCATGAGAAAACGATGCTCAGTTTTCAGTAGGAAAGTGTGAGTTTGATAAGAGAAGAATGTTGGCCATTTCAGAAAGAGAGTTTGGTAAAAATGGCAATAAGCATCCTGGAGCTGTCATGGAAAATGCCACCACATCCAGGCACCAAAGCCCAGCACAGCCCCGGGCTCGCAGGGGCAGCAGCGCGGGCAGCCCGGCTGCTCTGAGCACAGACTCCGGAGACCCCCTCTCCTCAGCACCCGCACCTACATCACGTGCAGAAAACCAAGTGCTGTTCTGGCATGGGTCCTGTCCTCAGGACAGGTGGGTTAGGGTCTGGGTGCAGCCAAGGTGGGTGACGGTGGGAGCATGTCCCAGTGACCCAGGTGCAGTGGAGCTCAGCTGCGGTGCTGCCATGAAGTCTCTGGAGCAGGTCATACCATGAAGGGAGTATGAGCTCGTATCAGACCCAAACCACCCTCTTAGGAGCACCAGCCCAGAGAACACCATTAACCTACATTTGGGCATTTTATCTCTAGCTTCTGAGAACGAGCACACTTGGCAGAAATACCTTGGAGCAGGTCTCCTGATGTGCCAGTCAATAAGTGTGGGGTGATGTCACCCATTCAGCTTCTTGTTCTTGTCTCTGCTACATGTGTTTTATGAGAAAGGTCAGCTTAAAGCAAACCCAAACCTCTTGAGCTGAAGAGCCAAGGAAAGTAGTCAGGAGATCAGAATGACCAGTAGAGTGGGGAGACTGGAATGTGGAAACTAGAGCCATGCGAGGTCTTGCACCAGCCTATCAACAGTAAGATATCAACCCCTTGCCTGCCTGGGAAACACCAAACGCCCTTCCGGGCAGAGCCATCCAGGGGGAGCTTGCCTCTCCTGTCGCTAAAGGGTAGAAGTCTCCCCTGAGCTGGCTGCTGGCACTCAGGCTGCACACCAGTGCCAGAGCTGCAGTCCCCCTTCCCACACAAGCCAGAGCCATCCCAGGCACAGTTGATACCCACTGAGCCAGCCTAAGCTGGTGGCAACCCTCCTGGGCTATGGCACACAGCTGCACACCCTGCACACCCAGCAGAGCAGACCCTTCAGCTGGCCGCCTTCTCTCTGCTCTCTTATTTACTCCCTACTGGTGATTTCTGCTCACACGCTCTCTCCTCACCCTGGTTTGCAACCAGAGGTGACACTATTCCCATGAGGGATCTAGCAAAGGAAGAGCATATTGGCTGTTAGCATTAGCCCAAGTGAAAAAGGAAGGAGACACAATGAAAGAATCCATTTCTACTCCTAGCATCATCCCCCTTGGCACTTATCTTCAAAGCACTTTACAAACATTAACTAATTAATCCTCCCAACACTCCTGGGAAGAAGAGACATATTAATATGAGTCTTATCTTAGGCGCCTGACAAACACAAAGGATAGATGGGGCAGGAGATACCAGGCAGGCAAAATGGGCAGGTCTTGCCAGTTACTCTGTTCTTCCTGTTGAACGTGAGGGTCCGTGAGTCAGTGATGTGTCCCAGGCAGCTAGCCAGAGTACCCAGGAGCTGGAGGGTGGGCAGGACTGGAGGAGCTGGAGCGGAGGGCAGAACAGAGAGTGTTGCAGAAATACAGGAGAGAGAGTAAAACTAGAGCGGAAAGGAAGAAGATGAGCCCTGTTGTCTGCACAAACAGACAGACTGTCATAAAGGCAAATGCTGGAGGATGGGGAGCTCAGCAGCTCCCCTGGACACAAGGGGAGAGACCGGCGAGAAAGGGACCTGCAGGAGCACATAAGAGGGACATCCCGAGAGCTGGGCTGGCCAGGAGCAAGGTGGAAGCAAAGGTTGGTGCTTTGTTGCCAAGAGACCATCCCTCCTCAGTCTGTACTGCCTGACCTTCAGAGTTATCCCTCTGAGTGACCTCCCTCCTCCCCTGGAAAGGCACACGACCACAGCGGACGGGAGGTGATGTTTGCCGGAGCACACCAGGACAGCGCTGCGCCGCAGCCGGAGCTCTGCGGCTGCTCACTGGGAGGACCCAGCGAGCTCGTCCCAGGATCTTCCTGCACGGGGACAGGTCAAGGGAGCGGGTGCACAGCCAGAAAATGGCAAAAAGAAATTTTGAGCTAAGTAATACTAAAATTAACATTTTTTGAAGCAACATTTAAAGTCTAAATTATTTTATTTGGACCCAGGCAAGATCTTTCAGTTCCAGCTTTGGCAAAATTTTATCAGTATCATAAAATTAGACTAAAATGCAAAGAAACTGACACTGCTGCCGGAGGAAAGTATTGCGGTTAAGTATTTTGACTTTTTTTAAAAAAAAAAGGATTTTGCCCTGCACAGTTTGACAGGTGAGTTCCCCAGATTTTAAAAAAATAAAAAAGCTGTTTTTTTCCAACTTAAAAAAACATTTTGGCTAAAAAATTCCGCTTGTCACAGCTCTTCTGCCTGGTGCAACACAGGGGGAGCCTGCAGTCCTGCCTGAACTGAACAGCGACAGCAAGGGCTGCCTTGAGCCCCGGCAACCCCCGGTGAGACCCTTGGGCTGGCGGTGCCTGCAGGGCAGAGGCCACTGCCGGTGCTGATGAGGCGACAGGGGCGGGTGACAGGGCTGGAGGACCTTGCGCCCTGCCCGGGGCGCGCACCCAGCGGTGTCGCAGCCGGGGCCGGGAGCCCTTTCCCACGTGCCGCTGCCGGGGGCACAGCTGGCTGGCAAACCTCGGGTCGCCTGCTGCTCCGCAGCCCTTGTGGGTGACAGGCTGGTGTTAGGTCTTTGGGCTCAGGTGAAGAGATGCAGCCTTGCTCCCTGAGGCCAGCAGCAAGGCTTGGGAGAGGAGACAGTCACCAGTGGATGACAGGACAGGGAAACATGGGCCGGACCTCTCCAACATCCATGGCAGATTGGTGTTTCACACATCTTGGAGAACCTGCCAAGTGTCCAAGCCTTCTCCATGGCTGATGAATGCTGAGGGGAATCTCCTGCTCCGCCTAGTCCCTTCTGTCATGCGTGGCTTCAAGAGTGAACCGTCCCATGCCATCAGCATTGCCTCTTCTGCCATTTTGTATCAAACATCCTAACTGTACAGTAGTTCTAATTGCATTCATCTCTCCTTATTGCTGTGGCATGATCATCCAGAGACTAAGAATTCATGAAGCAATAACACAACATGGCCTCCATGTCCAAGGTCTGCAGATCTAACAGGAGCAAAGGGACCATTTCTGCTCCTACACCTGGTCCTGTGGGACCTGGGCCGGAATATGTCACCCATCTGCACCTGCAATTAGCCCACAGCCTGGGTTGCACCAGCCTGTTATATGAAGGAGTTATCATACCCCTAGCTATGGCCATGTTTAATCTCACCTCCTAACCCCCATCCTCTGGCAGTCTTCTGCAATGCTCCTGAGCCACAGGAACAAATTATCTTGTCTGTGTGCTAGTTCTTGTAATTTCTGACATGGCATCCTTAATCCTGCCTGGAACATGATAAACAGATCAAGTATCTTAATTCTTGCACTGGAAGGCAACTTTATCTGCAATTTCTTAGTGTCCCCTCTGAAACACGGAGCCCAGAAAGAAATGCAGCTACTTTAGCAGTGATTATGAGAGGACTAGTATGGGCAGGGAGCCATCTCTCCATTCCTGTTACACATTGCACAGGACACACGTAAGGAGCCCCTGGGCATAACAGCTCTGCTCTCCCTGCAGCACCTTCCCACAGTGCTGATTTGTGCTTTTGCCTGAATTTCCAGCTTAAACATCTCCAAACATTGCACCATTTCTTGTGTTCTTTAGCTGAACTCTGCCCTTCTTCTCTACTCTAGTGTTCACCCAGTAATGCATCAACATATAGCTGTTGCACCCTCTTTCTTTCAACAATCCAGACAAGCCTTGCATACTCTGTATTTGCAGGTTGACTCTACTCCCTTAGGATTGTCCTCACTGGAATCTTGCAGTTAATGTTCCCCTACCTTCATCCCTAAATTCTTTTTGAGATTACAGAATCACAGAATAGTTTGGGTTGAAGGGACCTTCCCAGCTCCCCCAGTCCCCCTGCCATGAGCAGGGACATCTTCACCAGCTCAGGTTGCTCAGAGACCCGTCCAGCCTGGCCTGGGATGTCTCCAGGGATGGTCCATCCACCATCTCCCTGGCCAACCTGGGCCAGTATTTTATCACCCTCAGTGTAAAAAATGTCTTACTTGTGTCTAGCCTGAGTCTCCCCTCTTTTAGTTTAAAGACATTACCCGTTGTCCTACTGCAACAGGCCCTGCTTAAAAGTCTGTCCCAGTCTTTCCTACAGGCCCCTTTTAAGCACTGAAAGGCCGCACTAAGGTCCCCCTGGAGCTTCTCTTCTCCAGCTGCACACCCCAGCTCTCCCAGCCTGTCCCCCAGCAGAGCTGTTCCAGCCTCGGATCATTCCTGTGGCTCCTCTGGCCCCTCTGCAGCAGCTCCATGTGTGTCCTGTGCTGAGGACCCAGAGCTGGACCAGCACTGCAGGGGGGTCTCACAGAGCGGGGCAGAGGGGCAGGATACCCCCAAACCTGCTGTCCACAAGGCTGGGGATGCTGTCCAGGATATGATTGACCTTCTGGGCTGCAAATGCACATTGCCAGTTCATGTCCAATCCTTTGTCCACCAGTGCCCCCAAGTTCTTCTCCTCAGGGCTGCTCTCCAGCCCTTCATTCCCAGCCTGGACCTATACCAGGGGTTGCCCCAACCCTGGTGCAGGACCTTGCATTGCCCTCGTTCAACCTCATGAGGTTCACATAGGCCCACTTCTCAAGCTTGTCCAGGTCCCTCTGGATGGCATCCGAGCCCTCAGGTGTGTCAACTGCACCACTCAGCTGGGTTTTATCTGCAAACTTGATGAGGCTACACTCAATCCCACTGTCAATGTCATTGATGAAGATATTAAACAGTACTGGTCCCAATAGGGACCCCTGAGGGACACCACTCATCACTGAGCTCCAACTGGACACTGAGCCATTGACCACTAGTCTCTGGATGTGACCATCCAGCCAGTTCCTCAGCCACGGAACAGTCCACCAATCAAAGCCACACCTCCCCAGTTTAGAGAGAAGGATGTTGTGAGAGACTGTGTCAAAGACTTTACAGAAGTCCAGATATGTGACATCCACAGCCCTTGCTGAGATAGTTACTCCATCGTAGGCGGCCAGTAGGTTGATCAGGCTGGACTTACCCTTGGTGAAGCCGTGCTGGCTGTCTTGGCTCACCTCCCTGTCCTCCATGTGCCATGATCTTCCCAGGCACAGCGGGAGGCTGACAAGTCAGTGCTTCCTGGGGTCCTCCTGTGTCACTGCATGCCAGGATGCCGCTCCCTGGTCCTGCACCGCGTGCACTGCATTCAGCGCTCCTTGCAGCTGGCTGTTAGAAGGGACATCGGCTGCAATGAAAGCTCCATGCCAAGCGATGCAGATCCACCTGTGGCACTGCGCTGTGTTTGCCACTGGGGCTGGTGTGGGACCGGACCACCTGCTGACAGACAGTGTTGCTCTCTCTACTCTGTGTTTCAGCTCCTGGGCTTCTCCAACCTAACTGCTTCAGGGGAGCCAGATCTGGGATCTCCAAAGTCAAGCCAAGGTCCTGCTGTTTTCTCAGGCCCTGAGTTCAATTGGACCAGTCCAATTGCATCATGGAGAGACCTGCCTGCTGTGCCTGAAATTATAGCTGCTAAATTTTTAAACACAGCAGCATATGAAGGCCAAAACCAGAGACAGGTCTGGAAATACACAGTCTATCTGCATAAGATCACAGAATCACAGAATCGACTGGGTTGGAAAAGACCTCAGAGATCATCAAGTCCAGCCCTTGGTCCAACTCCAGTCCATTTACTAGATCATGGCACTAAGTGCCATGTCCAATCTCAGTTTAAAAACCTCCAGGGCCGGTGAGTCCAGCACCTCCCTGGGCAGCCATTCCAATGCCTGACCACTCTCTCTGCACAGAATTGCTTTCTCATCTCCAGCCTCAATTTCCCCTGGCAGAGTTGAAGCCCATGGCCCCTTGTCCTATTGCTGACTGCCTGAGAGAAGAGCCCAATCCCCACCTGGCTATAACTGCCCTTCAGGTAGCTCTAGAGAGTGCTGAGCTCAGCTCTAAGCCTCCTCTTCTCCAGACTAAACAAGCCCAGCTCCCTCAGCCTCCCCCCATAGGGCTTGTGTTCAAGTCCCTTCCCCAGTCGTGTTGCTCTTCTCTGGACCCGCTCCAGCACTTCAACCTCTTTCCTGAGCTGAGGGGCCCAGAACTGAACACAATACTCCAGGTGTGGCCTCCCCAATGCAGAGCACAGGGGAAGGGTCACTGCCCTTGGCCTGCTGACCACGCTGGTTTGGATACAGGATGGCAGAAACCAGATAAAATACATGATGAAGTTGAAGTGCTGAATTGTTAGTTTGTGTGGACAAAATAATATATAAGATTTGTGTTTGATGACTATAACATGCACACATTCCAAGTGGGATCTAGAGAAGATGAAGAACCATTCCGCTTATTCGTTCTGGTGCCTCCCTATTAATTTTGTTCTCTCCAGTGCTGGTGTTGTGTTGCCTTGTGCCACACTGATGTCTTTGTTCATAAGGCTGTTTAGGCAATATTCACACGGGTCACAGATCACTCAGTTCCCCCATGTGTAGCATTGCAGTGTAGACCTGGATCATGGCGAGGGCAATGAGCTGACCTCTGAAGTGGGCTGTAGTAATTGATTTGACTGGGCTGCAAAAAGCTAGTCGACTCTTACAGTCTCTTCAAGAACTTTTTCTGGAAATGGCTATTATCAAGTTCTGGGAGGCTCAATTCAATAAGGCTGGAGAAAAGCTGCCACAGGGGAGGCTGTGCTTTTGGGGTAGATCTGGACCTATCTCATACAGACACAAATGCACTTGGTAGAAGAACAAGTTTCTTCTGGTCTCTCTATATACAGAGACAGATTCCAGTATAAGAAGTTCCTCTTCCTCCAAGGGGCCCAGCACCAATCAAGCACTAATTGAAAGTTTCAGGTCAGCTCCCACTGCCCCAGAGATACCTCCCTATTTCTTCTGCTGTCTTTCCTACAACAGCCCCAGATCTGATTGCCTCCAGCTCTCCCAGCTTGGAGATCTCTGCCGCATCAGGGGACTGTGCAAACATTCAGCTATGGAGAGGAGACCCATGGGCACGGGACCTCAGTGTCCCACCTTGCCTTTGCCTCTTCTGAGCCAGGGGATGAGAACGGGAGAGAAGCTGCTGAATTTATGGGGTAGACTGCATTCTGCAAGCTGAGCTGACTGATCTGTCTGCTCCAGGCAGATCTCACCCAAAGTTCAAGAACTCAAGTGAGTCCCAAGGAGTCTGATCACCTGCGCTGGGCAGGGAGCTTCAAGAAATGTGAGGGGGTCCTGGAAGTCACTTTCAGGGTTGGAAATCTCCAGATGGGGAATCTCCAGATTTGAGACTTAGACCAAACATGTCACTTGGGAATGACACCAGAACCCCCGAAAAGAAAGTCTCAATGGTCAGGGTATCTGGGATCAGGTTGCAGGGTCTCTGGGGGCTTATTGTGTCTGACAAATGTCCCACATATGAGCATGTGCAAGGCCCAGGGAAAGGCAAGTCCTGTTGTCTCCGCAGTGTGGGACAAAGCATTCACAGCCAGCACAGGGGCCCTCCTGGTAGAAATGCTGGCTAGATATACAACAGCCCCAGAGCAGCACTGAGTGATGGCTAGACATTGCTTACCGCCTACTTACACCCCTCATCCCTTGATCAGTCCACCTTGGCTCCATGGAATTTTTCTCGTAAGGAGGGGTGGGAGGAAGGGGGGTGAGCCCTGCTCTCCCTCCAGATCCCTGCCCAGAGCCGCCTCGTGCCTGCGGGATCTGCGGGATCTGGCTCCTTCCCCCAGGCCTGCGGGTGGATCGCACCAGCTGTGCTTTCTGCCTGTGTCCTCTGGCACCTGCACTCCCTGGCTGTCATTCTCCAAGTGCCTGATTTGCACACTGTGGTCGTCTGAATGCCGTTTGTTGTTACAGAAAAAAAAGCAGCATTTCTGGCCATGACGACTACTGCATGGACCTGTGCGCTGTCTGCCTCAGAGGCATATTGGCAGCCCGTGGTGGTGCAAGCTGCAGCTCTCTCTCCAGCTCTCTGTACGTACTCAGCTGGCTGTGGGGTGAGATGGGGTAGCCTGAGCCTGCAGCCCTGTGGGGAACATCCTGCACCCCGCAGGCATGGCAGTGCTGTCAGGGATGGAGAAGAGCAGCAGTGGCAGGAACGGTGGGAACCACAGACCAAATGAAGAGGCACCTGCTACAGCAGATCTCTGGGGGGATGCTATAGGGTAATAGTGGATGTCTCAGTGCAAGCAGCAGCAAGGGTTTCCATCCCATGTGTGAGTCTCATGCTCTGCGGAAGGTCACAAAATTCCCCTTGGTTTACCTGGCCACGTCCCCACCAGCACCATGCTACAACCCAGCCCTGAACCTCAGCCCGACTGTGCCCAGCCCCCTGCCCTAGAGATGTACCCACCCATGGGCATGGTGGGGAAGGCATGTGCATGGGGAGGGTTTTGGAGAGATGGGGGGAACAGCAAAAGGCTGAGCTTAAACTACAGCAGTGGAATGCACCAGTCTGCATTCAACAGGTGCAGGCGCTGCTTAGACAAAGGGGAGGCAACCAGGAGTGCAAAGCAGAGCAGCTTAAAATAGGCCAGCAGTAAAAAATAGGAATAACAAGGGTAGAGGCAAGTCACAGGGATGTTCGCTCTGTGACTCACATGCAACTGAAAAACCAAGATGGGCCAAGGGCCAAGGAGGACCAGCGCCGAAGGGATACACCTTGGTGCGCACCAGGCAGGGAGCTCCCATGCGCCGGGGCTTGGGCTTGACTGGCTGCTGGGAGAGCTGGTTTGTGGGCATTGGCTTTCCTTGGTGAGGGGCAGCCGGGGAACACCCCAGTGGGGCCAGGTGCTGATGCCACCAGTCAGTACAGCAGGCAATTTGGCCTTGACAAAGCTGAGGGAAGGATGAGGGAAGGACGTCCTTGGAGGAAGCTCCACCAGCTCAGTGCCTGCTCTGCTGGGCAGGCTGGCAGGCCATGGGCATGCCTGGGGGACACCAGCCTGAGCCCCTGATGGCCCCAATACCTGCACTCTGCTGCCTTAGTGATGGCTGAGAGCCAGCAGCCCCTGCACATGCTGATCGCCACTTCCAGCCACCCCACGTGCCCACAGGCCGAGCTGCCACCCAGCCCGGGGGGCTGCACTCAGCCCCAGGCTGCCTCGGTACCCTGGGGCCAGGCAAAGGATGCTGGCAGGACCTGCCCAGCGTCTGGTAACAGACACCACCCAGCCAAAGCCACACGTACCTGGGGGATCCGCCAAGGCCTCCCGCTCTTCCTCCTCCTCAGCAGCAGCCCTCCCACTCCTGCTCCCCTCGGCAGCTCGGCGGTTGCTACGGAAGAACTGTTGCCAGGAGATGAGGCACTGGATCCGCTGGATCCCCGCAGTGGGTATCCCGACCAGCCCCACCAGCCGGTGTCAGTGGGGACTGGTCTGGCAGCCACCCTGGGCTGCCCCGGTGCAGCCAGCTCACAGGCATCTGGTGAGTGCAGCAGCACTGGCCGGTCTGGCAGGAGCTGGTGGCAGTGAGTGCCACCCTGGGCAGAGTGTGCAAACACACACCAGCAACACCTGGAGGGAGATGGAGATGGAAGTGACCTGCTGCAGGGCAGGCGCCATGCCCAGGGCTCACCACCCCCCGTAGCATCATCCTCTGGAGGTCAGAAAAACACTACGACCAACAGCATGACACCTTTCTTGCTAGAACCAGACCAGGTTCTCACAGCAGCCTTGCAAGGCTGTGTTTTGCAAATGTAGATGTCCACCATCCTGCCAAACCTCTGTCTTAACTCAGCGATGCCAGACCTGCCATGCTTTCCTCTCCAGGAAAGCACACTCCTTGCAGCTTCTGGGTTGCACTGCTGCTTGCCTGCAGATGGGTTGTCCTGTTGCTTTGTCCTTGTTGGACAGCCCTGGGAAAAACCCCAACAGAAGTAATGGGAGAAGCCCAAGAAGATAGAAGAAAACCTGATCCTGCTTGATATCCCAGGGGAGCCAGTTATGGATCCAGATTACCAGAAAGTGCTGTTCTTTTCCCCATGGGGTTAAATCTTAACCCTCTGGTCTGGCGCAGCACAGGAGTGCCCCAGCAGGTACTAAGAGAGGAAAGGGGAGGAAAACCATGATCAGGGGTGGCAGGACAGCCCTTTCAGAGGCAGCTAGATGTCAGGCAGTAAACGCTGTGCCCTGATCATCTGGGCAGCCCAGGAAGTTCCTAATCAAAGCAGATGGTGATGAAACCTGAAATCCTGACTGTTCCTAAGAAAAATCCAAACAGAAAGGACATCTAACACTAACTGCAAGCAAACAGGCTCCAGGCACCCAAGGCCCTTTCAGGGGTGCTGTCGTCTTTCCTTTTTCTCATGGCTCACTTTTTAGCAGCTTGACCCCACCCTTGCCATTTTCTAACATGAAGCACACACACCTCCACAGGTGAGCAGAGTGTGCTGCAGACACGGTCCCCAGCCACCAGCCAGACCCGCAGGCCTGCTGCAACCTCCCTGTGTCCCCCGGTGCAGGGCATAGCCCTGGGACGGGGTCTCTGCAGCAGGAGCAGTGCTGGGGCTCCCCTCTGCTCTCACACCAGCTGTGTCCCGTCTGGAAGGGGACACAGGAGAATGACAGCCTATCCCAGCGTGGCCTGTGGTTCAGAGGACTTCAGCTGACTAAAGCTCTCCAGCAAGGACTTTGGTTGGCTGAAGTCACCCAGTTACTCTGCTCAGCTCAGCACGCTGCTCTGGGTGCCTGTCTGGCAGCAATGCCTCATGCAAACAGCTAAGAACAACCATGTCCTCTTCACAGAGGCAGAAACCAAGGCCTAGCAGCACACCCAGACATGTTTTGCAGGGCTGCAACTAGGTGTTCAGCTTTCTAGCTCTCTCCCTGTCCCTGTCTGGTTGAGTAATTCAGCTGTTGCCCCAGGAAGCCGGAAAACTCTGCTTCTGTCTGTTGTATGGCAAGAAACAGAAAAAAACAAGTCTACCAGAATGCTGATCCTAACATGCAGTTGTGGGATCCACCACCACTGGGTTTATGAGCCTCCTGTTGGCTCCCCAGCAGGCCCTGGAGAGCTGTGCATGTCTGCATGGTGGAGCAGAGATGACAGCAAATTTGGGAGGCTGAGGAAAGCGCAGGGCTCTGCAACAAAAAAGTGTCTGAGTGGTACCTACACAGAATCACAGAATCCCAGAATGTCAGGGGCTGGAAGTGACCTGGAAAGCTCACCCAGTGCAATCCCCCCATGGAGCAGGAACACCCAGATGAGGTTACACAGGAAGGTGTCCAGGCGGGTTGGAATGTCTGCACAGAAGGAGACTCCACAACCTCCCTGGGCAGCCTGGGCCAGGCTCTGCCACCCTCACTGGGAACAAGTTTCTTCTCAAATTTAAGTGGAACCTCCTGTGTTCCAGTTTGCACCCATTGCCCCTTGTCCTGTCACTGGTTGTCACCCAGAAGAGCCTGGCTCCATCCTCCTGACACTCCCCCTTTCCATATTGATCCCCATGAATGAGTCCCCCCTCAGTGTCCTCTTGTCCAGCTCCAGAGCCCCAGCTCCCTCAGCCTTTCCTCACACGGGAGATGCTCCACTCCCTTCAGCATCTTGGTGGCTGCGCTGGACTCTCTCCAGCAGTTCCCTGTCCTGCTGGAACTGAGGGGCCACAGCTGGACACAAGATTCCAGGTGTGGTCTCCCCAGGGCAGAGCAGAGGGGCAGGAGAACCTCTCTGACCTACTGACCACCCCCTTCTAACCCACCCCAGGTACCATTGGCTTCCTGGCCACAAGGGCCCAGTGCTGGCTCATGGTCATCTTGCTGTCCCCAGGACCCCCAGGTCCCTGTCTCCTACACTGCTCTCTAATAGGTGAGAGACCTGGAGAGGGGATACCAGCAGACCTTTGCAGACTGTGGACCCTGTTGTGCTTTGGGAACACCACATCCTGGGATGAGCACTGGTCACCAGCACTGGTGTGGCAGCCCCACGCTGTGCAGCTGTGGGATGCCCGGGTGGTCGCAGCCTGCTGGCAGTCAGCCAGGCGTGCTGCTCTGGTTTGGAAACTGGGGTACAGACACCCACCAGGTACAGCTGGAGCAGCTCCCATGGGAAAGCTGTCATTCTGGGCAGCAGATGTCACAAATGTCTTGAAAAGGACCACATCTGACACAGTCGCCCTTCAGCTTTAAAAATCTCATTCTGGGTCATTTATTTCCTTGTTTCTGAGACATAAAACTGGACAGGACAGACGGGCAGCTGTGCTGGGCTTGTGTGCCCTGCAGACATCTGTGAATAGGGCCAGTGCAGCTACCACCAGCTGCCTCTCTGCATGAACATCACATCTCCCCAAACCAGCTCCCCAGGGGTTAACGCCCAGCCAGAATGACTAGTCAGTGGGAGCCAGGGCCATGCTGACCCCAGGGCTGTGGCAGGGACTCAGCAACCTAAAAGCAGTTCACAGGGACTTTCCTTCAGCATTTGGAGAAGGAGACCTGGCTGAGCCAAAGCTCAGAGAGCAGGCCGTGTGGTGCAGGAGGGGCTGCAGCTGTCCCACGCACGCACACCGCTCCTTACAGGTCAGTCCCTCTCTCCAAACCCTGCGGCACTGATGACTGCAGCCCTGGGAGCAACTCCCCACTGCAGCCCAGAGCAAGGAGACTGTGGCTGTGTAAATCACGGGGAACATGCAGAACCCTCCATACCCAACCTGCCTCAGGAATGCAATGAGATGATCCCTCCTTGGGCATGAGAAGACCCCTCTTTGGGTGATTAGGCATAGTCTCAGCAGAGTGATTCTTGTGAATGCAGCTCATGTTCATCTTCTTGGGGTCTGGGCAAAAGTGCTGCTACCCAGTGCTTTGCCATGTCTGGCTTTAAGCACCCTGTACACATTCCCAGCTCCTAGAGCATCGAGGCCTTGAGCTCATTGCAGAGCCATCTCTTCCACTCAGGCAAATTGCTCCTGGTGTCTGGGGGCTCTGACTTCACCTCACTGCAGAGCACTTCTGACATCCCATTCCTCGGACACAGGACCCTCCTGAGCATGGCACTAGCACGAACTGCATGCCTGCAACGTGGCAGTGACCTCTCTGAGCCAGGAGATCAGTCAGTTACTAAGTGAGGCCTTCAGCCAAACCATGGAATAGCTTCAAAACCCTACAGCATGTAATATTAACCAGAGAGCCAGAGAGACAAATGCTTGGTCCCAAATAAATTCGGAGAACAAGACAAGAAGGGATTATTGGAAACAGTCTTGGGCTTCCTGCAAACAGGGCAGGGACAACACAGTGTTGCTGAGACATACCTGAGACACAAATTCCTTGCAGGAGAAGGAGATTTTAAACCATCAAATCTCTTTTTCCTAAATTTATAGTAGATGTGTCTCAAATCCCCCTGAACACTGCATGCAGACCCAGGATTCACAGCTGCAATTTACACTGCTGCACACCTGCTCTCATAAGCAGCTCCTCAAGTCTTCCTTCCACCGCTATTGCTAAAGCACCTTTCATCTTTCCTTCAGAAAAAACCAAAACCAAAACCAAACCAAAACAAAAACCCCAAAAAACAAAAACAAAACCCAGTACCAAATACCTTTCTTGCGAAGCCTGGTCTGCAAAGCCAGGCCTGTTGCTGCTGCCGGGGGCGATGGGGTAAGCTCTAGGGCCTCGAGGCCACTCCAGCCTGGCCATGCTCCACCCCACCTGGGAGGGTGTGAAGCAGATGTGGGGGCATTTTGCCCCACAGCAATTCCCCTCGGGCCTGCGGGAGCCCCTTGGGCTGCACAGCCTCCCCCACCCCGACCGAGGCCAGGAGCCTCCTGGCCAGCCAAGGCTGCACTTGGTGCGGTGCCACTTTGCACTTCAGCAAGAAAATTCCAAAGCTTTTCACTGGCTCAGGGTCCAGCAGCCAATTTTTTCATTCACAAACACACAGAGCACCCGGCCAACTTGTGTGAACTCCTCAGCTCACAGTGTGGGCTTCACATGCTGAAGCTCCAGGAGCCACGGGCTTACGTGAAAACCCAGCTTGCTTTCCTGTATTTTAAGTAACAAAGCTCTAGCCTTCTGATTGCAGCGGTACGATGGCATGCCAAGTAGCTTGAAAAATCAGAAAGAAGCAAATAAATCTCAGCATGTGGTGTTTTCAAAATCTTCAATCTCCAGCTTTGTAGAAAGCCAGACGTGACATCTGAGCATCCAGCATTGATTGTCCTGACCTCCCATGTACAGAAACACAAGGTGTTTCTAAAACCGCTGCAGTACCTCTCTGCAGATCTCCTCCCTAGGTCTTACAGAGCACAGGAAGCCTGGGGCCATGGGCTGATCTGCATCAGTGAGGATGGAGTAAGCGGGGGCTAACAAGGATGCCTTCATGATTGATCCCTTGGGGGACACAGGCTCCTAGGTGTGCCAGAGGGGCTCAGGGCTCTCTTTCCAGGTGCCCTTGTTACTCCTGAAGATGGAGAGAGCTATGGGCAATCTAGGTGGGTGGCCCTGACCTGATTGTCCTCAGGGATGGATCCTACTGCTGGTGCACAACTCCCATGTGGGAGCACAGACTTTCACCCCAGCCAGCTGCAAGCATGGGCAGCACTTGCCATCAGCTCCCCTCCTCCTGCTCACCCCCTCCTATGCACCCCAGATGCTCCTGCCCATGCAGAGGCTCATGCCCATGCTCACCATGGCCTCTTCCAAAGTCCAGTCACTCTCAAGACCAGTCCTGGTAAAATATTAGGCTAGGTTATGGGATTGCCTCTCCCCTTCCAAGCATGTGTGTGCATGCACACACGTGCCAATGCTCACACACATACACATGTGTAGGTGCATGCATGGGGCAGATGCTGACACAGTTCCCCAAGCCAGAGCCACCAAAAGTACCCAAGAGAAAAAGAGGGAGACAAATCCATCGAGAAGACCCCAGGAGTGCTCAGGTGACACTGGCCAGCTGGTGACAAATAGGATTGCAGAGCCCCTGAAGGAAGAGTCCCTTTGGATCTTCTACCTCCCTCTACAGAGCACTCCTTGCATATGTCAACGGGTTCTGGGGGCTTCCTCTGTGAACCTCGCACATGTCAGGAGGTTAGCTACTTTTCTAACCTCAACATCAGCCTTGCACCAGCATCGCCCGTGTCCTTCCTGCTGGTCTGTGTGTCCTCTGTGCACCTTGCCCAGGAAGGGGACACGGGTTTCTGCCCGGGCACTGTCCCCAGGGGCTGCCTGTGTCCCGCCAGCCTGCTGCCGCGGGGGAGCTGGGGGCACACCTGAGCAGGGCCAGCAGCAGGAACCCTCATCCGCAGGTGCTGACACCCCTCGTTTTGTGCCGCCTGGTATTTTTGGTGAGGTGAACGCTGAAAGGTCAGGCCTCCTCCTAGGGATGTTTCTGCGCTTGAGCTCTGGAGATCCTCCTCTCTGAATCCCTGTTAAGTCACTTAAACCTTTTGGTGCCCCATCTGTAAAGCGAAGCTTGTGATATTTCCTCTGTCTGTCTTACCAGGATAGCTCATAAGCCATTTGGGACTGGAAAAGTCTCTAAATATGAATTTCTACCTGGCTCACACAGTGGATCCCTGGGCTCGATAGGGACTAACGTGATTGCTTGTGCTGTGTCTAGCGAGGAGAAGCACAATGCTGTGGGTGCTTGTTCCGGTGCTCAGAGATGGGAGTTTAGCAGCCATGACACAACACATGCCTCCAAGGCTGCTGTTTCATTCCAAATTGCACTCCCATGTAATGAGCGTGGTGGTCTCAGCTCTGGCATTCACAGACACCAATTTATCTTGTGCTGTTATTTGACAGCAGACTCTTTGCTAAAGGGTCAGGACAGGTCACAAATACCCTTTAAAGATAGGGCTGCTGTGATGCTTGTGTGTTCACACATATTTATGCTGTACAGGAGCGCAACACCTCAAATGAGAACTATGCTCACCTAAAGCTGTGATGAACATGCTTCTTTCGCACTTTCCCTGCTGCGTCCCTGTGCCTGTCCTTCAGGGATGGCTGTGTAACAACAATGCAAATAAAGTTGTTACAGAGTGACCAGAGGAAATGGGGCAGTGCCCATCTCAGCTGACCCTCAGACACCCCTAGACCACCATGGCTGAGCATTCACACTTCTGCTGCCGTGGCGACCCGCACACGGGGATCCAGCAGCAGGAGCTCTCTGGAAAGGTGTGCATTCTAATGGGGCTGCCACACAAGGTACCCAGGGCTTCCTGGGGGGTCCTGGTGGAAGTTTGGGGATTGAATCAGGGAATTAGGCAATTGCACAATACTTGTTATAGGATGGTTCAGAGAAAGGTCAAAAATGGGTAAAGGGAGGGATCCTGGTAGGACAAGGAGGAACGTACAGTCTGTCCTGCCTTCTTATTTTCCTGTGTGGTGCATCCTTGTGTGTGCGTGTGATCCAGATCCAGCAGAGCGTGCAACAGGCGTTGCTGGAGTCAGACCCCGGGGAGGCTGAGGGTCTGGGAGGTGGATGCTGAAAAGGCCCATGAAGAGATTTTTCCCTCAGCTGTGAGCCTCAGGAGCAGGACGGGGCTGTGCTACCTACACCCCCCCACAGGCACTGCCCCGCTGCCAGCGCCGTCTGTTCTGCCCTGCAGGCTGCGTGCCCGGCGGGGCTGGCTCAGCCTTGCTGCTGCGGGACCTGGCAACAGTGCTAGGAGGCGGTTCCTTATCTCAACCAGATCCCTGGGACACTCAGTCCATGGGATTGAACTACCCTCAACAGTCCCAGCCAAGGACATGCTTAGAAATAACATCTGGGACAGGACAGGTTGAGAATCCTATTAATCGCTTGGCTGCTGTGTGGTTTGTTTGCGTGCTGCACCTGAATAAGTACAGCTCAAGAGGGTCATTGTCAAAGTTGCAGCTGGGATGCAGGTCTGGCACAACAGCCTTGAAAGCATGCCAGGAAAGCTGCTTTTTGACACCTGAGGCTATGACAGTAAGATGATAATATATTGAGCCCTACCTCATCCTGTTTTTGAAACTATTTATCGTCAGGACTTCTCATGCTGCAGGCTGGTGAGTGTAACGTGCTGCCAGGCAGGATGAGCTGAAACACCACCAGAGACAAGATGCTATTGAGCATCAGCCTAAAATAGCTTCTGACCATCTCCCACCTGCACCTCTGCACACAGTGCTGTCCCTGTAGGAGCTGACATGGCCATCCCACTGCATTGAGGATTTTTCTTTCTCATCATTTCCATGAAGCAGGGAGGCTCCATCCTTGCTTTATACAGGTTTAGCAGTAAACGGCTTATTCAAGATTCTGTGAGAAGCACGCAATGGACTTTGGTGGGCAAATTCACCTCCCTACCCAAGTCCAGCCCCTCGTGCATCCTGTGGGGCTGCTCTGTTCCAGGGTCAGCATCCTGCTGGTGGCTGGAGGGGCTGGGACAGTGGAAGCTGGCAGCATTGCTCTGCTCTGATCCGTACGCTCCAGCCGCTTGGTGGGGTCCTGGGCGTCCATGCCTGCCAGCTTGCATCTGCCAACTGCTCAGAAAGCACGATTTACAGCTGACCTCCGAACAGCTGCTCATGTGTACGGCAAGAAGCCAGAGCGCTTCTGCTGCACAGGCTATAAAGAGACAAGGAGCTCATGCTGCCGGTGCCGTGCCCCGGCACATGGCGCTCACAGACACAGTGCCCACCGAGCTCCCTGCGGAGCAGGCACAGCCGACCAGCACTCTTGGTCAGGAGAGGGGCTTTTGCCTGAGCATGAAGCAACAGAGCGAAGGTGAAAGGACATTGCATGTCTCAATGCCTCACCCGCTCTGCAGCATCAGTCCCACCGGCTCTTTTGATCTACAGATCTCAAAATGCTTTTGTGCCCTTCAAGAGAGACACGAGGACACGATGATTTGCTCTTTCCAGACCTGCTGTGGCCTGGGCTCCTGCTGAAAACTCTCCCAGTGCACTTGGGGACCAGGGCTGGTGGAAGACTTAGGCAAAGGCGCTTTTTTATCTCAATGCAGCTCCCTGGGGAACTGTGGTCAGCAGAAACTGATCAGTAAAAACACAGAACACACTCTGCATGATGAACGAGCGAAAGGGCCGCCCCACTCACACCTCTGGGGGACATGCGCACTCTATATCCGTGATGTGGGACAGGCAGTACTGTGCCCTGCTCATTCACCCCATGACTGAATCCCACTCTAAAAACGTTGCTTGATCCATTGGAAGGCATGTTTGGAAGCACTTTTTTTGCCACCAAGAAGACAACGTAGTTTTTTGGCAGGGAGGCCACATGCTCATCAGAGCTCCCTGGTTTCCTCCACCTCAGAGAGGGATCGAGAGCAGAAACAGGCAGGGGAAGAAAAAGTGCTGGGCAGAGATGGGATGTTTGTGCTGTCAGCTGCCTTGGCTTCCTGTCCATCTGCGATTATCTAAGAACAGCTGTTATGTCATGCCTGGCCAAGAAAAGGAGTTGGAAGCACAAGAAGGAGTGTGGAAGAGCGCAAGGGGCACAGACGCGCTGTCACTCGTTGCCCCTCGCCTCCTCCTGCCTCCTCGGGCAGCGGCAGCACAGCTGCAGCGAGTCCCTCCCAGCTCTGAGCGCCTGCACTGGAGGGTGCTGAGATCCCTCATCAGCTGAAGAGTTTTTTGAGGATGCTGATGTTGGAGGTGGAGATGGTGAAGTGACAGAGACAGGGAGGCTGAGCCCAGTGGAAGCCCATGAGCATCTTTCCTGGACAGGGAACGCTGTGTCCCTTTGTGAGCCCATCTCCTCAAGGCCGCAGGGCACAGAGCTGGCTGTACGGCCCCTGCTCAGGCTCCTCTCCACTCCAGAGAAACACTGGTGTCAGCTTTAAATTAGCAAGCTGGGACCTAGGTGAACTTAGCTCGCTCTAGGCTTGATGTCACCATGGCCCAGGAGCCACTGGAACCCCAACATTAACCCTTCCTTTGCTTTAAGCTCTCTCTGCAGGGCACAGCAGTGAGGCAGCAGACCAGTCACTCTCAGTGTAAGCACTGGACTCTGAGCCCTGGTGCCTAACAAGACACTGAAGGTGATCAGTATCCCTCAGGACATGCCTTGAGGCCTTTCCTGCAGTTAATCAATTGCCCGGACTGGGAGCAGGGTTTGAATCTGCAAATCTGGCCCCTCAAAGTCAGGGGCATGTCTGCCCCTGCAGCAGCATCTCTGCAGGACAAGGCCCCGAGGGCGAAGCTGCCTCTGGTGCTTGTGCCACATCAGAAGAGGTGAGGGGCTGAACGCTCCAGGGAGAACAGAAATTCGGGTCTGTGAGAGCAAACAACAACAAAGCCCTGAGCCCCAAGTGCTCTGCTGATAATCCCAGATGAAAGGTAGCACCCAGCCTAACCAGGGTTTAATTTGCTGTTGACAATCCAGACGGTAATTATATTACCAGGTACCTGGCTTTTCATTAAGGCCCCATGCAGATGTTACTTTTATGGAGCTGACATAAATGTGCTCATTTGTCTTCATCAAAGCAGCACACACACTCCCTGCCGTCTCCCCTGTGACCTGGCGCAGCACTGGCACTGTGCCCCTTCGTGAAGCCACTTGTAGGGTCCCTTATTCCCCCTGAGCCCAGGAAAGAGGTTCTCTGTAGTCACTGCCTTCAGCCTTGTCCTTGTCACTGGTCTAGCTCTGCCATCACTCCCAGCACTGCCATTACCCCTGTCCCTGCCATCACTCTGTCCCTGCCACCAGCCCCAGTCCCTCTGTCAGCCCCCAGCTCTGCCGCCAGCCACTCCAGCACGGGCAGCATGGACCAGAGGGGACATTTCGCTTCCCTGCAGACAAAGTCCGTTACCTCCGGCCTAGTGTTTTGGGTGAGCCAGGGAGCCTGTCCGGGGGCCATGATGCCCCCCCAGCACCAGTGATGGACACCTTCCCAGTGCCCAGCCAGCCTCGCACCACCCGCCCAGTTTGAGGCGTCCCTGCCTGCCCACTGTGGACTGAGTGAGCCTGGTCTGAACAGAGCAGCTGGCACAGGCCATGTGGAGAAAGGCTATGGCTTGTTCTGCTCCTGGGTCCCATCCGTGTCGTGCACAGGGTGGGCTCCAGCCTGCCCACGGCACAACCTTCCTGGCCAGCTCGTAGGTGAACTGCAGGCGATCCCTTGGTCTCATTTGAGAAGCGAGAGATCAGTATCCCAAAGAGTACAGACAGCATGAGGAGATGGCAGCAGAGTCTGCTTCTGCCTTTACAACATGGGATCCCTCGGTCCGCTGGGGAACTGGGAAGAGGAGCAGGATGGGAACAGGCCAGCTGGCATGGCAAGGCTGGGGAAGACAGAAAGGCATAGACCGATCACCGTGCAGCCCCCTGCTGTTGTCTGTGCAATTTTTGTACAGGTAATGCACAGAGCAAGTTTGTGCCATTGCCAGTGCTAACTAACCCCTCACTCTTAATTTGCTTAAAAAATTCTTTCTGTAGAAATACTTTTCTGGCAGCAAATGTCACTGATCCCTGTTAAAGTGCCTGGCCGCTGTAAAGGAGCAACACAGGAGCCTGGTGCTCAGGGTGAGCTAATGCAGACGGGAAAAGCTCCCAGCAGCTGTCCAGACTGGGGTGGCCAGTTTGCAAGTCAGGAGGAAAGTCAAGCCCTAGGTGACAGACCTCTGTCTGAGATGCATTGCTGAATGAAGTGGTGTTTCTTCCCTCTGACGCATTTGGGCGGGTTGTGCAGGGGAAGAGGGACTTAGTGGCTCACAGGCTTGCGGTGTGTGTGGCACAGTGCATCTTCTGGCTGCCTGGCAAAGGAGAGAAAAGGGGCAGAGCCCCATGGACCATGTAGGGTTCATCCGGTCCCTCTCAGCAATCATTCAGGAACCCACAGATGTGATGACAGAGCTCGTGCAGCTCACTGGCACCTGCTGCATCACAGCCCTGCAGCTGTGAGCCCCAGTCCCTCCCCTCCCTGCATCCTGCAATGGCTGAGACCCTTGTCTGGCACTACCAGCCCATCCTCTGGGCACTGCAGGACCTGCCAGCAGGACAGTGCAGGGGATGCTGTCCCTTGTGCTCACAGTATTGCTAGAGCATTGCGCTGACCCTGTACAGTTACAGACTCCTGCTCTCCCTTGGAGTGGTGCTCAGCCTGGCCCCTCACACTGGGACCATCAACTGCTCACCATACCATCAGCTCAGCACTATCTATGCCATGAACAACTCTCTGCTGTTGTGCCACCACCGACTGCAGGAATGCTAATCCTGACCCGGTCACTGCTGTATTGTCAGTGGTGATGCTCACTGGACCACCTTAGCATGGCATGGATGGATCAAACAAATGGGAAAAGCCCCTGCAGCCACCTCAGATCCAACACCCAGCCAAGGCTGCGGGTTTGATCTGCTGGAGGTCTGACCACAAGTTTTCCCAGAGTTGATGATTATTTCAACGTCCCACTTAGCTGGTCCTGAGACCAGCCTTTCCTTACAGCGTCTGTTTTGCATGATGGGTCCAAATCAATGGTGCTGAGCTCCATGTAGAGCTCTGCTGGACCTGCTGTTTATGGACCAGAAACAAGGGCTCACTTCAAGATGTCTAATACCCAGTTCTCCACTACTTCTTTCACATATTCTCCTGACTATTCCTGCTTACCTCTGGCTACTTTATCATGATGTCTCCAACCTCCTGGAAACTGGAGCCATTCTTTGACCTTCAACCATAGAAAATCACGCTGTCAGGCCCACAGAAGTGTATGGTTTTCCCAGATATCTTATACCTGGGACCTGGGTTGGGAGGTGCAATGCTAAATACGTAAATAATGGCTAGACCCTCTGGATGCCATGACAGATGTCCCTCAGGACAGTCTGACTCCCTGACGCAAATGGGTCAGCCATGGGTGAGATGAACTGCTGGACCTGCTCTTGGAGGCCTGCTTCCAAAGACACATGTTTGCTGCTTCACCTCTTCCTCCTCCTTCCTGCTGTGTCCTCGTTCCTGAGACAGAGCTGCTCCTTCACCTGCTGGAGGGCAAGGCTGTGGTGCTGGCTGCCCTTCAGCAGCACGGGATGCTCCGTGAACACCACTGCTCCCACCAGTCGCCTTGTTTCCCCTCTCCATCTCAGCAGTGTGCTTGCCTGCCTCAAAGACTTTCACCTTGGATTTGACAGAACTTGGCCTGAAAGTCTGGGTTGGGTTCAAATCCTCCGGGAGCAGCATGGGAATGCAGTGTAATAGCACATGGAAGTTCAGATGTCAGCAGCCTGGAAGGGGACGGTCTGTAGACCTGAAAGTGGCAAGCACAACATTCTCCCTGAATCAAGGTCACTTTGTGAGCTACATCACACCTTGTACGGAGTTTTATCTGGGACTGTAGCTCTCCATGTACTCACAGCAGTAGCAACACAAGGGCCTATGCAGGGAGAAAGAATTAAGCTTGTGTGGTGTGATTTGCAGCAGGGACTGCTGGAAGGCCAGGTCCTCAGGTGCTTTGAGAGCTGCAGAAGACACCACCACACTAGTTTGCTTTCTATGAGACAGATACAAACACTCTGAACTGCCCCACCAATCTTGTCAGAGGAGTGGGCGCTGCACAGGGACTGCAGGGCCACTGGCCCCACGGCTCGGGGACCAGCCCTTCTCACAGCGCGTCCTGGGGCTCGCAGAGCGTGCCTGCCCCAGGCTCTGGTGTGTGTGCTGCTGCAGACCAAGACTGCAGGTGACATATGCATCTGGTGAAAGCAGGGACCCCTGAAGGACTTCCTGAGCCTAAAAGCCATTAGCACATCACCACAACCCTCTGGGGTCATTCTGCCTGCTGGGGCTCCAGCAGGTGTGTGAGTCAGTACCACTGCTCTGTTACAGCTTGATTCTGCTGATAATGATGTTTCACTAATAAAAGGTGTTGTAATAAATATTGGTTGTGACCTGTGGCTCCATCCCCTGAGCCAGCAAAGGGAGCCCACTCCATCGGCAGGATGGGGTAGAGCCAGCTCCCGGCCGCGCTCCTGAGAGCCACAACCAGCTGGTGACATGGGAACGGCTGTGCACCATGCCTGCAGGGACTGCTTGCTGCCTTTGTCTCCAGCACTCCCCAGCTAGTTTCTTTTTTAATGTTCCTGAGTCTAAGCACTCAGGACAAAGCCAGCTCAAGTCAGGACTCCCCTGAGGACAAAACACAGCATGTCACAGCCCATGTAGTAGCCAAAAGGGAGGCCAGGGCACCACTGGTGAATCATTCCACAGTGTGAGAAATCTGCTCTGGGTGTCTCCTGAAGCCACAGGGATGACAACAGTTCCCCTGGATGGCCGAGGGGCTCCTTCACAGAGGCTCCCTGGCCCCTGCAGACAGCTGTCAGCTCCGGCTCACTGCTTGGCTGCATTTGGGACTGTATCCAACTTCATGCTTGAGGGTCCTGTCTGCTGAGCCGTTCCCAGGATGCCACACTGTTCCTGTCAGCTCCACGGGTCAAAGCATGTTCAGAGTCACCTTCTGAGATGTGCTCAGGCTGGACTCAGCTGAGAAGGCAGCTCCAGGGCTGAGAGGTGCTGAAGGCTTGCAAACCTCTGATCCTGTACCAGAAGCAGCTTGAGGGACATCTGTTGGCATTCAGAACCACAGGCACAAGGTCTAAATTTACATAGAGTTTGCAGCAGGAAGCCCAGAGACTTCTATTTATTTTTACAAATGGGAACAAAGCATACCCTGATCTAACTGTAGTCTTTCCACATTCACAGTGGTGACCAACTGACTTGCTCCTTGGCTATGAACATGCCTTTTTCTAGTGACCTACCTGGCTGGCCCAAAGTGTACCCTGCCAGTCTCAGGGTGAGAAGCGAGCGTGGCAGTGGATGTCAGATGCACGGCACAAAACTGGCATTGGCGAACAGGGAATGGCGGTGCTGGGGTCACTGTCTCTGCTCTCTGCCCTTGTGAGAGTCGGTCTGAAGATGGAGCAGTATTTGCCTGAACATCGCCATCAGGAGCTGAGAGAACTGAGGCCCTGACAGAAAGAACGCGTGGACGATGACTTGGAGAGAGGCCCAAGGAGATGCATTGTGTTGCACTGGTTTCTCTGATATGATGGGGCTGCTGCTAACAATGGCTGCTCTATGGACTTCACCTGCTGCTTCAGCCAAACCAGCCCCAGCCTCCTGGAAGTGATTGTTATGAGGGTCTCTTTGATCCAGGGACAACAGCTGCTGTCCATAAGAATGTGTTCTCACCTGCAGCTTCAGTCACACCTGTCCCTCACCTGCTCCCTCGAACAATGGCCAACGACAAGGAGCATGCCCAGAAGCTCGCCAAAAGTCCTGAGGTCACCCAATGGACCAGAGAAAGACCCCTGAATGCTGGACATGCAAGTGTTGGTAAAAGAAAGCGTGGATCTTTCGAGCCTGTGCAGTTAAGACTGGGTTGCGAAATCAAGGCAGAGACTGGCCTAAAACAATGGGAGCGAGGGGGGTGAAGAAGCATAAGAGATGACTCCCGAATGGACACTGTCAAGATCTTTCCACCAGAGGATCCTGAACCACGACGGGGGACCGGCAGGACTCCCCGGGACTGGAGACCAGAGGGACGCCTCTGGTGGTAAATGCAACCTCACTTGTCATCTTTACTTTTACTCTCCTCATTTTTTTCCCCTTTTCTTTTTCTTATTCTCTCTCTCTCTATCGCCTGCCGCTTTACGGGCAAATTAATAAAGTAACACTGTTTGACTGAATCATAACCCCTTGGCTTTTTGCTTGCCTTAATTTTGCACTCTGAGATCAAGGTAAATGAACCATCGCGAGTCCATCACCAAGTGGGCCATGACAGCCCTGTTTGGCAGAGCTTTCTGCTGACGACAGGAGGGAAAGCAGTGCAGCACAGGGGTGCGACAGACCTAACAATAACTTCTAGTCCTGTCACACACTGCACACCACACCACCTTTTCCTAGCACCAGACCTGCTAACTGCTCACACAATTGAAGTGACTGTGAAGAGATGGCAAACAGGTGTAAATACCCAGTAATGAAGACTAGGCAGTTGAGCCTGGGGGCTCTCACAGAAGCCCTGTGTTTGTGAAGAAATGCCTTGGACCTGGCCCTATAAGGTTCAATCTCCACAAGCTGTTGCTGTTCAAGATTTGGTAATGCTCATGCCAACAGTTAGGAAGACACCTGGGTATCCCCAGATCAGCCTGTGAATGCCATGAGCCTCCTGTGTCCCAGACTCCTCAGTCCCCAGCCCTCTGGGTGGCTGGAGAGCTGTCACAGAGCTGTGCCAGGTGTCACAGCACAGCGGCTCTGCAGTCTGTGCACCACACTGAAGATGGTGCAGATGGTGTGTGCTCTACTGATTGGTTTTGCCATTAGGATAATACCATAATGCCATTAGGATAAATGTTAGAATAAATCAGGTGCACTATTGTTGTAGATTGCTAAGTAATGTTATATTACACAGCTAATCAACTCCTGCTTCAACAACTCGGAAAATGCACTGTTTTTGTCTCACTGTCTGTGGCTAGGATTTTCATTTGAGGTCATTTATCCCAGGGACTTTGCCTCTGCAGGTCTTCTACAAAAATCCACATAGCAATCATGTCAGCAGGACCCAGAGATCTTTTTGACCATAGATCCTTCAGCAAATGGCCCACTAAACCTTTGTCCTGGGCTGTGTATACATCAACTGCAGTAAGAAAAACAATTAGTAAGGAGAAAGGAGCTATTGTAGCTTGTGCTTTCTCAGTGTTTCACCCCAAAAGATGATGAAGGACAAGAACATCATCTGGAAGCTCTTGGGGAGATACACAACTAGTAAAGGGTAAAGAAAATGAACACCTATGACCTTCACAAGACCTCTTTCTTCAGCAGTTTCTTGACAGACTTATTTTCATTCTTCCTTTTTGGGCACTGTAAAATGTATGCACTAACAGAGAAGAGAGAGAAAGAGACCTGGCAACACGGCCAAATCATTGTTCTCCACCAAACACATCAATCTGTTTGTCTAAGCATGCTGAGCATTGCCTGGCAATAGCTTGTGAGCAACTCAGTTTGTCCACTTAACTGATTTGCCCTTGAATGGCAGCAAAGTAGCCCTCTGCTCTTCACCGGGGGGTCCTAGGGGCACCAGAAGCCCAGGGCTGCCCACATGCGACATTTCACCTTGCCAGGTGGCTCCGAGCCTTGTGGCTGCTGCGGCTGCACCTCCAGTAGGAGTAAAACTAATCCCCCTCATGGCAAGAAATGTTCTGTTGATAATCTCTACAGAGCTTTTGCAGCTGCTGGCAAAGGCAAGGAGGCATGGGGAGGCATGTAGAAAGGCACTGACTGATTCCGTCTTACAAAGCACCTTGTCTACTGTGTGGGTGTTGCAGCATTTGGGCCACTAGAGCCATCAGGTATGCACTGAAATCTGTCAGGCAGAGGGACAACAACCTAAGCTTGTGTTTAAGGCTGCCTCCTCCATCACAGCCTTACTACAGCTGTATGCCTGTCTGACCAAAGGCAGAAATCAGCCTATTTAGCATTGTCATTTTTGCAGTTTGCAATTTTTGCAATTGGCTTTGCTTCTGTACACAAGATGAAAGTCTAACACAAGCCTCCTGTGATTTGTTTGCTTGTCCTAGTCCCTTGGAATTTAAACTCATCCACCTGCAGACTTTTTATCCTCAAGAGGTTCTAGTTCTCTGCATGTCTCCAGTGGAGCACAGATTGGTGTGCCTTCCTCCCACCTGCTTGCTTTAACATCTCTGCAATTTATCCCTGCCAGAGCACAGCCACTCCTGCGCTGGGCAGGCCAATCGGGCTTCCAAGTCACCGGGGCAAGGGGAATATCAGCTGGTGCGCCTGCAATAAATGTTACCACATCCATTGTGGTTTTGTCAAAAGTCTACAACACAGAGGGGCGAACGTGAGATGAAAGGGGGTCATGGCCCTTGTTTGAGCCCCCTCCAAAATGGGCATTTTGCTCTACAGAGAAAAGATAGAGGGAACAGATGCTTGGTCATTTCAGAAATGTTACTTCCCATGTTTGCAGCTTAAAACCAACGTGGTGCTTTACAATGGAAGGCAACAGGGCAGCCTTCAGAGCCTGGCACAGGCATCTGGGGCCTTTTCAGGCTGCTCTTTGATGAGTGCAGTGAGCATGCTGACTCCTGGACGCTGCTGAGTGCCCAAAGCTCCCTGCGATCCATGGGGTCAGCAGCGTCTCTGCACCGGTGAGCATCTGGTACAGGAGGAGATCCTCAAATTGCTAGTGGTCGGACTCTCTTTTCACCATCCTCCTGTGCTCCCAGAGCACTGTCGTGAGTCATGATGCTATATATATATTTGTATATATAAATTTGGAATCAAAGACCCCTCAAGTAATTAGAAATCTACTTTTCCTGCATGGCCCTGAGTTTGCTGGTGCTCCTGTTGCTCTCGTGTGTGCAGCAGGGAGCAGAAGCGTTCTCCCACCCCTTTGTTTTCAGCACTGCAGGAGGAAGAGTGTGATTTCCAAGAAGAATAATAGATTTGTGAAAACCTGTGATGACCTGGGGGACAGCGTGGTACCCAGGGCCGCTGCTGCAGGTGAAAGGGAGGCCATGGGGGCCCCTGCCCAAATGCAGGCTGGACACCTTCCATGCCCCCGCCTTGCCCTCTGCCACCTCCAGCTCTAGGAGAGAGGGGTTCCTCGCCCCCACCCGGGACACAGCCTCACAGATGTGTCTCTGTCCTGGTTTCAGCTGGGATAGAGTTGATTTTTCAGTACCTGGTACAGTGCTGTGTTTTGGATTTAGTAGGAGAAAAATGTTGATGATACACCAATGTTTTGTTTGTTGCCAAGCGATGTTTATAGCAGGTCAAGGGATTTTGACTAGTAGGCTAGAGATGCAGGAGAAGCTGGGAGGGGACACAGCCAGGATGGCTGACCCCAGCTGACCTAAGGGGTATTCCACACCATATGATGTCAAGCTCAGTACAAAAGCTGGGAGAAGAAGAAGGAAGTGGGGGACATTTGGATTGATGGTGTTTGTCTTCCCACGCCACCGTTATGTGTGATGGGCTGTTAGAGAATAGACTGCCTCAGCTTATTCAATCATTTGGTGTACTGCTTCATGCAGAACTTGTTTAGACACTGCTAATACAGGATTCACTTAGCATAAGCAAGTTTGCTTAGCATAACTTCTGCAAGCTGTGAACCTTTGAAACTTTATGCTTTGTAAAGTAAAAAAGGCCATAGAATCTTCAAGCTATAGAAGATAAGAGGAGTTGCATCCCTGGAGATAAGTAAAGGAACATAATTGCACCTGACAGAAGAGAAAACAGAAGAATGGTTTGGCTATTGCCAAGAATTCATTTTTCTCCAGCTGCAGGTGTAAAATAGCAGCTGAAGGTCAGAACTTTAATTGACAGCCCTCCCGAAGAAAATGAAGAGAACCAATGAGGCACGGGGAGATCTCGCAGTTAGCCAGAGTGACGCCCAGGGGTGGGGGCTGGGATTGTGGGGGTATAATTCGCCCAGCCTTTTTCTCCTAAGGGTTCTTCTTCAGGAGGCACCAGCGTGAGCTGCTCTATGCTGCACTTTGCAAATGAATTATTTGTTTTAGAAAGATTTCTAGAATCCGTGCCTGAGTCTCTGCTACAGAAACCGACAAGGAACTTGTCTGGCAGAGCCCAGCTTTCCTGGAGATGGCTGCACACCTGCCTGCCCATGGGAAGCAGTGAATGAATTCCTCGTTTGTTTTGCTTCTATGTGCAGCTTTTGCTTTAACTATTAAACTGTCTTTATCTCAACCCACCAGTCTTCTCACTTTTACTCTCCTGATTCTCTCCCCCTTCCCATCGGGGGAGTGAGCGAGTGGCTGCGTCGGGGTTAAACTGCACCAGTGTCCAGATGAGGTGGCAGCCTGCACTCTGACCCGTGTCCTGACCTGCCATTCACGCTTGTGGGGAGTTCACTGCAGTACTGGAAAACAAATTTTGTAGCTCGGTGCTCCTCCAGGAGGTAAATGCTCCGAGACATGCTCTTCCTGCCACTTAGCTCTGAATTCTGCCCAGGATATATTCACATGTCTGCAGTGCAAGCAAGTCAATGGCTTCCAAAGCAGCTGCTTTATTTGATGGTTTATTAGACAGATGAACTTCTAAAGCCTTGAGACCAGCCTGCTGGATCACAGTGCTGTCTCTCTTAGGCCGGAGAAGGGTTTTGTGAACCTCTATTGTATGCTGCTCACCACTCAATCTGTGAAATGCATCCCAGGAGGTCCCAAGGCCCCACCACCTTCATTGAGCACAGGGAGCCGAGGGTCTTGCAGGATCCTTCTTTCAGAGGTGACATTTTACTCCTCTTTCTGAGACAAAATACAAAGTAGAAAAACCCTAAATTTTTTCCCTACTAGTTGGGTGTCCAATTACAGCACTTGCAAAGCAGCAGCCTTTTTGTTCTCATAGGATCTCAAAGGAACACTTTAAGTTGAGAGGTAACCTGTACCTAAAATGACCTTTGCTTCAGGTGCAGAGCCTGGTGTGTCCTCAGAAACATCCTCCTGACATTAAAAACGTGCTAAGCGTTAGTTTGTCTTTTCATTGGGTTAATATGCCCACTGGAACAAGCAATTTACATTCAATGTTATCACCCTATTTTGAAGTTAAAATAACTTTGGCCAAGTTTCCTCCCTTTTAGTTGTTAATTGTGTTTCTTTTCACAGGCACTTGGATAAACTTTCAGTGAATAGCCCAGCAAGTGTCCTGTGGGAAATGGTGTTTTCTGAATGCACAAACATGCAAAAGGAGGAAAAGAAAGGGAAAGAAATAAAAAGAAAGGAGAAATCTATCAACAATAGGAAGTCCGTGCTCTAGTTATACATAATATATTACTCTGCCACATGCAATTTATCTTCTGACATATGCTACTGTAGCATACAGCATATGTATTAAAGAGGGAAACGCAGAATTAGGGAAAGGCTGAGTTCCTGCAGGTTACACTTCTGATGAACTGTTATTATTTCATCACTGTATCTGCTGCAAGTCCTCGCAGGGACTCTCCTTCAACACATCCTGCAAACAGGGCCGGAGCCATTGCTGCTCTGCATGGCGGCCGCCCAGCACACAGACCACTTGGGAAACAGCCCCTGTCGATCCCAACATACCAGACACTCAGCATGTATGTCACTTTAAACAGGTGCTGTTGTATTGGGGTTTAAGCAGATACCTAAAATTACGCACTTTTTAAAGTGCTTTGCTGAAGGTGACCGGCAGGAGGAAGGGACTAAATGTGAAACAGTGGGTAGAGGAGGCACAGGAGAGCTGTGGGGCTGTGCTGGGATCACCATGTAAGAGACACAGCTGTTAACAGTCAATCCGAACAGAAATGCCCACTAAACTCAAAGAGCAAACCTCAGTAACCCAACTGCTAACACTCTGCAACTTCACAGCCCAAGAAACTGAGCTGCTTCTGACTTGTGATACTTGTTTTTGGCTGACTGTGTCCTTGTGGACATCTTCAGAAGACGAAAGAGGGATGACACTGTAGGAACACCCTCAGCTCCCCACATTGCTCTTCTCAGACAATACAACTTATCAGTGCTGTCGATTCAGGCTTTTTGCTTTCACTTAATCATTTTGCAAAGGCTGTCTTAGCAAGCCCTCCATGGTGCAATTGCCTGCAGTCTGACGAGATGGTCACGGAGGGATTCCAGCTCTTCTCAAGAAAGCTTTTACACGAGGATCTCGGGAACACTTCTCTGCGGATTCGCAGCTCGGCTCCCGATGCTGCTGGAGACCGGCATCACGAGGCATTTGTTTCCAGCATGTTATTCACTGACTTCATTTTCCAGCCAAGAGAGCTTTGCAAATAATAATAAGGAAGGCTGAATGGGATGGCATGGGATGATTAAGCAGGATTTTCAAAGCGGGGCGGGCAGTCCGGACTGCCAGCAGCACCAGCACCTCGCAAACAACTCCCTGTGTCACACGTCCTGTCCTCTGCTGGTGGGACACGTTGCTGCAGCCATTTGCCCCCACGGAGATCAGTCAGCAATGATTGTCTACAGTATAAAATGGCACAATGAAGCTGTGTTTTCACAGTCTCCTTTGTTGTTGTTGTCATCGACAGGTTTTTGATCTCCTTACAGTAGAAACTCTTATATTTATTCCTGCCGTGACAGTTGGGAATGGATGCTGTTACAGTCTTTCTGGACTATAAAAAACAAGTAATGTCTTTCGGTAGCATATGGTTCTCCCCTTGCAACAACAGACACTAGAACTTTCAATTAAGTTTCTGGGAGCAGCGCTGAAACACACATGACTCATTTCAAAAGTGCTCTAACAAGTAAAATGGTCCCATTTTTTGCCAGACCTCCACTCATCAGGAAACAAACAGTATCTGATGTCTTTCTTCCTTCATACACTGACGAAAACAACACCCTTCTCCATTGACACTGAGCTTGGGTAGAAATTGTCCAGCTAAATGTTATAATATTTGATAATAGTTCTGCCAGCACAGAGCTGACTCATTTAATGTAATGTGCTGCTCCCTGAAGATCGCTTTTCAGCACAGCAAACAATTAGCTAGTTCATTCATCCAAGCTTGAGAATAGTAGATAGTTATAGGACCACGGGTACTCTCCTAACGGGAGCTGATTTATCAACAGTCATAATTGTTGCTCCTGTAATTAATCTTATGCTATTTCCACACATACTTACCCCTCTGCTGACACTCCTCTCCCAGTTCCCAACTACTTTTTTGTGCTCAGAATGGCATAGAAATAATTTTGATTTCCAGTCAGTGACACAGAAATGATCAGACAAGACCAAGCCATGGTTCACAGGCTCTGCTCCCCAGCACTCCTCAAACACTGCCCAAGTGGGTATCCACATCCACGGCCGCACACACCAGCCCACGGACACCCGTTGCTCCCTCCCATGGCCGTCCCGGGAGAGCAGCCAGCTCAGCCCCCAGGAGCCCTGCACCGGGTAGCAAACCCCTGCGTGCCTCCATCCCCGAGTCTTCGTGGGGATTGAAAATGGAAGGAGAATCCTTGTCCCCGCTGCAGGTGGGGAAGCAGGGAAGAGAGGAAAGATCATTCGTCCAAGGACATGCAGTGAGCAAAAGAGCTGTTGGATCTAGTGGGAACTGGGATTCCCAGCAAGAGGCTTCAGGAGCTGGAGGCGGGAAGCAATTGCCAACCCCTCTGGCATCTCTGCTGCTCAGCTCTGACTCCTCAGTGCTATTATTTCTGACTCAGCAATCCCGCAGCGCCCGGCGCAGCCGAGGCTCCCGGCACCAGCAGGGCTGCTGTCCCCGACCCCCAGCTCTGGGGCAGGCGCAGCATCCCTCCTGTGTCATCTGCTTCCCAGCCGCTTTCGGCAGCGTGCGGCCTCGGTGATTCAAACCCTGCTGTACCACTCCTTTCAGACACTGCATGTTAGACACTTGTGTTCCCCAGGTCACGGGGAGAAAATGGCAGATCCCTGGCAGCAAGCATTTCTTTATCTCATATTCTTCCAGAAGAGACAGCTGCTGGGATTTTTTCTTCTCTCTAGACTGGGGCTTCAACTGGAGATTGATTTTATTGTGTGCTCACAGCTGATAGTTATTGCCTGTGTGAAGATGGTGACCTCAGCACCCAGACAAATGAATGTAGCAATGAGTTCATCAGCAGCATCCTTATAATTAACACCCAAATACACGCCATGGAAACCAGGAGAAAGGGGGGATGCCCAGGCAAGAATGGGAGGGATCACCACCAGTGCCATCAGAGGGCAGGACCGCACGGAGCTGGTTGGTTGTAAGGAGACATCCCACTGCTGCAGAGGGCTGTTCACCCTCCAGGAGAGGACAAGCATGCCCACACAGTTGCCATTACTGCTTTTGGGGCACTCCCCTCCACAGACATGCTGCTGCAAGGGACACCTCAGTGTCACATGCCATGGACACTGCGAGGCAGGCGGCACAGAGATGCACACCTGTGTATCCATCTTTACAGCCCAGGGGCTGCGTGAGACACCTTGGGGAAACAGCCTGAGCCTCGCCTGGGATGTGAGAGTTCTGCTGTGGTTCTAAATTGCTTCGCAGATGGTGCTGGCCCACTGCCTGTTCCTGCTCTGCTCTCTGGAGCTCCACGAGCTCCTCTTTGCAAGGGCAGGTATCTGCATCTGGTACCTCCTTGGCCAGCCTGTGCTGGCAGGTAAGAGCAGGTGCCCCAGCAACCCCCCAGCTGGTGGCCCAACCATCCCAGCACAGGCAGATGGGTTTTAGTGTGCCCCAGTCTTGACTTTGACTGCTCCTATTTACCAGTGCTGACGACCTTCAGAGAACAGGGGCCCTGGCAGATGCCAACCATCCCACATTTCCCGCTGGCTGCAGCACTCAGGGCTGGAACCAACATGCCGTGACCTCAGTACCTGGTGTCATCGGTGCTTGGTGCCATTGGTGCCCTGTGCCACCGGTGCCAGGCTCCTGCAGTGGCTCTCTGCAGCTTGGCATGGACACGCGGCAGGGGCACCACACGTCAGGATTGCTGGGGCAGTTTTCCAGCTGTTGCTGTCACCCGCACCTGTACCAGCACCTCAATCCTCACAACTGAGTCAAGACAGTTTGTTATTTCTTTGTAAGAGATGGGCAGATTTCCTCGTAAGAGACACCCACTCATGTCCCCCGTGCATTCAGCCCTCAGCTCCCTCCTCGCAGAGCCAACACAACCCTGCCGGTGCTCAGCAACTGGGACAAGGACCTTCTGCCTGACCCACCGGCTGCCCGCGTCTCTCTGCCCCCTAATATTCCTGAAAGTGCCTCCAGGAAGGTGCCCCCACTGTGGGAAAGGCAAAGCGACCTCTTTCTACAGTGTGCCCAGAGCAAGGGAGAGCGTCTGGTGTTGAGAGACTAAATCTAGTTGCTTCTCTTAAATACCAGGTGAAGAGCTTTGGCTCAAAATAGGGGAGGAGAAGTTCAATTTGAAAAGCATTTTATTGTTTTTAAGTGACTACTTTTGTGGCAGGTGTCCTGGAACAGCTGCTCTTTTTCTTTGCAACATTAAATACACTCTTTTGAAACTGCAAGGTTTGGGGCTTTAACACTGAAACTTCACAAATTATAAGAAAATAAGCATAAGTAAGAGGATCACATAGTTCCCAGGGGCATGAGGGTCTCTAGTTTCCATCAGATTAAACATTTCAGAGTGTCACTTTTGGTTTTCACTTGGTTGAGAAGTTTCGCTTTTTCTGTTTTGGTCCAAACCAAACCAATTCCCTCTTCAGCCCCCAGGACTGCCCCAGGAAATCCTGCACTCAACCTGAGCTTTGCGAGGACAACATCTGAGTGGGCTGTTCACCCAAGCCCTGATGGATCAGAATCCTCTGAACCAGTTCAGTACGACTCCTGTATCTCTTCATGAGCACAGCGCTGCTGCGTCTTTCGGGGTTCATCCCCTGAAGCACCAGATAACTCAATCTCCAGCCAGAAAAACCTCCCAGAATACGCTGAATTTGCTGGAAGGTGTGTTTTGCTGGATGTTGACTGAGTTATTCACGTATGTAAGGAAAAGTGGTGATGAAGAGTTCATCTGGGCCAGGTGAGTGCTCAGCCCTTGGCAGGACCTGAGACTCCACACTTGACTGGAGCAGAGAAGGGCCAAGGGAAGCCCCACCATACAGCTGCTCTGCCCGAGCGGCAAAACCCTGCTCACCTAATCCCGCACATTAGAAATATTGACCATTAGCACTGGATTAACGGGAAGGAATAGATATCGGCTCAGAGACAATCCCCAGACCAGAGGAGAGACAGAATTAACCAGCTTATTATTATTATTTAATGCCTATATTGTGAGAGCAGATGAATAATTCGTTTACAAGTCTCTGCATGCAAAGCTGTTACGAAGCTTAATTCATTAGTGCTTGTAAAGTGACTTGAACTCGTGAGATGAAAGGTGCCCTCTGAGTGCCAAGTACTATTCTGGCTCCAGTATTGCAGATCTTTAATAAGGATATTGAACGACTCCTCTGAGCCAGCACATTGCTTTTCAACTTCTTTATGGCTGTTTTTACAAGCACTACCCTAGAGAGCCAAGAAAATATGAAGTTGCAGGAAAACAAAATGCCATAACAGTGCACACAGCTTAACACACCTGCCAGTTTTCCTCCCCACGGGGCTGGTCAGAGGGGAGCAGAGTCCCACCAGTGACCTGACTGCACAGCCAATGGGCCGGGGTGACGACCCCACCACCGGGGCCTCGCTCCCTGTCTGGGTCACTGCCTGCCAGCGGTGCCAGTCTCAGGGGTCTGTCACAGCTCTGCTGTGGCAACAGAGCTGTGACAGCTCTGGGCACATCGCTGGATGGAGGCTGAGAGAGGGCAAGTGGGGAGGGAGGAATATCAGGGTGGATGCTGGGGACTGTTGGCAGGGTTTCTGGTTTGCTGCCTTGCTTGCTCTCCATGCTGTTGAGTTTGGCCAGTTTGTGGGGAGGTGACAGTGGAGAGCCACCCACCTGTCCCTACCATCCACAGCCTGCTCTCACCTCCCCTGACAAACACTCTGGTGATGGGGTGAGTGGAGGGCGCTTGATTTTCCTCCAGCGTGCTCCACCTGCCACGCCAGGAGCTGTGTCCCCCTGTGCCTTTCCAGCTCCACTCTGCCTGGCCACACAGGGTGTTGGGGGACATGGTTCTCCCCATGGAGGGGGTGATGGGGCTGGCTCTTACGCGGCTCCCAGCACCTCAGAAACACAGGCCAGCTGAATGACTTCACAGCAGAAGTGCTCACGTCCCCGCTGGTTTCTTCCAGACCCCTCCTGGCTCACTCTCCGCCAACACAAACCATGCCAGCCCTCCCGCTCTCCTCACTGCTGAGCAGATTTATGCTAGCTGACATGCTTTCCTTCCCTGTGCACTGAGCGGACTTTCATGGACTCCCTCGATGGAGATTTTGTGACAGTATCATTTCTCTGCTCTGTGCAGCCACTTTTCTCTCTGCCAGGCTCCGCCAAGCTCAGGCACGATGGACTGCACTCACCCTCTTTGATAAGCCTGCTTCCTTCACATTCATCTTCCTGCAGCTATTGTTGCTCACTTATCAGGTAAGAAAACGTGGCCATGAGCCCACAGAAAAGTCTTCCCTGCCTTAGCCAGGTGGGAAGATCTTTCCCTAGCTGAAAGTGCACCTGTGGCATCTCTAATTGCTGCTGCATTTCCCATAAACTGTAACAGGATTTGAAAAGAAAATGTTTTCTAAAACTTCCCGCTTGGAGGAGAGCAGGAAGTGTCGACAAGGCATGTGGAACACAGCACAGCATCACACTGCGGGCACCATCTCCAAATGACCAGGAAAGAGGCAAATTCTTTTATCAAGGGAAAAATGAACCCTCTGAAGAGAAAGCAGTGACCTCATCTGCCTTCCTCTCTTCACCCCTCGATGTTGCTGCAACCAGCAAACCTCTCTCATTATCTACAGAAGCAGCTCCCCCGAATTGCTGGGGAAGGCGCGCGGGTGCAGCCGGAGCCTGGCTGGCCGCCGCCCGGCTGCGCTGTGTTTGGCACGCCGGGGAGCGCGGGAGCCGGGGACGCGTCATGGCTTGGCCTGCTGGGGCTCAAGTGCAGTAAAGGACTCATCATTTGCATTAATTATTCCAAACCCTCTTTACTTAGAGGAAAATAAAATATTTATCAGAGACTCGTGGCTTTGGCAAAGGAGATTAAACTCAGATTAAATTTTTAGATGCCTGTAAAATTTAATTGGCATTGCTGTAGGACAGTTTATGTCTCTGAACACTAAACGGGCTTCTCCAACCAGTGCTAGTCTGATCTTTGGAGAGCTGTGCCCTTCCGGCATCCTCAGCATTGCCCAGGGACCAACCTGGGCTGGTGCCCTTGAGCCACCAGGCTCCTACCCTAGTTTGACAGCACCAACCACATCTGATCTGGCAATGCTGCTGGCAGACACAGCCCTTTCACCATGTCCTAGGAGAACTTGGCACCTGTGATACAGCTGGGTACCAGAGAGGGCGGATCTGCTCAGGAGAAGGTGGAGCTGGTCAACAGTGACTGGTCCTGCCTGTTTCCAGCAGGCCTGGGACCCATCTGCAAAGCCCATCTCCAGCTCTGGTCCTGTCAAGTGGTGGGGATGGCAGGTCCCCACAGCTGCTCAATATGAGCCTCTGAAGGAGTCTGATTTGGGTAGATGTCTCTGACTTCCCGGAGTTTTTTGCAGGGACGCAGCCTTTGCAGCCTTCACTTTGTCATGGTCGGTAAGCTGCCATCTCCTACTCCCTGTTATCTACTGAAATTCATTCCTTCCCCAAGCCTGAGCCTGGCTTGGCCCTGGCCTTGGCAGTGTCCTTCCTGAACAAGGTGCCTGGGAAGATGTACACCCCAGGACAGACAAACTTCTTCCGGACAGACAGAAAGCGAAGCGCACCAGGACGTGAGTACATGGCGAGGAGACAGGCACGGCGCACCCCAGCAACCGGACACACCGGGGAGAAGCTGGCGGGGGTGCGCGTATCAGATTATAATGGCTAAACTGCTAATTATCCTCTGCCAGTCTTGCAGAAAATCTGTTCTCTCTCTCTCACGCGTGGATAGCAATATGCAGTCTCGTTCTCTTGTTTTTTAAAGTGATGCTCTATATCTAAATAAAAGTGAAGGATGGTTAAATTGTACTATTCAAAGGGATGGAGACCAACTGTCCCGTTCAGAGGTTTTCCCTTCAGGCAGCAGTTTTGTCAATGTTGTATTTGCCGAGCTGTGCTCTGCAAAAAACACCCTGGGCTCACTTTGCCCTGCCTGTATGTTTTAGCACTCAGCATAGGCGGCAATCAAGCTATCCAGGCTTCTGCTTCTTGCTCTTATGCTGTACTTTTCCTGTTGATGCCAACAGCTTTGCAAGAGCTTGGGAAACAAGATTTCACTTTGCTCTTGTCCCTGGAGCAGAAACTCACAAGTGCCAGGGAAAGAAATCTAGAAATGTTGAACCACAACCTTGAAATCCAGAGAGCTGGATTCTGGTCTGGCATGGCAGAAATAACCCAGCAGCCTTACTCCCAAGAGAAAATCCTGCCACTGAGATCAGAATCAATCCAACGAGTTTTAAAACATATGACACCTCTTCCTTGCTGTACTCTGCTCCTGCACCAGCTATTAGGTTTCCAAACCCACATTTGCTACCCCAACTCTCTGCCTTTCCCAGAGTGGCTGCCTTTCCAATAATTTAATGGTTTCCTTTTTCAGTCAACCTTGTTAATGCAAAGAGCAGGTTTTTCATTTCAGGATTAATGTCCCCAACTCCACTCTTCCCAAAGGCTTACACAGACATTAAACAGGTAACTCTTTGCTTTCTGGCAGGCAGAAAGCCTCTCTGGCGTCACCTGACTGAATTGAACAGAGACATCAAAAGAACCTGTCAAATCCAATGTGACCAGATGGCGAGTGGAAGTCGAGAAGCACCGAGGCAGAGCAAAGACTCAGGCTGCTGCTGTGGCAGATTTCAAAGAGGACAAATCCCACAGAGATTTTCCCCCTCAAGGAAAAGAGGATGAAAGCACAAGGGTTCAAGCAGTCTCGAATACGCAGGATGCCACCGTGCAAGAGCGAGGCAGGGCTGTGTGGTGCCCCGAGCACGGCTGCCGCCCCAGCCCCCTTGCGGGTCCCCGCGGGGCTGGGGTCAGTGCTGGCTGGTGCAAGGGGCACCCACGGGAGGTGTGACGTGCTCGGTGCCTCGGTGGAGAGCTGAGGCAGCCAAGGGCAGGTCCTGCAGGGCTCCCCGGCACCCTACAAGTGCTTTACTGGCTGTGGTGGGAATGTGGCCCACTCCCACGCATGTGCTTCATTTCAATTCAGCTCAATACAACTCTCCAGTTATAAACACACTTGATTCCTTTCCTGAATCGGGGCCACACTACAATCCATCAGCCTGCAGGCAGGTTAGATATGCAACACGGAACTGCAGTGAATCCATAAAGCAGACCATATTGATGTAAAATGTGAACTTACGTGAATATAAATCAGGCAGGCTTTGACACACAAGGTTGCTATGACAGGGGTACTTCAGAGTGTTTCAGTTAATTAATACTTGATTCATTTTAATGCCTCGAACAACTCTACAAGCCATACAGGTTGGTCTGTATTTTGTCACTCATGGGTCCACACCTGTTTAGGCAGCTCACCCCAGCCAATTTTTGCTTAAAGGGAAGCTGCAAAGTGAAATGCATTATTAACTCAACCTCTATAATCCTCTCATCACGTCTCATGAGATGCTTATTAATATCAAGCTTTCCAAGATGAAACATATGGAGATGCCAGGGATGAAAGAGAGACTGTAACATGGTGGCGTTTCAAGTGACTCTGAATGCTCGAGATCACCAATGGCTGGTAAAGGCTGGAAGGGGCACAGTGCAATGGGGAGGGACGGCTGGAGAGCCCAGCACACCGCAGGGTGCTCAGCGCTTGGGCACTAGAAACGAGCCCCTTCCACCAGGCTGGTGTGTGTTCCACAGGTTTCCCAGCCAGGCTACAACTGGGGATGTGCAGGCAGGACTGTGGGTGCTTGGAGATGGGCAATCTGAGCCTTTCCAGAGCGCTGGCACTGAAACAGGGGGTGTGATGGGGACTGAGCGTTGGGTGGAGCCGCCCTGCCCTGTGGGAGCTGTGGGATCCTCAGATGAGGAGGGTGGCTCCCATCCAGGGCTTGAGAGTGAAGCTGAGACTCCAGCGTTTCAGACTCCTCCTACACTTGCTGAACCACACGACCTCCTCTTGCCTTGCTGCCCCTCAGAGTGACTGCAGTGTCCGCATCCGTGCCCAGCCAGGCCGAGCCTTGCGCAGCCAGAGGTCTTGGATGCTGCATCGACAACCCACTGGCCCTCAGAGGGGAGGTTACGATCACCAGACAGGAACGTGGGCAAAGCACATTAAAGGATGGGGTGATCCTCCCCAATCCTTATGCAGATCTCAGGCACCACCACCCCAGAAGACATCCTGCAGGCAACAGCCAAGAGAAAAGCCCAAGCTGGCATATGGATGGAGGGGCCAGGAGAAAAACAATGAGATTGAGGGAGAAGAACAAAATCCTTCATAAGGAAGGATTGCAACACAGCAGCTGCAAATCCCCAGCTGGTGGCATGGCACAGCTCATCACCCTTCTCTCCATAACAGCACCCTGAGTCCTCAACGCAGCTTGCTGCACCCCAGCAAGCCAGCTGCCCCCCAGGAGTAGCCTGAAAAACTCTAAGGACAAACCCCAAACATGGCGGCAGGAATTCGAGAAACCATTTTGGTTGACAGAGACAACAATAGTTTCTCCCAAGAGGTCACTGTGTGACCACATGTGGCCACCACGGCAGACAGAGAGGTGCTGAGAGCCCGGCTCTCTGCTAGGAAAACCCTGCCAGCATTGCTTTGAGGCACCCCATTAGCACACATCATTCAGTTAGCTTTATAGTGAATGTGAAAAAGCAACAACAGTTACAGATAAAATCTAATTTTCTAGGGGAAAAAATGAATAAAATACAATGTAGGTTCTGTGTGAATGAGTTGATCCTGTGTCAAGCACTTGTTACCGCTCTGCCATGGCCTCTGTCACAGTGTAGAGGGTAGGTGATGTTAACATGTGTTCCTCCCTGTCCATTCTTCTGCCACAGCCAAGTGTCTGCAGAAGAAAACAGCACCAGGCGCTGCCACCGTAGCTGCAGGCTTGCAGGTGTCCAAGGCAGAGACCGTCAGTGTTTAATCACAGTCATTTCTAGTGATGGATTCATTGACAGGCTAAGGAAAAACCAATGTTCTGTTGGCCTCTTGTCTCCCACAAGCTGCCTTCCTCAAGTGCTTGCAAGCAAAACTGCTGATCAAAAGTTGTAGCTATAGGGCCAACCTTTCCATTTTCGCCCACACTCCCTAATTTGCAACCCTTGTCACCGAGCCAGGTGTGTTTGGCAGCATGGAGAAGCCTCCACTGTGCCCAAGGTGGGACCTTCTCGGGGCAGCGGGGCACCAGGCACACGAGGCGGGCGAGTGCGCGGATGAGGGGCTGACACAAGCCGGGGCACAGAGGAGCATCTGGTGGCCGGGAGAGCATCCAGGAGATCCAGGCAGGGTTCTCCCAGTAGGTGCACACCAAGACTGGCACTCAGGGTTCACACCTAGACCCTCCCAGCTGGGACGGCAGACAGGCAGTGTGGGGAGAAGCAAGTACAGAGCAGTCATAGACTGGAGGGTCGGAAGCACCAGGGTAGAGACACAGCACTGGGCTGCAAGCCCGCTGAAAGGCAGCTTGTTTGCAGGTGTGAGCCCAGCCAGAATGATCCTTCACTGGACAAAATGGGTCCTAATCCTATTTTTACTCTGTGGTAGTAAATGTGCCCTACAATACCCAGTGTGGCTTTTACAGGGAGAGACATCACACACAAAAAAGGAAAAATAACCACTCTGAGTACAGCAGCCAAACTGATACAAGGACTGGAAAGGATGACTTATGGGCAGAGACTAAGGGAATTTAATTCGTATAGCCTAGAAAGATGATGCCTGAGAGGGAACATGATAACACTATATAAATATCTAAAGGGCAGTTGTATGAAGAAGAGGAAAAAAGTGACGCATGCACCAGCCGTGGGAGTGCTGTGATGGACCAAAGAAGGGAACAGTTTCCCAAGGGCGGGCTGTTACAGCTGGGTGGGCAGAATGCAGAACAGCCTGCCTGGAGCCTGCACGTGGTTTCCAGCCATGGCCAGAGGGGAGCAAGGAGGGCTGGGAAGGAGCACGAACAGTGAGGGAGGCGGCCGTGGCCCTTACCTGGGCTGGGCCTGGCTGCACTGCCTGGGGGTCGGGTGGCACCTTACCCTGCACACCCCGCACACAGACCCACACACAGACCCGCACACGGACCCCGCACACGGACCCCGCACACGGACCCGCACACGGACCCCACACACAGACCCGGCACATGGACCCGCACACAGACCCCACACACAGACCCGGCACACGGACCCCGCACACGGACCCCGCACACGGACCCCGCACACAGACCCCGCACACGGACCCCGCACACGGACCCCGCACACAGACCCGGCACACGGACCCCGCACACAGACCCCGCACACGGACCCCGCACACAGACCCCGCACACGGACCCGCACACAGACCCCGCACACGGACCCCACACACAGACCCGGCACACGGACCCCGCACACGGACCCGCACACGGACCCTGCTCACGGACCCCGCACACAGACCCCACACACAGACCCCGCACACGGACCCCACACACAGACCCGGCACACGGACCCCGCACATAGACCCCACACACGGACCCCGCACACAGACCCCGCACACGGACCCGCACACAGACCCCGCACACGGACCCCACACACAGACCCGGCACACGGACCCCGCACATAGACCCCACACACGGACCCCGCACATGGACCCGCACACAGACCCCACACACAGACCCGGCACACGGACCCCGCACACGGACCCGCACACGGACCCGCACACGGACCCGCACACAGACCCCACACACAGACCCGGCACACGGACCCCGCACACGGACCCGCACACGGACCCTGCTCACGGACCCTGCACACAGACCCCGCACACAGGGCTGTGTCAGCGCCAGCTGTCTTGGCGCAGGCGCTTCTCCTGCGGGCTCAGGCACAGAGCTCCCGCACAGCCCTCGTTGGCCCAGCAGAGCCAGACCTTTCCAGCTCCCTTTGCTACCTCAGCTCTGCAGGGGGTGTCCAAGACCCAAGGCATCCAAAGCCCTAATCCTTCCTAGCACAGCATGCCCAGAGCCTTCCTGCAAAATGTCAGCCTTAGGCTGGCCTGCTTCAGCCTCGGCCATTAGGAAACACACCCAGGCAGCCCCAGGCTGGGGTGTCGTTTTGGGTGTCCCTGGAGCAGACGAGGAAGATGACATCCCTGGGCACAACAACCGCAGTGGTCCCACAATGGAGACAGGGGTGAGGTACACTGATGTCTGTGTTCCTGCCACTTTCCCCGCTCTTCCTTGCAAATTTGAGTTGCTTTTTACAATCACATTTGTTGCTGCTTCATCTTCTTCTTCAAAAAAGATTTTCTCTCTGCCGTTGCCATGTGAAAAACCCACACAAACAACAGGAAAACTGGCTACCTCTGCGCAGAACCCAGCACAGTGACTGCAGAGCGACTGTGACACAGGCAGCAGCCTAAAAAAACAGGAGAAAAATAGATTTTTCCCTTCAGCCCTTCCAGACACATGACTTGGAGACTTATTATAGTAATAACAGGCAAAAGATTTTTTCAGAGGAGAGGCTGGTCTCCGTTTGTTTCTCCCTTGCATTGATGAGGTCCCTTCACCAATTTAAACAGGACAGATTCTGCTTTCAGCTGCCCTCGTTTCGAGCTGAGCCGCTATTGAGTAACGAACCTACCCAATGTAAGGAATCCCTCAGACTTGAGTCCTTACCATGAGAGAAGCCCATGCCACGGGGCTGAGCCTTTGCGAGGTGGTGTACAGTTAAACCTGCCATTAATTGCTTTCTACCTATTACAGCTAATTTGCTTGGCTCGGATCCCAAAGCATTCTACGTAAACTACGTTACCAAACAACACAGTGCAAAACACAAAAGTCATGTGTGTTGGCACCCCCCTCTTTCCTTCTCCAGTGAGCTGCCTGCAGAACAAACAGATGAGGTGTCCCCGTTCACATCCACCACCCTCAATGCCCGGGGACAGACTGTGGAGACACATCACTGGCATGCAGGAGGTCTAGCAGAAGATAAGTCTTTTGGGTGATTGTCCTTGTATTTGCCTATCTGCAAAGGGCTTAAAATAAGAATGTATTTGGATCTGCACATTTTCAAGTGCATCTGTAATTACCCAAGTTACTAGGAGTAGATGACCCTGAGGTGCTGACACTCCATTGAAGCTCAGTGCCCTTTGATTTCTGCCCAGCCAGCTGTGAGTTGTCATGGAGACTACATCTGTCACCCATTTGTTCACAGGCCTTTTAAATAACCCAGGCTAGCCAGACCTCTCCTGGTTTGGTGTGTGCCCACCCCTGATTTTGCTCTCCTGTCTTTTCTTTTACTCCAGCAAGGTGGGTGGTTCCCACTAGAGCTGCCAGAGGTGCTGCCAGGCAGCCACCACGGTCTGTCCAAGCCAAACCTCCTCCCTCGGACTGGAGGGGACACAGGAAGCTTTGTTCCTGGAAGGGACTTCAGCCCTGGTGGGCTTGAAGCAGGAATGGGTATCAGCTCAGGAGCAAAGATGCCCATTGCTGAAGATATCCTGATTTATATCAACGGCTATTCTGTATTTCCATCACTACTCGGAACCAGGCCCATGCCCAGTACTGCTATGGCTGAAACCAAAGTCACTCTGGGCTAGACTAACCCCTTTCCCATCTGAGACTTTATGCGATGGTCTCCATATGAATTTTCCCCACATCTTCTGCCTGGAGCTCAGAGACTATGCACTGTGGTGCAGATGTCTGGCAGGATCCTTGCCGAGGTGAGGGTTTTGAAGGGGTGCTCAGCTTGGGTGGCCCCAGCAAGCCAGGAAATGCTTTGTTCACTGAGTTGCAGGATTCACCTTCCTCATTTTCTGACACAGTTACAAGATTTGCTTGGGCTCTCAGCTATCCTGGCCTCACCACAGGACAGGAGTCAGAGTCAGGGCAGCACAGGAGGCTTTTGGCTGCTGGGCCTCTGCGTGTCTGGCCCCACACGGAGCACGGGTTTGCCTGGGGTGCAGGTGGGGCTACCACAGTCCCAGAAGAGAGCGGGTCTGGGGGGCTGAGAGCTGGCAGTGTTGTCCCTGCACACACCTCCCACAGGGGGAAGACAGAGTAAATTCATGAACTCTTAAGTGCAGCAGCCCAGCAAGGCAGAGGAAACTGGGTGTGCAGCAGCTGGCGCTGGCAGAGAGAAAGCCAGTGTCCTTCCCACGGGAGGCTGCCACTTGCTGTGTGACCCTGAGTTAGTCTCAGCTATCCACAGTTCTCTCAGCGTGCCTCAGTTTCCCTTTTGCTCTGATGAACTGGCTTGGCAGGGGACTGTCGAGCTCACTTCGTTCATCCCTGGGTGGCATTTGAAACTCTGGGACAGGAGGTGTTGCTGAAATATTGTATTCTATGTACCACTGAACAACAGCCTTAGGCTGACTCTGTTTCCAGCAGTGCTAGTTAGAGGTGCTGGGCACTGATGAGCCCTCCCCAAGGCTCAGCACCTGCACCCAGGGCTGTGGGACCTCGATCACGGAACTGCAGGGAGCTGGTCTTCTTCTGGGCTCTTACTGGCAGTGCACAGCACACTTTGTCACTGCAGAGCAATGGAGAAGCAAACGGGCTCAAGGAGACTGACAGGGAAAAAATAACATGTATTTCTGCCCTGGTCAGTGGGAAGCGAGCACTGCGGAGGTGCAGACAGCACATCTGAACTGGACCAGGATGGCTCAGAAGGACTGTGCCAGTCAGAGGATCTAGACCAGGACCATGGAAGAAGCTCCACCTCTTCCCTCCAATGAGGGATCCTGCCTTTTTCACCCACGGGTCCCCTCTGCCCCAGGGAAGGCTCCCACCGAGAGCAGGGAGTGCTGCTCCAGGCTGGGGGCGCAGTGCGGAGCTGCTGCCTGCAGCGCTGCACAGCGGGGGCAGAGGGAGATGTCAGGCCCCACCTCCTACCTGGTGTCAAGAAGCATTTGTTCATTTCCTACCTCTATCTCCTTCCCTCACTCCCTCCATGGCTCCAGGACCCTCTGCCATCTGGGCACTAATTACAACATATCCTGCCCCTTTCTTTCCCCAAGGCTAGCCCAGACCTTGCTGTTTACAGAGACTGAGCAAAGCTGAGTGCAGAGAGAGGAGTGGTAAACGCAGGCAGGCATTTACAGAGCTGTGGCCAGGAGGGTCTGTTTGAACATCTAATTAGATCACAGCAAACCTCCTGAATGGCAAAACCACAGCCCTGTCACCCCCTCGAGACATCGAGCCATGCCCGGATTGCTGTCTGATTCTGATCTACATTATTCACCATAATCCTTAAAACTGACTCAAGCAATGAGGTTCATTGCACAGCTCACTGGATTTAATCCACCACTCCAGTGGTGCTAACGAAGCTAATGGCACAGGCAGAGAAGGAACACATGTATAGCTAGGAGGCAGAGATAGGGCATTAACCTGACCATATGCTTTCAACCCACTTTACTCTTCCACCCTCACCCCAATGCCCTTTTGCAGCACTGGGGGAGACCAAAATCAGCAGGAAGAAGGAGGAAGGCACCGGGTTCATTTCTACATATGGTCCATCTACCCCAACCTAACACACTGGGACAGGCTGACATGACACCGAACCCTGTGTGTGTGCAGCATCCCAGTAACACCCCCGTCCAAACATCCTCCCACCCACCTGGCTCTGCCCTTTGCTGTCCCCACCAGTGACATTTCGCAGGGGTGCAGCACAGCCCCATGCCCCCTCGGGAGCACCGGCTGTTCTGTGCACAGTACGGGCAGTGCTCCGGGCACCGCGCTGCTCCCACCCTGCTGGGGCATCACCGCAGACCTTCAGGTGTGTAACGGGAGAGGGAAGGTGAGGAGGACCCGAAATGTCCCTCCACAGCCTGTCAGCAGGGCAGGGCAATGGATGGGAGGAGGCAGGACTGTTTTCAGAGAAGTTTCTGGAGAGCAGAGAGTCTGGAGAAGGACGGCTGTTCTGTTAGTGATCAAGGGGAAGAGGACTGACCTAACTCTCCTGGGAGGATGGCAGGATGAGCCCAAGCATCCGCAGCTCCTTCTGCTTCCGTGCTGGGAAAGGAGCAGCTTGGGAGAGCCAGGCACACAGCTACCACCCATCTGGGAATGGCCTCCTCAGCTTTAGCAGTTGTTGAAAATGGGCTTGAGCCACCAGCCAGTAACCAAATCTCAGCCCTCAAAGCCACCCCAGCCACAGAAGGCAAAGCCCGCCATTGCTGACTTCAGGATCTGTCAGCAGGGAAAGGTGCTCTGCAGAGGCAAAGGCACTCAAAGCCCAAATTAGCCACACTGGGCTCAATCTGAGATTTTGACAGCAGATGCCAAATTTATTTCCAAACGCACTCTGGAAATGTCACCGTGCTGGTCGGAAGGAATCGGGTACATGCTCCCTTTTAAATAGAACCAAGCATATGGGAGGAGGATGATTAGATTGCTTCCAAGCTGCCAAGTTTCTTTGCTGCAGCTAAAAATCTTCCCCAAAATGTCCCAGCCCACAGTGTTTCTGAGCACTGAAATCTGTGCCGAGACTTCCATTGACAGTTGTGCTCCAACCAAGAAAACACATTGCCCCAGTGAAGTCCTAGGTAGCCCCAGCCTCGGCTGGGGAGTCTCATGCCTTTCCTTGCAAACCAGAGCAACCCCTTCCCTCCCGCAACCCTGTCCTGGGGAGGGGGCAGAGTTTCCTTCTGCCTTTCACTCTGGCGAAAAAGCAATGATCTCAGACTATCTGGTCTCCTACCCAGTGCAGCACCTGCCTGTTCAGGAGGAACCATCTCCCTGCCAGAGGCTGGATGGCATCCCTCTAATCACAGCCACGCAGACCCTGCTGCACTGAGCCAATGCATCCTGAGCTGCCCAGGTCACCCAGAAATCCAGTACACCCTGGTACAGAGGGGCAAAACAACTCAGCAGCTGTCTGCAAACCAAGAGGTGAGCAGTAAAAACTCCACTAGCTCCTGGAAGATAAACCCCCTGGGCTTTCATGGTACAGCTCGCTCCCTTTGGTGTCTTCAGCACTGGGACCCCAGTGATCCTGGCTGCAGCACTGGGTCACTTGCAGGCTATGCTCTGACTCTTAGAGGTGACAGTGCAGTGTGACAGCTCAGGAAATAGAAGTGCTCCCTCTGCTTTCACTGCTCGGGACAGGATTCAGGCCCCACAGTCGGCTGGGTATGGAGGGAATGAGGGTGGGAGGAGAGATGTGGATGTCCTCGGGGGCTCATTAGTGGTGCTGCAGGAGTGGTGGCTGTCCCACCCACTTCAGGGACACCTGGAGCGGAGCAACTACAGCACCTGCAGATCGTCTCCAGGTTCATCCTCAGTTTGGAGGGAAGCGACGTAAGCCACAAGGGCCTGCTTTTTGCAGGCTAGAGGCAGGTTTAGCAGCCCAAAGTGCAAAGCAGCAGCACTGCGTCATCCCTTGTGACAGTCCCAATGAAGGGATGACCTTGGGATCACCCAAACCTTTTCTGCCCCACTGAGAGACTGAAAAGGGCACAAATAGCTACCCGGTGCTTGGCAGGGCATTTACTTCTCTCTGTAGGTAACACTAAAGCTGCCCCAGGGAGCAGAGAGCATTGTGGCCTTCCAGGAGAGGACACGTGGTCAGCGCTGGTTTCCAAACCTGGGGATGGTGCTCCCTCCGACCTAGTCTGCTTGAACCTCTGCCAACGCAGTACAGGGGACAGCCAAGAGCGAGCACACACCGTCCCTTCAAAACCAGCCTCCACCAGCCATCCTCATTTTCCCAGCAAGAAAGCAAAGTATGCCCAGACCCGAGGGGACCAGGAGCGGTGTCCTCCCTTCTGGTGCAGGACTAGCCTGTGACACTTCTGAGTCCTCCAGACCCTCTCTCTGGTGCCCCATTGCCAAAGCATCCACCAGCTTTCTCCACTAACACACCAATCCGCTGTGTTGCAGACATAAACATCTCACTGTCTTACATCTGCTCTACCTGCTCTATAGTGCTTTTCAGACCCAGGACTCCAAGGAAGGCACAAAGTGAAACCAGCAGTCCTGCCCCTGATCAGCAGACTGGGAAAACAGAGCACATTGCAAAGAGGCAAGAGGCCCCAAACCAGCTGAGCGTCATCCTCTCCATGGTCCCTGAGCAGCGCTGCAGCCCCCCAGCCACACCACACTGCCCCAGAGGGTCCCAGGAGGAGTGTCATAATCCCACCTGGCAGGCTCAGGGTCCCAGAGCCCCAGACTGGCCCAGAAGAGGCTGTAAGACAGCCGAACCCAGAGGGCAGGAGCAGGACTGCTGAGCCCAGGCAGGGAAAGCGGCACAGCTGCTCCCAGCTCTGCTCTCAGCCCACGCGCTGCTGAGTGGCGGGTGGGAGGTTTTCTCTGCATTGCAAATCCCTTCTTGTTTGAGTGCTGCAGTGCTGCTTGGAAGGAAAACAACCGCTCTGAAGAGAAAAGGGGTGCAGAACAGCACCAGCACCTTCTCCTGCCCAAGGCAGGTCCTGGAACTGGCCCCAGGAGAGCCTGGATCCGTAGATAAATCTAAAGCTTCCCTAGCAGACAGCCTGGCTGGGAGCAGGAGCCACCCATTCCCATTTTGCTGTGCCTGCTCCTAGCACAGATAGCCCTGGCTGAGCTCTCTCTGCAAACCTGGGAAGCAGGAGGAGAGGAGGAGAAGGCAGAGGGAAGAAGCCTTGCAGGCCTGCGGAGGCTGGCTGGCAGCACAACAGGAGCTGTGTGAAACGGTGGGAGCAGAGTGCTCGTGGCGTGGCTGCAGCCCCGTGCGTGGGCCCTGGCGCTCTGGCCGCGTGCTGGTGCGGGGCCAAGGCACAGGCAGCCTGCAGCACTGTCCCTGTGTGCGCCATGCAGCCCCCCTGCCAAACCAGTTGGAGGACCAAGGTTGGGAGAAAACTGGACTGGGGGAAGTTGTTCCCTTTTTGGTATACAGTATTGGGAAAGCTGCTCATTTCTGCCTGGTCTGTATAGGCATCTGTGCTCTGAGGCCCCAGGAACGCGGCTGTCCCCTTCCCAGAGGTTCAGGTTGCTCATGATCCCAACCTATAAATGCATCTCCACGCGTGCACATCAACACCCACTTCACACGCCCCACAGCAAGTTCTCTTGCCAGGCACACAGCACTACTGGGCTATGAAGATCTGTTGGGAATCCACAGCAAAACAATCCCCACATTTGCTGGTGCTCAAGTTTGCCCATCACCAAGTTTTTAGGAGCCATCTTACTCAATGATTGCCACCACTATCCAAGGAGAAAGAGGTTGGTTTTGTGCTCCTTGGCCCAGGTGCTGAGGGACTGAGGAAGTGTGGAAGTCTGAGGACAGTGTCCTCAGGGTCCTTTGCAGGTGACAAACCTTTAGGGCAGGGGTGTCCACCGGTGGCCACATCAGCCTCGTGGTTGTCTTCAAAGGGACCTGGAGGTGGATTTCATGCACCAGATCTTCTAACAAGAAGCACCGCAGGAACGTGTGGGGTCAGGAGATGCCAGATCCACCTGCCTTTGGCCAAGCTAGCTCTGCAGGTCTGCCTCTGCAGTCCCATTCTCCCCACCACAGCACCCACCTGTTCACCCCTCTGAGTTAGCTCAACCTTTTAGAACAAACCATACATCCATCCATTCATCCATCCATCCATCCATCCATCCACCTGGCCATCTGTCCTTTCTCTCTTTTATCTACACACAACCCAAATCCATCAGCTGTCTGGATTATTGTTTATCAAGGAAGGTAGTTGGGCAACTATTAGGATCTCCATTTGTTAGCTCCAGTCTGTGTCTGTGGGTTTCTCTACAGGGAAGGTGTACTATACTTTTGTGTCAGCCAGAAGATGAATCTCCATAGGTCTGGGCACTGACATCGCTTTAAAAACTTGAGGCCTGGGGCAAAAGGCGCCAAGCATTAAAGTCTGTTCTTTGCTTTTATTCAGTCTCTAAGCAAGTAAGCATCCAGAAGGGGTAGAGATGACTTCCCCTGCGGCCTTCAGCATATAAAAACCAGAAGGATCCCACAAGCTCATCACATACAAATGCGGAAGCTGACTGTGCAGGCAGCCCAGACCTCCTCCCTTTGAAACAAGGGCGGGAGCCTGCAAGTAAGGCACCAGGTTTCATGGCTCCATGTTATTCATGTTGTCCAGTGCTAGCAATTATCCAGGCTGAACATGAGCTCAGAGAACCACATCCCAGCCAAGCCTCCCCCCTGCAGAAACACCACTGCTCCGCGCTGCACCGAACACTTTGGGAAAGATGGGTCCTCAGCCACGCTTTGTCACAGATGTGCTCGGGAAATACGTTCCTCTCTCAGGAGGAACCCTAGGGAGTGTGGGCCAGGTGCTGGGCTGCACAGTGTAAATACTCGGCCTCTCGCCCTCTTCCATCACCTCCTACTGTACTCAAGGAAGCAAAACTCCGTAGGGCAGAAGGCCCCTAGTCCTTCCCAAACAGGCTGGACTCCAACTTTGAACCAAGCCCTGGGGTAATTCTGCTCCCATTTACTGCCTGTGCCTCAATAAGTAACTGCTGGAGCCTTAGATTAAGGTTCTCTTCAACATACAAAAGAAGACCATTAGGAGTAAGAAGTCCCCAGCTGCCTCTTCTCAGAGCTCTGGGATCTTTAATCGGTCTCACTCTTTAGTTTTTAATTTCAGATTCTCCAACAATGCACAAAGGCTCTGCCGTCCCTCTCCTGCAGACCAGCAGCTTCCTCCAGCCACACCGGCAAATCCTCACGGGAGCACAGCAAATACATCCCTGCTCCCCTGCCTTGCCCAGCCTGGGCTCCTTTGCACCTCCAGACCCAAAGTCAGAGGACGGGGCGGTTTGTGCTGTTGTCCAGCATAGACAGGAATCATCCCAGAGGCCTCTGTGCACAGACACAGGTACCAAAGGGATGGGGGCTTCTAGTGCAAGCCTTCTTTCTCCTTTAAACTGAGTTATTGGTTTCTCAGAAATGATAGGCAACAGGAGGATTAGCAAGACGCAGCCATGTATCTGGTGGAAGGGGTTGTTTTAGTTCTAAATTCCCTGGGCATGAACGCAAACTCAGAGTGAGACCAGAGCCCTGATGAGACACATGGCAAGAGACAGGCAGTTACACCTGCATTTTCTGGTACTTTCAAGAAGGGTTATGAAAGCAGAAGTCCAGAGTAGGGAAAAGGACCCAAGTCCCCTTTCTGAAGACATGTTTCTCTGAGCAACCTGTGCAGAAACTGCAAGAAGGACCCCGCTTCGGAGAGCCACGAGCAAAATCCTGCATCTTGAAGGTGTTGAAGCATCCAGCATCTCTCAGACAGGCTCCAGGAGGTGTTTGGCCTCCTTGGCACAGAAAAAGCAGGTGAAGGAGAGCAGCTCCAGGTCCTGCTCTGGGGCTCCATCTCCACCTGCATGGGGTGGTTGTGCCAATGGTTGCCCATAGTGAGCTTGTCTAGGAGTGGGCACACACAGGCCCGACTGTGCACAAGCATCCTCACCAGGTTTGGGGACCCAGCCAAGGCTGCCAGCGTGGCCTGGTGAATGAGGGGACACCTGGGAAGAGGGGCAGGGAGGGGCTGGCCCTTCATTTCTAGCCTGCCCCACAACATGGGAGGGCAGAGGCATCCAGAGGTGACTGGAGCCAAAGAAACATCATGCATCCCACCACTGTGTTCTGCTCCTGCCGTGTGTCCTTCACAGTAGGAAGTGCAGCTCTAGCCCACTGCTCCTCCCTCCTGAGCACAGCAGAACCATCATCCTGAACGCCAACCCACAGCCTGGTTATAAAGGATGCAGGAAGCCAGTCCAGCAGTGCAGCTATGCGTCCACCCAGCCAGGCTGTCCTGAGCTCTGCCACCTGCCTCCTGGGACATCACCTGCTGCACGCTGGCAGGTCCAGCCACAGACCAACACTGTGCAGCCACAGGGTCTGCAAATGCCACCCTGAAGTCCATCCCCATACCAGCACCATGGGTGCCTTCCAGTTGCATGGGCAGGGCAGGGGCATGTCCTGTGCACACATCCTTGGCCCTGACCTCGAGCCTCACAGGAACATAAGCAAAGACATCTCCAGGGCTTTTCTCCTCTCACATCCAGGTCAGAGAGGAAGACCCAGGCCTACCTTTGCCCCCATGCTCCTGCTGCCCAGGGCTCTCACAGTGGGGACTGGGACTGGTGCTCTTACTGTGCCATGTGGATCCCAAATGATAGGGACAGTCTGGCTGGTGTTGGAGGCCTCCCAACGCCCAGGGGTGTTCCCAGTGGTTTCTCCTATCCTAAGGACATAATTCTCCCCTGTGCAACCATCCGCCTTTGTGCCCCATGGGGCCTGTGGCTGTTTGCTCTCAGGTCTCCCTTCCCAAATCAGACACCAAGCTTTGTCTCACTCATCCTCCTGGATGTAACATCCAGGAAATACCCAAGTCAACCTTATTTCATTTTCTTCTAGCCCTTTTCCTGTCCTTGGCACTACAATGTGTGGGAGCTGCCTGGTCTGTCACTGTGTCTCAGTCATCACCAAACCACGTGCTCAGTTTGCGTCGGTGAGGTTTGCTGTTTGTGCATGTGCTGTTCAGGAGGAAAGCTGGAGAAGGTCTTTTCTGCAGTGCAGAAGGGGATGAGATTGCAGTTGTGCATGACCTCAGTCCTCAATCCAACACAGCAGCCATCCCAGATGCACAGCCCATCCGTCTGTGCATGTATGCCCAACCTCCACCCTCACCCCAAATCCGGAGGCTGCTGCACCACTAGCTAGAGCATCAATGTTAGGCAGGAACCTCGACGCCAGCCTGCAGAAAACCATGTCTCTTCTTCCTCAATGAACCCAAAAGGCTACAAAGACACTCTTTTATTGGCCCAGAGGGTGGGCAAAAAGATCATTTTTTACAAAACATCATGGATTTTCCTGTGCCAACTATTCAAAGAAGGGTTTTAGTAGCTGCTCTGTTGAGAAAGCCACATGCTGTGAAGGTCATGAGCTCCCTGGCAGCCTGTGCTGTTTGGAGAAGCTATTATCTACTTCTAAGTGGCATCAGGGCCAGGACAGGGCACTCACACCAGCCCCTGCACTCTCTCCCACCCCTTGGGGTCCCACAGCTGATTGCTATTGACCAAGGTTCCAGGGCTGTGAAGGAAAATTTCCTAACATGCGTTTGATGCTTGTTGGATTTTATGACCACATTCTCCCTTTGGGAGGCCAAATCCAGACCTTCTGAGTGTTTGGGTTTGGCTGAGCTGCTGATGGAGCCATTGTCACATCCTGGGACATGGCAGAAGATCACTCCTCACATGGGGTAGGCATGTGATTTATTCCTCCGTAGGTTTGGCCTGCCTATTTACTGCCTCTCAAATGTCTGTTGCTTTCATGAAAAGTTGTTTCCCAATGAACCTTAGCAACTGTGACAACACTCATTGACTCCAGAGCCCTGCCCTTGGAACAAGCTCATCTCTCCTTGGGGGAGAAATACAGGATTCCATGCACTTGAGGAGGCTGCAACCGTTGCCTACAGAAGCCTCCTTCTCTGACTTGCCAGAGGGGGTCAAGTATCTGCATTCTCTTGCCCACCTAGCCCACAGCAAGTCAGGGACCTTGGGGACTACCACATGCATAGCTGAACTCATGGTCACGGGCTGACAGCGGAGAGCAGAAAACAAACCACAGATCTCACTGCAGCTGGTGGGTGTAGGTGCCTCCTGCGTCTGCTTGCTGCTTGGCTCATGGCTGGCCTGGACTCCATGGGCTCTGCCCCGCGGCCACAGCAGCAACCTGGATGCTCCTGTGCTCTGGTATTGCTCCAGCCACTGCCGAGCATCACCGGCAGCAGACACCATCACAGCTCTCCCTGGCCACAGTCGCACCCATAACAGAGTCCTCCCTCTGTCCCAGGCCCCAGTTCTGGCCAAGCCAGCATCTCAAACCAGCTCACCTGTGCACCCTGGACAGCCCCATGTTCCCCTGACCCGTCAGCCTGGCGCTCAGGCTCTCTTTTTGCCTCACAGAGCAAGGGCATCCTGAGAGGAGAAGCCCCTGGCTTTCCAACACCCCCAGGGTCATCTTGCCTTTCAACCCGAGGAAACCCCAGGGAGCAGGACCGGGCCCCGCGGGGGTCCTGCCTCAGGCCCTGCCCTGCCCATGGTGCCCCGAGCACTCACAGTCTGGATGCTGCTCTCTGAGGTGACTCTTCTGCCAGGACGCTGCCGTCATTTGCGAGCTGGAGGACGTTGGTGGTCCATGCACTGGCTGCAGTGTGGGCAGAGCCAGGTGGCAGCTCTGTGACCGTGCTCACCAGGATCCTTGGGCTGAGGAGGGCAAAGACAAGAGTGAATCTAGGGAGGCACAGAAGAACACCAGTCCCTTCCCTGTCACAAAAGAGTCATCTTCCTCCAGCCTTCCCCTGCCCCAGGTCCCTTCAGGCCTACCCAGTGAGGGAGGGATCCAGCAGAGATGCTCCTGCTCCACAATACCCAGACTCCAGATGTACTACAACTTGTTGGGTTCAGAGCACACCCGTAGCCAGCATCTCCCACACGCACCTCTCTCCACCAGCCTTCCTGGCTCCCCATGTGCCCACTCCCCTGCCTGAGAACACACTGATCAGGGCTGACCCACATGGCACACATCAGAAGGACCAGGAAAGCCATCACAGGAGCCAGCCATACAGAGGGGAGTGGTTTCAGCTCCCCAGTCCCTCAGCAGAGCAAGAGGCACAGGGAAAGAAGGAACTCAGCAGGGATGCAAGTCCATCCCTGGCTTCTCCAGCCCTGCTCCAAGCATGGCCATGGACTCATGAGCTCATCAGGAGCAACCAACCAGCTCACCATGAATGAGTGGTGGTCACACTGCTGAGGTCCAATCCTCAGATGTCACCTGAAAGCTCCTGGGATCCTGTTGAAATGGACAGCACTGTTCTCCTGACTCCTGGGCCTCCATGGCTGTCAGAGACCAAAGGCTGTGCTCCAGCTTGATGAGGGTGTCTAAGGAGGTCAACAGACTCCAGCATGGTGAGCAACTCACCCCGCTCCAATGCAAACCTTTCACCTTATGACTGTTGGTGTACTTGGGACATCACAAAGCTGCTCTCAGAGTCTTAGAGGAGAAATGGGTTTCAAGCCATATAAACAGTCAGACGTGCCACCAAGCTGAAGAATAGGGCACCTTCTCATGGCTCTCCGTCAGCCTGGCTCACCACAACAGTGACATGCACATCTGTCCTCCCCATGCACTTTGAAAAGAGCAGCTTGCACTCTGATCGGATTAGAGGAAGAAAACTGCATTGCAATAAATCCAGGGAGGGGGCTGACTGCCTGGGCTTTAATCTGAGGGGAGCCTTCAAGATAAGAGCATTAAGAAGTGAGGATAAAGCAGCCTTGGTGCAGGAATGGTCTGAGCTGGTCCCTAGTCTGGGGAGCAGCACAGCAGAGCCGGCTGAGATGTGCCCTGGCACTTGAGAGCAGCTCAGCACATCCCTTCAGACATGACCTGTCTTTCCATGCCTGCAGCCGCCTCAGTGCAGGAGGTGGGAGAGCTCTGATAAGGGAAACAGGATTGCTCCAAAACCTCATATTCCATATCAGGAGCCTGAAATCCGGAATGGGAACAAGGACAGCACAGTGCTTATCAGGAGACCTTAGAGTAAGGCAGAATCTCTCCTTCCAGTAAGGGGATCTGGCACCTCCCAGCTCTGACTGCACTTCAGCTCCACGCTGACACTGGATTCCCTCCTCTGGAAAGTGCTTCTGCTTCCTGAATGTGGGGACAGAGGGCACATTTGGCCCCTGCGGAGCTCTGCTCCTTGTTCAGAGGCATTGACCCAGAGTCATCACCACCTGGGTGATCTCCAACCCCAACCCACGCTTCATGGATGGAACAGGAGCTTGACTGCTGCAGCAGTAAAGCAGACACAAGCTGTTTGCTCTCCAACTTGCTCCTCCGAGAAAGCCAGACACCTTTTCTTCCTCATGTCCCTTGAGAAATAATCGCCAAACCAGCACTGGGAAGAGGGAGTAAGAAGTGTTGACCTGCATCCTCTGATGAAGGCTGAGGAGAGCAATCTGATCCTGCACTAGGTTTGCATTAGCAGGACCCGTGTGTCAGATGGGCAGAAGCCACCTGGGCTGTGGTCAGTGGTGAAAGCACAGGATGGAGCCACCCCTCATGCCAGGGCCATCTGTTTGGCATGAGTGGGGACTGACAATGCAGGGGACAGCTCCTGGTGCAGGTGCTCATGCGCTCAGCTGGCGAAGTCTTGGCTGAGTGCACAACTTCATTGTGCTCCTGAGATGAATGGAGACAGCCCTGCAGCTTGGTGTAAGTAACTGAGGAAAGAACATTTGTAAGGCAGGAGACAGCTGGATTAAAAACCTGAAGCCCCAAAAGCAAATGAAAAGAGAATAATTGATGATGGATGGGAAAGCAGTACCCGAGTCCAGCGTTTTCCTGTATATGCTGTTGAACAGCAGGAAGACAAGAGCTGAAATCAAACCATCAAAAGAGGTTGGGTAGCCATGGGGGCTTGCAGGACCTATTGCAGTTTAAGAGGCACAGTCAGCTGCTGAACTCCAAGTTTCTCAGCCTTGTTGAGAGACCCTGGTGCCGGTCCTTTAGTCCATGCCTGGTTTGCCAAGCAGGGTTAGGATCACTGCCAGCAGGGGCTCTGCAGGTCTGCCCCAGGTGAACTTCAGCAGAGTGACCCTTAGCGCGGCCCAGCACAGCCCCTCCTGTGCATCTCCCCACCCTTTGTCATCTCCTGGCCCTGCCTCTGCAGAGCAGAAGCCCCCAAACGTCTGGCGCATTCTTTTTGAGGTCATTCAGATAGACCACACAGAACACGCTATAAAGATCATTACTTCAGTTTGCTCTGTTAATTGCTGCTGATCAGACAGGCTTCTTGGCAAAGGAAGAAAAGACATTTGGATAGAAAAATAGAATAAATTGAATTCTTTAGACAGGATAGTTCAAAACTCCTCTCTGTACACCAGGTACCAAGCAGACACAGGCCATCCCTGCAAAGACAGGCTGTGACCGCTGGGCAGGCTGGTCGAGAGCCTCAGGATAAGTCCCATCCATGGTGCAGGGAGAGTGGAGGAGCGAAGGTGAGCCACTGCCCACGACTGCTGCGCAGGCAGACTGAGGAGCGGTCAGGCTTGTCGGCCACAGAGCGGCTTCCTCTTCCCACCACCATCAGGACAGATGGAGGAGGTCAGAGCCCCATCACCCTCAACATCCCTCCCCCTCTCCACCTGCACACCACCCCACACCAGTCCCCCACACCCCATTTCCTTTTTCTTCAGGACCAAGGCAACCTCCAACAGGTTTCAATTCTTGTTCCCTCAGTCCCAAATGCTAACCAGAGCCCTCCTGTCCCAGCTGCCTCCTGTGTCATTCTCTGCTGGCTCTAAACCCCATCTGGGACTGAGGGAGCAGACCTGACTGCCTGATCCCATCAGGTCACCTGCCACAAGGCAAATATAGGACTGGCCTGCTTGGTTTTCTTTAAAAACCAGATTGCTTCTGTTCACAAGACCCTGAAGCAAACCCAGAAGCACTTTCAAGTAGGAGGTTTTCCAGACTGAGAAACACCAGCAGAAAGATTCATCCCAGACCCATCAGTTCCCAGTGGGTTAAGGAAAATGGCACGAGACTGGCCCGGGACTGTCCCCACATGCTATAGGGAGGGGTTGTATTGCCCCTGCTTTACTGTGATGCAGATCCTGCCGCTGCATGACACCGGTACAAAGATTCAGTATGTTTGATGAGCCCTACATCTGTCTTGCAACGAGGTTTCGTGAGGCACAGAGGTATGACTTGCCAAAGAGATCACAGGGAGTCAAGAGAAGACCCAGGCATGGAGCCTGTATCTGCCAAAGCCCAGACTCTTGGCCTCTTCATCCAGCGCACAAGCAGACTAGGAGCCAGAGCAGCCCCACGAGCATCCATCTCGGAGGGGTGTGGACTCAGGGTAAGGCGGTACTCAGTCTGTGCAACATCATTCCCTGAAGAAACACCGGTTCATCATCAGCACACTCTGGGCAACAAGATTCACAAAACAGAGAACCACCAAGCCACCCAGCCATTGAGGAGAGCTGTCAGGATCATTATGGCCTGGATTACTGAAACTACCCACAGAGGACTTAAAATCCATGCTGGAATATTAGTGCCAGAGTCTAGTCCCCTAGTGCACAAATACAGCGGGACCTGTGCTTGGGGGCACTGGTTCTGGGGTCTAAGCAACCAGCACCTTCCCTCCAGGGCAGATCTCCCACGGAGCTCAGCAGGAGATATAACCATTGCGCCAGTGCCGGGGCACTGGGAGCCTCCCCAGACCAGACACCCATCAGAAACCCATTAGGAATTTAACTAAGGAGAAGGTTACATGCACAACTAGCCCTTATTGGGCTGGGAGGAGTCCTGGTGGCTCCAAATCTAAGACGCAAAATGACTCCGAAATGGGAGGAGCAGACAGCAACGTCCTGGCGTCCCCTGGCAGAAGCAGATCAGAGACGTCTCCAGCAAGAGAAGCAACTCCACCTCTGCTGGCTGAAACCTCACTGCAGCGTCCCTCCCTCCATGCTGGAGGGCATGGATGGTGATCAGGAAACTCTGGGGAGGGGTCCCAGTGCCACCAACCTGGAGGACACAGGCCCCCTCCAGGGCAGGATGAGAGCAGGGCTCAGGGCAAGGCTCTACTGAGGAGCCAGAGGGGGTTTTTCTGCTACTGCAGAGGGTGTAAGGTCCCCAGAGGATGGGCAGTACCGCTCCTTGTGTGGGCTAGGCTGGATTTGGGGGTTAATGAGCTGGAAAGGGCAGAGGAGATGTATTTCAGCAATGCCTGAACTTCAGAGGTACTTCTTCAGCATCACAGCAAAGTAAATACCCCATAAAACGTTCATTTGGCAGCTGTACTGTAGTGCACAGGTTCATTCACCTCTGTTCCCAGCGCTCTCCTTCAAGAGGAGGAACAACCGTTCACACTAGTGAGGTTAATGACAAAAGCACCCAGCAAATCCTCAGCAAACACTACTGAGAGTGGGGGATGTACCCATCCAAGGCTGCCAGGAGGTGGTGGGAGCAGCTCCCGGGCTCACTGCCAGGGAGGTCTGGGGGAAGCAAAGCAGTGGGGCAGCTAAAGGGAGAAAACCCAGGGCTGAGCCGCAGCCCCATGCGACTCTCGGCCAAGGATTCTGGAGGGAAAAACCACGTGGCTGCATCAGGAGCAGATCTGGCCCCCGGTGCACACCCCATCACGCACAGCCCCATCCCTGCCGTGCTGCACCGCGGGCGGGAGCACCACGCACCGCGGCATGGGGAGCTGTGTCCAAGGCTGCTGCGAGGCAGCTGCTGCGAGTGCTTGCTGTGGGGCACTGCCATTGCTTGCCCGACTTGCCAGGCTGTTCCCTCCATCTGCTGAACCCAGCACGTTTATTTTTATGTTTCCAAGTTTGATCAGATCAACTCTTCCACTTCAATCTAATGAGCGCGCTGAGCTGAAACAAACACAATCTGTCCATGAAGGGCCAGGCAAAGATGTCTGGGGGCACTGCAAAGGTACCTGCAGTACCCTGATGCAGAACCAGGACAGTTTTGGTAGCCAGCACAGCCTGAGCCCACACCCCTTGCCCCACACATACCCACATGGAACTCCCCACCACTCCAGGGGCTGAAGACCTGATCATGGAAAGGCACCTCTGGAGAGAAGACCACCCTTCTCAGGCCCCAGTCTGGGCATGGTTCTGCTGTTTGCTTCCTTTTCTTGCCTTTTTCCTGTGCCTCTTGACCACCTTTCCAGCTCATTACCCCACAGCGCTGTGGGCACGAGTCATGTGGCAGCCAGCATCTGCACTGGCTCCCAGAAAAGACCTTGACCGCTCAGAGGACAGCAGGAGCCTTTTCACCTTCCAGGCTTCCCCTGAGACAGACAAGAAACCTTCAGCAGGAGGGACAACATGCACATCCAGCCCCTGTGGTTTGCTGTTCTCCAGTTGTGAGCTCACCCGGAGCGTGGCTGGAGGCACCATGCCTGCAGCTCCCTGCGCTGGGACAGGTCAGCTCCACAACCCCCCTGCAGAAAGTCCCCAGCAGGATTTACCACCCGTCTCAGGCTTGGAAGTTTTTCTCCCTCCAGTTTCATTGCAGTAAAGCCCTGAGACCAGTTTGTTTGCATACCCGTGGTGTGCATGCAGCAGAGTAACAGCAAAAGGAAGTTTAGGGAAAACATAGGTCTGCTGCTGAATGAGGAGGGTATCCTGATGAAGGATGATACAGAGAAGGAAGAATCACTGAATGCTTTCTTTGCTTCTGTTTTTACTGCTAAAACTGGCCCTCAGGAATCTCAGACCCTAGAGATAGGAGAGAAAGTCTGGCAAAATTAAGACTTTCCCTTGGTTGAGGAGGATCAGGTTAGAGATCGTCTACGCAGTCTGGACATCCACAAATTCATGGGGCCCGATGGGATGCACCCACAAGTGCTGAGAAAGTTGGCAGATGTTATTGCAAAGCCACTCTCCATCATCTCTGAAAGGTCTTGGAGAACAGGAGAGGTGCCTGAGGACTGGAAGAAAGCCAGTGTCACTCCAGTCTTCAAAAATGTAAGAAGGACAACACAGGAAACTACAGGCCTCACCTCCATCCCTGGAAACGTGATGGAGCAACTTATTCTGGACGTCATCTCCAAGCATGTGGAGGAAAAGAAGGTTATCAGGAGTAGTCGGCATGGGTTCACCAAAGGGAAATAATATTTGACCAACCTGATAGCCTTCTATGGTGGCATAACTGGCTGGATAGATGAGGGAAGAGCAGTGTTTTTGTTTAGCTTGACTTTAGAAAGGCTTTTTACACCATCTCTCACAACCTCCTCATAGACAAGCTCAGGAAGTGCATGCTGGATGAATGCACAGTGAGATGGATCACAAACTGGTTGGATGGCAGAGCTCAGAGGGTTGTGATCAACGATGCAGAATCTGGTTGGAGGCCTGTAGTTAGTGAGATTCCCCAGAGTTCAGTATTAGGTCCAGTCCTGTTCAACCTGTTCATCAATGACCTGGATGAAGAGACTGAGGGCACACTCCACCAGTTTGCTGATGATACCAAACTGGGTGTAACGGCTGACACACCAGAGGCTGTGCTGCCATTCAGCGAGACATGGACAGGCTGGAGGACTGGGCAGAGAAGAACCTGACAAAGCTCAGTAAGGGCAAGTGTAGGGTCCTGCACCTGGGGAGGAGTAACCCCAGGCACCAGTACAGATTGGGGCAGACCTGCTGGAAAGCAACATTGTGGAGAAGGACTTCGGAGTTCTGGTTGACAACAGGTTGACCATGAGTCAACAATGTGCTTTTCTGGCCAAGAAGGTCAATGGTATCCTGGGGTGCATGAGGAAGAGTGTGACCAGCAGGTCAAGGGAAGTAAATCCTCCCCCTCTGCTCTGCCGTGGTTAGGCCACATCAGGAGCACTGCATCCAGTTCTGGGGTTCCCAGGTTAAGAAGGACAAGGAATTACCGGAGGGAGTCCAGCAGTGGGCTACGAAGGTGATTAGGGGGCTAGAGCACCTTTTTTATGAGGAAAGACTGAGAGAGCTGGGTCTGTTCAGCCTGGAGAAGAGAAGCTGAGGGGGGATCTTATCAGCATTTATAAATATCTCAAGGGTGGATGTCAAGAGGATGGGAACAGACTCCTTTCAGTGGTGCCCAACGATAGGATGAGGGACAATGGGCACAGACTGAAACACAGGAGGTTCCACGTAAACATGAGGAGACACTTCTTTACTTTGAGGGTGCCTGGACCAGGCTGCCCAGAGCGGGTGTGGAGTCTCCTTCTCTGAGACATTCAAACCCACCTGCACAGACCCTGTGTGATCTGCTCCAGGTGTACCTGCTTTAGCAGGTGGGTTGGACTGGATGATTTCCAGAGGTCCCTTCCAACCCCAACCAGCCTGTGATTCTGTGAGAAGGGAGCTCCGCCATGCTGCTTTGGTGTGAAGAGCTTCAGGGAAGAGCAAGGCCTTGGAAGGGGGTCCTTTAGGAAGCAATCTGGCTAGGTGGCATCGCTACCACTGTCCTGCTGTGCTTCTTCCCTGGTGCTAGGGAAGAGATGGAGCAAAAAGGAGGTAGCCCAGCAGAAGACACTGTCTGCAGCTCTCCACAGCACGGACCGCAGCCCTTGGGAGCATCCGACCTTGCTCCCATGGAAAGCCCCAGGAGCACCGTGGCTGGGAGTCCCTTCGGGGAGGAAGGCGAGCTGTCATCTGGCAAAGTGTGGGGGCTGCCTGGGCAGCAGCTGTGAGGCTGGAGGCAGGGCAGGCTCCTCCAGGCTGCCCAGCTGCCTGGCAGCAGCTCAGCTGGCTCGGCCGGGCTGCCCAGATGGCCCCAGTGAGGACAACTCCATGCAGGGAGAGGACTCAGCTGCACTCACAGGCACTGCCGGGATGTGCACGGGGACGAGCTGGTCATCCACCCCCACGGGCAGAGGAGGGGGACGTGGAGAAGGCCCCGGCAGCTCTCCAGCCCACCCTGCTCAGAGAGGGGCGGGAGGCAGGGAGGAGGGACAGCGGCTGCATACCCTGAAGAACACTGTGGGATGGGGGATCCTGTGGGGCTGCCCATCCCCTGGAGCTGTAGCAGAGCTTGCTCATTTCCACATGCTGCTTCTAACACTTTTCCTGAGCCCAAACTTGTTTTGACCTGGTTGCCAAAGGCTCATCCCCTTTCCAAGCTCTCATAGCACTTTGGGAAATGCCCCTCCAAGTGCTCAGGAGCTTGGGCTCTGCAGGGGTGAGGTGCTGAACTCCTCGGAGAGGAGTGACACAAGTGTCCCCACCCCGAGGAGCTCAGCACCCACCTGGCTGGGATAAGGCAGCTGCGTTGGCTTAACCTTGAGCCTTGCTGCAGTAAAGCTTTGTATGCCGATAGGTTTCCTTTAGTCTCCTCCCCAAACAAAATCTCCCAACTCCCTCCAGCTATCACATGTGCAGATTCTTTTTCCTTAAAATAATAACTACGTCCATGACATGAGAGGCTCGCTTTTGCCCTGCTTTAATAAAGAGGGAAGATGAAAAGACCAGGAGAAGCATTGCTTTTGCAGTGCCACACTGTCGCTCCCAGTTCTGTGCTCTCCATTCTTATTTCTCCTTCTCCTTTCCAGGTGCTGTGTGTAACCCTTTGATAATAACCTCTTCTCTCCCAAAAGCAGGCAGTGTCCTTTCTTGCCTGCACAGCCAGAGAAACGTCACACATTCCCTTTGATGTCAAGATAATGTATAGACGCAACATCGTGTGCATGTGTGACAAATGCAAACAGCCAGCTCTCTGTCCCAGATTTGGTAATTTATGGAGAAGAAAAGCCTGGGGAAGAAAAAAGTCTTAAAATGATTTCTCCAATCCACTTATTTCTCCTACAAATATTTCTGTTTGTTCTTTTCCCAGTGCAAAGGCTTGGGATGATCTCCCTGTCCATCACACACACACAGAGCTGCCTCTGGGCAGCCTGCCCTCCCTGGGCACCTGGGATACCCAGATGTCCGGGGCCAGGGCTGAGCTGGGCACACACAGGGCTCTGCTGACACCAGGGACCCCGCACGTTCCCCCTGCCCCGCTGAGCCCTGGGGCCAACCCTGGCAGATCTCTGTGCCCAGAGGGGATGACGCCTCGCAGCCCAGTGAGATTAGGGGGCTGTTGCGAACGACCCCATTACAGCAAAACATGTAGCTCAAGCCCCATGTTTTTGTCAGAAGCAGTTTGGAAGATGTATTTGCCGGAATGCCTCAGCCATCAAGTAGTGCATGGGCCAGGGCTGCCTCACTGAGCCCGGCTCAACACACGTCCAGGTTGGGCTGAGCCTGCTGGCAGCAGCCCCTCTCCAGTCTTACAGGAACTTGTGGAGCCCCCAGAAACCTCCCAGTGTTCCCTCTTCACAGCTCTTCTGACCAAGGAGGGCTTTCTCTGGTCCACATGAACCAGAACACGCCTGGTTAGGACAGAGGATGAGCCCCTTCCCTGCACTGCAAGCATGGCAGGTGTCACCTGCTCCAGCAGCTCTGCCCTGGGCAGCCCCAGACTCCAGGAAACTCCCCAGGTCCAGGGACCAGCGCGGGCCCCGCCAGGGGCACAGCCCTCACCTGGGTTCAGGACGTGGTTTGGGACCAGCACAGGCAGGAACTGTCACACCAGGCAGTTCGGATGCAGGCAACATACAGACAAGATGGACCAGCACAAGTCTGTTCTCAGATACAAGGGTCTTTCCTTGGCTCTTAGCCACAGTGCCAGCAGGGAAACACTGAATTGCAGACAAGGCATGGCCTGAACATGGCAGGCTGAACACAGCAGTGTGGCTGGCCTGCCTGCTGCTGAGGAAGGCCCTTGCTGTGCCTTCCACCTTGGCTGAGGAGCCGCAGCCGCCTCCAGCCCTCCCAGCCCCCGTGGGGTGCAGCCGGGCCGTGCAGGAAGCACCAAGGGTGAAGCAGGCAGAGCTCAACCTCTGTTCCCCTGAGTCCCCTCCACACCCCACACACTCGAGCATAATTTTCAATTTCATCTCCACATCCTGCTTCTGCAATGGCTTCACAACTGGCTCAGCATGTGCCTGGCAGAGGACAGGAGCCTTTACAACCATCCCAGGGTCCCCGCGCACAAGCCAGACCCATGTGTGCTGCCGGCACATGCAGGGAATGTGTTTTGATCCCACGGTTTATCTAACCAGTGCCAATGCTGATGTCAACACTCAGACTTCATGCAGAGATCCAGAACCACTCCAGGACAGGACGTCTTGTGGAGGGTTGACCACTTGTTTGCCTAAACCAGCCAGGGTGTGCCTTGGGCCACCAAAACCTCCCTGGTGAGTGTGACAAATGTGGTAGGTTGGATTGCAAAACCCATGACAGTGATGACAGGCTTCTTGCGATTGCCTGCAAGCACTTGCTCACCCTGACTTCATGATTCACTGCTTGGGCAGCACTGCGTAGCCAGCCAGGTGAGCACTGCGGGAAGCTCATCCGCAGCAGAGGGCCAGGACGGGCTCCACTGACTCGGCATCAGCAGCCCCGGCTGTGGCCAGGCTGGGACCTCCCGCAGGCAGCTCGGGCTTGGGGCAGGACCAGGGCAGCAAGCTGGGCACACGGGTGGGACACGCTCTCTAGCAGAAAGGAGAGCCTGTCCTTCTCTGGATCTCTGACAGTGCACAAAGATCCTGCACAGCATGGTGGCCCTGCTCAAGTGCTTTGTTCCTTGCAAGCAGTTTATAGCCAGGCCTGGCTTGAAGCTTGTCTTCCAGGAACGTCTTGTTCATGCCCAAAGCAGCCTCTTCCCTGCAGACTCATAATTTTATGTAAGACCAGGGACCACAGTAAGTGCAGCTCCTGAGGCTCCCCAGCTACTGTTCCAGTCACAGTGGCCCTTCCGACCCACTGACACCCCCTCCTGTTCCTCCAGGAGCTGGGTCACTCTCACCACCCTCTCCATGGATGTGTGGGCAGCTGCCTCAGGGTGCAGCTGCCTGGGGGTTTGCAAGGATGAGCACCAAAAATGGAGTGTGTGACTTCTGAAGCCCCTACATGTGTGACTCCCCAGCCTCCCTGTGAAATCGCTTGCTTTCTCCTTTAACCTCTGGCTCTGATGCAGACACTCAGCATCAGGGGAGCTGTGAGGGGTTGGGACTATGGTAAGAAGATGCCACCCTTGTCCATGCTGCTCACCTGCCCTCTCTGAATGCCCCAGACCCCTCTCCCCTATTAATGGGAATCCAGGAAAAAGGTTGAATTTATCTAAGCCAGAATTGCTAAGAGCCCTGGAACTCTGCTCAGTCATTAACTGGTGAGTAAAGCATGCTCAGTGAGTCACTGATGCTATTACAAACACTTTTTTCTAAAGGCTGTAGAAATGCAGTAGGAAAGTGGTGTTTCTTGAAGTCACTGGTTGAAGCTGTTTCCTTCCATCAAGATTTCTGTGCCCCAGGACAGCTCTGCCCCCCAAGCCTGCCTAATGGGCATCTACCCCCCTCAGGGCTTGTGCCCCCTGGGCCCAGGCTCTCCATTCCCAGGGTGACAACATGAGCCAGTGTCTGCACCACTCCCACGACCCTTCCCATGCTTTGTGGCTGCACCTCATATTAAGCCATTTATAAAGGTTAATGCATGCAAGACAGATATGCTTTTCCCAGATTAATTGATGTTAAAGACACCACAAGCAAGGAGTTGCTCAGTGCCACTGATAATGTGGTGAGGGCTGCATGACCCTCTCCTAGCAAGCTACTACTCCTTGGTGGCCTCAGTCTGCCCAAAACAGCGCTCCTGCCTGTCACTGCTGTTAATTAACCCAGAGCTTCCTCAACTCGCATCATCACCCAGTGCCTGCAAGTCTGCTGGCTGCCCTTCTGTTGGACCAGCCCCTCTCCACACCTCGACCGCTCTCCCCTCCACTGCTCTTGTGGATCAGGGAAGCTGCTGTGACCCTGCTATGAGCCTCCACCTCCAACCCCTACCTCTGCCTTGCTCCCTAGAGCATGGCTCGGTCTGTCCAAGGGCCACACGGAGATGTTGATACTTTGGATAGGCTGTGACCATGACACCAAACTTCTGCTGCACATGCTGCTCTTGATAACCACCAGTCCAGCTTATCTCCATGCTGGCTTCCTCCTCCTGTGATCTAACCTGGGTCCACTCCTGCTTGCTCTGCTCGTGGCCTTGCCCTGTGTGTAACTCCTGCCTTCATTCCCTCTCCCACGTCTCTGCCAGCTCAGTTCCTTTGCATCTTATTTTTCAGCTGCTTTGGGTTTTTTTACCATTCTACTCCCAGGTCACATTTTATCCTCAGCCTTGAAAACACAAATGCTTACCAGCACACCTAAGACCAGAGCCACATTGGGACAGGCTTGCCCTGGGGGCTTCCCTGACCCCAGCCCATCCCAAGTCCCAGTGTGACCATGCCCAGCCAGCCTGCCAGCAGTGCAAAGGGCTCTGGCTTTGCTAGTTAAGCCACCCTGCCACCTCCACCACCTTGGAGACGAGCAGGAGCTGACTTGCAAGCCAGCCTGCTGCTGGGGCTGCCGCGCTGATTATTTTACATTTGGTATGACAAAGAGAAATGAAAATGCCAAAATTCTGGAGATGGAAAAGGAAGGTGGGTTTGACCAAAGAGACAGGGGAGAGCACTTCTTGCAGAGACCAAGAGGACCCTACAGAAAGCCCTTCTGCCTTACCCCTGCCTGGGTGCCTCACTGGTTGGGCAAGCTCTGTTCCGTGTTGCTGTTCCCTGTGCCCTGCCCAGGCTCCAGGGCTAGACACTAAGATCTTCCTTTTCAAAAGGATTACAAATTACTGTCTGTTCCACTAATTAGGAAGGGAAGATGAGTGTGCTTCTGACAGTGATGTTTAGCAGCCATTTAGAAACTGCTCTGAAGGCAGCAAGGCGCTGTGAGCGCACCACAGCATGGAGCTGCATCTGCTCCACGCCAGCAAGCCCAGGACCACCCTGCTGGCCCCACTGCCAGCAGCTCCCTCTGCCCTGGGAGGCTCTGCCTCACGCCATCCCCAGCTCGCACAGCTCCTGCAGCGAATCTTGCTTTTCTGCAGAGCTCAATTTGCTCTCAAGGATGTCCCCAGGACACTTGGCTCCTAGCCCCGCTGCCATTACTTCATATTTATTTAACAAAATTAAAACCTGCTTAGTGAAGCCAATTGAAGGGAGGGGAGACAAATTGGATCTTCATGCCGCCGCCAGAGAAGGGCAGCCTGGCGCCAGGCTGCAGGCCACCTGGGCTGTGTCAGGGGGACGTGGACCCTCCTTCCTGCCCACCCACTGGCAAGTCAGGCCGGAGCACTGGGCATCGGCGGGGAGCAGCACAGCAAGCACCAGACAGCACTCGTCACATTTTGGGTCCCCGCTTGTCTCCTTCCCCGCATGGCTGTTGGTGGCAGGGAGCTGGCTCTGGCTGGGGAAGAACTCCGAGAGGAAAGGCCCAGCTGGCACCTCCATGCTCAGGGCCATGGGAGATGTGGTCCTTGTGCATGCAGACAGGCCTGGCCATACCTCTGAGAGGAACACACCAGCTTCACAGCCACCAGCAAGGCATGATGGAAGGAGGCCTGTGTCTGTGCACTTTCGGCGATGCCCATGAGAGGTGTGTGGAGACTGCTCTGAACACCTCCTCCAGACAGTGCCCAGAGACAAGATGCTGCTCCCAGCCCAGGAGGGTCAGCAGAGATGGCTTCAGCCCCTTCCCAACTCTTCCTGTCTCTAGGGGGGGCCTGTTTCCTACGTAGCTTCTTACAGGACTGGGTTCCTCTCTCCTGGGTGAGAAACTTCCTCCAGATCAAACAGGAGATCTGGTGGGACTAAGACTACCTCAGGAGCTGCTCTACAGTTTTGGCCTTCCCAAAAGTCATCCTAGTGCTGACCCCCATCCCCCAGCATCACACCCCTTGTAAAAACCAGCCCACTGATGGGGGCAAACCCAAGCTGCCCCCAGAAGTGCTCCATGCTGCATGTGCAAAGACTTTGCACAGGAGAGAGAGCAAAGAGCCAGAGCTCAAAAGCACGAGCCACAGAGATACGCCTGCCCTCCACCCCTGTATGACCTGCTGGGACCTAATGTCTGCAAGACCCACGCTGGATTGTCTCCCACCCTGCATGGCCCCAGGTAGGTGCTCCCTGCTGACCCTGGTGCAGAGCGAGCCCTCTGGCACAATCCTCATCTGCCATCATCAAACACAGAGATGCAAAGACGATGTGAAGGCAGAAGGAGAAGATGGGAAACCTCAACGACAGGTAAAGGCACCCACAGAGGAGCAGCTTCATCACAGAGAGGAACCCAGCCAACTTAAGGTATTATTAGATTGAGTTGCAGTGGTATTAATGAATGCTTTCAATTTTAATTAATTAATCTACCTATACAGGCTCTTTATGCCCATAAATATGTGATCTGAGAGAGAACAGAATTTTCATCCTAATTTTTATGACATTTGAGCATTTTTTTTCAGACAACTATAACAGCCCCTTTCTGAGCAACACCGGCTGAAGTCCAGGTGCCGGAGGATACGAGGTGTTCCAGGGAAGCACTGCCTTGCTAGGCTGGTCCTCCTTGCCTGGAGGAGAGGACAAATGGTGACACCCAACACAAAAACGTGAAGCTGACCAGAAAGCCTTCCCACCACATCTGCAGGAGATGACACATACCACAGGATCCACCAGCAGCACCCAGCCCCATTCCCACCCCTGCCCTGTTCCCCCATTGCCAGCAGCTCTATCACACACAGCCTGGTAGGGAAAACTTGAGGGTTCCTAGTGCCCTTTCTACACTGGGGCCTCACCATGGGCTGCTACAAGCCACAGACATGTCCCTATGGCAGCACAGTCCTGTCTGCACCCCCAGGCCAGCCCCCCTATGCACACACTTGTACTGCTCTGCTTGGCGCACTGCAGCCAGGGACGCTCCTTGCACTGAAGACAACAGTGTCCCTGGAGCCAAGAGGGACCCGTGTCCCGGTGCACCCAGCACAGCACGGCCAGCCAGGCAGGGGGGGATTGTCCCGCTCTGCTCTGCCTGGGGCGGCCTCACCTGCAGCATTCACTGTGTGCAGGGCTGGGGACACAGGAGAAAAGGAGATAAAGCTGCTGTAGAGTGTCCAGAAGAGGCTACAAAGCTGGTGAAGGGTTTGGAAAGGAAGCCGTATCAGGAGCGGCTAAAGTCATTTGGTTTGTTCAGCCTGGAGGATGCGGAGGAGAGACCTCATGGTGACTGCACCTTCCTCACAAGGGAAGGAGGAAGGGTAGGAGCCGATCTCTTCTCTTTTGTGACCAGTGACAGAACCCAGGGAATGGCAGAAGATGTGCCAGGGGAGGGTCAGTTGGCCATGAGGAAAAGGTTCTCCACCCAGAGGTGCTGGGCACTGAACAGGCTCCCCAGGGAGGTGTCACGGCCCCAACCTGACAGTGTTCAAGAGACTGGACAATGTCCTCAGACACATGGGGTGACCTGTGGGGTGTCCTGCGCAGGGACAGGAGTTGGATTCCATGAGCCTTGGGGTTCCCTTCCAACTCAGGACATTCTATGACATTCTAGACCACAATGTGCAGTGACTTCTCATGGAAAAGGTCCTGGTGTGCCCCATGGTCCCATGCATCCCCTCATGAAGTGACTTCCCTGCCCAGGGTGGGAAATATCAAAGCTTCTGTCCTTCCTCCTCTTTTTTTCCTGCTGGCTACATCATGCCTGGCTTGGAGGTGACGCACACGGCTGGCATGGGCACCTGATCCATACTGTCTGCTACAGCTGGTGGCAATGGCAACGGCTTCTGTCCCAGTCAAGACATCAAATTGAAGCAAGTGCCCTCCAGTGGAAGGGCGACAAAGCCGTGCCCAGGGCAGGCACAGGTACAGGTGTGTGCAGCACATCTGGAGAGGTGAAGAGCAGCAGCTCCAAGTCCTCAGGCTGGGGGGAGCCAGGAGCCATGGCTGACCAGCCAGAGGAGTGGGCACTGGTGCTGCAACAAGGCTGAGCAGCCGCTTCTGAGACAGTATGTTCATCAATCAGTCCTCAGATGGGAGACCAGACCTGACTCCTGGGGAAAACAGCCTGAAGACCCGAGTGCTGAGTCTGATGTACATAAACATCCCTTTACACCCCTCTGAGAAAGGGAGGTTAAAGCAGCTTTACATCCCCAGTATAAATCAGTAGAACTGTGTAAATGGGAATCTGTGGAATTTAAATTCCTTTTCTCTTTCTCTGACATTTGCCTTGGTTCATAGAGACCCAGGTTACTTCTGCAGCAGACTGTGGCAGTTGCCATGGGGGGCAGTTTGCCTGCAAACTCTGCAGGAAGAACCCACAGATCCACCCCAGACCTGGATGGGAGCTTGGCAGAGGGACCCTGATGGGTGCTTGGTCTGAGCCCATCCCTGTGAAATAACTGGAAGTGGCTGGAGGAGTGGGGATGCCAAATACATTCCTGGCTGCTGACAGGGGCAAAAAGGGCTGGTTTTTATGGCTTTGACATCAGAACCACAAAACAGGAGTTCCCAAATATCTATGGCTCATCATCGTTGGCAGAATCGGTCCAGTAGGGTCAACTGATCAACACAGGGATGTGCAGAACACTCTGGGGCAGAAATCAATAGCTGGCCACTTACTGCCTAGATTGTGGTCGTTAATTTGTCTACAGGAGAACACCACAGGGTGTTAGAGAAGAGCTGTGGCACTGAGCAGAAGGGAACCAGGCCCTGGCTCTTCTTCTCCTCTAAAACGGCACACTACCAGTGGTATCAGTGAAGATGCATGTTAGCAGGAAGACTAAGGAGATGTGTGCTACCAGGAGTCTCTGCACTTCTAGAGCTACCCCAGGATGGTTTCTTGGATGCTTTGAGAGACAAGGCTCTCCAGGGGGAGTACAGATGCAGTTTGAGATGTCCACTAATGAGGTTAAGAGCCTGACTGGGATGGGCCCCTCCACTCCCCTGGTTTGCCTGTGGGGCTTTGGCTCACAGAGGCCAGCCTCATGTCCTGCAGCTTGTCTTGCTGTGGTAGTCACTGCATTGGGTCACTTCTTCCTACAGGTGTGCAGAGTCACAGGTGCTGACCTGTGCTCAGCTCCTAACAGCATCACTTCACTGACCCCTCTCTTGAAGGTCACCAGCATACACCAAAGCCACCAAACCCCGCAGCAGAGAAGACATAGTCACCTAGCAGACCAGGCAGTGCTTCCTGGAGCAGTACAGAGAAGAAGGAAGCAAAACAGTCAGGGCTCATCGCCTGGAAGCGGCTCCTCACCTCTGCTGGGACAAGTGGTGCCACCAAAGTAGGGCTGCCGGGCTCCCCAGGGCCGCAGCGGCACAGAGGCTTCCTCAGCGCACTGCACAGAACAGGGCGTATCGTCTAATTATATCAGCTCTGTCCCACAAAGAGGAGCTGGGAGATGGGCTGCCCTATTTACACAGCCGTCCTCTGGTCCCTGGCAGCTGCAGCTCTGGCGCCAGCCCACCCCTCGCCCCGATACCACAACGGCCCCATGTCCTTCAGCCTCACGAGCTGGAGAAGGGGAGCAGCAGCTCCCCTCTGCCCACACCTCCACAGCCAGCGAGGCTTGCCTGGCACTCCTCCCTGGCTGGCTGTTTGCTTCTAGAGGGGAAAAGACAGTCGCATGGGTCTGGGTCAGTGTCTGATGGACCAGTGGCCTCGTCCAAACCACTCTCCAGCCCCTGGACTGGCTAATATTGGGCTGCCAGAGGGCTGCAAGTGATCTCTCACTGCCACCAAGTTCAGAACATCAGACCAGCACTCTGAGGGGAGCAGTTCTCCCTGGTCAGCCCAATAGTGCAGTCCCACAAGGGTGCTGGAGCCTGTGGCCTGGCCAGATGTGTCCTCACCACACCACCTCACACATGCACCCATGCCAGGAGCCATGAAGGGGTCTGCAGCAAAGAACCTCAGCTGGCTCCAAAGAGGTGGCATGAGCACACCAAGACCAACAGTGTTCTCACAGCCCCATGCCCCACTGGGCTAGGGCAGCCCTCTGCCCAGCACTGGCTTTCCTTCTCAGCTTAGACCCTGCTCCAGGAGGTCTCATCATCTGCAGGGTGGGTTGTGGTGAGCCCATCCTGCAGGGTTGTATTAGCCTTGTGCCAACAGACTTTCAGGGTGGCTGAAGCCATCAGGAGGTAATTGCCATCTCAGGCAGTGCAGGATTGACAGCGTCAGAGCTATGCCATGAGCATGGCAAGGCAGGCAAACAGCTCCCTGCCCATGATGGGATAAGAACTGAAATGAACACACCAATGCTAGGGTTATTCTCTCACTTTGAGGGTACCAGGCAAGGGAACTGGGCAGAAGCCAAGGGTGCTCGAAGCTGGCACCATAGAGATACACACAGAGGAGGGGATGCCAAGGGAATGGCAGATGTCATCCAAAGTTCTCTGGTTTCACTGTGCTCTGGAGGTCCCAGGCACAAGTCTCCCTCTCCTCATACAGGACCTCTGGATGCTCCAGACAGCCAGCAACCTGCCCAAACGGTGCTGGAGTCGTGGGCCCTCTGCGTGTCTTTGGAGATGGCTCTTTCACCTTCCCGGAACTGGCCTCAGGAGACCTCCTCACCCCTCACACCCCACCTCAGCCTCGGCTCCGGGAGCCATTTCTGTTGGGGTGTAGATGTGATGCACAGCACAGACCTGCACCCCGCTCTGGTGGGGCTGGAAGGAGGGGGCTCCCCACCAGCCTCAGCCCAGGGAAGCTCAAGGCCTGGGGAGGGGCTGGGGGTCACCTGGCCCCTGCCATCGGCCTGGTGGCGGGACTGTGGGCCAAGAGCAGATCAGGAAGTGCTCCTCACCTGACGTTATTTTGGTTGCTAGGTGATTAAATCATCCATCTGCTTATGACAGCACGGGAGAGCAGTGACTCAGTCCCCTTCATGCAAGACAACAAAGGTTTTTCAACTCCAGCCCACCTCCAGCCTGTCCCCAGGGTCTGTCCATGCCTGCAAGACACCCCAACAGCAGAGCCCAGTGCCCCGGGGCAGGGCAGCTGCCAGAGGCTGCCATGGGGCTGGGGAGATCAGCCGGCATGCTCCTGGTGAATTGGACTTCCACGGCATCCTGGAGAGCACAGCCGGGCAGCTGTGCCCTCACTGCACCACCTCGCAGGAGGCTTTTGCTTTGGTGCATCTAGAACAACTTCAAGGGATGAGATAAGCCCCACTAGATGCAAAGACAGGTTTGCTGTGAGCCCCCCCGGACAGCCCAGCTCCTTCAGCGCAGCCACCCAAGCACCTTCCTCCTTCTGCAGGCTTGGCTGTGTCCGCTGCTGGGACACCACTGGTGTGGCACTTGCAGAGCAGTTGCAACCATGCGCTTCAGGAGCAGAGCCCAGGGAGAGCCAGTAGGCTGCTTGGGGAGAGCAAGGCAGAAAAGCAACAGTTTGGGAGAAGAAAATAACATTTTTATAAAGTGTTCAAAGTCCTTTGGAGGAGGAAAGCGGGAAGGAAGAGAAAGAGCCTCTGTGTGTGCATATGTGAGAGAGTGACAACAGGAGCCTCCCTCCCTGCTGAGAAGAAACCATCTCAGTTTCTCAGGTTTTGGAGAGCGTTGAGACACTGGGAAATTAAAGCAATGCCTACAAAATGTGTTTGGAAAATGCAGCTTTCATTAGTAAGGCTCTGAGCCACACGTATCTGCCGGACAGACCCCTCTGCTGCCAACCAGCAGCACTGAGCTGCGGGAGCAGCTGCTGGGTGAGGCTGCCCAGGACGCACGTCCCCTGCCCACACACAGCCCACGCGAGCTGCAGCCCACCACCGCCAGTGCAGATCTCCTGTGAGATGCATGGGCCTCTGCAGGAGCTTCAGAGGCTTGCTGAGGGGATGGAGATGACAGGCCACCTCAGGGGCTGCCCAGCCCCTGCCCATGAGAATCCCAAGGGATAAGCCCTGAAGCAGTTTGAGGAGCAGCACACACAGCAGAAATGGGGCAAAACTGTAGCAGAGCAGCTGGGAGCTGCCCAAAACTGACTTCTCTGTCTCCTGCCACTGCAAGGGAGCAAGTGCAAAACACTCACTGCCTTTCACATCCCTCCGGCCCCACACACGCCGTGCCGTGCCGGGTGCTCAGCCAGCACTGAGGCCAGCACAGCAGCATCCCAAAGCCAGCACCCAACATCCCAAAGGCTGGGAGCTGAACTGGTGTCCTCCCCACTGCTCTCCGCAGTCTTCCCAGGCCCCCTGGCAGCTATCACGACTTCTCAGTGCAAAGAGACTCATTAATGAGTGGAAAGGGAGGAGGAGGAGCAAGATGAATGGTCTGTCCTAAGGGAGAGCACAGCAAGGAGGAGGAGGAGCGCACTCAGCATTGATCTCACGATATGCAGCCACCAGAGGGAGGGGAACGACTGTCTGGAAAACAACTAGGGGTGCAAAGGACGAGGGATCCAGTGGGTCTGCCAGCAATGGTGGAAGCCAAAGGGGTGTGGGCAGAAGGGAGCAGGGCTGGAATGCTGCCTCCAGGACCACACAACTGCCATCATCACCCTATCCACAGCAACCTCCACCAAAAGGTATCTTGCTGAGCTGGCAGGAGGCAAAGGGAGGCCTGCAGAGCCATAGGCAGGAGGGCTGGATCCTGGGACATACTAATGGCATGACAGGAGGAGCCCCCCCAAGGCTATCCACTCCACCTGCACTCCCTGCTCTGGACCTCAGGTCTCTCCATCCTGCTGGGTACCATCATTTTGTCGACTCCTGGTGCGGCGCTGAGGGTGCAGCTCGCCAGCAGCAGCACTGGTAGCGGGAGGAGGACAGGTTGGGTTGTGTGGGAAGGACATTTTTCTTTAGCATGTGAGTTTCCCAGTTTCCAAGCTGTCTCTGCAAGGGCTTGGCTGCTGCGCTTGTGGGAGCACTGCAGGGGACTGGGGGGAGCAGGCACTGGGCTCCTCCTGGCTCCTGGCTGCTGGCCACCTGCCCCTGGCCTGCTCGCCCCAGGGCAGAGGGCACAGAGGCCCCAGGAGCGGGTCTGTCTGCATCACACGTGGGCAGCTTCAGGGGCTGTCAGGGAGCAATAGGAGGGGAGGGTTTCCTTCCCTAGCTCACAGCTCCAAACAAGAGGAGTGGAGAAATCAGGGTGACAAGGGCTGCACAGTCAGCAGCTCCACACCAGCTGCTCCTCCAGCTCCAAAGCCTCGGATCATTCCTTGGGTCCCCAGCAGCAACTATTTCCAAACAGCCTGATGTGTAGTAGGCTCCCATCCCCATTTGACATGGGGGGGCTTGGCCCCCCATAGCTCAGAGCCCATGATCTTGGCCTCTCCTGCTCCTGTTCTGTGCAGTGGGAGGGCTGCTCTCTTCTGTTCATACCCGTCAGGGCTCAAATCCCACAGACAAGCCCATCTGACCCCCTAAGACTGGGACCCCTATGCCTGGCCAGCCCCAGGAGATGACTGATGAGCTCATCAGGTGCCCCTATTCCTGTCCAGTGCTGCTGCCCCGCGTCCCATCACAGAGGACACCTACACCTTCAGTGAGCTTCACCCTCCCGTGGTGAGCTGGGGGAGAGGACACCAGCCACCGTGCTCTGGTGGGTGTCTCCACCTGTGCACCTCCAGCTTCCAGGACACCCAGCATGCTGCCCAGAGAGCACAACCCAAACCTACACCTGGCATGGAAATGGTTTTCCCACCCCGGAGACTTTTGCCCAAGGCAAGCAGGGACTAGACAGGGAATCACATCAATGAACTGAAAAGCTGAGAAATCATTTGTGCTTCAGCCAGCTGAAACACTTCCTTAAGACACTTCTGAAAGGATTCAATGGACTTCAACCTCTTCCCAAACGAGCAGCAGTGTCCAGTGAGACAAAAGAAGGGTGGGTTATTCAGAAAATGCCAAAATGACCCTTTCTGATCATTTGGGAAATTGCCTTGCTGTTCAGAACACAAAAAAGACACTGGAAAAGGGACCTTGTCCCTTAAAACATATCTGCTTGGTCCCAACACCAGCCCTGAGTCCCACCTGCCTTGGTAGATCTGCCCCAGGAGGAGGGTCCTCAGGGTCTGGCTGCTCCCCCCAGGCTCCGTGTCCCCCAGGGTCTCATCAGGAGCCACCGAGAGGCACCACCGCTGAGGTTTAGGTCCAGGTTAAGGTGCAAGACAGCAGGTCCAGCGGGCACAGGTGATGAACACCTGGTTGAGGTGGCCACCTCAAGGACTTGCCCAGGTTCATGAACTCCCAGCCAAGCTGCTGGAGCAGCCATCCCTTTGTGCCTCTCCATTACAGAGGATTAATCGGACGAGGCAAACAGCAAGGGAGTGTCAACTTCATTCCTGCAGCGAAGAAACTGTGCCATTAAAATCCTCTCTTCTATGACACACATTGAGCCTATTTCAGTAATAGTTTGGCAGGGGAATAACATTACCGAGCCTATAAATATCTTGCGGGGTGCTGCTCTGCTGATGGAACAGCAGGACGTGGCCCTTTCCCCCTCAGTGCCGGCCCTGGCTGCCTCCCCAGGGAAGGCACGGCCATTGCTGGAGCCAGCAGCCGCCTGGTGCTGCCCTGGGTGAAGGACAGAAGGACAGAAAGACACGTCAGGGCTGTCCCAGGGCAGCCCCAGAGGAGCTGGGGGCTGGGAGAGAGCTGTGGTGGATGGCAGTGGAGCAAGAGCTGTGTAAACCCTAAAGACACCAAAGGGGATGGAGCTGAGCCGGCGGGAGGATGGAGGTAAGAAGATGGTGGGAAGCGTTAGCACCCAGACAATGTTGCCAAAGCAAATCGGGAGGCACCCTGTGGCTGCAGCCGAGGACTTTGGTCTGACTCAAACCAGCCTGACACACAGTCAGCCTGTCTCTGTCAGCCTCGCAGGGCTCCCCAGAGGTGTCTCACACATGAGGAAGTAGCAACTGAGGCTTCTGAGAGCACAAACTGGTGCCTTGAAACATCCTGGGGACATTTGCTGCATGTTCTTCCCAGTCCGCATGGCATGGAGAGAAGCTGTTTCCTGCAAAGCCCTGGCCATCAGCTGGGCCATCCTGCGCACCAAATGCAAGAAATCAATGACCCAGCTCCAGTTCCAGCTCCTCCACCAAGGCCCTGAGGCAATGTGGATTAAAAAAATGCCCTGCCAGATCCGAGAGGGATGGCAAACGGAGGGGAAGAGCTGAGGAGAGGGTCCTGGCATCCAAACCATGCCAGCTAGCCACCACCACAGTGCTGTGCAGCCAGGGGATGCCTGGGGCCGCGGGGTTGTCACGCATTTGTCATCTTACAAGGGAAATCGTATGGGTGGCCCCTGTCCTGCCAAGATACATTGAGACAAATGGCTGAGGGATTTGGATATTAAATACTTGATGTAAGGGGACTTTCATGACATTCATCATGGGTCTCATACTGCTCCTCCTGAGCACAGAGCAAAGCCAGCACTGAGCAGTTATAATACTCCTGCCTCATACATGTTTTATGAACACGCTGAGCTGCCACCTACCTTCCCTGCTCACAGGCCAGACCTCTGCCCACCTGCAAGTGTCAACACATTCCTTCAAAGCTCCTGGGTCCCTCCCGCAGAGAGAGCTCCTCCAACTCCTCACCAACTGGTTTTTGGGCATCACACGAGATAAAAGGGGATGCCAAACCCAAAGGCAGTTGCTGGGGGCTGAGGGAACAGGGTCCCTCAATGTGAGAGTCACCCAAGGGATGTGCAGAAGGGTCCGCACTCCCTGGGGAATGCAGGAGCCAGACCCAGGGGACATCTAAACAATCCTGTAGGCAGGAATGTGGGTTTGTGGCTGCTTGTCACAACTCCTCCGTCATCCCCAGTGGGCATAAAACCACTGAGATCACCGTGACAGCTCTGGAAGTTGTATGGCACTTCCTTCAAGCAGCTGGGAAGCTTTGCAAAGAGCTGCAGTGAGCCAGGCCTCGCTCAGGGAAAGCTCTCAGGAAAGGTAATTTTCCCGACAGCCCATGGTCAGAACCCCCAGCCAGCTATTAGGCCCGGGAAAGGTGACATCCAGGAGAGCCTGCCTGGGCAAGACAAGAGCTGGCAGGTCAGGGTTCAGCCTCATGGGAAATTTCCTATGCCACGTCTTTGCAAGCAAGAAGGGGCTTAGGAACCCAGCTGAGCTCCAAAACAAGACACGTAAGCAGATACAAAGTGTGAAATACAGATATCTTCTGCAAAGCATCATAATTTTTATGCCACGGACAGCGAGACACAACAAGTCCAGACTTCAAGAGGTCGGTGCAAATCTCAGGGCGTGTGGTTTCAACAAAGCCAGCTTTCAGCAAGACACAGCACCGCAAACAACGGCTCGTGCCGAGGACTTCCCTCACATGCCCAAGCAGAGGAGCTGAATCTTCACTGCCATTTATTTTGCACAGATCTAAAAATACCATCCCCCAAATGAAGAATGATCAAGCAAACTCCCTGCTCAAAACAGCTCCTGCTGATCATCCCAGGTACAGCCTGTGGTCTGCTTGCAACCCCTTTGCTTTCAGTAAGTATGGACTAGAGTCCTTTCTCAAACACAGCCTCCTCCTGGGAAGAGTGAGTGAAGTCTCAGCCTGGCCCAGGGTGACCAGCACACCCTGCCATGGTCTTAGAGACCCCTGCTGCCTGCGGCCCCCGGCACGGCCAGAGCGCTCAGCCAGCTGCGGCTTCAGTCCTGGCTGTGACAGACCCAGGCTGGAACAGGGCAAGAAGAAAAAACCTGCCGAGCTCCAAGCTCAAAATCAGCACCTTGAACCCTGCCAAAAGCAAATCGGAAGTCAGCACAGCTTCTGGCAACCAGGTGCTGCCTCGCCTGTGGCTGACGCTGCTAAGCAAAGCTGGCGACTTCAGCCGGAGCCACGGGCAGCCAAACCAGGGACAGAGGTGCTGCCGTGGCGTGGGGTCCTCCCAGGGACACTTTCTCACAGGCTGCTGCCCTCCTCTGCGGATGGTGAAGAGATGATGTGGGCACCGAGGGAAGCAGGCTGCCATCTGGATCCAGGACTATTCATCTCTGATGATGGCAGCAGTGGCTCAGTGCTTGGGAGAAGCCTGATTGTGGACAGATTAGAGGGGACACAGTGTGTTCATTTCTATCCATGCTGTGCTGCTCTTACCCAGACTGAAAATAAAGCCTCATTTTTCATGCAAAGATGCACAATGGTTAAGATGAGAAAAGCTTGCCTGGGAGGCATGCAGGTATCAAACCAATTTCAAAACGGATCTTCCAATTACTACTGATGTTTATTTGATTTACATTTTTTTCTGGCTTGCCAGATGTTTAGGCTCTGAGGGTGAAACTCAGCCTGGCCCTATTGGACTGGTGTGAGGGTGTAAGAAGGTGGAAAAGTCTCCTACTGCAGAGTGGCACGTTTCCCTTCAGCTGCTCTATTCCTTCATCACTTGCAGCCGTGTTTCAAACTGTACCGGTACGTCATGTACACTGTGAGGAGAGAGGGAGCTGAGCTGCCGTGGAGATCAGAACCGGGCTTGCACACAACAGATGCTGAGCCCGGATTTGGAAAAGCCCCATTTTCCTGCCGGTGTAAGAAGTAGCCCCACGTCTCAGGAGCAGGGGTGGTGGCTCCAACCAGGTGTCAGCTTCCTGCAGGAAGCCTCTGGGCTGGCTCTGCTTTATGCTTCCTCAGAGGAGAAGCAGTCAGAGGTGGATTTGGAGGCTTTGAGAGTCCATTTTGCAGGAAGCACACCAAGATGCCCAAGTCCTGTGGGCTGCCAGCCCCTGCGCATCTCCATGGACACATCTGCTAACGGTGCGGCAGGTGCCAGACCTACACCAGGATGGCGACATGGTGTTGGGAGTGTCACCAAGGTTCAGATCCTCCAAGGCATGTTGGTGCCAAACTCCGGTCGAAATGATGGCAACAAGGCTCTAAATCCTGCTTCTGCCTGGGCTGCGTCCTGGACTGGGGCTTCCTAACTGCGTCATGGTAAAGGCCCATAGGAGAGTTTGTTCCGTGGCATCTGTCTCCTGGAGGGGAATTAGCATGTGGGGGGGCATTTGTCTGCCCCTGCAAAAGTCTAACGTGAGTGTACTGACCGGATCCATTGCTACAGCCAGAGGGGCACGCAGGGAGCCTGCCCGCCGCCCGCATCCGCAGCGGAACCGAAGGCACTGCCCTGCCAGGCGCTGCCGCTTGCTGTCAGATGGCTCCATTTCCCCTCAGCCCCTCTGGCCCTGTGTGATCTGGCACAGAGCAGGAGCACCTTTACACAGGCAAAACCCAATGGGCAGCAGGGTGTGAGATTCAGGCTGGCCGCCCTGCCTCTGCAGGGCAGCTCTGCCAGTGGGCGCTGCCTGCCCACACACACAGCATAGCACAGCATGACAATGCCTGTCCCCGTCCCAGGGAACAGAACGGGGGACGTTCAGGGCCTTTCCCCTCCTCAGGATGCACACAGCCAGACACAGGCCAAGGCCACGCTCAGAGCCAGCCCCCGCTTGGTGAGATGGGGACAGACATGCAGAGGTGGGCTGGGGGGAGCTGGCAGCCCCTCTCCCCGGGAGGTGCCAAGAGCCAGCCTGGGGTCAGATGCTCCCATCAGACCCTGCCCCAGGCCCGTGGGGGAAGCAGGCAGCTCTGGCCCATGGGGGCTCACAGACTGCACACACCTCCCCGCTTTCCCACACGTGCCCGCTCCCTCCATCACACTTGTGTGTTCCCTGGCACACACCCACAGCCCCAAACACACACATCCTGCAGCGCGCAGACACGCAGGCACACATCACCTGTCGATACGCAGGCGTGCGCACACATGCACACTGAGGCTGGGGTTGCTCCCACACACGAGCCCAATGCAGTTGGCACACGGAAATGGGGACATGCTAAGCTCCGCATCCCTCAGACTGACAGGCATGTTGTGGATGTCACAACCAGGCGCAAACGCACATGCCGGCTCCGCAGTGGATCCCCCACACAGGCGCAAACACTCAGCCTGGGGTTCTGGCACGCACGCACACAGAGAAGCGCAATGTGGCTCCCAGGGAGACCGCGGCGGGGACAGGCTTCGCTGTGGCTCTCACACCCAGCCTGCGCAGCCGTGGGGCCCCGACTTGCTGCGGCCAGCACCTGCACACCTCGGTCTCCCGCTGCCTGTGCACAAACACCCGTGGGGTGTGATGGGCCACGCCCCCCCGGGTGGGTGCTAGATCTCACACACACACACACACACACACACGCACACGCACACGCACACTGAGCCCCATGGCTCCAGAGACACTTAACTCCTTGTTGCCTGTCCCCAGCACCATCCAGCCCAGCCCTGCACCAGCCAGTCCAGCTCCACATCATCCAGCCCGGCCCCAGCATCCGGCCCCAGCACCATCCGTCCCTCCAGCCCGTCCCCTCCAGCCCGTCCCGGCTCCCCCCGGACTGCGCCTCCTGCCCCGCTCCCGGTCGCCCCCGCTGCGTCGAGGCGGCCGCCGCGGCCCCCGGCCCCGCAGCCCCCGCGTCCCCGGCCCCGCTCACCTCGATCCGCCGCGGCAGGAGGCGGCGCCCGGGCAGGAGCGGTCCCGCGGCGGGGCAGCGCCCGCTCCTCGCAGTGCCCCGGCGGCGTCGGGCCCGGCGGGGGGCCCGGCTCGGCTCGGCCCGGCCCGCACCGGCCCCCGCCGCTGGCCGGCCGCCGCTGCCCCCCTGCCCGCGGCGCGGTCCGGCCGCCTCGCCCCTATGCGGAGGCTCCAGCAGCACCGAGGCGATGCCCATTCATTCAACTTGTCCCCCGCAGCCCTCCCCTTCCGCCACGCGCTCCCAGCCTCCTGGATGGAGGTGGCTAGTGATGCTGCAGCGGTACCCAGAGCCCCCGGAGAGTACAGTGCGGAGAGGAGGGAGGGAGAGGAGGAGGAAGGAGAGCAGAAGGAGGGAAGAGGAAAGAGAGAGAGAGGGAGAGGGCGATGGCTGCCCCCAAAACCAGAGCTGGATCAGGAGAAGACTCCGGGATTTCCACAAGGAAATCAGGGCAGGGAGCGGAGCGGGGTCGGCACAGCACCCTCCATCCAGCCCGGCACAGCACCCCGGCGCAGCACCCAGCGGTGCTGCGAGGGTGGCAAGGGCAAGAAAAAGCCTGGAGAATACAGGCGGTGGGCACAGCCCCCCAACGGCCAGAGCAGGGTCAGGGCTCCCCTGGAAAACCAAAATGTCCTCCTCTTCCCAGTCAGGGCTGACACCAGCCAGGGGGTCACCAGCCACTCCAGCCAGCAGCTTGGCTATAAGGACATGTAGAGCTCGGGGGCACCTTCTACCTATGTTGTCAACCCAGTGTGCAGGGTCTGTGTGCTTGGCCCTGGCAGCCCCCCAGCTTTGCCATGTTAGGCAGGGCTCCTTCACACGCTGCGCAGCCAGGACTCCCTCAAAAGGCACCGAGGTCCATGTGTCCTGAGCCCCAGAATAATGTCCTGTACACCACATCAAAGTTTCTCATTTTTTCCTAATTCGGGTCTTGCTTAAACCCCTGGAAAACAATCCACTGACCATCTGCCACAGTAATTTTTGTTTACAACCTTGCACAAATTAGACTCAAATGTTCATTTTGCCTCTTTTGACCATGGCCTTTGGTCATTCCGTTGCATGTGCGTCTTCCTAGGCACCAGCTTGCCCTAGGCTGGGGGTGGCCTCACCTGGCAGCCAGCTCCAGGCTTTAGGCAAGTGTGCTTGCTCCTCCAGCTTTCTATGATCTTCTTAGGAGGGTTTGCTCCTAACTGGCATTGCCCCTGCCAAGCCTCCCTGATTGCCATAGTCCTCTCCTGGGGAGACCTGAGAAACCTATCTGGGGGAACAGCCCCTCTATTCAGATGCCTCTTTAAGGTGTGTGCAGGAAAAGCAACGAACTTTTAAGCACGCTGAGCTGATGGAGCCATGCAGGACATGGAGCAAGAGCTCTTGAACCCCCTGCCACGGGTTCACAGCCTGGCCTCAGGCAACTCAGGTCTCTGTGGTTTCAGAGGTAATTCACAGAATTTGCTGCTTTGGGTGGCTTGATCAGGGTTGCCCCATGAGAAAGTGAGGTGTTCAGAGAGCCAAGCAGCTGTTATTTCTAAAAATTGATGTTGCAGCCACTGTGAACCTCTGTTTCCCTAACTGGAGTCTTCAGAGTCAGGCCTGAAGGATGAGTACAAGGTGCTATGAGCAGCTAGCATGGTTATTTTTGCATCACTTTGCCCTGGTGCTTTTCAAATGGAGAGTTTGGCTTTCTGGGCAAGAAGCTTCGCTCTCTAAGGAAAATGGAAATATACAGATTTTTTTCCTTCCTGTAGCAGAATCAGCAAAAGTGCAGCTGCCTTCACAGTTCTGAATACAGAACTGACCATTCAGTTCATCCCTGAGGGAAATGACCAAGTAGAGAGGAACAATGAGCTTCACAGTGCTCTCTGCACCCTCTAAAGTCTTTCTCGATGCAGGAATTTTCTCTCCTAAGTTTCAAGGATGCCTTTGCAGGGCAATGAAGGCTACTTGTATGCTTTCAAAACCCCTCTCTTGATCCCTATCACATTCAAATTGGACTTTCTTCTCAAAATGAAATTTGGCAGGTTATTCGTCAATGATGGAGACTGGGGTCCAGAGGCATGGGGACAAAAGAGAGCAGAAGCTGAGTGGATGGCTGACTTCAAAAGGCACCACACTGCTGCAGAGGCAAAGCACATTTCATATCTGTCAAAGGCAAGAGAATTTCCAGACTCCTGTGGCAGGACCAGTCAGTCTTGAATCTTTTGGCTTTGAGGGACAATGCCTTTTCCATCATCCTGTCTATTCTACAGCCCCTTTGAGCCTTATGTCAGCCCCAACTTTCTGAGAGGAAATGGAGACAAAGGCGTGAATTTGTCGGTGATTTTACCATGAGTGTATGCATGCTCCTCAGAAAAGTCACGTGGTGTCCAAAAAGGTCTACAGCTGGGTGCAATGCCCAGGATGATGGAAAGCATCCCTGGCAGACTGACATGCTCCCTTGTTGAGTTTTCAGTTAGCAAACCAGCAAAACCCGTGTGGAGGAATAAGATGGTAGGATAAGGAGGGATATCAGGAATGAAGGGCAATGGGGGAGCTTTGTCTGCAAAACAGCCAAAACCCTCCCTTATCAGGTGTACAGGAGTCAAGAAGAGACTTGGACACTAGTAAGAAAGCCACAGGCAGAGGTAGAGGCTTTTCCAAGTGAAGATAAATGCCTCCCATTCCTGGTGATAAAGGAGGGAACATGGGAAGAAGTGACATGTTCAAGGCAAGGGGGAAATAATCTTTCTGGGAATGAGTGTGCTGAGTATTTGTTAACATGGCTGCCATTGTAAGCCCAGAGAAAAGAATGTAGCAGTAATCAAACAGCAATGTATTTGAGCCCAGACAAGTATTTTAGCTGGAGGAATTAATATGAAAGGCTTTGTCTGGAAGCAGGGTATGGAGAGAATGTGTGGGACTCAGGCGCAGCTGGGACGAGGGAGCTCAGCTCAAAGTGGTGCAAAGCAGGGCAGGAGGTCTTGTCTGCTCAGGAGAGATGAGAGAAGGCTTTGCTGAGAGGTGATGAACTCTGCTCACACTGTGCTGAAATTGGGTTGACAGTCTAGACCTCCACCAGGAAATGTCAGCCAGGCTGGCTGATTTTTTTTGAAAGAAAGATGCAAGTCTGGCACAGCAGAGTAGATCTGAGAGTCACCATAGAGATAGCGGTTGGAGTTAGTGGGTGGCGGAGATTACCCAGACATAATGTGTGAAAGGAGAACAGAAAGGGCTGAAGGACAGGATCCTGTGGGCATCCAGCAGAAGAGGGAGGCGGGTGTAAGGAAGAGGCAGAGAAGCAGAGATGAGAAAGGCAGGTAGAAAAACAGGGAAGGACATGAGAGAAGCTTAGAAGGACCAGCTTTCTAAGCTGGTCTGGCTGAATGTGTGGAGACCAGGAGAAAGATCAAAGATGATGACTGAGCATGGCTTTGAAACCATCCTGAGAATGCTGAACACAGGACACTGTGCTGAGCAAGTGAGACAGAAGGTGGAGACAGTGTGGGTGTGGACGTAGAAGAGGAGAAAGCCTGGAAGACATTGGGCAGCAATCTGAGGGGATTTTTCCAGACACAGAGATGCTTGTGCTGTAAGCCTGAGGGAGCCCAGCACAGGTTAGGGAGGAAGCAGAGCAGAGGAAGGGTGGGATGGGGCTGCCCTCATCGGAGAGAAGAGGTGGAGTTGCCAGGAGAAACTGAGGGATCCAGAAGAATCCACCCCAGGTGACAGAGGAGATTTGTCTCCACAGAGCAGCAGAAGAGGACAAGGGTTGACAAGTCAGGATCTCTTACATCCCTCATGAAGATGGTGGCAGGATGCTGTGTGGGAAGTCAATGTGCTGAGAGGAAGAGAGTCTTTTGGGGAGGAGAAGGCAGAGCTGAATCCAAAAGGAGCTGTTTTGAGTCGAGGAGTTGGCTTGAGTCTGGGATTTGCACTATGCCACTGTATGAGCAATGAGCACTTGGAGTGTGTGAGAACAGAAGCCAACCTGGTCACTCAAAGGCCCTTCTATTGCAAGTTTTATCCTCCTGGAAGTCTGGCTGGTGAATGGCTTTGCAGCCCACAGATCAGTCTTTGAATGTAGCTTGCAACTCTCTGCTATAAAGCAGGAACAACTCCTCTGGGACTGAATTGCTTCAGTCTCCAGGGGTGACAAAATCTGTCAAAGATGCCACTGAAGATTTTGGTCATACTGGACCAAACATTCACTGCTAATGGGAGAACTGACCCAGCTTGGTTCTGCACAGGAAGGCAGGGACTGGAGGACAACATATGGAGAGGGAGGTCAGAGGAGAAGGCGTGAGGTGGCAATGCAGAGTGATGGTTGCAGCGCTGAGCATGCACAAAGCCGTATTGATGGTGTTGAGTCTATAGGACCCTGAGACAAACAACTTAGGACTTGCAAATTAAGGAAGAGACAGAGTGAACCCAGATGATGGTGTTGTAGGGAAGCAGCTGTTTGTATGCAGGGTCTAGAGCCCAGTGCTCTCAGACACGTGGAGGGACAGAAAAGGGGTGATGCACTGAACACAGGGTGCATCGGAATGCCTCAATATGATGAAGCTCTGAGCTGATGTGGCTCTTTCGGTGAGATCGTGCAACCCTCTGCACCTTCATGGTGCTGCAGATGCCTCTGGAGACCCGTGAGAGGCGAAAGGCCAGAAAATCTGCAATGGGCTGTAAAATACCAGAAGTGCCTGCAAAGGGTGATGCAGATATCCTGCACCTCCCAGCTAGGCAGAGGGCAGGCCTGGTTTGCTTTGATCTTCTGTCAACAAATCACTCAGAAGCAAACCCTTCTCCTCCCTACTCCTTGCTGAAATCAAATGCTGGTGAGCAAACTACCTGTTAACACAGCCGTGTGCTCAAAACCTCAGCCCTAGGCTTCCTGTGCTCTGTGTCCTGCTCACAGAAAATGTCTCCCCCTGTCCCTGCCTTGGTTTTGGGCGGCAGCTCTTACAAAGCCTGTTCCACCAAGGAGGAATGGTCTGTCAGACCAGCCTCTGCTACCCTTTGTTATACAATTCCTCCTGACCAGGTAGTGGTTCATTCCAGGCAATGTGGCTTCACTGGAGGCTTCAAGTCCACACTCTCTCTGAGGACAGATGCGGTGGTTATTGCATGGGCATCTACAGGCAGATTACGGGTCCCTTACCCTGCCTGAACAAGCTGGAGACCATCAGCACATCTGAGGAGAGACATGTACCACATAAACAAGATGCATCACCTATAGTTGATGATATATTGGAATTAAAAAACACCCTGTTCTCTACCTCAGAGAGCACTCAAAAGAGAGCATAGCAAGAACTGAATACTCAGATGGGTGAAAAAAGTGGACCAGACTCAGTCAGACTCTCAGTCTGATATTTGTAATGCACCAAATTCAATTCAATACATGATGAGCCAAGCAGGGCTGAGAGTATAAGGCCATATCTAGTCATCTGAAGAGATGCCAGGAAGGAACGTTGAGGAGTAACGGGATAAAATTGAAGAAGAGAGCTTAGTAAGATTCAGAAAGAAGATTAGACATTAAGAGACCAGAGAGGGAAGCAAACAAGGGACAGCAGACCACCTGCTACAGACCAGCAGCTGGTCACTTGGGACCTGGCCCCCATGGGACAGGATTGCACAGTTAAGCACAGTAAGAGCATATAATGACTTCCTTGGGAACACTTGCCATGAGCCACTGTTGGACATATGGTGTTGGACCAGACAGGCCATCAGCCTTCTCCAGTGTGACTCTTTGCATGTTTTTACTGCAGGAAGCTATAGCTTGGGCACTAGGAAGCAGTTTACAATACTGTTCAGCTGTTCCTCGAGAGATACTGGTATATTTAGTGCCTGTGAAACTCTGGGTAATATTCTGTGAGAAATGAGTCTGTACCAGGAAAGGAAGAGGGAAATTAATAAGGCAGCTTCAACCTTCCTTCCGTTACTCAGGAGCTCATCTTGGTGCCACACTGACCACAGCCAATGGGTAGTTCTGCACCTGCTGAGCCCGGGAACAGCCTCACCAGGCGGGCGCTGAGCATCCCGTCTGCCAGAGCCGTGCAGGATAACCCAGAGATGCCAAAGCTTGGCAGGGTGTTGCTCCTAGACATTGACACTCTCCTCTGCTGCAGCCTGGCTGAAGAGCTCTAGGGGAGGTGCTGCAAGCAAGAAAGGACAAAACACTGTTTTACAAAGAGTGCAGTGAGTCAGTCAGCTAATTCAAGGCAAGGATATATTCCGGAAAGGAAAGATAAGGAGGAACCTGTTTGTTCTGAAAGGATGAGGCCAGGGAGGCTGTATGGGAGTGCCTGCAGAGCTGCACGAGCCTCTCTGTGCTCCCTCCTGCTGCATTTTACTCATAAAGGTTCTGGGCTGCAACTGCATGCTCCCCTTTGCCTGCTCAACAAGGGGCCAAGTTCTCTGGCTGTGGGAAGCCTGACTGACAAAGAGTAACCAGGGCTCCATTTAGCCAGGGATCAGACTGCACTTCCAGAGCATCCTACAGGATCTGATACTAAATTCCTTTCCCCCATCATTTTATGTTCAGTCTCTGCTGCTCCAGCAGTGCTGGGGATGATAGGGTCCAGGATCAGCCACTCTGCCTTGGTTTCCAATGGCCAACTTAACCACTGATGAGTGCCTGTGCAGTGAATGGCGAGGTGGGTCCTTCTGAGGCTTTAAATACAGCAGTGAGGATGGACGCTGGGAACTTACATATCACAACTGAGATCATTCTCTAGATGCTTGTTGCTTGGCAGCCAAAGGCTTAGAAATGTCAATTTCTAATTAAAACCATGCACCCAAAATCTACACACCCTCCCCAAACCCCAGTATTTTTTACACTGCTCTCAGCTGCAGTGGACATGGTAATAACTCTCAGCATGTGAACATTCAGGAACAAGCCACGTTTCTGCCAGGGAGGATGCAGGTGAGGTATACACACCAGCTAAGCAGAATTGCATTCAATTAAAAAAATAGGTGCGATCTGATAAGAAGGGAGATTGAGGATGTGACCCAGAAATAGGAATGAGTGCTTCACTGCAGCACAAAACAGGCGCAGCAAAGCCAGCATACTAACCACAAAAATGTCGGCAGTGTAACATCGCTGTCCCTTGTGAGATGCGGATGGCCTGTCCTTGGGGACAGGCTGCACAGCCTCACTATGCCAGGACAGTGTCTTCTCCCATGGCCAAGATCGCGTGCTGATGACTGGTCAGTGCTTGCTGAAAATGGGGTTTCCTCATAGGCACCAGTGTCTGCAACAGGAGGAGGCTGCGTCTGAGGGCGATCGGATATGTCCGAGGTGGCGTAGCTCTCACCAGCCTGGTTCCTGGCTCTGCCAGGGCAGGTGACACAGTGAACCCAGAGCCCTGTGGCATCAGCCCCCTGGCAGAAGCAGGAGGTAACTCCACAATACAGTCTAGTGATGAAAAAAATCAGCCTCACTGGAAAGTGCAGTAAGATAAATTACTATTTTTTACATCCATGTCATTGGATTACAGATTTGGAGAAAATAAAAATAATAGTTGTTGAGTTACATTTGCTTTCTAGTATATAAACCTTTAGAGTCTGTATTTCTAAGCTCTCACTATGTGATAATAATGCCAAGGGCATGGCGAGAGGGAAGGGGAGGGAAGCACTGAAGCTCTGCTGGCAGTACTGCTCGGGGCGATGGGCTGTGGGAGGTTACAAATATTTGCAGGTGCTGTGAAGTGTCCCGGGCTGAGCTGCTGCTGCGTGGGCTGTGGGGAGCACGGGGGCTGGCAGGAGCAAACTGCCTCGCTGGAAAATTGTATTTTTGGGCAAAAGTTTGAAGAACCTTTTTTTAGCATTTTCTCACGGAATAATTCTGGGTTTCTGCTTCTAACTGACATTCAATTTCAACATCTGAGCTAGGGATAAACTGAATATTTTTACAGCCCAACTGAATTCAAACTAAAATGCTTGGAAATGATGAAGCTGTCATCTGTAGAGCAAAGCGGAGTTGGGCAGGCATCTACAGACTTGTTTATGGCTGTGGAGTTTTACTTGCCCAGTTCAGGCTGCACAAACCTTTCCTAAGCAGGCAGCCGAGGCACAGCCCCCCCTCCCAGCCTGCCCGGAGCAGACTTGCTCTGGACATCCTGAGTCAATGGCTTTTGCTGTTTTGGGGATGTTTTAACACAGCAAACAGGCCTGGGAACTAGCCTAATCTTTTCTATCACATTGCCTGCCTCCCTTCATGCTATATTCAGCTGATCTCAGAAGACATTTAATTGGCAGGTCATACCTAACACATTTTCTTTTAACTTTTCCAGTTACCTTGTAAAAGACATTCTTATAAAAAGGACTTTGATACCTTCTTTTTCTCAGATGGAGTATACAACCCTGAGATGGGGACCAGTGTGACATGTTTCTTCTCATAGATACACCAAGAATAACACTTCATCTGTTCTCCTGAGGGGACAAAGGGTCTCACATCATGTATGCCATAAAATCATCCTCTATCTAGTAAGGCAAAAATATTCAATGGCTAACAGTGGGACTCTTCTTCTCTCGTGCCTAGTGGTCGATTAATTAGTTGCTACAGAATAATTTCCCCTTTTCCTGGTTCAAATACACAAGTGCTTTATAAATACTGTATCAGATGCATATCAGCAGAAATCTCCTTCATTGTCTCCATCTCATCAGCGAGCGGTGGCCCAAGAGGTGAGAGTGCGGAGGTGGTGATGACCAGGGGATGTGTGCTCCCGTCCAAGCTAAGCTGCTGGTGCAAATGCCCATTGCCAGCAGCACCAACCCTGGGCAGCCCTGGGGCCGGGCAGAGCTGCCCCGGGGCGGGCAGTGCCAGGGCTGGGGCAGAACTCAGAGCCTGCCAGCTGCTGCAGCTTCACACCAGCACCATGCACATGTGGCCGCCTTCTGCATTTGCTCTATGCTCATCCTTCAGTATCTTTTCCAAAATACCCAGACCCCATCTCCAGATAACATTCCTGGCCAAAGCAAAGACAAAACCAGACAAAGAGGTTTTGCTTCCCTTTTTGCAGGGTGCTTTGGGAAAACGCAGCTGGGAAAAGAACCAGCTTTTAGCTGGAGGCAAGAGAAATGCAGCTTCCAGGTAAGCATGAAGTTTCAGTTCCCTCAAGAAAAGTAGGAATTCCGGGGACTGAGCAGCAGCAAACACAACATGTGGGATCACTGAGCTATCACAGAGCAATCAGCTTAATACCAGTGTGGAGGAAAATCTAGAAAGATTATGAGATATTTTGTTAAATGGACGGAGACGTGTCCCCTGACTAGAGGCGCTTGATGCAGGGTGGGAGAGTACATCTGATCTAAAGGGGCAACATCAGCATCCCATAGGTGAGTGCCTACAGTTAATTAATTAAAAAAGCCAACTATAAGCTTCATAAAAGCCTCTAAAAGCTTTATAAAAACCTAATAGAAATGGAAATACCTGTGCTTTGTTTTTAAAATCAGGTACAACATGGATCATTATTAGTCTTAATTATCTCCATGCAGTGTGGAGATACCACATTTGTTGTTTGCGGTGTTTTTATATTATTTTATTTTCAGACACAGAAAGTAGCCAAGGCACGTTTTAGAGATGAAATAGAAAGGCCATTGTAAAATGCAGGGATGGCTGTGATGGCTCAGGAGCTGAACAGGACCCCGCTCCCCCAGCTGATGCTGCATGGCTCACTGCTGCCTTCTGGACCTCAGCATCCTGGGCAGCAAAGCAGCTCTGGGTGTTCATGCCCTAGAGCTCCTGTAGTTCAAGGGCCTGAAGCTGGGTTTAGCTGTAACTGCTCCCAATGGCCGTGATGCAGCTCAGTCTCACCCCTGGTGCAGCATGAAGCCCGAGGTGGCCGTGCAGCTCCCTCCCGGGAGCACTGCTGGGCCCCGGCAACACAGGCAGAAGGAAGGAGATGGCAGAGCCACCGTGCAAGTTGAAAAACACCTCTTGGACACTGACTGCAGTCCTGTTTCCCTCAGCACACACAGGAATTAGGCCTGGAAAAAGCTCACAGCATCTTACTCCAAATGAAGCCAACAGCAATGAGGTTCAGGCCAACCCAAAGGGCTGTGAGGAAGTGGAGGCAGAGCTGTGGTGCTCCTTGCCACAGGACACTGCAGATGCCAAGAGTGTACAGGAATAGATGGAGATCAGAAAACTGCTTGAAAGAGAAATTTGTGAGGGTTCAGCAGTAACAAGCGTGAAAAATAAATAAATGGAAATAAATGAAATCCATAGTCAGGTTTCTAAACATCAAGAAACCCAATCTGGCTTATGAAGTCCCTGAGCTGGAAACGCCGAACCATGACTGTGGCGGCTGAGTCCCTGGAGCAGTGTGGGGACAAGTCAGCGAGTCCCCAGCAGGTACCTGCGCCAGGTGGGAGCCCGCAGGGTCAGCAGCCAGCAGGTGCATGGGAGCAGCTCGGGCAGCTCCTGGTCCTGCCTGGGCCACCACCAGGGTAGTCCAGGGTCATTGGTTTGTCCTGAAATGCAGAGGAACAGCCCTGCCTGTGGCCAGGAACATGCGGTACAGACTTGCAGCAGGGACAGATCGGTCC